>NC_138906.1:102314857-102953357 GCF_965231255.1 Vanellus vanellus
TAAGGAAAACTTTTGCCTCCTTTGAGCTCTCAGATTAGTATTAATCAGGCAGCAGATTTTACTAAAATGGAGCTAGCTTGCTCCAGTCAGCAGAGCTGAACAGGCACAATCACTTTGAGTGAGAAAGGAGGAAAGGTTAATGTGGAACTGTTGGGTGAAATACAGTCTTTTCAAATTTGCCGTCTAGTTCAAGATCATCAGCTCCCCAAATCAGTGTCACAAACAGGGTCATGAGCTCAGAATTTAAATGTAAATTGGGTTGTGCATGCCCAAACATAGAGGCCTGAAAGTAAATTTTGGGCTCTGCTGAGCCAGCTCATCAAAGAAAACTTTAGCCCATGTGCCTGTGGTTTATAAGTCTCTGATCAAAATGTAAAAGTTTTAGTGTAAAAGAGGTAATTTAGTAAGTTTGTGCATTTCTAAGCCATACCAAAACCGCAAAGAGAAATAGCAGACATTAATTGATGCCAGAAGTCATCAGCAGGGTGGGACAAATATGTGCCAAAGTTGCAGCCTCTGTGGCCAAGGCAGCAGCCAAAAAAATTAAATTCCTATATCTGTGTTACTCTACTCCCTTAATTACAAGAAGGCCATATATGTGACGATAGTCCCAAAATAGCAGATGAGAGTAACAGTAAAATTTTAGCTCAAGTGCACATTGGCTTTAATTATATAATATAGTATGTTTTGCAGTCAGGGTACTAATGAGTTGCTAATACTGGATCAGAATAAGAGATTAGATTCCCAGCATATCTATTAACTAGCCAGTCTACTCCATACTGGCTGGAGCCTGTCACTATGGCTCCCCTGGGAAATACTTCGCTAAGCAAAATGTCCTAGTTGTTTAAATGAGAGCGACACGTGTGATTTAGCAATATTTGTTCTCACAGCAAAACGTCCTGCATGGTGTGAGCCAGTAAGTAAGTATGTGATCTTTAAGCTGGAGATCTCTGTGCCTGATAACAACAATTCCCTGATTATGTAAATGAGTTCTTAAAAATACATTCCGTTTCTTTAGAGAATCAGAAATATTTCTTTTAGTGACGTTAGCTGTCTGGCATTCTGCTTTAATAATTCATGCACTTCAGGCATATTTCCTTTTGATGTACTGTCAAAAAAAAGGGGCAAAATCAGTTAAATAATTGAGAGCATGTGAACTGCCATAAACAATCAATCTTGTTTGTTTCTCTGCAGAAAGAAAGGAAGTGAAGGTGGGAGAGTACAATGCTGTGGCTGACACACTGGAAATAATCAACAACAGCATCAGGTTCCAAGGTAGGAGAGAAAACTGGAAAGAAGTACAGGAATGACATGGATAGCCGTATGTAGTTTGTAAGACTGCATGCTGTTAAAGAACTGCTTTAGGATTTTTAATATCAAAAAGCTATGACACTGTAAAAAGAGAAAGGGAACTGAGCTGTGCTTATGAAAAATAGGAAGAAAATTCTGAACAGAAAATCGCAATGTTTTGATATTGTACACTTGTTTTTCATTCCAATGACCAGGACAAATTCAAATTTATGTGTACACAAGTCTTCTTTGATATTTCAACAAGCTGAAAACAAGCTGAAGATCTGTCTCTGTTTCATCTCCACTGATCAATAATGTTCTAATTTCATCCCCGTGTCCGCACTCCCCCAGTTCATCCCACCTGAGGGATGCTCTCGTGTGCTGTGTTTGCACACACAAGAAGGACGAGGTGGTTTTTCTTTGCAGGTGTCTATTAGGCAGTTAGAAAATAAGATTTCAAAATACTAAGGCTGGCTTTAAGATGGCCCATGTGAAACAGGGCCAGAGAGGGTGTTCAGCACTCCCAAAGTCCACAGCAGGCATGTAGCCTGTGTTGCTCTGTCTTCCTGCCATTTTTTCTCCCATGCTGCTCCAAGGTTAACAGGGGGACTTCCTCTGCCCTCACAGCAGTTGAAGTGTGGGCAGACCCGCGGCCTTCTGAGCTTATGATCATGGAAGCCAGATGTCAGCTGAAATGAGTTCTAAGGGTCTCTCCTGTTGAATATGGGCGTATACGTTATTTCTAAAGGTAATAATTGAGATTTAATCTTAAGGTCTGCTATGGTGCAATTCAGCAATTGAAAGTAGTCGGCTTCGTGATATGTGTGTGGTTTCCCCTGGGAAGGGTGAATGAGTATCAAGCTGCTGTGTCCAGTGCTCTGCCACACCTGACTCCAGTGTCCCAACCCCCAAGGTCTGCATGAGCATGACCGGAGTTTCACTGCAGTGATCTAATCCATGACTGCTTGTCCATTTGCTGGAGCTCTCCACCTTTCCTTTTGGTATCCTTTGCTGGACTTAAGAGAGCACAGCTGCATGCACTTCTCACATCTGTCTGGAGAACGAGGTTTTGTAAATTAAAAGTGCAGAATCTGTCCCAGTTGCCAAAGTCTGGGACCCAGCAGATTATTTTTGCTACAAGGAGGAACTGATGATGTAGTTGAATACTGATTCAATACCGTTCATTTCCATACAATATACGCAAGATGAACCAAGTAACAGCAGATAGGTTTTGTCCATAACTCTATGCTTTTATGGACAGTAGATGATGGGTAAAAATACTCTGTTCAGTGTTTTTTCAGGATCAGACTCCTAGTTCTTGCTCTGACCACATCTGGTGTTCCTTCCACCCATAGCCTGTCTTATATTTGTCATAAGACGCATTACAGGACTCACAACGAACCTCCTCCATTTACCCACCTTAACTTGTCATTGAGGCAGTCATGTATTCCATGTGGAGGACACTGTTGTTACATCTTCTAGGCGGTATAAAAAACTTAGCAAGTTTAAGTGTTTGAAATGAAGAGCAGTAAATATAGCCCTGTTTAAACCATTGCATAAAATTGCACACAAAGGAACAATAATTCATGATATTAGAAGCAATAGAATTGAATGACCATTACACAAATAAGAAAAAATACATTTTGTAGAACCACTGGTTGTTTATACTTAATAAATTAAAATCATCAATATAGTCTGTATGTTTTAGATACAGCAGGGTGGGGTTTTTTTCTTTAATATTAGTTCTTTTAATTCAGTGTCCTGGTTCCGGCAAGGAGGGGGTTAATTTCCCCAAGGAGCCGGCAGGGGAGACAGGTATTCCATGCCACGTGCCCCATGCCCCGCTATAAGAGGCGCTAGCCGGGGAGAAGGGGGCAGTCGCCACTCGGGGGTGGGCTGCGGTGGTCCGGGTCCGGGTCCGGGTCCGGGTCCGGGTCCGGGTCCGGTTGGTGCGCTGCGGTACTGTAATTGCGTTCTTCTATTCCTTTACCGGTGTTATTGTTTTTCTTTCTTCTTCCCTTTGTCTGTTCTGTTAAATTATAATTTTTCAACCCACGAGTTTTGCCCTTTTCTGCCGATTTTTCCCACAGCTGTGGGAGTTGAGCGAGCGGCTGCGTGGTTCTTTGGTGCTGGCTGAGGCCAAACCACGACATTCAGGCGTGTGCCTTATTGTGTTTTTGGCTTGTTACTCATTGCCTAATTTTGTAAAGTGTCAAACACTGTAAACGTATGCTCTGAGGTGGCAAAGAGAAAAGGGGAAAATCTCAGGTACTTTCCCCAATATCAAATCAGCAAATGGTCCCCTGACTGTCACTTTATTGTGATCACCTGAAAGGAAATATTTTTGGATGTTGGCTGTAAAGACCAAAAGATAGCAAATTTCCATCGTCTGAATTGTTTCAGCTTAACCGGTCTGGATAAAACTATTTTATTGTATAAATCCTTGAATATTCTTCTAGGTGCAAAGCAGAAGGGTGGGCGTGAAATTCAGCTGTGGCAGTTGCTAGTCAGTTACTCAGAGGTCTGTGACCAGTGGGTCCACAGAGCTCTGCCTGTGCAGCCGTTTTGTGCAGTGGAGCTGCTCGGCCCCGTGCGGTCGTCCTCGCAGCCCCACGGAGAGCTGCTGTGAAAGGACAGGCTCTGGCACTGTGGGGCACACAAATCCCTTCTTGAAGGAAGACAGTGATGCAAAAGACCTTTTGCCAATCCCCCGCACCAATGGGAAATTTAGTAAGCAGGTAAAATGGAGTGTGGGAAGTGGGGAACGCAGAGCTTTATTGCAGTTGTTGGAAAGTAATTCTTCTCATTACACCAAGAAGCCTTTAATTAGTGGAAGCTGATTGTCAATCAAGCATGTGACTTTAAACATAGTTTTTAAGTTCAGACATTCAAGTCCACATCTGCAGGGATTTGAAAAGTAGGTCTGTCCCTATACAGCCTTTGCTATCCATTTTTCCATATTGTTCCATTCTGTAGAGTCCTGAGGGCACTAAGGACCCTGGCTGGTATCCACCCTCCTGGGGCTTCCCCCGCCCTACCCACCTATGGCCATCAGCCCCTTCGTTGTGGTTTAACCCCATCCGAAAACCAGGACCATGCAGCTGCTTGCTTACTTCCCCAACTTGGGATGGGGGAGAAAATCTGAAGAGTAAAAGTGAGAAAAACTTGTGGGTTGAGAAAAAGACAATTTAATAGGTAGGGCAAAAGCTGCTCACACAAGCAAAGCAGAACAAGGAATTCATTCACTGCTTCCCATGGGCAGGCAGGTGTTCAGCCTTCTGCAGGAAAGCAGGGCTCCATCATGCGTAATGGTTACTTGGGAAGACAAGCGCCATCACTTTGAAGGTTCCCCCCCTTCCTCCTTCTTCCCCCGCTTTATTTGCTGAACATGAAGTCATACGGTATGGACTATCCCTTTGGCCAGTTGGGGTCAGCTGTCCCAGCCTACTTGCTGGTGGGGTCATGTGAGGAGCAGAAAAGGCCTTGACTGCTTGGCAACAATGAAAAACATTAATGTGCTACCCGTACTATTCTCATCCCAAATCCAAAACGTAGCACTACACCAGCTGCTAGCAAGAAAGTCAACCCCATCCCAGCTGAAGCCATGACACCCTGCCCTAGTGATGCCACGCCAAGGCTGGTCTCCATCTGTGATAAGTATCTAGACAGGCTGTTTGTATTTGCCCTGGTGATAATGGAAGCATGCAGAGAAACAATGCCCTTTGTTTTCTACTAGTTTCTCTGTCACTTGTTTCAGGAAAACGTAACCTCCTGGTAAACTTTACAGCCCTAATATACATTTTAGTGTTTATTTACAATTTAAAATAAGGATAGTTAGCATATATTTTATGGGGTTCTGCATTAGGCTTTTGTTGTGTTTTTTTCTTTCAAAGAGGATGTTTACCTGCTCCAGAAGCACAAACCTTCTTGTCAATCAATGTGACTAACATATGTCTATCAAAGTCAATGATTTCATCAGCTACTGATCTGGTTTACAGTTGCTAAATCTGCTAAACTGAGGTATAGTACTGAGGAGAGACACATATTTTCTTAGAGAAATTCTACATCTGGCTGGGCTTTAGCCTTTTTTCTTCTTGTAATTCTAGGACTGGAGCCTCCAAAGGACAAAACAATTATACAAGAGGAGCTACGCAAGATCTCCCTGCCTCTCTACAGCATCCTTTCAGCCCTCACCATCCTAGGAATGATAATGGCCAGTGCTTTCTTGTTCTTTAACATCAAAAACAGAAATCAGAAGTAAGGGATTCGTGTTACTGCTGTCACTACTTCTTTCGTATTTAAATGCTGTGTTTGTAGAGTCTGCCATCAATACATATATATAAGGAAAATGTTAAAACTGTGGAAAGATGGTATTTTAGAACTATTTAATTGAAATGGCTGTGTAATATATTCACATTGAAACAGATTGTCTATCTGTTAAGACAAGTTCTTTTATTCTGTCTGGAAAGTATAATTTTTTTTGTTTATGTTTGACTGTCTGCTATTAACATTAACCCTAGCTAATTAATCCATCAGTAAAATAGGAGGCCTTTTTACTAAACATTGCAAAGCCTGAAACAATGCTAGACTTTATAAACCAGCAAATAGTGTGCATGCCTGTAGATTTCATGGAGTTCTACAAGAAGGGTTATCCATTTGCCTGGTTACAAAAAGCTCTTCTTTATTGCTCTAATAGCCTAGCAATAATCTTGTCCTCTTTAATGCGCTATCACCTTTTGTCCATAGACTAATAAAGATGTCCAGTCCCTACATGAACAACCTTATTATCCTTGGAGGGATGCTTTCTTATGCATCTATTTTTCTTTTTGGTCTTGATGGATCCTTTGTCTCCGAAAAGACATTTGAGACACTTTGCACAGTAAGTAATTCCATATATTCTAGTTGAAGATAGTCTTGCAGGAAGCTCCGCGAGAAATACAAACAAAAAAGTTCAATAGTCGGATGTCTCATTCCATTTAATCACTCATTCTCTTAGTTCTTTCCTAGGATATTCTCTAGGACCAAATTCTGAAACATGCCCAAAGCTCTATTATTATTACTAGTGAAAGCTTCGGGTGCATTGGGATTTGGCCTCAAACTAAAAAGAGTACATGTACTTTCTTGTTTTGAAATTGTATATATGAAGATGATTTATTACAGGTTGTGTTTATAGCATGGCAACTAGTAATATCTGTGAAGCTACTATGTTTTCTTTAGAGACTCCATATTATTTTAGACTTCGTGGCTGCTGCTTGTCCAGGTCTTTTTAGTCAGTCTTTTTGGCTGAATCTCCAAAGTCTTCTACGACTATTTCCAGGCTACACTATAAACTCACACAAGCCTATGTCGAATATATTCTAGTTAAACCAAAACAGGCACCTCTAAAACCAAATTAAACCTAGAAGCTTGTGTTGTCTTAATTGCTCCCTGTAATAAAGATGTTTCTATGGTTTGGATTTGCTGCATGAACAGATAGGGGGTTTTGGCCACTGTTGCTTTTTGGCTAGTATCGGAAACTGATTGCATGCTACAACCAGCCATCACTTCCAACTATAGTACATTCTCTGCTTCAGTGTAAGAATAATTTGTGTGACTAATAGCAGCATCATTATATAGTAGCTAGAGTTCCACGCAGAATTTTGAATATTGCTTGTCATGAACTACCTCATAGAAATCCTACTTTGACAACAAACTGAAAAGGTTTAAAATGTGAGGACCAAACACTCAAGGACCTTGTCTTACCATTGCCTACAGTAGTCTTTTGTCAGTGCATCTTTATAATCCTTAGTATTAGGTGATGCACTCAACCCTTTATAACAGAGGATTGCAAACAAAATTCTGGAAGCAGCCTGGCTTACAGAGGCCATTTCAAAGAAAGAGAAAGAACTTCACTGCAAGAGTAGTCCTTCCAAAAACAATACGAACAGCATTTAAATTTGTCAAATATTTTCTCCTAAAACATCCTGACTGTGCTCAGCCCATTGCCTGAGAATATCAGACTTACTCAGGAGTTATCCTCGCTATGCTTTTGATCCTTCTTCACGTCTCTAGAAAGATGCAGTTCACAGCACATTTATTTAGGAGTCTGAATTTCTGATGTCATCGTTGGAGAGAGGGAAAGTTTACTTCCAGAGAATAATTCAGTTTTGATGCTTAAAGCTACTTGGCGCAGATACATCCCAATATTCCAACTGAAGTCCTCCATACCGACTAGAACCATTACAGAAGTGAAATATCACGTGACTTATTCAATGATACTATTTCAAAACACTGGAGACCTCTTTAGGACATGCCAAGATGCACTAGAAGGTATAGTATAAGTGAACATATAGGATTTCCTGTGCAGTCTTAGCTTCCTTAGTTGGGCCTGGACACAGCTGTATTTCAGACACCTAAACAATAGCAGCAAAAGGCAAGAGAAAGAGAGAATATCCAGTCTTCCTACAGCTAGGGTGCAAGTTCTGTGTACACCTAGTAGAAAGAGGTGCCTCAAAGGCTTCAAAAGGACAATCCTGTTCACCTCTCCCAAACCGGTATACAACTCTCTGAATACATAGGGGCCATTAGAAAGTCGAAGGTGCCTGCACCCATATTTTATCGAGCAATTATGCGTTTTTTATGTGAAACAGCTTCTAATGGAGATGAAGTGTCATTAGGTAGCCAGTTGTTGATGTCAATCCCCATTTTTTTCTCACCCTCCCTTGCAGGAGAAACTAGTGGCAGGGTGCAAATTTTAGGTCCTGATTGAGGGGACCTAAATAAGTCTTGATTTAGGGGCTCAGCCTTGAGGGGCTCGTAACTTCACTGCCATTGTATGTCTACAACCCTCCTCTTGAAGCACCCAAGCACTGCTGAACAGAAGGAAAGAAAGTGGGAACCAGAGGTACTTATCAGCACGGAGCTGTTCTAGAGAACAGGTTTCCATCCAGATTTAGCTATGTAAAACTAAATTTAAGTCCTCCTTTAACTGTGAAACAGCTCAGTCTTAACTCTAAAAAATGAACCAACAACCAAAATCCTGTGCCTCTGAGCTAGAACGTTTCTGCTATGATTTTTCTCTAATTTGCTTCTCAAAATGTAACCACTACTCTCATATTGTAAATGCAACAAAGTTTAAGTGAGGATTGCGTTGTTCTCTCTTACCTTACATATGTCTTCTTTTTATTTTTCCAATTTGTATCTGTCACATTATGTGAAGTCTGTTTGTCTGTCTGCCATAGAGGGAAACATCTTGAGGGGCACTTGAGTGAGATAACTGCTTTACTTAACTGACGGATCAAAGGAAGGGGTGGGGGTGAATGCTGTGTTCTTAAAGCCAAACTTTGATTTAGAAGTGTTGTCACATGCCTTAATCAGAGTTTTATTTGTTTTTTAACATAGTTAAATGTTATCTCAATAGAGCAGAGTCTGTGAGATTTCACCCCAGTCTTGGCTTTCCAGGTTTTCAGTCCAGTACAGCAGCATTTCTGATTGTGCTTTCCTGTGCGTGGCTACTGATTTATCTTATAAATCCCAACTCTGTCAGCGATTAATATTACACTCATAGATGCAAGATACCCTTCAGAAGCAACCTGTCAGGAAAATTTTTCCTAACCTCCTGCTCATTAAAACAATTTTTGTAAAATTTCCTCCTCCGATTACGTTTTTTTTTTTTCAATGGGATAGCTTGTGCTTCTCTGAGAAATCATTTTTGCATGGCCACGCACTTTCCTTGTATGTAGAAAACTCTAAATTAATGCTGGGGAATTCATAAATATGGGAGACAAACGCACTTTTCTGTTCAGTAACTCTTCTGTCTCTCCTCCTTTCTCCCCAAAACATCCACTAAGTGCTAAGTACAGCAGATACATTTGGCTCCATGTCATGAACATCCATCTTTCCATATGGGCAGTATACTTGGTGTTTTCATAAGGACTGCTTACAGGTACTGTTTCAGGATCAGGCCAGTACAGATCTCTTGATTATTCATTTCCCTGGAAATGCAAGATTTTGATTACCCATTCTAGCCATATTAGACATTAGTTTAAAATTCCATTTTATGCAAGACTGATTTTGTCTTTAAAAGAACCAGCTACAGTGGAGAGCGATCATAAAAAGCCATCGAGCCAAAAACATGTGAGTGTAACAACTACATCTCAGGCACAGAGAAGAGCCATGCCAGTGATCTTTTTTGCAGGGAAGTAAAAATTTTTAGTCAGCTTTTATAAGCACATGCAAAACTTTGAAGCTGCCATTAGTGTTAGCCCCTCTGTAAGCCAAGTAATCACCCTCTTTGTCTTCTATATTTCAAAGGCAATTATGTCTCACCAGAGTAGCAGTATATACACAATAGCAAGTTTATTTAATTAGATATGTTACATGTGGTCTCTGTTTTAATTTTCTGATAATTTTTTGACAACACTTATAGGAGGTCCTTAAATACTCCTGAGTCTATCCGCAATATTCAGGACAAATGGTTTCCAAATTGTAGGTATTACATTCCAAATCCATTGTGTGTGATACCTCTATAGCACAGTGTTTCTAGCATTGCTTGAGGGGTAAAGTGCTTTGCAATCTCTGGTCTTTTTGACTTTTCTACAACCTGTGTCTACATATTGCATATGTTTTATGCTGTAATATTCCAAGGACACTGAAACATGATCCAAAATTACACCAGTAACACCTGAAAATTTCAAAGGATTTATTTGATAAGTTATACTACTGTTTTACGCTCTGTAAGGCAGTGGTTGTAGGAGGATGTGGTGTATAAGTCAATATGCTGAAACGCAGAACCAAGTGTTAAATGTATTTGAAAGTCAGCAAAACACTTTAAACATATGGTCAAATAGTTTGCTGAATAGGGATATTATATAAGTCTTTGAAAATATATAGTGTTGACTCTGTGCTTGAGTGGATAACTGGTTCCCAAAGTAAGCAATTTTTATCCCGGTATGCCCATTTTCTCTGGAAAAGTAATCAAGTATATTTAAATATGTAATCATTTGTGTTCTTGTGGTAAGAATTTATAATTCCAAATGTAGCATTATTTAGTCCCATGTCAGAATTAGAGATTAGGTGTCGTATTGTAAAACTCCAATCACATGGCATTAAAACTATCCAAAGCAGTGAATTCTGAGGAAGTGGTCAGTGTATTATAGAACCATTAGATCATGTCTTACTTAATAGCAATGTTATTGGTTGTACAGAAAAAGGAAAAGCAATACAATATTTCATTAAATGCATTTGTATGCCAAAGTAGAAAGTGCTTCAGAGAGAGAGAGAGAATGAGAATGATCTATCTTTGTTTTTAATCTCAGAATTATCATGGTATCATAGCAAAAGAGAAGTTAGAAGTAAGGGTGTGAAACGAGATGTGATGCCAACTGGAAAAACGCAAGCAAGTGGAAAAATAATTGAAAGCATTTATTACATGGAAGAGAGAGACTCAAAATTAGCAATGCCAGTGACATACCCTACGAATAGAGTTTAAGCTGACATACTAAATAGAGATACTTAAAATAGAGAGATATTAGATATGATCATAACGTTTAGACTTCTGTAATACACTCTGCTGAGAATTTCACGCTTTACATTTAAGATGAGTAATGTCTTTGCAAGTTGGAACTGCTATGGGATGAAAAGCTACTGTGGGCCTAAGGAGAAGCATAGTCTTCTCGTTATCCATCTCCCTCAGGTAGGTAAATAAAATGATGTACATATCTTCAGATATAACTGGTTGGGTTGAGGCAAGAGAGAAGATTGTTTTAAGTACTCCAGGTTGCAGTTAAAATGCCCATAGTCTCCACACAGAAAGATCTGGTGTATTAGGTAGTAGGAGACCGAGCAGCTCTGCTTCTGCCCAGTCCTTTTGGTCCTGATGCGTAGCAGCGTTCTCCTAGAGGGTGTGCTGCACTGGGTGATCGGAGTGATAGGGGAGGGGCAAATGATCTGTTTGGAATAGTTCGATATAGGACTCATGCCGTTCTGAGAGAGATCTGTTCAGGAGATACCAATTGTCTTCCAGTCTCCTTTACATTCCAGAGTTCTGCAAAGGTGTTACGTCACAGATAAGAGGATCTAAGTATTGCGATTTACACTGTCACTAAAATTAAAAGTACTTTATCTTGTTTTTCTCA
This sequence comes from Vanellus vanellus, assembly GCF_965231255.1. Lineage (NCBI taxonomy): Eukaryota > Metazoa > Chordata > Aves > Charadriiformes > Charadriidae > Vanellus > Vanellus vanellus. Next base: position 102,326,263 of record NC_138906.1, read on the forward strand.
TTAATTAGTATAATTGATATGAATTGCCAAAACCAAGCAGATATTCTGTGATTCCTGGTGATCACACTGAGTCCTGTCAGTGTTTTGCCTTGGATAAAATAATCAGAGTGCATGGAGGTTTTTGCACACCGGTGGTGTTCAGTGGTGCCTTCATCCATCCCAGGTTGTTCTCAGACTTTCAGATTTCAGTCAGTGTACGGAAAGAAGGAACCAAACAGTGGGGTGGGGTGGGGTGGGGTGGGGTGGGGTGGGGTGGAGAGACAGAAAGTGAGAAGGAAAGAGCAGAGATACCACTGATAAAGTCCAGCTACCTACTGCAGTGGGTGTGACTACCCAGACTTTGTGGTTTTCTCAATTAGACGTCCTGAGAACATACGTGTTCATGGCAACAGTGGATTTTATAGACCTTATCTTCTCAAAGGTGTCCTTTAATATGTGACCTTTAAATGTATCCGGATCTTCAGAGGCACTTAGTTTTTTTTGGCTACCATCATTCTTAATTACAGATCACAAACACTTGAATTCTGACTCTGTGGCTTGTAACAATGGGAAAGGCAGGTTTTGTTCTTTTTTACTAATTTTTCATAGTCATATGTCTGCCCCACCGAGAGAACAGCTAAGCAAGGTGTAACTCCATCATCCACATCTCACCTTGTCTTGCGAAACCCTGAACTTGCGCAAGGTGAGGATTGCGCCACTTGGACTAGACCCTGTGCTTGCCTTGATACTTGGTTAGTAGTTGATGATGTGCTCCTTATTTGTACCCTTTGTATGCTTCAGGCGTTGCCATAGGTTTGGGGCTTTTTTCCCCCCTTTGGACTTTATATTTGCCTATTTCTTTTCCTCAACTTGTTTGATTTTGGCCAGGAATTAGAAAAGATAGACACTCAGCTCCTACTGAACTGCAAAAGGATTTGGACCTCTAATCCATTTCTTTGTCTCGGGAAACCATAGCCTTTGTTTGTATTTTTAGTCTGGCCCTTTTCATTTTGTGCGTATTCTCTAGTTTATTTCCTACTTAATTGTTTCGCTGTTAATTTTAATCTCCCTTTTCTGTATAATCACTTCCATAATTGTCCTCACTGTCGCTCAGTCTGAGACTGATCTCATTCCTATTTAATTCAAAGGCAGTTCTGTTACTGAGTTTAACATGAGCCTGATCAGCTTCTATTTCAGTAAACGGCATTTTCTTGGGAGGGGGAAAAAAAGTAGAGACAAAAGTTATGAGGCTGAGTAGATCCTTGAAACAAAATTATTTTATACGCTGAAGCAAATACACCATAACCTTGCCAGAGATTTATTAAGGTAATATTTATAAAACATTTTGCCTCTCCTTCAGTAGGACTGCAAACAGATTTTAAAGCCCCCTTATAGAATCAGGAGCGATTTTAATATATTTTACAGTACCTATAGATTAATTCTGAAAAATGGTCTGAAATATATTAAGAAATCACTACAGGAGATCTCACAGCATGTGAAGAACCACTGTACTTAATTTATGTGAAAACAGCAGGATTCAATTCTCTAACGCTATTACCACTTACGTTTTACAAGAACTGTGCCAGTGCCACACAAATTCTAAAGAATGAGTTAAAAGTTGTAAACACATGTCAAAAAATGTTTGATATAAATGAGAGAACTATAATTCAAATGGATGAACTCGTTCTTTGGGGTCTGCCTGTGCTCACACTGGGGATTTTGCCATGGTTAATAGTTCAAGCCCAAGTGAAAATTTGTTGACACACTTTTTTTTTTAATTATCCTTTATGTCCCCAGTTTGCCAAGAAAAATAGAAGGTGCTTAATTTTCAACTCATGAGTAGTCCATAGAAATCAACAGAGTTGTCTACTTAAAGGTAATTGTGTTCTCCAGGGCTAAACCCACAGCATGGTTTATTCTCGCGTTTGTCACTTTTAAGTGCCTAAGATGCCACCAAGCTGCTCCGCACTAATGTTCAGCTGCAGCCTAACCCTGTGGGCGCTGCAGCTTCCAACCCGGTGCATGTGCAAGACTGGCTAATTATTGATATTGCCAAAATGAAGCAGTCTGAGCCTCATAAACTAAGTTGGAGAGTGTCAAGTCCTATGAAAGAAAGAAAGATTGGAAAGGTTTTATTTAAAAGAAATTATTAAAATTAAGGTCTTGAGATGGTGAAAATGATGCTTTCAAGAATCTTAAATCTGAGTGATTCCTCTGCAGGAACATTATCTAAATATTTTGCTAACTGAAGAAGAAATTGTTAAAAAAAACAGCTGTTTCACTATCCCATTTAAATAACTGTTATTAAAAAAAAAAAAAAAGTCACCTGGAGAGGTGATAAGAAGTTTGTAGCTTTTTATGCAACATATGGAAGTTCTTTGTGCTCATATTTGGGTTTCTTTAGTCTTCATTCTGAGTCTTTAATCCCATTTTCTTGTTGTTTGCTTGATATTGGCAAACTGGATTAGAATAGCAAATTTAAACCTGCAATAAAAAAAAAGAGAAGCGGAGGATATTCAGTACAGAGGGTTGGTGGGTTTTTTCTCAGCTTAACAGAGGAGTAAAATACATCGCTTTCTTGATCAACTGCATTTGAACTTTTTATTATTGCTTTCTTGAGCTCAATACCTTCCCAGGCATTCCTCATCAGTCCGTGACTGAGTGGTCTTCCGAATGCATATGCAGTGGTGGTCAAATATGGGAAAATAACGCAACTTCTTCAAAAGTGAAACTTTTTACCATTCATCATCAATTCAGTCCATTTTCCAAGATAACCTTATTTCATAATTGTATATAGAATTGTAATTGTATTAAAATAAATTATTTTAAATACATTCAAATAATATTGTTGTTTATCTGAAAGTTAACAGTACCTAAAATAACGTTTTTGTTTGTAAGCTTCATTCTTAGAGTATATAAACAAGGAGAGACTTCTACTTCTTCGTTCAGAATGTTTCTGATGCTTTCACCACTTACTAATTTCCCCTTACTAACTTACTGTTCACAATTAGACGGCTTCTTTTATTAATAATGAGTTGTAATATCAAAGAACTTTGTAGGTCCGCTACACAGATATATAAATAGTATTCACTTCACCGTTCACATAACAAGATGATGGGGAAGGTGCTGATAGATTTGTGTGAAGATACCAAATAGCAGCATTCAAAATGTAGGCTAGCCAGCTAAAGCTCAAGGTTGAGAGGAAATATGAGTCAAATGGAAGTAACTTTATATATGGCTCTCAAGCTATCAGTGCTTATTGTATGATGGAAGGATAGTCTTACCTAAAGAAATAAAAGATCTTTAACACCTTATGGATAGGTTTAAAACAGAGGCTTTTTGTCACAAAGGGAAGTGGAAAAGAAATGCTCCTACAAGATGCCATCTTGTTCATGAATGGGGTGACTTTTTAGCTGAACCTTACAACATTTGTGTAAACGTTAATGTTTGACAAAGTTAAATATATTTTTTCTTTTAAATAAACATCGTATCTGTTTCAATCTGGAAAATGACGCAGAATGGTCTGTTGCTTTGCGGAGACGCTTTCAGTGTTTGGTGGCCATCAACTGTGTTGTCCACTAAATAAAAGCTTTCTAGCTTTTTCAGCTGTCACAATTAATGTACCTGTAAGAGCTTCTAGCAGGTAACTTATAAAAAGCACAAATTCCAATCGTGGGTACATACATAGTATTTTCAAAAATAGACCCTAAACCAAAATAGTGTAGGATGTACAAAGAAAAGAGAACTAGGAAACTGCATTTTAGCATCTGCATAGACATACTTGATTGTTGTATACCAAATGATATTATCTCCTTTGACACTTGCAAGTTGTCTTTGAATGACAGAAAACAAAAAAGTTGTGGGAGATATTCAATTAGTCAAAACATCTTAATCAAAAAAAAGAAGTAACCAAGAAATATAAGCAGGTAATTGAAGGTATATCCTAAAATTCAGTGAAGGCATGAGGAATTTCATAATGACCTTACCTTTTAAGAAAAAGATAAACAGTAAGTATTTTTACAAATTATCCTTCTGTAGGAGCATAGGAATGTTTTCAGGTTTTGTGCCTCATTTGGAGTAGGGATTTGCATGCAAGTATCCTGTCTTCTAAGGAGGTGCCTTTCCTGCTCGTCTGGTGGGTAGTTTGGCGAGGTTGATCTTCCTCATCCTCTTCTGTCGAAACGTATTAACATCTTCCAACATGAGAGAATTACTGATCAATCGTATGACATCATGGTCACTCTCTACGATTATTGATGTTATTTTTATCGTGCTCTTTCAACTGAGTGAGATTTGAATGTATAATACATTTCAGAATATAAATAATATAAATAGACATATATATGAATTTCAGAGGCTTTTGCTGTTTTCTAAATTTTTCATTTTGCTGGCTGAATTAATGAATTATAGCAGACAAATTCGAGGTCATTTTCTTCAAAATTAAAAATTTATTTTCATCTGAAACTTACCATCTCATTCTTAGCAACAGTGATCTCATTTTGACAAAATCTCCTGTTACGTTTAAGCTAGAATGTTTCCTATATGCCCAATAGTTATATTATTATAATTTGCACAATTCAGATGAAGAATACATAAAACTTTTTCAACCAAACGTGCTAGAAATGACATTTTTCTGAATATCGGGTTAGAAACATGTTATGAGCTTAATTGAATTTATTACTTTTCCCAAGAGGCAATTACTGTTTCAGTGAGAACAAAACAGAGTCTTATTAGAGACATGAAAATACCATGTATCTGTTTGCCAAATATATCACTAAACTGTACACAAAAGAGCTGAATACTTATTAATAGCAGCAAAAAGATTGAATGCTAAGTATGGTTATCACAGCTCAATTGATGTGAAGTGAAAAAAAGATGTAACTGGCTAATATGGACATGTTGATATGAAACATATTTTAAATCACTCAGAGTTGATCTAACTGTGGTTTTACTTAAGTTGTTAGCATAATGTATGATAATGGATAACGAGCGAAGACTTGGAAAAGTATTTAAGTTAAAAATAATACTTTGCTGACTTAAATATCTATTTCCCTTTTTTTTTTTTTTTTGGTTGTGAGTTTGTTTTTCAATACCGCATTCAAGAATGTCACAAAGTGGCAAATCTCACGTGGTTTGAATCTAATACCAGTTGGTTTGCTGGTTTTATTAATAGTAAGACTAACCAGCAATCAGTGAACTATACATTCAGGGTTAATATCAGCAATGCAACAGATAAACCACAGATGTTAATATGTACATGCAAACACCTAAACGGTCTTCTGTACGTAATCCCGATGTTTTCTAATAAATGCACACGCTGAATTACATGTGGACACCTCCTGCTCACAGGACGTACGGGTTACCAGCACAATCTTTCTTCTAGGGGTGCAGGTTCCCCTATACACACCCATCCTGTAAGAGTGATGGGCTCCCCACCTTTGTGTGTATCTCTGCAACCTGATAATGCGGTCTCCCTTTTTGACAGCCGGCGCAGATGGAGTCTCTAGAAGGAGGAGGAGATTGTTCCTCCTCCTCGTGATTTCTCAGGCTCTCAGATTCAGCTGTGGGCTTCCAGCTCCCTGCTGTGCCTCTGGCGTGGTCTTCCACCTCTGTAGGCTCTGGTCCATCTTCAGGGAAGAAAATAGTCTGTTCAGGGCAGAAAAGCTTTCAAACAGCCAGACCTCCAGGGTAACGAAAAGAGAAACTTTCAAGGAATTAGAGGGGGCTGTGCAGAGCTTGCTACAGCTCTGAAAGTCACTGTCTTAACTGAAACCAGTCTGAAAGTGAGGACCTACCTGCAAGGATGCTATGGGTAGGTGGGCAATTGCACAAAAAGCTTTTGTAACTTGTATTCTGTCATCCTTGGTCAATCTGAGGTTTTTCTATTACAAAAAAAAAAAAAAAAGTAGTTCTAGTTTTTAATCTGAATCATGTCTTTTTTAGTTTAAAAAAAATTCTGTTTTCTCTGGGAAGATCACTATAAGTAAAATGTCTAGATAGGTCTACGCCAAAGCTGTGGCCAACTCAGGGTCTCATTACTCCATCGTTGTCTGTAAGCTCACCATCTCCTTTTTCTTAGGCCCGTATTACAGGTATTATCTTTAATTCTGGTCTTGTCCACAGGGCTTGCCTGCCAATGTCCTGCCATTTTTCCCCTATGTGATAATTTTAAAGTCACTTTTTCTTATCTTTCCAGAATGCTCAGGGTCTGCATTAAGTGATGTGTACCTCACGTAGTTCAATTTCCTCTTATTGAGTCTGAATAGCATCTCTACTTCTCTGTTCTTTTCTGTTCAAAATGTTGCTGTTAGTATTAGTGCCCTGAGTACTTTTTATAGTCTCCGTCTCTTGGTTTCCTCCACTAGTTCCTCCCTCTGTCTGCACAGAACACAATAAAAGTGAAAAAAATGCACAACATTGTAACTGAGTTGTGTTTTTATATATGGAAGTGATTGTTAATTCAGCATCCAGATTTGTTATTCTTGGAAAGGGGATGGAGGGAGGAGAAAAAAAGCAAGAAAGGAATGAATGAGACAATTCTGAAATGTCAATATTTTCATGAAGTCATTTGAATTTTTTTTTCTCAACATCTTGAGAAAAAAAAAAAACGGGTGAAATGATGATATCCGCATTGTTTACTGAAAATTAAATGGCTTTGTCCTTTTTTTATATGTATATATTTTTAGGTCCGAACATGGATTCTTACAGTGGGATACACAACTGCATTTGGAGCAATGTTTGCAAAAACGTGGAGAGTTCATGCAATTTTCAAAAATGTGAAAATGAAGAAAAAGGTGAGGGGGGACTAAACTCTTTTTCTCGTTGCTCTGTTAATATAATTATCTAACTGCTTTGCTACTTTTCCTGGATGGCCATACTTGAGCTGACTCTGCGTGCCACATTCAAAGATCCCGAATGGTTTGATATTGGGGCTTTCGTGGTCTCCTCTTTAGTCTCTGAGAGTTGGAGTCAAGCATCAGCCCCTCGGTCTTTATAATGAGAGGTGGACAGTGGAGACAGCTGTAAACTGTCGAAGCGAATTTGGATCCTCACTCCTATTTAGCATGTCGTGTCAGCATCCAGAGGTCTCCTTCTGGTAGATTCACAGCTGTTATGAAATGTTTTCTGTATATGTCTGTTTGGGATACAGGTATTACGCACAAGTTTCTGATGGGTTGGTAGGAGGAGACAAGAGAGCGTGCTGCTTGTCCAGCTTTCTCTTTCTAATTTAGATTGAAATTGCATAAGCTCACCCTAAGACTGATCAGGATTGAACCACAGAAGTCGTCTCCGGCATTTTTGGTACAGAACATTTTCTGTAAACAATTAGGTTGAGCTTAGCAGTAGTACAACACTTCATGTTTATATTGTTCATTTGATATTTTTCCCGTGGAGCTTCTTTCTGCAGATGAAGTGCTTTTAATCAGATGGTTTTATTTAAAAATGGGAAAACTAGTGAATAGAAATCATTTTGATGGAAAAAACATTAAGAGAAATGTGCATGAAACAGAGAAACAAAATTAATATTATTATAGAGTGAAAGTAGTGCCAAATGCAGTTCCTATATGCAGCTGAACAGATTTATTCTAATTAGTGGTAAAGAGTCAATTACACCTAAAATAAGTAGAAAAATATTCCTTTGACAAATTCTTCTCTTTTTTTTCCTTCTGTGTGTGGTCCTGGAAAAGCCGTGTTGTTAATTTTTTATTAGTACTATGTTATTTTTTCTACAGTCTCAACATGTAGGGAGTTGCTGTCACCACAAGATACACCTTTCCCTAAAAGGTTTGGGCTTTAGATAGACAGAGAGAAAGTTAACTCAGTTTCTGAGAGGATTTATTTCTCAAGTAATTAAGGAAGTACATGCCGTGGCTGGGTCTGGACCTAGCACTCTAGCGTCTTAACAATGCAAACACCTAGTCCTTCCCTCTACTATTAGGTCACGTCAGGTTTGCTAAATGTTTGTTAAATAAATCCCAAATATCATACAATGCAAAAAAAAAAAAAAAAAAAAGTAAATAACAAGTACCATAAAAGTAACTAAGATTATGAGAAATTTCTGTACCAGAAACGGGATACTCTGTATGGAGGGAAGTGGAAACCGCCCTTTCTGCACCTGTGCAAAGAATCCACTATAATATATCAGTTTATGATATTAGAGTCCAGTATATACTTGTCAAGGATCTTACACTTCCTGTATTAAAGATTTTTAACCAAAGCTGAGCCAATATTTTACCTTCTTGAAAAATGAAATTTTATATTGCAAATATGCTTTCAGCTATATTGGTACAAGTCTTTGTAAATTAGTGAAGTTATACAAGATACTGCCAGTGTAATGCATAAAAGCATTTACTTAATAACCTTTTTATCCTGCGAATTTTATCATTTCTGCAATACATGGTGTTCCAAATAGTAATGAACAAGTACTTCAGTGGACTGTCATGAAGTATTTGCTTTATTTTTTTACAGAAAACATTTCATTTTCATAGAATCAGAGAATCACAGAATAGTTTGGGTTGGAAGGGACCTTTAAAGGTCATCTAATTCCCCTGCTATAAGCAAGGACATGTTCAATTAGATCATTTTAGAGCTTCAAGTTGCTACTCAACATTAAATTTAACTGTCTGTTAATTAAACATAATCCTCAAATTCTGTACAGTGCCTGTTCTTCAACAGGCCAATCAACAATTGCAAATTGTAATTGTTTATTCACAGCTGGATGTTAAAAATGCCTTAAGATCAGTTAAAAAGGCACTGACTAGTATAAGGGAGATAAACTTTCAGACATCTGGATGCTGACCAATGAGGTGCTTCTCTTTGAGTGATACTGGAAACATCAAGGCTATTAGGGCACCTTATTTAGTATTTTGGTATTAAGTAAATAATGCATTTCTGTTCTGTACACTTCAAAGAACAGCCGTTCTGCAAAATTGCCTTGGTTTGCTTTATTTGGACAACCCACACCAGAACACAAGCATGAATCATAAAAGGTGACAGTTTTCTTAATGCAAAACAAATTAGCTACCCATGGTAAATGTTTACTAATCATACATTTTCTGTCTTTGATTTGGCAGGATAGGTAAAACTGTTTTTAAGAGTTGATTCAAAAACTTGGCACTCTAGTTTTCTTACAAGAAGGACGTTTCCACTGTCAGTAGAGGTAGTTTAGAGGCAAAGCATTTTGTATCTGTGGAAGCACAGACAGTACAAATTTTCACTAATAATACCTCAACTGATAAAAAAACAAAGGTGGTGCTGCATGAAAAAACACAGTCATGTTTTTTGAGTTAGCTGTGCCGTGACAGAATAGACTGGCATTTCAATATGAGGAGTACAAAGTTCCAAAATGACTTAAATACTGTGGATCCTATTCACTTGTGATTGCTTCAGTTTCCACCTGCATATAAGTATGCCCGTAAAATCTAATGCATAGGTGTATCGCATTTGCCTGTCATCCTGAGTATTGTCATCGGGAAAATTTTCCGAACAATGAATTTTTTTTACAAAGTGGAAGAACCTGTCAAGATTTTGAAAACATTGGTTCATTCATCTCAGAGAAGTAGGTATTAATTAAGGAGAGAAGAATATAATGAGTGAATCTATTTATCTTCATCAGCTAGGGCAAGCTTGCTTCCAAACTTTTACTGGACACTTAGGCCTACAACATGGCTTTGTGAAGAGATGAGTGGATTTCTCTCTCGTTGTGAAAATAGATAGAATTTTAAATAATAATACCCTATATCTCCATTTTAGTGCAGTGGAGAGTGGAACTAAATGATTTAGTGTGTCTTGAATTAGGTGAAGATTTTTGTTAACTCCTGTTTATAAAGATCTCAAAAATCTCTTATTTTCACCCATTTATAGATCCACTTCTTTGTTATTGGAAGAAAATAAACAATAAAATTCAGAATACAGTCTTTCTGCTATCAGGCTGCTAACTGACAAATTTTGCAAGATTCCCAGAGCTCTGTTACCATCTTTGATCTTGCTAGGGCTCAAAGGAAACAAATTAAAAATGTATTAATTTTAGCTGGATCTGAAACAGAGGGGTGCAGGGGAATCAATTTTTGTCAGATGGAAATGACAAAATCAGTAGGGGGGAATAAATAATTTTTGAGTTTTAAAAGGATTAGTAGAGGTAATGGAAAGTAGAATAAAATTAGTATTAAAAATAACTGTAACATTTCTAATTGAGGTGCAACACTGTTTTTTATAAGTCCCTTTTCTGTTGGTTTGGACAGTAGAATATCTTCTGCTCAGTGAGAGTTAGGGAATGCTTTCATGGTTCCCTTGTCAGCAGAGGAGGACTGGCGGTGGATAAGAGGAGGGAGAGAATATTAGCAGCAGGAGAGCATGTGGTGACCTGGGGAAGTCTTAGGTAACAGAACCTTTTGAAGCAGACAGCCCTTCTGGTAAAATTTAGAAGGTTGTGAAACTGTCTTTTTTGATGGGAACTGCACTGTCTTAGTTTTTTGGGGGCATTAAAGCAGTCCCGCATAGTGGCTGCTCCTGCACAACCCCAGTATGCCAAATAAAGACCTTTCACTTCTGGCAAATACCAGAATAGTAACAAAGTCAAAGCGGTGGTTTTTGAAGCCTCCATAAGTTTTATATATTCTGCTCCTACAAAGACAAGTGTTTGACTGTTTGTAGGTGAATACAATAAAGCATGATGATCTGGGTCACGATAGTGCTTGTTGCAATTCATATTTGAAAGAACAATACAATGCTACGATAAGCTTGTCCACCCTTAACATAGTACATTCTATCTCTGTCTCTTCATTCTTAATCCTTTATCTGTGACATCAGGGGTGGGATGTTTTAAGTTTAATTTTCAATGAAAATATTGTCAATGTACTCAGTTATTACTACCATTGTAGACTTCTGGTGGCATATGTCTTTATATTGATGATGTTGTTAAAAGGTAAACACAGAATATATATTGCACACGAGGTGTATGACACCATCTTCTCTTAAGACTTGTGCTTCTAAAGTTTTGCCATTATTCTACTCATTGATGATATTTCATAAGCTTTTCTCTCTTCTTAAATTTACTGTATGATTGTAACGTTCTCACAGATGAAAAAGGCTTAGAGAGCTTAACAAGCATTGAGGAAAGCTATTGGTACTATCCCAGGGTTAGAAAGCTACAACCAACCCCAAGAGAGAAAAATGACTTACAAGCCCGCCTTGACTTCACGATGCCTGTCAGGCTGCAGTCTGGCAAACTTCTTCTCTTCCATTCAGCCTACTGAGGCCACAAAAGATCTCTGAAGACAGCTGTGGTTTTCATGCTTTGCAAAGACAGATAGGAGATTGTACAGCCTACTTTGTTGACAGTAGCATGGGGAAGGGAGGCTGGCACTGCAAGAGAGCGGCAGGGCCAAGAGGTAGGGAGCAGGGAAGAGGCTGAGAATGAGAAATCGCGTTAGCTGCTAAGGGCATCGGAGGGAACTGGATCCTGTCTGGATAAAAAAAAGATTGAACAGTGCCTGACAGATAGAGGTCAGAGGGTTGTGGTTAGTGGTTCAGAGTCTGGTTGGAGGTCAGTAACAGGTGGTGTCCCTCAGGGGTCAGTACTGGGTCCAGTCCTGTTCAATATATTTATCAATGACCTGGATGAAGGGATAGAGTATACCATCAGCACGTTTGCTGATGACACAAAACTGGGAGGAGTGGCTGACACACCAGAAGGCGGTGCCGCCTTACAGCGTGACCTGGACAGGCTGGAGAGTTGGGCGGAGAGGAACCTAATGAAATTCAACAAGGGCAAGTGTAGGGTGCTGCACCTGGGGAGGAATAACCCCATGCATCAGTACAGGTTGGGGGCTGACCTCCTGGAGAGCAGCTCTGTGGAAAAGGACCTGGGAGTCCTGGTGAACAACAGGATGACCATGAGCCAGCAATGTGCCCTGTTGGCCAAGAAGGCAAATGGCATCCTGGGGTGTCTCAAGAAGAGCATGGCCAGCAGATCGAGGGAGGTCATCCTCCTCCTCTACTCTGCCCTGCTGAGGCCACATCTGGAGTATTGTGTCCAGTTCTTGGCTCCCCAGTTCAAGAAGGACAGGGAACTGCTGGAGAGAGTCCAGCAAAGGGCTACAAAGATGATTAAGGGACTGCAGCGTCTTTCTTATGAGGGACTTAGCCTGGAGAAGAGAAGGCTGAGGAGGAATCTTATTAACGCTTATAAATACTTAAAGGGAGAGTGCCAGGTGATGGGAACAGTCTTTTTTCAGTGGTGCCCAGTGGTAGGACAAGAGGACAGTAGGACAACACCCCCTCGCTCTGGCAGGGGGGTTGGACTAGATGATCTCCAGAGGTCCCTTCCATCCCTGACCATTCTGTGATTCTGTGATTCTGTGATAGGGGAGAGGTTTGGATTACAGACTGGGAGAAGGTTTTGAGTAGGGAGACTGAATTTGTATAAGAATTCCCAGAGAATTAAAATAAGATTGAGAGCCAGCAAAGAGTTGAATGGGGCAGGGAGGGCTGTAAGAAGTAACTATGGTGGAGCTCAGAACCCGAGTTTGGGATTCAAGTGGCAAACTCCAGTTGAGGGACTAGGTCTGGTTTAAAATTAGATTAAGATCGAAATTTAGACACAAGATGTCAGGCCTGAAAAATAGGAACATAGACTGGGAAAGGAACATAGGAGTGGAAAAGGAATAAGAGGCAAGAAAAAGATGAAATCAGGACAGAGTGGAATGGTTGCACAGAAGTGTGGGCAGAGCATAAAAATTGAACAGAGGATTTTAGAGTTTCACTGTTCTTTTTTCTATTACTATGTGTCTGTAAAACCTACAGGCAAAATATGTGCCTTGTCTTCCTGCTATGCTGTTGTAGAGCTCATGATAGCTGCTAGTTACTCTTTTAGCTCAAGCTGATGAGGTGTGCAAAGATCTAAAGGTTCCTTTCGCTGATGCATGCAGCTCTATCTATAATTGAATTCTCTTTCTTTTCATTTTCTTTAAAAAGAATGGGCTCGTGAAAATGTCAAAAGGCTTATGTTGTGGCTAAAAAGTCAATCACTGAAAACCTACAGCTTGCTAAGATCTCTACAACGTACATTTGTTCCCCCATGTGCATTATTAGGACACCAGTGCAGCCTTAGTTTTCTACGCCAACGTCATGGAGCAGACACAGTGGCTGCTCCAGGCATGCAGTAGGACTGTATAATAAAAAGGGGGCGGTTTTCTGTTGGCATCTTTTTCACTTAAAACAAAAAAAAAATACGTAATGAAAAAGGCAGTAGGAGTTTGGAGAAAGGTGGTCTCATGTATAAGACAGTTACCTGCCAACACGGAGAAAAATAATTAATTGCCAAAATTATTTGTTATGCTTTAGAAATCTCTCTGAGCACAGTTCTCAGAGGAGGGTAGCACTTGTTTTTGAGGGGCACGTTTATTACCTGAGTGAAGCAGGGCAGGAATTCTCAAACTTGTTAGCTCCTTCCCTTCCCAATCCATGTTCTCATACAAATTCAGCCAAGCCGCCTCCCTAATTTGCATACTTAACGGCCCATAAACTGAGACGCGGGGAAGACAGGAAGGGGTAAGAGGCCTTCTATGCTCTTTCTGGGGAGCGGGGCACAGGGGTCACTCTGAGCAGCCCCTGGTCCTGACCCCTCCAGTGAGGGGTGGGCAACGGCTGGCTGGGGGCTCTCACCCCGTGGTACCAGCTGCAGGGAACCTGTCATTACCTGCAATTGCACAGAGTGTCCCTGGAGAAATAAAAAAAAAAAAAAAAAACCAACAAAAAACCAAAAACCAAAAACAAAAACACCCACAACCCAAAAACAGAGGGAAGAAAGCAGCTGGAGGCCACACATGAGCGTGCGTGCTACTGCCTTCTCCTCAAAACTTGTCTCTGTTTATTGCTATCCCCATCCCTCATTTGAAAACCTCTGCGAGGAAGTTTATAGGATGGGTGTAACCTCTACTTTTCTACAGGTTTTTCAAGTCACCTATGGAATTTAGAATTTGTTACAATCTACAGTCTTTCTCACAGAAGTCCAAAAGAGGTTTTAAAAAATATACTCATTATGTTAATAATTTAAAAATAGACAAAGCAAAGTTTTCCAGATCATATCGCCAGAGAGTTTAGGTCAGAACCTCACAGGCCACATTTTATTTACTCACTTAAATGCCTTTGCAGACATAGTTCTTTCTGTATTAGCATAAGTGTTGATCATATTACCTAATATTTTCTTTCTGCTACAAATGTTATAAACATTTTTCCAGGTCAGCTTTCAGACTGCAAATAATTATACTTTTCCAAGACATTTTTTTCAATCTAGCTAGAGCTTTTTATGTGTATAACAAAAAGCTATATAGTGGATTTCCCCTAGGATACATATGTATTTCACTAAGTATATATGCGACATCATAAGTCTGAAAAGGAGGTCCAAAAATTTGCTTTGGGTAACCATATCTACAGCACAACAATCTATGAGGGACCATCTGCTGAAAATGAACCAGCATAGGGATACCTAAAGAAACGTTCAGCATTATTGTTCAGTGTTTGAGAGTAGGAAAGAAGACAGCAGTTTGAAACTTGCTTGTGTTTGGGATTTTTTATTTTTTTTCATTATGAATATTCACCACTGGACCGAGTAATCCATGACACTTACAGTGCAGTGTAAATTATTCAGGTATAGCTTCATGGATTATTAATATACAGATACAGTACTTCCTAAAGCAGTATAAGTGGAGACCAACTTATTTTATTACTTTTTTTTTTCCCCAGATAGCTATAACTATAAATTCTAAGTCCGAAGCTTCAAAAATAGTCAGTGTAGTCCTAGAATCCATATTTAGATATAAAATAAGCATCCTGTTTTTCATAAGAGCTGATCAGCCAAAATGCCAGCCGGGGAACAATAGGAATCACATTTCTAAAATTTACATTCATATAAATATGGATCGGGGAGCTAAATCTCAAGCTCCTGTCACAGAAAGAAGTTGAGCTAATGAACTGTACATCTAGGAGAAAAATCTGCTTTTGAAGTAATTTATGTATGTAAATTTCTGCATGGTGCAGTTTGATAAGGCTAAACCTCAGTAGCAACGAAAACAATGAAAACTGTGTGAAATGTAACTGCTCATAAACGGTGCTACAACCATAATTTCTATGTATTATGGGACTAATGGATGACAGAGAAATAAAGAACATGTCGCTATACAGTATGAGGCAATTTATTCCTGAATAGCTTGAAATTGGATTGTAAATGTAATCAAGTGCATTGATGTCCCCAGCTATTTGGTAACGATGTAGTATGCTTTCCCACAGAATTGTTCATTAAAGAAAATATTAAAGTCTGGATATTTAATGTTATCTCAAACAAAATCAGAACACTTCTTCCAGACCATTCAAATCCTTTGTGCGCTCTTTTTCTAAAGACCGGGATCCCTTTTAGCACTACAGGTGAAAATTCACATCCCTGGTAGAAATTCCTCCATACTTATGGCCTATGCAATCTTGGGATCAGCAGATGCATTTCTCTCGAAGGTGAATTTGGCCTGCTTTGTTAATGGGATTTGCAGCACAAGGCAGCGTGTGTAGGTTTACGTGTAGTAGAGGGCAGAAGTTAACACAATTCTAAGGTCCGTTTCCAAGGCTGTTCTCCAAAACATTGCATAGCAAGAATAGTTGGTTCTAACACTGTCAAGTCTGATTTCTTTAGTGCTGTTTTGGTTTTTGAGACTCAATGGCCTTTTAAGACTGCATTTTTGTCCTTTCAAGAGAGTTTTGTGAAACTAACCATGTTGTATCGCTCTGTGTGCTCCCTAAGGTTGAATTAGCAGTGTTTGTAAAACAATCGTCTCTCTGATTCTCCAATGCGTTGTAGCCATGACTGAGGCTTAGGCTTTCAAAGATGAGGAATTTTGTAATTTCTTTGAGCTGTCACTGAATCCCTCCTCTCTCTGAACTCTGTCAAATTTCTATCTTCTGCTCCCCCTAGGGGAGCATCCCCACTAGGATGTTCCACCTGTCTTTTATATGAGTTGGAAAAGGGGAAAGGTGTTCTCTCCTGGCAGCAAGGCATAGAGTCAACGCATCCACGTTTGCAATGCTGTTATTGAGAGGGTGAGTCTGCCCAAAGATGTTCTACAATAATTCTGAGCATGAGTCAGCAAGGAAGACACGTTCTAGAAACGTGTGCTTTAGCAGGCTAGTGACTCCAGCTATTTAGTTCTCAAACCCAAATTTTTTCGTCATATCCAGTTGTCCATTATTATGAGTAGTACCACACACTCCATTACCCTGGAAAGCAGCGAAAATGATCAAGTTCTCAAACTGCAGGGATCACAGTAGATCCTCACAGAAAATGAATTTATTTTTAAATTTATAAGTAGGTATACAGATCTTTTATCAAATTAATCAAAGTACCTCTACGAGAGTAAAATGTCTTAAGCTTAGCTTTTTACTGCGAGTCACTTACTGACCAAAAAGCTTGCTACTACAAAATATGCTTTTTAAAATGTTGGCATTCACTCATTAAAAGTAATGTAATTGCAGCATGAAAAGTGTTCCCAATGCTAATCATAGAACCTATTATAGGAAATACTCATAATAGCTGTTGAAAAAACATTGTGGAGTTATTTGGAACATGTGCATAATGTGTTTTCGATAGTCCTTTTTTCTCATTCCATTACACAATAGAAATTAAGAATGTATTACAGAATAGTCCTCTAATATATTAATGGCTTTAATAACTCAAAGATAGATATCTCCCTTGTCCCACGTATGGAGAAGTTCACCTATCTACTGCTGACTCTGCATCACCAGCCTTATGGCACCATCCCACCTGTGCTGACCCACTAAATGAAGGGCAGCAATCCTAAGGTGTTTCCCACTTAATCATACTGGGAGAAATGAAACGGTAGTTTATGCAGTGGAGAGAATATCCTGAAGGCAAGTTTAGGCGTAGTTATATGGTCCCTTTTTCCAGCCTTGCAGGCTTTATCATTTTTTTCCTACAAACTCTGTGACTTTTTGACTTTCCCCTTGAGTTCAGAGGGAGGACTTCTATCAGCATGATTTCTGTATGTACCAGGGAAAGGAATTTCGGGTTTCAGATTTCTAAGGGCTTCAATAATTGCTGTCAGTGCTATTCGTTTATGGAATAAGGGTCTAGGAAGCTTCACAGAGGGATCCTTTAAAGAGGGTTTCTCTCTACGGATTCTGTCCCAGGAGTCTGGGAAAGGGACACTAAAAAAAAAAAAAAGTTACTGAATAGCATTAAGTGTTTATCCAGCTAGTGCCAGAAGGCAAGGGATAGATGTGTCAGCTAGACTAGAAAGGATTGATCTACATAAAAGAAATCAGAATTGCCTTCTTAAACAGAAAAAATCTACATTTTCAAGGAAAAAGGAAATATATATATTCGTCTCAAAACTTATAAATAGATATAAAAATACTCCCAGCCTTGCTATGCTTCTATGAATTCAGTCAATACAAAATAATCCCCCCAAAACAACACCAAGATTTAGCTAATAGATTTTCCTATTTAAAGAGATTTTATTCTGACAAAGTTCCTAGTAACAAAGAAAGTAACTCTGAAGAAAACACGGGAGGAAACGAACTATTCAATCCATGCTGGAAAGCTTATTTGTGGAACTCAGAGAGTACAAAGCTAATGTTGCATCCTGGAGAAGAGGGTAAGTCTTCATAGAATCATAGAATCACAGAATGGTTTAGGTTGGAAGGGACCTTAAAGATCATCTCATTCCAACCCCCCTGCAATGGGTAAGGACCCCCCCCACTAGAGCAGGTTGCTCAAAGCCCCATCCAGCCTGGCCTTGAACACCTCCAGGGATGGGGCATCCACAACTTCCCTGGGCAACCTGTTCCAGTGTCTCACCACCCTCAGAGTGAAAACTTTCTTCCTAATATCTAATCTAAATCTACCCTCTTCCAGTTTGAAGCCATTCCCCCTCGTCCTATCACTACGGGCCATTGCAAGAAGTCCCTCTCCAGCTTTCTTGTAGGCTCCCTTTAGGCATAGATAAGACTCTTCGTTCATGGTTTGGAACAGAGTTCAGCTTTAAGGTCCATGCCATGTGCATTTGCAGACTTGATTTCTAATAAGGGGAGAAATAACGAAAAGTTTGTCTTAGCCTTAACTACAAAAAGCTATGTTTAATTGCAGTTGTTTGCCAGATTGCCAGGTGATCCCCTAAACTGGTTGAGGAAAGGGTCCTGCAGCGCCCAATGGATGTGCTTCAGAAACCAAATGAGAAAAAGCCCCACAGAAGGTCTGTGAAATAATAAGCAGACAGCTGAAGCTGCCGTGGCAGGTAGTACAGCCTGCGATAGTTCTAGAAAATCTCCAAGAGTTTCATGAGCAGAACCTTCAGCCCAGAGCTTTAGACAAATTTTATATCTCCTGTGATCAGAACACAAGGTCCATGGAAGATAAGGATTTTGATCTTGAACTTGTCTTCATGGTCACAGGTTTTCAGAAAAAAAAATTGATTTGCTCATACAGCGATGTTTCTGAGGAGAAAATGGCCTACTAGTTTCTGTTCTGAGTGAATTTGTTTTGAGGACAGATAGCTTCATATCCAGATATATAGTCCAGACTGGTAGCAGTGGCATTTATAACAGTGGGCAGATCTGCCAGGATGAGACAGATTCACCTATCCAATCACAGATGGTAGAAAATATTACTCACAGATGCTGCTGTATGAGAGCTTGGCTTCAGCAAAGAGTCAGGAGCACTCGCAAAAAATCGATTTTATTAGCTACCATGCATTTCTCCCAAGGCTGATTTCCTGTATGTTAGAAGGAGGATGAAACAGGGAAAAAATAAGAATCTTCCACTGAAAGAAGAATGATGTATTTGATTGCAAGGAGCCTCAGTTCTCGTGACTTTCTTTTGTCAAACAGAGAAATTGTTGGGTTCACAAGATCTGAGTCAAGACTCCTTCAGTGCATCTGGTGTTTCCCAAGGAGCGAACGTACTGAACTTAAGGAGTGCTGGTGGGTGGGAGCGATGGCTGGGGAGAGGGAAAACTGGGCTTCCTGAGGGTGGAGGTAGGGAGATCAGCAAGCCTTTTGCAACCGCTGCTAGCGATCTACCAACGGCGTTTCTCAGAGTAAATTTATGTTAGGACAAACAGCTAATCACCGGCAAAAGCGAAAAATAATTGAACCTCAACGCCTCATTCTGAAAAGCTAGCGTTTCGGTGAAGGGTTCTGCTTCAGAGCAGCGCTGCTGCGATGGTTCTGCCGAGGACAGAGCAGGGTGGCGATGGGGTGTGCGAGGCAGCCGCAGGCACCCTGCGCTCAGCCCGCTCCTCACCCTGCCTGCCGCATCGGTAGCGCTCTGTTTTACAGAGCTCATTGCAGGAGCGCAGATCGCTTCCTCCGGTTATCTTCTGGGCTTTCTTTTGCTTGCCTTCCTCCTGGCGGTCTGGCAGAAGTGAGGGATGAATAATACCTGCTGCCAGCGACAGCTGCTGTTTTGCTCCTCTCCCCTTCTGTCCAGCTAAAGGGCCGTTCACAATGTAACGCAGGAAAAATTGCTCCAAGAGGCATCCAAGGAAGCGCTCCACTGTTTGCTGGATTTCTGATTTTATTTGTTCTAATAATTATCTGCCGCCCCCTCCCCCAAAAGAAAAAAAAAAAAAGAAAAAGGGCTACCGAGCTTACATGTGAATTAAAATATGAATATTGACCTGCAGTAATGCAAGGTCAGGTACAAATAAAAGATGCTCAAGAGCAAGGAAGGGCAGTTTGCAATGTGATCCTGGGTAGGAAGTGTTAATATGAGATGTCTTTTGACCCTGTTAGCGAGTGGATTATCAGTATTAGTGCTTTTAATAGTATCCTTTCACTCTCTTGCTTCTGGCATTGCTGTACCAGTTGGAATAATATTGCCAGGTGTTGGTAAATCTGCATCTTTCAGTATCAATATAGTCCATATAAATTTGGAAGACAGTGGGCTAATTGTCTCATGTTTTACCTGTCCTGGGTAAAATGTTCACTATTTGCATTAGAAAGATAAGCATCATTACTGATGTTCTGGATTTTTTAACAAAGAACTTTTATGGTTCAGTACAGCAGAGGGAAACATTTCTGGCAGATTCTTTTCACATCGCTTTAAGTTTCTCAAATGCATATTTTTAGCTGAAGTTAATTGTCTTCACACCCTGTTGGTGGGGGGGGAGGGCAGTGAGGAAGGGAGGGACACGTTTCAGAAGACTAGTTTCTCTGATCCTAAATTATACCCAAGATAAGTGGGATGAATTGTCCTTTAAAGCCTTTTGACTCTGCCCACTGGCTGCTGAGAGAGGCTAGACACGTAATGGTTAAACAGCCAACGTCAATAAAATAAGCCCCATCAATTAAAAAGAAAGACCAACTAAAATATGCCAATGAAACAAATTACCTAGCTGTGTAAGAGGGAGAAAAAGAAATTTGGCTCGAGGTGTCTAAATTTAATCTGAATCCAAATTCTCTTTGGACTTGGCTCCCCATGGTTTTCTCTCCTATGTCTCCACTCATACTAGGAGCAGCACTAGGTATCTTTCACCCAAGTCCTGTTTAGAAGCATTAGATAAGAGATGAAAAAGCACATGGGCTTTTCCTACAGAGGATAACCTCAGTGGTTAACAGTCCTTTTTCAGTTTTGACTTCACCCTCCCGTTCCTGGTGTGCCTGTGCTATCTCTGGTGAGATGGACATACTGCTTTATTGCTTGTGCGAACATGCGGAAAGCATCGTTTTCTGGTTCTTTATGATGATGGTGGCTACGTGGATTTAAATAACTGGTTTCAGGATATGAAAGTAATGCATCGAGTCCTTTAAGTCATTCTGATTGCTAGCCTTTGTTTTACACTTAGTTTACTCCAAATGATTTATAAAATAAATTGGCAGATTAACAGTGGTGCACAATATTGCAGAAACTTCTTTCGAAATAAAGGATGTGCCTCACTAAATAATAGGAAAAACAAACTTTCTAAAGTTCCTCTTATATTATTTCAAATTGTATTCATTTTTATCATTTGCTTAAGCTTGATAGGAATTCAATGCAAATACAATTTATTCTGGGCAGGAATACCAGCCTCGCCTGTATTAAGATTAGCTAACACTTCTGGCTTTGTAATGCATTTTCAAAATCCTAACAAGTTTATCAAATTGAACTGAAATAATCACAACTTTATTAAGCTGCTCAGGCTTAATGTTTTTGAATATTTCATTTGGATTAAACCAACTGTTTCTGAGGAGCAATACTAGGGAAAAATATGTGGGTTTGTCCATGTTAAAACAATTTGGCAATATTTTTTGAATATTGGAGGAGTGTTCATCGGTAATAGAAGCATATATTAATTTAGAAAACATGAACACAGGCACAAGACAACTGACATAAAGTTAATTTAAGCTTGATATTTGAACACACAACTTTGCAACTAAAGTAATGTAGTTGCAGTGTATTTTTTCTGTGTTGCTATGTATGTAACAGTAGAAATAATAAAGGGATTGCATGCAGCTATACAAGACTGGAACACATGGTTTGGCTTGTTATTTTGATTAGCAGCTCTTGTTTTCTTTTTTGATCCTAAAATCCATGTAAAATTAAAACCATGTTTTAAGTTGCATGTGCATAAAAGCCTATAACCTTTGTAATATAGAAAAAATACATCATCCCATTCTGCTCCCTGGGTAACAGAGACAAATGTTAAACACACACACAAAACCTCAAAATTGAACTTATCTTTTAATACTTTGCAAGTGTGTTTTCCACATCTAAGAAGGTTATGAAAAGTTGAACACTATAAACCTTTCTGAAAACTAAATTCCTTCTCAACTCCTGCTACTCTGGGAGACGTAACAAACACTCTTCCACATTTGCATACATAAACACAATAGTGGCTCTCTAGAATATATTTTTTTTCATTTCCCAGGAGTCAATATTAAAACTGC
Source organism: Vanellus vanellus (assembly GCF_965231255.1). Classification (NCBI taxonomy): domain Eukaryota; kingdom Metazoa; phylum Chordata; class Aves; order Charadriiformes; family Charadriidae; genus Vanellus; species Vanellus vanellus. Next base: position 102,348,172 of record NC_138906.1, read on the forward strand.
ACTTCAATGTTGATGTTTAAGAGTCCTCCCAATTTCTTTTTAGAAATGGGAATTCACTTTAGATACTTCTAATAACCATGAAACAAACTAAAATAATTTCTCTCTTCTTGCTTTCATCTTTTGATATTTCTGAAACTTTTCTTTGTTCATTGTTAAAAAAACCTTTTTATTAGCAACCTGTGTTTTTTCTCCCTATATAGGAATAAAGCTGCACAGGGATCTATCTATGGCTCATGGGAATCTCCCCCCCCCCCCTTTTTTTTTTCTTTTTTTTGTCTCTCCAGATCATTAAAGACCAGAAGCTACTGGTGATAGTTGGAGGGATGCTACTGATTGATCTTTGCATCCTGATTTGCTGGCAGGTTGTGGATCCTTTGAGAAGGACAGTGGAAAAGTATAACATGGAGGTATGTCCTCACGCCCAAGTAATACGGTTGCATATCAGTATCTACAGCTTTCTGTAAGACCAAGCTAAAGGTGCACTAGGTTATATGAAAGCAGGTCAAACTGTGTATTTGGGAGGAAGAAGGTTTCTGTCTTTTAAAAGCAAATAGAAATGAAATAACTGCAACCGAAAGAAATTGTATCTGCAGTTGAAGGTGCTACGTTTCTGTCACTTGTGAGAGATTTTAGATGAAAGTGTTATAAACACAGGAGAGTCCTCTGCTAGGACTGTTTATCAGAGTCTTTTGCAATAAATAATAGATTATCAGAACCCATTAGCAGATTTCAGTAAGAGCTGATTCAAGATAAGTGCAGGAGAGGTCACTGCTTAGACTGCATTCTTTGTGGATCTGTTCAGAAATTACGTTACCTACTGCTATATTTATTTTCAGTAACAGCATGTACATACACACGTACTGATTGTTCCTCTTTTAATGTCATTCCCAGAAAGGTCGTGCTGGAGATTTTGATAGAGAGGAGGTAATGCCCCCTGTACAAATTTTCCAGCGTTCTGGTGGGTTGCTGGAAGTAGAGCTTTCTGGACAAACTGACAGTAAGAAACACGGCAGCAACAATATAGTACTAGGAAAAAAAAAAATTCTATCTGTATGCAGTTAGCAGTGTTTGAGAGTTTATTACCTCCAACATGGAAACTGGTGATATCTGCAGACTAGATTACATGAGGACAATCTAGAAGTGCTATTCTATTCTCCAATACTTGGCAATCAGTAAGAGAAAGAATGGTAGTTTTCTCTTCTGATGTTAACGTTTGCAAGAAAAAATATTGTATTATATTCCATTGTGTTTACTTTGTTCTTACTTTGCAGCGTAGCTCTGGAATTTTATGAGAAGATTTTACTTTTTATTTGAATATAATTTGTAGAAGATATCTTAGAACAATGCCTCCTAAACTACAAAGGATGCCTTTCGAGAAATCATTTTAGAGTCTGAAAAGATACCTCTAAGTCGTTCCCTAGAGTTTGAACTTTTTTTTTTTTTTAAGAGATTCCCCAGTTATTATGGTTGTCAATAAAAAATGGAAAATGTAACTGCAATTTGTCTTGTGCAGACACTTCCGCTCTATGTTTGTCGAGCTTGGAACAATAGCAGCTTGTCGATAGCCTTGTTTACTTCATTTCGATCCAACTGCATTGCAACTGATATTTCAATTGTCAGTGTTGTTAACTGTTTCACTGCTCATATAAAACCAAACATAATATGATGAATAGTCACAAAATCCAGTCGAAATAAGGCTCATTTGAGTGCTGTGGATGAATGAGTTAGAAGGACTTTTACATTTTTGCCCAATCAGAGAGAAGCCATAGCTAAAGATCCTGGTATCTGGTCTTAGCCGAATCACTTGAATGACGTTTCTGTAGACAGCAGCAGTAACTGTGAAGTTATCAAACCATAAGTACCATATATTTGAAAAATAATGTTTATTGCAGTTTTAAATGATTGCAGTTTCCATCTGAACTTATCAATGTATATTCTTTGGTCTTGTAACGTATACCACTGAAAGCATAGTGTGCTTTTCCACGTTCGGTGCTATCTAGACCACGGGGCTACACACCAGTTGCCTGAACTTTGTATCAGAACTGGAATTCTCTGGGAACTACGTAAGCCCATGCGAACTCACATGAATGCACACGTGAGAATGTGTAATGTTTTGGACACTCAGCATAGAATTGACTTAAACTTACTGTTAGAGCTCTTGATATTACTATAAGTTGTGCAGAGTGTTTTTTTAAGCTAATGGGTTTGGGGAGGGAAAGAAATGAATGTATTACACAAGCAAATTTGGTCATTAAAATACTGTACATGTTTTACCTCATACAAGCAGTGAGGTGAACTGCAATTTGCTTTCCTGAAGCAGATCTCTTCAGGTCTCAGAAACTCCTTTGTAAAAGCCAATGACAAATGTACTTGCACTTGGGGTTTTGTTGTTGTTGTTGTTGTGGTTTTTTTTTTAATTATTTTAGTTTCCTTTTTTTAATTTTAGATTTTTTAAATGCATTCTGCCATGGGGAATTCTCTAGTTGAGCTTGCCTGAGCAGGTACTATCTTTTGTGTGTTTGAAAAGTGCTGATCACATAGTAAAGACTACTGGAGGCAAGTTTATGGTTTATTTCAGGAATATTGCGTGACGTATATTTCTTGTCCCACTTGCTTCTATGAAATAATTTTAAAGGGGTATTTTCTGTCATTTAAAGTTGATCCAAGCGATAGAGACAAAACTAAATGTAGGCTCCAACGTTATGAATGCAATCAGTCATTCTAGCTAATGAACCATTTGAGTCCTGTTTTAACTATGAATACTCTTCAGCTTCCTGTGTGGAAGTTCTGCATTGGGCCACTATCGGGTGGTCTTCTGTTAACTGTGTCTTCATAAACACGTCAATCAAAGTAACCAAGATGAGGAGCCTAAAAACTGACGGTGTCCTTGGCTGTTTGGCATTATTCACAAAATGGTTTGTTTGAAAACCAACACCAGCGAATTATCAAGCACTTTTTAAAAATCCAGACTCCTTTTCCAGAGTCGTCTGTCAGGTGAAGCCATCCACGCCTTTAAAGCTGACGATGGGCAGTCTACATCTAAAAATACAAAGGGAAGTGGACGTGCTTGTGGTGACTCTCCGTCCCGGACAGAAGGAAGAAATCAGGGGGGATGTTGGGTCTGTCAGTGTCCAGACTGGCCTCTGGCATCCTGACCCTAGATGTCAGGCTTCCTTATGAAAAGCACATCTATGGCTGCCATAAGAGATTATGGTAAAAGTTTCAGTGACTGAGCCCTAAAACATCCAGATCCTCCAACCATCAGTAGGGCAGTTGTTTGGTATATGATATATATAGACAACAAAATCATTGCATAAAGGCAAATAGATTACAGATAAAGGCAGGAACCACTTTAAAATTTCTGTGGCTGCACGCTCATCTCTGACAGAAGAACTGTAAAGTTCCTCCTACGTACACTTCGTACAGAGGCTTGATTCTCATGTAACGCAAAAGCATTTTCTGACACAAAATGCTTCTCAACTTCGAGCAGGTGTGTTAAAAAATGGGAATTAATCCATAATGTTACCTCTGTTCATCTGGTTTACTTGTTGCATCACCTGTAATATTTCTCCTTTTGCTAATGTTTCAGACCAGTGAAGAGACCAATCACGTTTTTTCTCACTAGCTTCTTCCTAGGCTGAACTTGGAATTTGTGTTTTTCACTGTAATTCACCTTTTTGTCGTAATCAGAATGCTCTGCGGATATGAGCTGATCTCGACTGGGTTCTTGCCAGATTAAGTTGCTCCTGATCACGTGAACTGGAGTGCATCCTCCCTTGCCATCCCAGTTCTTGGGCTCGACAGGCCACGAGGAATTACAGTGCTTCTGTGTATGTGACTGTGGAATAGCTTTGCCCCGGTGACAAGTCTCTACTGTCTTTTTCCAACCATCTGGATTTTGTCCTGGTTTCTTAAGAAGGCAATATTTATGTGCAAGGATGCCCTGTGTGTTTTTTCCAGCTGCCTAACAAACTTTGTTTGCCAGTTTCCGTCAAACCTGACAGAGCAGGTACAGCTCTTACGATCATAGCACTGCTACAGATTTGATGGAAACAGCCTGCCGTGTGGAGGAGAGGTTCTGGTAGTTCCCCACTCCCTAAGAAGAGGGTCTCAGAGTGAGTTTACCCCCCTGTCTAAAGACAAACATTATAAATGACCTGCTACAAGGGAGTTTCACACTTAATTAGATGCAAAGAATGCAGCCACAAGACAAAAATACATAGGAAACCAGCTTGCTCTAATTTCAGTTGCTCACTGATACACCTGCGTTGGAATGAAACCACAGTCTGAAACAGCAAAATCCTTTTACAAAGTGGAATCTGTTCTCCATGTGCAATAGCCGTATCATAATTCAGTTACGTACCTACTACAGTTCAGTAAGTCTGTGTATAGACATACATTCAGACTGACCTCTCCCTCGTAATGCAATGGTGTAGTAATTCTTTTAGCTTGAAATCCTCTGACTGGCTTGTCTTCTCCCAACACAAATATCTGTGACGCAGATTGAGTCCCATGGCCTTGGAAGGTGACCAATAATAAGGTTTAAATAAGAACCTGTATACTAGGGGAAATGGAGTAGATTTCACAGCTCCCAAGGTGTGTTGGACTCCAGAAAAGTAATACTTTGCATACTTGATGCCAATATTTCTTGTAGAATTTTAAAACCTGTTTATCCAGAGCGGCAACCTTTGCATTCCTTGATGTCTTAGTACCAGTTACGTAGCTCTCTCTGAAATGTTTTCTCTTATGCAACCCTGCGATAACAAGATCAATATTTAAAAATAGACTTCATTCTGGTATCTGGAATACCAGTACTTAAGGTTTCACACTGAATTGTCCTGGGATGGTACTAAACATGAAATGGAAAAAAACAGAACAAAGTGCCATTTGAGAAGATACAGAAGAGAAAACCAGATCAGTGAGACAACATCCTATTTGGGCTTCTAGCACTGATATAGAACTAAAATGTAGTAACTAAGAATGCCCAACTTTATATAAGGACATTGCTATAATAAAAATATCAATATGCGGAAAAGATTGAGTAGTCCGTGCCAATGGCATAGTAGTGAAGTCTGTTAAAGAAAACTTGGAATAAAATCGGGTTAACAAATTAATCATTTCAGTGAGTGAGCCAGAATTCCTATGTATCCCAAGTGTATAACTATGCTATCGGACACATATTAACCAAGAAGCCAGAAGGTCAGCTTTTAGTGATATGTTGAGGGAGTCATAAACATTGCAAGAGCAAAAACTCTGTGTAAACTGGACAAATGTGTTGCTCAGACTAACTCATTTAGGAGCAGTGATTGCTTTGTAATTCAGCAGATTAGAGAACCCACAAAGAGAGAATTAACCCTTGATTTCATTCTGAATAGCATACAGAATCTGTTCCAAAGTGTTGATATCTGAAGGACTTTTCTGTAGCTGCAAATGTTCTTAGTTTTGATAGCTTTCAAGAAGCAACAACCAAAAAAGATCAGTAGAGTGGTACTCAACTTCAGAAAGGGGAACAACATAAAACTGAAGAAGCCTCTTAAAGAGACGCTAAGGAGGACGCTGTAGAGAGTTAAATCTTTGCAGGTGGCCTAGAGAGTATTAAGAATATCATATTGGAGATACAGAGTAAATGCATGCCACACATCAAATAAGACTTGAAAAAGAAGAGACTCAGCATGATGAAACAGCGAGAAGACGGCCTTCAAAAAAACTAAGTTGTATCCAAATGAGGAAAAGAGAAAGGATCATAAAGTCTGGTAAGTTAAATGTAGAAAACAATAAAGCAGTCTAAAAAAAAAAAAAAAAAACACCTTGCAAAAGGGGGGGGTGGAGGGGGAAGGGAATACTAAATCTTTCTCTAAATATCAGTAGCAGGAATTTTGCCAGGGAATCTTTGGGGACAATATTTGGTCAAAATATTAGAGCATTACTTGCAGAAAACAAGGCCGTGTAGAATGATTAAATGATTGTTTTGCTGCTTTGTTTAGCAAAATTCTTTGTGGAAGAGCTTGTGGAGATTGCTCTGCTAGAACCCTTCTGATGAACTCACTGAGGAGTGACTGGAGTTGCTGGTAGGAATAGAGAAGCTGATCAGAAATAAATCACTGGAAACATATTATATTCTCCCAGGCTTTCTAAAGCCATTCAAAGGAGTAATAGTCAAACTACTGACAGCAGTATGTAATCATTAGCTCAGAACTGCTTTGATATCTGAGCGAAAAGTTGCAAATGTCTTGCCATGTTTTCAAGATAGAATGGAAACCTCAAACTTGTAAGTTTATGTCTGCAACAAGCCAACTAATAAAAATTATAATCAGGAGTGAAATTAGAAATAAATATGCTACATTGACAGAGAGTTGACATGGCACTTGTGAAGGAACAAATCATTCAAAAATTCCATGAAGTCCTTTGAAGAAGCCAGCAGACATGTGAACAGGAGCTGACACAGCCTGCTAGATCTCCAAAAAGGACTCAGCAATTTCTTTCATCAAAGGCTGTAATGGAAATTAAATAGCCGTGGAATAAGAGAGAAGCCCTCAAATGGATACAGAATTCTTTATAACAAGGAAACAGAATTAAGGAATAAATAAAAGTTCATTTTCCAGGGAGGAGGGATGTAGCCTGTAGAGTCCCAGTCTGTGCTGGGACCTGTGTTGTTCTGTGGAAGAGGAAGTGAATGATGAGATGACAACATTTTAGTGGTCATAGTAAGTTATTCCAGAAAATAAAAATGAGGGCTGATTGTGAAGAATTCTGGAGGGACATTGTGAAGCTCAACATAAAGTGAAATGGTCTTTCCTGATTGCTGCTGCAGCAGCAAACCTAAAGATTATTAACTCGTTTGCTGTGCAAAATCTTATTGATGTAGAGGAAGATGTGATTTTAGATTTTGATTTTAAATTGAGCTGTTGGAAACCCCTAAATAGACTAGGTGAATTCAGTACGTCTTACATCTCTTTGAATAAGGCAGAATAAGCCTGATTTAAGACTATTACAGCTGCCCTGTAATTAAAAAAAAAAAAAGTTTTTAATTCAAAGAACTAACCCAGAGAAATTCACAATGTTAGCTGACTTCACACAACTCCGTGAGTGCCCAGAGATGTTGCGTATATTCTCAGTAGATGGATGCAAGTGCAGCAAGACTGGAGGAATAAATGTTGTTCCTGGGTACCTGATTGTCTTTTCTGTGAGGCTGCTCCTAGTGTAGTACCTGGATAAATAAATATTCCAGATACATTATTTGGACTGTATGTGAATTAAACTAAATATATCATTCTAGAAGTTACTCACGATAGTAATGCCAGGCCACTGATAAATGAGAATTGTGTGAACATAACTGAGATGTGGTGTAAAGACAACTGCAGAAGGAGTTTGTATATTAGGTGTGAAAGAAAAGGAAGGGTAAAAGCATGTCCAAGGTGAGCATGGTGCTGTACTCTAATAGTTAGACTAGTTAACTAAGAGCAGAGGCCAACAAATATAAAACTTTTCTTTAGGGCAGGTTTTTGTCTTGTAAAATTGATTTGTCTCTACATTTTTAAACAAAAGTTATGGAAAATTGGGATTCAACTGCACAGATGTAGCTCAAGTATCATTTTCATAGAAAATTTTACTTAAGTCCTAGATGAGTTGCCTGCATGCTTTTCCAGGGTTCTTTCGTATTCTTTCATATTCTTTTAATTTTTTTTTCATTTTTTATTAATTTTTTTCTTTAATATTTGTATTCAGTCTTGACACTGCTGCTGTAAGGACTAGAAAACACTTTGGCCCAAAATTATATACAGAGGAGGGGGGGGGGATGTGTGTTTGTATACACACGATAAAAATGTGGGAGTAACATAGGTCTGGAATTGGTAAAGATGTCTGGTCCAAATTCATGTGCTCAAGTAGATTTATGCAGCTTCTTCGCCATTTTGAAACAATCAGATCATGTTCTTTTCTCTTTCTGCTTATGTATATATGCATAAACAGATGTGTTTAGGGGTTGTTGTTTACATTGTGCTGTTGGGCTATTCAGTCAGCTAACAGCTGGATTAGAGAGAACTTTGTCAAACGTACATTATGAAATGAAGAATATAATTGGCTGAAGTAGTTTCTGGGGGTGTTCAGCCTAATGCAGGTCAGAGCTTGTTAGTCAATTTGTTCTCTAAATATCATTACGCCCATCTGTTTCCCCTACTATTTTTTAAATAAATTTAATTTCTTTCCTTCCAATTTGAAATATTACAGACTGCGGGAGCCAAATGTCTCCTGAAATCTGTAGCCTGCTTTCAAACCCTGCCATTGTAGCTCGCAGCAGGCGGCCCGCCAGCAGTAGCTGAAACTGAGAACTCGCACTTGCATCTGCTGGGGCCCACCGGTGGCTGGCAGCCGTTCCAGAGAGGAGGAAAATGAATGGCCATTAGACTCAGCTGTAAACCTTCCACCGGCCCAGAGGATCTAGAGCAGGTCCAAAGAAAGAGTAAATATTAAAGAGCAAAAGCTGGTTTACTTCTCTTTCTCGTTTGACATCAGTTTCCAAGGAAACGGAACAAAACGTGAGAACTGGGAGCCAGCAGCTGAGATTGACTCAGCTGGTGGCTAGTCCTGCTTCGGTTCCCATGGAAACACGTATCAAATTGGCAAAAATAAAGAAATAGGGCAGGGTCAGTTCCAAAATGGCAGGATGAATGGCGGCTGCTTCAGCTACTTAATAAGGTGAGGCTTGCTGGTATTTATTCCTCTTCAGTAAGCAATTCCAGTTTTAGTTCTGCCTCCGTTATTCGCTTCCCAATAAATGCTGCTTCCCAACCTCAGGAACATAGGAACCCCTACCTTGACAAGACTTCTAATTCGTCTTGCTCAACAGCTTGTTTGCAGCAGTGACTGGCACAAATACTTTCAGAGGTGGATGCTAGAAACGCGTAGTGCATGTCTGAGAGTTCATCTGTCATGCTTAAATTTTCAGCTATGGTTCATAACGAGTAGTGATTTCAAATGTATGGTTGTGTATATAGCTGGTTTATATGCTCACTGTGTGAATACTTTTCTTATTCCCATAAATGTCCGTTGGTTTTGGCTCTTGCCAACTTTTCACAGTTCAGCGTAATTGCTAATTAGGCACTATGTGAAGAACTTCCTTTTTCAGTTTTGGAAATGTTGCTTTTCAATCCCATTGAACATACGCTATTTTTCTTTTACGGAAAAAAAGAATTGAATCTTCCACATCTACTTTTGCAGTACCATTCATTACTATGCATCTCTGTGTTTACTATACAACCTTATTTTCCTCTTCTCTCTATGATAAACGGTCCCAAACTTATTAAGCTCTTTTTCCTATGACATAGAAACTTTAAAGCACCCTTTTTAGTTAGGATGACTAATATTGCATATTTTAGAAGATCTGCATAACGGGTTTATGCATTATTCATCCTGTTCCTTATGTTTAATGTATTCTTTTTCACTATTGTACACCATTAAACAAAATTTTGGACTTTACTGTCAAAGTGATTCCCAGATCGCTTCCATACACTAATTAAGACCTTGAGAAAATACATAAGTAGGTCCACTGTTTTTAGGTGAAAATGGCTTTACAGTTACTGAAATCAAACTCCATTTGGCCATCATATGGCCCACTCATCTTACTGTCCTTATAAATCTTTCGACTCAATTAACCTCAACATTTTTGTCTGCATGTTTTCCTGCTTGTGCCGCTGAACAACGCTGATTTTAGTATGCAATTTTGGTTCTTCGAGTGGAAGTATTACTCTGGAATATGGAAGCATGATACTGTTTTGTTTTTTTTTCATGTATAATTATCGTTACTTGTGCCACTGTTATGGCACGTCACTGCTGCTTTGCGAACACTTTGCTGTAGCTCCTCTGGTCCTGAGGACTCGGCTACCGGAGGTACCCAACAGGACCCATCCTTTCCACTGCATTTGGCAATCCAGACTATTGTTCTCCCTTTGGTATTTCAAGGTATAATCCCCAGTCCTAAGAGAAATAGACTATTGGAGGAAAGGAAATCAGGTGGAAGATATCTAACACCAGTAAAGTCATTAGACACGTGTGGATTAAAAGCGGCCATTTACTGCTTTTGGTAGCAGCACTACTGAGATTGCTGTGTATAGTGTGAGACTACCAGTAAATGATTCACCACCTAATCGCCATTAAAAGCAAGAGACCTATCATCTGTCAGCGATACCTGGCTGGTTCACACAGAAGGCACTGTGATAGTTCTGTTCATTCACTAAGGAGGCTCAGTGATATGACCCAGTAGCACTTCTTCACTTTAAACTTCAAATGCATAGGATGCATTCATTCACATTTATTCCTCTGAAGGCTGAAGCCAGAGCCAAAGTTAACATTGATTTTATGCTCCCTTATAAGGCTGCAAACAGCTAGAGTTAGTACAGGACAACACGTGCTTTTTGGCAGTCAGGAACTGACTACCAAATAGCAATATACCTGTCTTTAGGATATTTCAGCATTTGTTCAGCAGTGCCACACTTGCAAGGACGTAGAAGCTCATCTCCTCACATGCTTTCCTTATTCTTTCAGAGATAAATCTCTGAGGGACCTCTGGACACATTTTTACTTGAAATGCATAGTCAGTGTCAAGATTCAGAGGTATTATAATCCAGAGAGTAACATTTTTTGCTCCTTTGTCACTAATTTGAGTTGTTCTTAATATGAGAAGCAAGAAAGACAAAAAAATTCTCCCTCCACCAAACACCAAAGCCTGATTAAGAAAAATTTCTAGAAAACAGACTCCAGGAACTGATTAATCTTCCTTGTTGCATTCTATCCTGGGCATTCACTGTTCAGCCCTTTCTAGCCCTGTAACATCTCTCTGTTGTTTTCTGGAAGCAAACACCACTGTATAGAGAAAGACAGACTTTAATGCTTATGTCAGGAAACAGATGCTAATGCCGACGAAATGAAGCATAATGAATTACTCCAAGAATATGCTGAGGCTGCAATAGAGACCCATAAAATCTGTCTATCTGAAGATAGCAAATTCTGCGTTAAAATAGCTATTTAGGATAACAAATTGTCTAATGTAATTAATGCGGGGGAATATTCCCTGGTTCCTTCAAATGTTTAATAGGCTGATAGCGAAAAGACACACCCTGGGTATCCTGGTACTCCTTCAGAAGCATATCTTTAGTCATGAGGCATCTCATGGAGATGGCAAGCCTCAGCTTATATGATAAGTTACTATAGTCAGTATCGTTCACCTGGACTGTCCTCAGTTCTGGCCAAGACATCGTAGTGAAACACGTTAATGGCAGCAATGGATTAGTCCCGCTGTCAATGGGGAGAAGCAAGCCATCAAGGCACCTGCCACAAGATATTTATGCAGTGCTTGACCATGATGCAATGCTCTCTCAAAAATCTAAAAGGCACACCCTGGCTTTGCGCTAAAACCACTTCAGTGCTGCTCAAACTTAATAGGTACTGATGTACTTTTACTTAGGGGCGAAGTGCCACGTGGAGCACTTCTGTTTCGAGCATGCACGGGGAGACACTCGGTGAATAGCTCGACAGCATGGGCACACGCACAGGCAATAAGCAGACAGCAGCGAGCTGGAAACATAACCCATGTAAAACAGACTTTATGCTGGTGGGGAGAGGGCCTGAAGAAGGACGTCCACGCACAAAGCCATCCTCTTAATGTCTTGGCACTGCAAGTCATTTCACGCTGTATTTAGTTCTCCTGGATTCCTCACTGCTGCTAGGCTCTCTTACAGAGCAGCATCCATAAGTAATTCTACACCATGTTTGTACCCAAACCTTGAAGATTCTGTCCTACCCTGGCACAGCATTGCAGTCTCAGTTGTTTATACCTTATCACCTGCAAAACGCCAATACAATCCATTTGGATGTGAAAATACAGATATTTTGAAAACTATTAAAAAAACCTGCTAGTACCAACACAGGATATTTACTGCAATTGCCTTAGGCCATTCTCTGCTTGGGTTTCCCATACAGTAGTAAATCAAGACTTTTGGACGCCTATATTTTATGTATGTAAAGATTGCTTTGCTTTAGATGGTAAAGTTGTTTCTTCTCTGATAAGCATACTCTGAAAATTCGAATGTATATTTCATATGTAAGTGAGAAAAAGCTTTTCTGGGATCTGCCAAACCCTAGAATGAACTTTTCTATAAATTGCAGATTCTCACAAATCACCTCACTCCTACAAAAGCAAGGATTGTTTCTGAATTACCTCTCTCCAGCCTCGATATCCAGCAGAATGTGTTTATGCGTATGTATTTTTATTTTAAACCATTCTGCTGTATATTCTTCTCTCCCTGGAGAAAAGAGAAGAAACACGTAGTATCTGTTAACCGCATTGTTAATGGGACTAATATGCATTAGCAATGCTTCAGTGACACATATATTCTTAAAAGCTATAAAACTGTTTGGGTTTTTTTGCTTTAGAATGGCCTGAATCACCCTAAAGTCTACTTTCCAAACTGTCTTTGTTCCTGTACCTCCAGCAGCTGCAGCTGTGCTCTGGGAAGTGCATGCCTGCCTTCCATGCTTCTCCACCCTCCTGTGATGGTTTCTCCTGCCCGTGCCCGTGAACTCTCATGCTTGCCCAATCTTGCCTCATGCTCACTCACTACTGTAATCTGCAGGTCATTGATAAAACTGACTTTGTGAAAGGACAGCACAGCTTTAGATCAGTACCTACGTGTGAGCAGCTATTAAGGACTGTCAATGACTTGACTGCAGTTGGCCATGGTTTAGGTACCACCAGGCTGCCATTGATGTGCTTGTGGACAGTCAACTAAAGGCTTCCCAGTAAGACTTCATTTAATGGTTTGTGGTAAGAATCAAATATAAATGTTTACTAACTTACTTAAGTGGAAGTGGTGGAGCAAGTTCCTAGGAGATGAGGGTGGGATGGGGCCTAAGATGAAAGTCTTGCAGAATTTGGGAAGGTGATAGTGGCCAAAGGTAACGGAGAAGAGTCATAGATTTGGAGGTGACAGAGGAGAGCTGGGCTTGCTGCTGTCACTGATTGTGTGCCCGAGATGTGGAAACAGTGCCTCATAAAGGGAGAGACCCACTCCCCACAGCTGTAGCTGCCTGGCAGCCCTTCTTGTCTTTTTTTTGGGGGTGGTTGTCTATGCAGCACACACTGTCTCCTCTTTGTATAGGCTAAATAGGCAGCAAGAGTACTGCACCTCACAGGACTTGTTCTGTGACCTGTAGTAGCTGCCTACCTGTCCTGCACCACCGCTTATGAAGTCCATGTCTAAGTCCATCTCTGTGTGAGAGCAGTCATCTCAGAGCTTGCGTAAGTGGTTCTATGTATTCCAAGACATCATTCTCATACCATGTCCCTTACAGCCTTTAAAATGTAGGAACTGCACTTACTGCCCTTCAGCCCTCTGGCTTAAAAGCAATTTGCATTAAAAGACTATATGTTTCTGTCAGGTTTTGTCAAACTACTTTTTTTGTCAGCTTATTTTTGACAATTAAGCAGCAGTATTATATCTGGGCATACATTCTATAATGAGTACTTAATGTATCATTTTATTTAAAATCTTCTCAGTCTTGGTGGAGTAATTAGTTTCTGCTACCTGAAAAGAAAGATCTGGTGTAGAAATTTCGTCAACAGTCTCTTCACCAGAAAATGCTGATACTTCATTCTTTTGTAATCTTTATTTCTAGCCCTAACTCCAGCAATGTCATGGATCCAATTTTTTGATTTTCAGGTGCATTTAAAGAAACTCAGTGTTGTCTTTTAGCTACTTGCTTTTGAAAACCTGTATTAGCTATCCTAATTTTTCTCGTATCCTTTCTTCTCTAATATACATCTGGTTTGTATCAGCTTCCTTATTATGATTATATTACAAGGGACTCCTGGTTATCTCGAATAACATTTTGGATTTAAGTGTCTTGATGTACTGATTTCTTTAGTATTGCAGTTTTATTCAGCAGTTTCCATTCATTCTGAGACATTTTTATTGCTTTCTCATGCAGCATCTGTGACCCAAGTAAGAAATTTAGAGATCAGAGAGTCTTTCTAAGCAGTTGGTAGTTCCTTTATTAGTATTACAACATCAGGTTAGGGTTTATGAGGCTAGAATCCTCATTTTATGGAAATACCCTGCTTACATTTTAAAAACATTATGCCTGCTTTTTTCATTAACGAATAAAATATTGTGTAATTCTTAGTAGTATAGAAGAATCTTTTCTGATGTGTGCTACAGAATTAGATACTCCAAAAGGGACATATTTGTGAAAAAATATTTCTCTAAATATTTAATTTCAGTATGTTGCATACAGATATATTTATGTCTGAATGTGTGTTAATAGGTACATATATACATATGTATTTAATATTTTGACCATTGATGTTTCACTTCTGGTATCTGGTCAGGGGCCACGTGTCCAAATAAAAAAGTCTTTTTTTTTTTTTCCTTTTTACTTTTTCTAAAACTTGATGTACGCATATTTTTCCAAGAGGCACAGAGCAGGGACACTCTCTTGCTTTCCGTCAGTCTTGAATGTGTGAGCTCCTAGCTCGCTCATGTGAATTTCAAGAATCTCGTATGGAATGGTATAGGACCCAAACATGATTTGAACAACCCATGGTTCTGATGGTGGTAGGTGAAAAGCTGGGTCTCCTGCCTGTTATATATTTCTGTGTGCTGGTTACTTCTGTGTAGAAAAGGAATTTTGATCTAACAGCTTTGATTAATCCCCTCTCATTTTGTGGGACTGTTGCAAATAAAAGTGGAGCAGAACACCTACATCATAAATCTATGGAGCTAATGATAGAAAGTAATTTACTATGGAATTTTCTGTTTGCAATAATACCATTGAGCTAGCATGTAACTTTGTGGAGCAGATGAAAGCAAAATGAAAATTTCTTGCTGCCAATGTGGAGGTGTTCTTCATCTTTGTTATATAGGTTGAAGGCACATCTCTTTAATGCTTTTATTGGTGTCTAATCTTACAATAATGCTGTGAGCGAGGTTTTAAAGCAAATTTTTTTCATATTCTTCATTTGCATATACTAATATAGAAGAAAAGTTAAAGCACTGTGGAGACACATTCAGGATGGAAATGTATGTGTGATGGCAGATCATCAAACAACATTACAAGAAATGGCATTACAAAGGAATTAGGCTGGAGCAAGATGGAAAAGATTACTGCGGGGGAAGGAGTGTGATAATTCGGGTATTTTTCCTATTTTGCCAGGGTTTGGGTTTTTTTTTAATAAATTCATAAAATTTTAATTAATCTGAAATAAGAGTGATACCAGAAATGATCAAAGTAATTATTTAAGCTGTTAAAATGATGAACTTTGACAAGTCATTCCCACAAGTCACTATAACGCTGATTTCATAAATTGAAATCCCAAGCAAGATTTCTCTTTTCACTGACAAGTAAATGATAGGTGGAACTGAATGTAAATAAATGCCAGGTGATGGTGAGATCTTGATACAATAGTACAATAGTACATAGTTATAAGAAAATATCATCTTGATGCTCAGTAGGAGTCAAAAGGCAAACCCAGTGTAAGGATTTATAAGAAAAAGAAGTAGGGATCAAAACATAAAGCAATATTATGCCAGTATGTAAATCCAGAGTGGAGTTATACCTATACTGTGTACACTTCCAGCATACTTCCCTACCTTCAGGAGATGGAAAACATACAGACAGAGCTACGTAGAGGATGGAGAAGTATGGAATAGCCTCCATCCAAGGAACAGACTGGGATCACTTCTGGCTGGAAGAGAGATGAATGATAACAGGGAAGTACAAAATCTTCAGTGGCTTAGAAAATATGAATAGAAGTGATCACACATAGTTGATTCCAATACAAGAGCTCAGGAGCATGAAGTGGAACTGACAGGTTCAGAAAACATACAATACATAGTGCAGATGGAGAACTTCTCTGTAGAGTGTTGTCCATCCTAAAAGCTGGCACACTTAGGGAAGAAGAATTAACGAGGTGTTAAATACAAAGATGTGACCTCACTCTCAAGAAATCTTTGAGTGGCAGATAGTTAGAATATTTCAGAGAGTTGTTCCTGTATGCTTGTCCTTCTTCAGATTCTTCCCTAGGGAAGGGATGGTAGGGTAGGACTTGTATTGGGCTAGGTAGACCTCTGTGAGCAAGTACATCTGTTATATGCTTCGGCTATGCAGAGAAGGAATACCTCTGTAATTTTTAAATTTTCTTTGCATTTAGTTTTGTTTCTATTCTTTATAATGTTTTTGTAGAATAAAGAGAGGTGTTCTGATGAACTGCAGATAGCACTTCTGAACGCTGATGGAAGAATATTTAGAAAGTAATTCTCAACACCAGGTGTCCTGCATTCTTTTCCAAGTATGTCAACATATCATATTTTTATAGCACTTGGTAGTTGTGCTACAGTGGGAAAACATATTCATCTAATATGTCATAAAGAGGAAGAGGTCCCCAGAGTTTACTCATTTGTATTTAATTCATACAAAACGGTGGCTCCTGGAAAGGAAACTGAAACTAAGAACTGAAATACAAGATTATAGAATCGTTGAGACTAGAAGGGGACCTCTGGATATTTTCTAGTCCAACGACACTGCTGAAAGCAGTGACAACTAGAGTAAGTTGTTCAAGACCATGTCCGGTCATGTTTTGAATATTTTCAAAGATGGACTCTCTACAACCTCTCTTGGCAACATGTTCCAGTGTTCAATCAACCTCATCGTAAAACATCTTTTCTCTGACGTTTAAATACATTTCCTGCATTTCAATTTGTGCCTTTTGTTCTTTCATTGAATACCATGGACAAAAGTCTGGCTTCATCTTCTTTACTCCCCCCCATTCTGTTTTTATGCACGTGGATAAGATTCTCCTGAGCCTTCTCGTCTTAAGGCAAAACCCCAGATCTCAGCGTCTCCTCATGTCAGGTGCTCTAATACCTTGAGCATTTTAGTGGTCCCTTCCTGGACTCATACCAGTATGTCCATGTCACTCTTGCACTAGAGATACCAGGCTTGGACACAGTACTCCAAATATGATCTCCCCAGGGCTGAGGAGGAGAATCACCTCCTTCAACCTGCTGGTGACACTCTTCCTAATGCAAGGGCACATTGCTGGCTCATGTGCCACTTGGTCTCTGCCAGGACCCCCAGGGCCTTTTCTGCAAAGCTGCATTCCAGCCAAACACCACCCAGCCTGTATGGGTGGGTGTCTGTGGTCCTTCCTCCCCAGGGACAGGACTTGGCATTTCCCTTTGCTCAGCTCAGGAGATTCCTGTCAGCCCAGGACATAGCAGCACAACCATCTGGTGTATCAATGCCTCCTTCTACTTCTGTATCATCTGCAAACTTTCTGAGGAAGCACTCTATCCTATCATTCACATCATTAACATGTTAAACAGTACTGGCCACAGTGTTGATCGCTGGGAGAAATCATTTGTGACTGGACTCCACCTGAACATCGTGCTGCTGGCTATCACAATGCCTTGAGTCTCACAGTTTGGTCAGTTTTCAGTCCCCGTCATGGTCCGCTTGTCTAGTCCCTATGTTTGTCTATGAAGATGTTATGGAAGTGTTGAAAGCCTTACTCAAGTGAAGATAAAGAGTGCCAACTGCTCTCCCTACATCCACCAAGCTCAGCATTTTGTCATAGAAGGCTATCAGGTTGTTCAGTCAGGATTTCCCCCTCATAAATCCTTGCTGACTACTTCCAGTTGCATTCTTGTCTTTAATGTGTTTGGAAATGGTTCCTAGGGGAATTTGCTCCATCACTATCACAGGGATTAAAGTGAGGTTGACTGGCCTGTAGTTCCCTAGGTCCTTCTGCTTGCCCATGTCAATGGTAACAGTGATCTTTGGGTTTTCCAGTCCTTGGGGACCTCCCTCAGTTACCATGATCTTCCAAAGATAGTAAACGGAGTCTTACAATGACATCAACCAGCTCCCATACTCCTCATGGATGATTCAGTTGGGTCCCACAGATTTGTGTATGTCCACTTGGTTTATATGTTCCCTAATGTGATCTGAGCATAAAACTTCATTGCTCCAGACCTTCCCACTGTTTTCAGGGGCTGTGATTCCTCAGGGTAAATTTTATCAGTAAAGGCTGAGGTGAAGACGGCGTTGGGTACTTCATCCTTTTTCATGTCCTTCGTCACCAGGTCCCCTGTCCCATTCAGTGGCAGGCCTTTATTTTCCATAATCTCCCTTTGATGGACCTGTAAAAATCCTTCATGCTGCCCTTCCTCTTCTCCCAAGATTTAACCTCACATAGGCTTTGGCTTCCCTAACCCCATTCCTACACATTCAGTGTTTCTGTATTCCTCTGGTTTCACCTGTTCCAACTTTTACCTCTTGTACAATTTCTTTTTAGGTCTGAGTTGAGTCAGGAGTTCCTTGTTCATCCATGCAAGCCTCTTGCTGCTGTTTCTTGATTTCTTCCATGTAGGGATGGTCCATTCTTAGTCTTGGAGGAGGTGATCCTTGAAAATGAACCAGCTATTCTGGGCTGCTCTTTTCTCCATGACCATCTCCTGTGGGATCCTTCCAAGCAAATGCTTCAACAGGCCAAAGTCTGCTGTTCTGTAATCCTGGGTTGTTATCATGCTATTTGCCTTGTTTCCTCCTTTCAGGATCATAAACTCCACCATGTCATGGTCACAGCAACCAAGGTTGCCACCAACCTTCTCCTCCTCCACCACTTCTGCCTTTTTTTCTAGGTATCCTATCCAGAGGAGTGCCTCCTCTTATGAGATCATCCATCACCTGTGTCAGGATGTTCTCATCAATGCAACCCACAGATCCCAAGGATATGTGGTTTCCTGGGTTGTCTTTCCCAGGCAGTTAAGTCCCCCATGAGAACCAGGATCTGCAAACATGAAGCTTTTTCCCGTTTTTCTGAATACAACCTCATCAACTACTTCTTCCTGATCAGGTGGTCAGTAGTAAACATTGACCCCAACATACACCACTTTGTTACGCCCTCTGATATTAACCCATAAGATCTAGACTGTTTTATTGTCCATCCCAGCAGAGTCCAATGTATTCCAACTGCTGTCTCATGTAACGGGCAACTTTCCCTTTTTCCCTTCCCAGCCTGTTCGTTCCTATTTATCTGTTGCCGCACTCCAGTCATGGGAGCCTCCCCACCACATCTCTGTGACCCCAATGAGGATGCAACCCTACAGCTGCACAAATACCTCTCATTCCACCTGTTTGTTCTCCATGCTGCGTGCATGCATTCTTGTACGGGCACTTTGAAGAGATGCTCCATCACATTGACTTTCCAAAAAAAGTGTAAACACTTACTCCACTGTTCGCTTCACCCCTGTCCTTCTGGCATTTGCATGCATACGCTTCATGTGGGCTTCCTTCCATCCTGTTTTGTTGTTTTAAAGGTCTTTCTTGTCCACCTCACCCTGCCTAGTCTCTTGCCGTTCAAGAAAAAAACAGTGAGCTATTGCCTGTATCTGGTGAAATTGTTAGATACCTATATTTCTGAAAACAAATAATTAGGAAGAAAATTTGATTTCCACAAACTTTGTTAATAAATTCCGAGTAATGGTATTTTGTTTAAATCTGGTCACCTCTGATCAAAAAATGAACTGATAAAGGATCAGGTACATGCAAGAATTGTTGGGTTAATAAAAAAAAAAAAAGGAAAACCTCAGTTATTAAAAAAGTCTAAAAAAATACAGCTCACTTAATTTTGCAGAATTGATGCTAGGAGAATATATGATTACTGTCTCTAAATTTCATGGAATATGAAAGGCCAGGAGGGGAGATAAACTATTTAAACTGTATGTCAGTGCTGACATATGAGGAAAATGGTTAAAAGTTGATCATGAGTAAACAGAAGCTGGAAGTGAGAAGATGTTTCTAAGGCACTCGATTAGTTGAAGATCTAGAATAGTCTTCTTTTAGGGGGGTAATGATTTAACATTTGAAATTCAAAGTTTAATAAGTATATGAAGGACATTATACGATAGGGAGACTGGACTCATGTTTCTGTGTTTATGAATTGGGGCCCGGATTTTTGCAAAGACTTGTGAAAACTGCTTGCATTCCTCCTGTTTTCCAGTTAAAGGCTGGCTAGCTTCCTCTGGATTTTGTGATATTTTTTCAGCCACAAATGGCTAACACAAGAGAGAGAATACCAAAGCTATCACTGCATCTCCTTTAAAATGGTTCATTTGCCTCGGGCTTTAGGATTTAGCAGTAATGAAGATGAAAGATTGATGGCTGACTGCTGACCTACTTTGAGGAAATGAAAGAGCAGGTGGCATGCTGCTGACTAGGAAAGTAAAAAGCTGTACTAAATGCAGACAAATAAAAGCGTGGCTAAATAAAGTCTCTTTTAGATCACAGCTACTTTTCAGTAGCCCAACATGGAGTAATACACACCTGGGAACCTCGAAACCTCTTGCATATAAGTGTGTGTGTGGGGGGGTAAATCTATTTAGCCTGTTTGAAATAGTTATTTTCATTTTACACAAGCAGGCTCTATGAGTTACTGTTAGGGCTTTGAATCTATCAAATTGTCACAGTGTATTGTAGAAAGTAATAGGAAAAGCTAGACAAGGCAAATTACCAAAAAAAGCCCATACAGCTTAAAACGTGACAGGCTTGTGTCAATGCTTGAAACAAGAGTTTTGTTTAAACTTTGGTGAGAGAGAGGCATGTTCATCTAAACTCAGAATTGAGGTACTTCCAACTGTGTGACAGAAGTGTTTAATAGTTAGTGACAACCAGTCCGGCAGCAAAGAGCTGCCACCTTTTAACTCGGAGCAGTGCACTGTAATTTGTGTCGGGAACTTCATACATGAATCATGAGAAGGGGCTAAAGGAAAACATCGTCAGTGTCTTGTTAGCAATCTTGTGTTTGGAGCAAACCAGTAACTACATTGGCGAATGAACCTATTGTTGACCACCAAATATGGCTGCAACTTCTCACGACTGTCAAGTTTATAGAAAATGGCATCATTTTTAAGCTAATTGCTTTCATTAAAAAGCAATTAACTTCCATATTTTGGAGCAGGTAGAGAAGAAAAGAGCCATATTGCCTACCTTGAGATCTAAGGGGAAATGGACTGAGCTGCAAGCCAAGAGACTGCCTTGTAAGTGAACATCCCCCCCTTACATCTTGCATTTCCGCACTTCCAACAGCCCTCATTGCTAACTACAGTGTCATGCTGACATCCTGAAGTGAAAGCAAATTTTACAATTTAAGTAAGTCCATCTGTATTCAGCTTCAGATGGCAACAGGACCCTAGTAGGTCATTTAAGACATCCAATTCTCATTCATTTGGAGAAGTCAAAGGTGTGTGCCATTTTTAAATCAAGTCTGGCTCTGACTTTCACTTCAATAAATTATTATAAAGGTTCAAGAATGTGATAAAAGTCAATTTTGTAGAACTTTACACTCTTGTTCTTTTATATGGAGAGCTTTTAGTTTAGTCTTTGGGTGCAATTCAGACATGGGAGATACCAAGCTATTATGCTGTCCAGTCTGTAACTGTTTCCAAGACCTTTCCTTTTTTAAGTCTGGGAATAAAATTTGATTTTAGCATCTGACATTCAGCCCGTATTCTAAAATAGCTTAGTAACTCATTAGTCATTTTTGTACTATCTTCCGTAATTTTCCAGTTTTGAAAGGGGAGACAGCTAGAGGAAGTGGCCGCTTACTATTTTGGTGTTACTCAAAGCCTGACAGTGATTTAGATGGACAAAAGGGAAAAACATCTATATGTGTATCCAGGAAAGTGCCAAGTGTAGGTGCTGAACTTTTCTTTTTCACCCTGTAAAACATTCTAGTTAGAAGAAAATTTGCTTTTCTTTTTTATATTTGTGGTGGGTGCGGAAGAGTTGCAGGAAATTTTGCGTTTGTATCCAAATAATAGAAGGCATTACGTATGTGTATCCTGTAAAGGAAAAAATTTAACGTGATCATTTTTTTCCTCAAAATAAGTTCGTTTTCCAAGTTGTATTAAGAATTATGGGTGTGGTTGCCTTAGTACGTAGGAATTGTGCTATCAAGACTTAATTTTCTCTGGTTTTGATGTAGCTCCCCAGGTGTCTGGTAGCTGTTCGTACAAAGCAAACTTGTTTCGTCACTGTCCTACATCCCGTGTCATAGGCTCTCCGTTAGATGTTTGCACCATATTCAGCTCACTGAGAGTACAGCTTTATTGACGCTCTGCGTAAAAGCTCTAGAGAGGACAAAAAAATTGGTTACTTTCATGATGGTAGAGTTAACCCATAAAACAGATTAAAAACTATATATTCATCTTTTAAAAATTATTTAATGTTAGGATGATTCAGAATCTTTTAAACGTTTCTGAATGTTAAGACTGCCTATATACACTAGTGAAACGGAAAAACAAGAAGCCCTTTTCTATTGATCGTACTTGACCAAAACCATGAGAAACAGGAATGAATGTGAGGATGACCTAAGGAAAAAAGATAAGAGGAGCAGAAGACTAATCTTCTTTTGGATCAGAATCCCAGAAGCCAGCAAAGAAAAAATATGTGGCTATCAGTGAAAATGACTGTGCCTGGACATACCTAAGACACATCTATAAAGATGATACCGAGATAATCGTTTCATTGTCTTAGACATAGACTGCAAAGTAGTAACTGAATAGATTCTTTTTAAAAGGTTAATGAAGTCTAGCCATTAAAATTGAGGGGGTTGGAGTGTGCTTTGGAAGTGAGGACTATTTTAGTGCAGTTAGTAAACATTAATTAAAAAGAAGACTCGTACCTTAAAAGATCTATTCAGAAAATCGTGTGGTGAAGTGATGTCAATATTCTTCTTTTGTGTTAGAAATACCCTGCACCTATAAAATTAGATAAAATAGATAGATAAATAAATAGATATAAAATTAGAACCCATGGAAATTTACTTCCATTGGTACTGAAAGATTTAAAATGTCTCTGTATCCCTAGATGTGATTTACATATGACATTGAGAGGGTTTAAGTAAAAGTGTTCTAAAGTGGACATATTTTGTGACATCTCTAAATTGATTTTGCCCTGGCTTATAGCCATTTAATTCACATCAGAACTCTTGCCGTTGTACAGTTATTAATATAAAAACTTTTTCTAATTCTGCAATTGTTTTCACTGGTTTAAATGAAATATTTTTAACTTATTTAAATTAAGCCAATGATGTTTATGATGTAGGGAAGACACAAATTTCCAAGCTAGCAAGTTACCTGCCGCAAAGACATTCTCACTGTAGGTGGAATAAGTTGAAGAATTGAAATCTTGTCTATTTGAATACTCAGATTAGGGTCTAATACTGGTTTGTGGACAAAGGGATAAAAATTATGACTTATGGAAATCAAGTGAAAATTTAGTTTGCTTTGGGATTCAGTTTTTCCTTGATATTGTCAACTGAATTATTTATCATAAACAATTTGTGGGATTTATGATAGGAGTGGTCTGTAAAAAACGTTCAGTAGTGATTTAATTCTTTTTTCCCCCACATTTTCGGTCACTACTCTCCTTTTTCTTTTTTCCATGTTTGCCTAAGTCTTTCAATGAACAGAACTGTAGCTTTTTCTCTTTGATGTGTGTCCCTTTTGATTAGGAGATCATCAATTATTTAGATTGTTCCAAACCTTGCAGCCTAATACTTTGAACATAAGACTGTAAGTAGAGCATTTTGAAGATCAGTGTTTAAAAATAGGTCATGTTTTTCAAGAGACCAGCCAATTCAGTGCTTGAAAATCTGGAAAATCTCCTGATTAACATTCAGTATTTGTTAACCTAATATGGACTTGTTTTTACAACATTAGCCATATTATTTTCTCTATTTAGAGAAGTCACCTAGCTTATACATAACATTTAATGCCAGTTGTATTATTAACAGAATCTATTAAAAACCGAGAACAATGTTATTTAAGTGGTTTTGCTGAAGGAAAAAAAAAGGTATTTTCCTAACTTCCCTTTAACATCCATTTCATACAGTTTGGGAAGCTTATAAAATTATCAGTGTTGTTTTGCTATGATAATTATTTGGTGCATGTTCTTTATTATTATTATTATTATTATTAATAGTAATAATAATATTTTGCATTTCTGAAGCACTTTTCATCTGCCGGCCTCAGTTCTTTTTGCAAACAGCTAATTAGACTTCAAAACACAGTAAGTGGTGTTATACCCACTTTTCTGCAGGGCAGTACTGGAGGGCAAACCATGCTGCCTCTCAGTAGGCAGTCCAGGATGCTTGAGAGGATGAGTAGGAACCCCCATGAATATGCATTGTGAATTAATATGCCATGAGGGAAGTTTTCTTACTTATTCCAACTAATTAGCTCATGGCCTAATAAATGAAAAGGACAGAAATTTCAAACTGTTGCCTGCAACCGCGTACTTAAAAGTTTTCATCTTATCTCATCATATGGCAGTGACAGTCATGGCAACAGCAAAGCTTTTTACAGTGGCTTCATATGACAGCGATTTGTTCAAACAAAACTAATTACAGATATTTTTTGATTAATCATTATTTTCCATCCTAGCCTATTTAAAGTGTGACAATTCTATTCTTCCAACTTGCTTCTTTAGTTTCGGTTTTGGTTTTCAAAAGAGTGCTGGCCAAGTGCTTTCAACAGTGTAGCTCCTCATACTCAGCTAGTTTCGGTGGCTCTCCAAGCACTGTGGTGTTCTGAGGACTGGCTGTTACATACAGGTATATTGGCAATTTTAACTCCACGTAAACCCTGATACAGAACTAGTTATCTCATCAAACCACACATTCAGTTTAACATCCTCCTTTTTAAAAAAGGAGGATGAACTTCTATGATGAAATAACTGGCCTGGTAAATGAGGGGAGAGCAGTGAATGTCGTCTACCTTGACTTTAGTAAGGCTTTTGACACTATCTCCCATAACATCTTCGTAGAGAAGCTGTTGATGTAGGGACTGGATGAGCAGAAAGTGAGGTGAATTGAAAACAGGCTCAATGGCTGGGCTCGGAGGGTGGAGATCAGTAGCACAAAGTCCAGTTGGAGGCCGGTAGGTAGTGGTGTCCCCCAGAAGTCAACACTGGGTACGGTCCTGTTCAACATCTTCATTAATGATGGGGTAGAGTGTACCCTAAGCAAGGTTGCTGATAACACAAAACCGGGAAGGGTGGCTGATACACCAGAGCATCATCCTGCCATCCAGGGGGACCATGACAAGCTGGAGAAATGGGCTGACAGGAACTTCATGCAGTTTGACAAGGGTAAGTGCAAAGTCCTGCACCTGGGGAGGAACAAGCCCATGCAACTGTACAAGCTGGGGGCCAAACAGCTGGAAAGCTGGTGGACACCAAGTTGAACATGAGCCAGCAATGTGCCCGTGCGGTAAAGGGGGGCTAATGGTGTCCTGGGCTGCATTAAGCAAAGCATTGGCAGCCCATGAAGGAAGGTGTTCCTTCCCTGCTACTCAGCACTGCTGAGGCCGCGCCTGGAGTACTGTGTCCCGTTCTGGACTCCCCAGTACAAGAGAGACATGAAAATACTGGAGAGAGTCCAAGAGAGAGCCACAAAGATGAAGAAGGGACAGGAGCATCCCTCCTATGAGGAAAGGCTGAGAGAGCTGGCAGTGAGGAAGTTCTCATCTATGTATATAAATACCTGAAGGGAAGGAGCAAACAAGACGGAGCCAGGCACTTTTCAGTGGCACGCAGTGACAGGACCAGAGGCAATGGGCACAAACTGAAACACAGGAGATTCTGTGTGAACATCAGGAAACGCTTTTTCACTGTGAGGCTGACCGAGCATTGACACAGGTTGCCCAGGGACATGGAGGAGTCTCCATCCTTGGAGACATTCAAAAGCCACCTGGACATGGTCCTGGGAAAAATGCTGTGGGTGGTCCTGCTTGAGCAGGAGGGTTGGACCAGATGACCTCCGGAGATCCCTTCCTACCTCAACAATTCTGTGAGTCTTTGATTCTGTGAAATAAAAAGGTGAATTTCCTAAGATTCTAGCTCAGGGCTGCTTGGGATTTCCTCTCTGCTACTAATTTTACCTTGGTTGCCATGGTACCAAAGGCAGAGAAGCAGAAGAAATCAAGCAATGAAGCCTACAAGTAGTTTCTCAAGGGAACGAGGAACTGAATAAGGTAAATTGATAATAAATAAAACAAAAACTATTGCTCACTTCATTGAACGCTTGAGAACATAACAGAAGTATGCCTTTGAATGCAAAACTGTCTGGATTGGTATTTTGCATCTTTTTTAATATCTGTAATTTCTCCCTAATATCTTAGATTTATTTCTAATATTATCTTTACACAATAACCCAGTTTAATGTTTTCTGAAATCTGTTGCATGCGCAGAGGATATTAATAAGACAAGTGAAACTATCCACAATTTAGGTCTTGTTTTAAGAGCAAATTGAGGCTTAGATGGCTGTCCTACGCACAGGTGAATTTCATTGTATTTTTTTGCTTATGTTTTAAAAAAAAAAAAGTACTTGCTGTTCAAAAATATTTTTCCTGGAGACTGGGTGGAAGACCATTGTGAAATGAAGTACATCATTAACACGGTGGGCACACACTGTGAAGTTTATTGTACCTAATGTTTAGTACTTGAAAAAGAGTAGGGTAAAACTACTGGTAGAAATTCCTGTCCTTAACACCCAGAGTACAGAATGGCATCTTGTCGTCTGCATCTCATGAAGCAGGTCTTCATAACATATGTCGTAGATTTTTAGTCTCTGTCTTTTTTTCGTACCGGTTATACTGCTGATTCAGGCCCTGACTCTGCAAGCTATTCTGCACAGCCACCAACATGTGCCACCAACTGTGGCTTTTCTGAACAAATGCAGTATTTCTTTTATCACCGGATTCTGCATCGAGATACTGAAGATTATTCAGGGAGAGGTGGTGTGTTTCTTCTTTTTCTTTTTTCAATTTACTTTTTTCCTTTTTCTCCTTCTCCTTCTCCTTCTCCTTCTCCTTCTCCTTCTTCTTATCCTTATCCTTTTTCTTTTTACTTTTTTTTTTTTTTTAATTAATGTGTTGCTTCTCTTCAAAGAAAATAAACATTCACTTAAGAAAGTCCGGGTGGAAAAGTACTGCTTTAGGGCTCCAAGGGTGAAATACAATTACAGAAGGCAAAAACATGAACGTGGCATGTTATAAAGTCAGTAACTCCTGTGAAAATGCCAATGAGAGGCTATTTATCAAAAACTGTAATGTGTTATAAGGAAAAGCATTAGGAAACTGGCAAGCAGTCTGAAGTATTTGGTATTATTCTTTTTTTCTAACTAATTTCTAATAAGCAGAAAATCTCAAGAACTCAGAAACCACTGAGAACCACAGTAACTGGAAATTACATGGATCATCAAATACAGATTATAGACAGTGTGAAAACCAGTCTTCTGCTGATTCGTTATGGACCTACATGAAATATGGGTGAAAATAGTTCACTTTATAACACTAGAAAGAGTGGATTATCCCAAGAGTACATCCCCAAGGTCTTCAAGCTACAGAATAGCTGTAGCCCCTTATGTGACCTGTTTACTGTGTTTTGGCTGGTACAGCTGAACAGCTGCAGACCCTCTGATTGATCTCCTTCTCCGTTCGTTTTGCAGAGTAAAGCTGTTCGGTGTGTAGGGATCGGCATTTATCAGGCTATCCCTAGGCTGCAGTATTGCCCCAGGGGTAATTCTGATGGAAGGGCTATAGCAGTGATACCACCTGCTGAAAGAACGAGCTGTGAGTAATAGAAATTACCAGAGAGTTTTGTTTAGACAAACTACAAATCTGTCTTTTTCTTTTCTTGCTCATCATTTTAATGTAACAGATGTCTGTTATCAGCACTTCTTCCCAATATCCAGCAATAATGGAAACACAAAAATACACTTCTCTGTATTTTGACTTTTTAAAATTTTGAAAAGCGTTTGGCACATATTCATGTTTTGACAAGAAAAAGTGTTTTTTTTTTCCTTTTCATTTAGCTTCATGGCAATACCTGTGGCTTTCCTGGCTGGGGCACTAAGATGATTAACACATAAACTTTTGCTGACATAAAATAGTTATCACATATTACCTAGCCATAAAATATGTGGTGTTTGGAGGGCGTGACTTCTGTCTACTTCAAAATTTGTCTGATGGCAGATGTATGTGCTGAATTGCCTCCTGTAATGTAGAGCAAGTGCAATGGCACTTGGTGAGGAGCTCAGCCTGGTCAATGCTCTTTCCAGAAGTCCCTAGGCTGTGCTCTGTAGCTCTTCTGAGGCCAAAATAGATTGCTGTCCTGAGAAAATGTGTTTTGAAGTGACTTGTAGAAAATTTTTATGTTCTTACACGTTATTAATATACTACAGATTTCAATTTTCCACTGGGTGTTTTTATTGTAAGAAGTCTAGCCTCCTTGTGCTCTTCCCACACTCTTTTTTGATTCACCAGTTCAGCAATTAATTATGTACCCTGTGAAGTCTGCTTTCTCCCTCTTTCCCCTGTGTTCCTCCCACACGCCTTCTCCCCAGGCTTGTTGCACAGATAAGAAAGAGGACAGGAGGAAGGAGCAGAGAGGTGGGATCCATTTTTCAGAGAGGGGAACGTGGGGAGAAGCAGCCCTGCTGCCAGCTATCAAAAGTTCGACTCCGTCACTGTCACTATAAGCTACATCTGCTCCTGAGTTAGGTTTTCTGCAGTTGTATACTTTGGTGAACCAATGTAACAAGTCTCCTTTAAACTTCTCAGAAAAAGGAATTCGGCCCTTTTTTGGTTGGTTATTTTATTTGACCTTGAAGGAAGGTGAAATCTAAGACTTTCTTACCTGAAATCGAGCGTCTTAGATTTTGTTTGCCTTTTTTAGTAGAGGGGGAAAAAAACCCCAACAACTTGTTTTTAAACTGAAGGAAGTATGGATCTTGTGTACCTAAGCCCTGAGGAGGAGTTAGTGTTCAAGCCCTTCTTCACTTGATAACTCTTACAATATGCATTTCCATCTCAACAAACGTGCTGCTTTTATGTTGTAAATATCTGACAAAATTGTACCAGAAATGTCTTCTATTTCTTGCTTCCCTCCCAGATACAACGCGTCCTAAATGGACTTGTATTCCAAAGCAACACAACCACCAGAGCAGCAGTGGGGGGTGTATTCAGCGTATCTGCACAGTCTTTTCCACTGAACTCACATGAAACAGACATAAACCTAGAATATGCACTAAGCTATTTCATTGTTTATATGGGCAGGAGTATTTTCCCCTGGACTTGTCAGCCCTGCATTCCCGTTTATCTTGAAACAATCAGATTCTGCAAATTCTCTGCCTTTTGCTCCACACAGTTGCATGTCTAATAGAAATATAAACTCAAGTTATAACCGTGAATCAATTCCTGCTGAAACTGATGAAAAAGTATTACAGAAATTAGTGGCTTTGGACTGATCCAGATAAGTATTGAAACGTTCTTCCCACCCCCTCATTCCTTGGTTTCCTCTGCTCTCTGTCTGTGTATATTTTGCATTTTCTCTTTCCATTCTTTCAGCTGCTTCCTTCCTGGATTCCTCCCTTCCTCTTTATTCATTCACTTTTAACCTACTACACCTCCCATCTCAGCTTTTGCTATGGAAAGCTTACATTTACTCCTCCTTCAAGGAAAAATGTTTGGCTTTCCTCTGCTGAGGACATACCTGTGTTTGGTTAACTAGAGTATTTCCTTTTCTGCTACCTTACCTCTGTATCTAGCGAGGCGAGCGCTGATTTTGCCCAGCTGAATGTTCCGTAATGTGGTTCCACAGCAAAAACGTTTGGGTCGCTGCTACTGGTTTCCTTTATTGCTGCAGTTTTGATGTTGACCATATTGCTGCAAAACAAAATAGAAAGCACACGCCCTATTTTTTCCCTGAAACATCTAAATCCAATACAGATCAGATCTTCATCAACCTCTGAAACTATCATTTTTTTTCCCCCAGGAGCCTGCTTTTCATGTCTACGTAGATATAGTTAACAATGAGGCCTACAGATGTGCACCTACAACTGGGAAGACACTGTCCTTCTCACAAAATTCCAGAGTCTTAACAACAAAATAGAAGTAAAAAGCTAAGGAAAGGAATTCGTATTTAGATAGTTAACTATACACATTCGTAACAGAAGTCCATCAAAAATGTCCATACATGCCAAAAAAAATGCTTGTTTGGACAGAATTATATGCGGCACTCCTGCCATAGTTGCACTGTCAAAAGTTAAAAGGGTCATATTGGTGTTGGAGCAGACAACATACTTGTTTTTCCAAACTGCTCAGTACAGGGGTTCGTTCAGATTTGAACACTGGTATTACCCTTGCTAAGGCACTTTGCTTGAAAGCTTTTCCAGCCATTGACAGTCGTCTGACCCAATCTTCACTTCCACTTAAACTTTTATACAAGCTTAACACCTTCCCTGGGCCTTTGATTCATGCGTCAGCCTTCAAATGCGTCTTCTTGTGCTGAAAAAAAAAAAATATCCAAAATACTTGATCTCCTTCAAACCGAGAACCCTAAAATAAACAGCAGAAAGAAATGTTTCATGTGACAGCCTGTCTCCTACAGAAAACAGAGCTGTGAAGTGCATAGACAGATGGCTGCTGCAGGCGAAGCATATTCTCAATGTGCGATAAATCAGATTTTTTTCATAAATATTCCTGTCATTTTTTTTTAAATTGCCGTTATATAAAGATTATTATTAACATTGAACAATGGGCTATCGATTTCATCCTCACTGCTGAATGGAAGAACATCATAATTCACTTGAGTCTCTTCACTGGCGAGGCTCTTCTGAGTGGCAGGAAAGACTGGTTTGTGCTCCAAGAAATATCCTAGTTTTGGAGGAGACACCCAGATTATAAATTGTAGAGCCAACCACCTTTGACAGTTTTAGCTGCATTCTTTCCATTAACCTATACGTGCTTATTATTAGGGTCCAAAGGGCTGACACTTAAGGAAAAGCCTATTTATCCTTTCCTGAAATATGGAATTTCTGCTGCTCACAATTATCAGCTCATCTCAACAATAGTGAGATTTCAGAACCAATGATATTTTAATGTACGATATTGTATGGTGCTTACCTTTTTCCCTTTACTCAAGTCTCCTCTCTCTCTGCTGCATATTTTCCATCCACCAAACTTAACCACTGACGCTGTCAAATTAGCACATATACTCTCTTTAGTGTGAAATTTAGCACAACTGCATCTAATAATTTAATAGTTGAGTTGAGAAACAGAAAAATTGCTTAAATAATGTGCATTGTGAAAAGCTGAAATAACCAGCATGACTATGCTCCGTAATTATGACTGCAAGAAAGCCTACGTTTTTATTTTCCCATAGAGAGCTTGCTTTTCTGTTTGGTCTCCCAAACTTAGGACACAAATTGCTTTATCCCACACTGCATGCTCAGAAAGTAGGACCCAGTGGACTGTTTTCCCTTCTTTTTTTGTTCTTAATAGTCCCCTTGGCACTTTAATACATTTTGAGAGAGCCATGTCTGCTTCTCTGGCCTGGGGAACTGTCAGACCTGACAGACTGCTGAGCCTTTTCCCTTTAGCCATCCAGGCCAGGTCATAGACTGAAGAAAAAAAACAAACCCAAAACATTTGGGAAAACTTGACACTGAGGTTTCGTCCTGGCAAAGAGGAATCCTGAGCCAGGTCTGAGTGAGAAGCCAGGAAGAAATGGGTCAGAGAAAGCAGCGTAAAACAGAAGTGCTGTTAAATTCGTGGTGGTGAACGTAGTTAACGACCGTGATTGGGCCAGGTCAGTGTTTGTCAGACCTGTTCAGTCACCTGAGATGAAAAGTCTGCCACCGAAGAGAGTAACGTGCTGACCTGGGAGTCTAACCTGTGAGGGAAAGGTTCCCATCGCCTACTGTTGCAAATGTAATTGGATTTGTTAATAGTGCCCTCTTTTATTCTTCTGGAGTATTCATTTTGCATCTTCTGCCTTCACGTCATTGCATGAAGGGATTAATCATCAACCATCCACCTGATTTCGGTAGTGGAGTTTTGAGCAGTGCTTGGATTTAGGTTTTAAGTTGTGATTTTTCAACTCGGAACAAGCTGTACCAGTCACAGGAAAGTTTGCTACGACATTCAAGCTATTGTAGGAATTCAGATCACACCTTTAATCTTTCGCAGAGATAAAAATCCTATCCTTTAAATACTACTTTGCAACTTTATTGATCTTTTATGATGCAGGGGGGAGATGGTACATCGGGTCTATGTAGTAGCATTGTATGCATGCACTAAAGTAGAATCTGCCAATACGCTAAAGTAGAATCTGCATGCACTAAAGTAGAATCGCCTTTGTCATTCTACCATTAAGATGAAGTCCTTTCCTTAGCTTTTTATTTCTATTTTATTGTTAAGATTCTGGAATATGATGAGAAGGACAGTGTCTTCCCGGTTGTCGGTGCATGTATGTATGCCTCATTGCACAAGGAGAAAAGCAGTCAGGAGCACGCAAGTGAGAATTAGGACACAAAGAAGAGCAGTAATCGTGCTGGTTGGTTATGGTAACTGGCAGAGGTGAATGAATGAGATCTACAACTCACGAATTCTTACATTTAGTAAAATACATATGTGTTAGTATATGATTTAGGTTTTTGATAGGCTTAAGTCTTAGAAAGCAAGGATAATATTCTGCCCTTGTGTGCAGCACTCTTTTCAGTGGCATGTTTCAGTTTCTGAAGTGCTCTTATGACCAAAATAGTGGTGATTTTTTGCCATTACTTTATTTTATGAGTTTGCATTCACTTTTTATCCTACTCTGTTCAATGTTATAGTATTTGCTTTGCAGCCTTTGAAGGCAGGCTCTGATGGCCTGTATGTACTCAGCACAGCTATTAGATATGTCTAATTCACACTTTGCATGTAAGTTACACCATAGTTTGCACTTCTGCTATTTACAAAAAACCAAAACTACCTTTCGTTATTTATTTGGTATTTCCATCAGTTCTGTCCTTTCCTGTTTCTCAGTTTCATCTCCTGAGAAGACAAAAGGACGTGGACTCTTCCTGGGGAGCTTTAGCAGTATTTATGCTTCACTTAGAAATCCCTGCCCCTTGCTCTGCAGACACTTTGGTTCACCAGTTAGTTCCCTTGCGCCTAAAATTCTGCATCTGCGTATACCCCATGTAAGTGGAAGTTCACCACCCGTGTCGTACCTCAGGCCTTTCTCTACACATATCCCTTTAGGCATTCAGTCTAATGGATGTCATCAGAGCAGGTCTAATACATACAGGTAGAATAAGGTCCACTGCAAACACTGCAGTGTCAGGTGCTTTTGTTAAAAAAGTAGAGGAGCTGTTCTTGGTTCAGCCGCCCTAACTGGGATGTTCCCCATCAGCCTACCTTTTGTACTGTGCCACCTTTTTCTTTCTCTTTCAAAGTAGCCAGGATGGTTTTTGTTAGGGCCAACAGCAGTTTCTGCAGGTGGGACTGCAAGTGTGATGGTGGTTCAGCTTCCCCATCTACAGTTCCCTATATCCTCAGTAAGTCATGTAGTACACAGCTGGGGATTATTACAGTTGTCCTGTCTGGGTGTCCCAGTCCAAAAAGTTTAGAGTAGACTCTCCATAGGTTTAGTCTGAAGCTAAGAAGATGGTTTACTGTACGGGGGAGACTCCATTGTGTGATTCCCTCACACAGCTAATCCTCTTCTGGGAGTCCAAAGCTGAGGGAGGGTGGGATTTCAGACACCCCTCTCATTAGCTTTTTTCCTTGGGGTAGTGTTTGTGGCTCACTGCTCAGCGTGCTGCTCTTTGAATCTCATTTGGAAGAGCACCATAGAGAGTGCAGGCAGCTAACGCGGGGCTGTGGATTGCACTTCAGAAGCAGACGCCGACGACTTCAAAGTCAGGCAGGGCACTGCTGGGTCTCACACGGTGCCTGCATCCTTTTGCGTAACGCACCTTTACATTTTTACTCACAGAAACAATACACTGAAAGATGGCACTTGAGTCGTCCCTTTCATCTATTGTGCAGTGCAGGAATGCGCTTCACACTAAATGCCTTCACTCTGTCCATGTCAGCACGTAGCAGGTTGAGGCAGCCCCGTCCAGTCGTGGGTTCCATAGGCAGGCAGGCTGGCAGGAGGCAGGGCAGGTCTTCTTCGGATGAGCGACTCGGACAAGGCGATGCGCTCCAGGCGTGCCAAATTCCCTGACCAAACTGTCCTCTTTTCTTGTTCGGCCACCAGGGCACTACCTATACCTGTTAATTGTCACTTCCCACCCCTCTTTGTGTTGGGTCTTTCCTTTGGATGCTGGTGCTCCCAAGTATCTAGCCCCACACAGGGTAGACTATCCTCCAAAGTCATTGTACTTCCAAGACCATTCCACAGCTGGAGACACCTTTTCATGAAGTGTCTGCTTTTAGCAATCTGAGTCTTTCCTTCTCTAGTTTACTTCTAAACAGTTTTTAGATATACTATTAATATAAATATAAAGAAATACCTTCTTGAAGTTTATCCTTTGAAAATTCTTGCAGGTGAGTATCCAGGACGCACTTATACTTCATATAACTATGCTAATTATATTTATACCTAAATTCAGTACTAAAGTCCTATCCATCTTATGATCATTTCTCCTCTTGTTACACTGCTCTTCCAATTTCGTCGACTGTTCTGGCTCTGAACAGGGAGAGCCACATGCTGATGAACCCATCATGGCTCTTGTAGAAAGTGTGTTATCCCCATTAAAACCAAGCAGAGGGATGAAGATTTTGTTAATATTTGACTAAAAAACTTTTATCTGCTTGGTTCACTCTCTCTGAATTTCTTCTCTTAGTATTATGAGTTTCTGACCTGCAGAATTTTTATTGGCATTTGTATTACAGGTATCCTGAGGATAGTTTTACCTTTTCATCCCCTCGTATTTCATGCCCCTAATCAACCTCTGCAAGTACCTTAAGTCTGCTTTCTCTTTCCTTTTGTGGGTATAGTAACACTTCCCAATCTTATATCACCTCCAGATTTGGTGTGCATACAAGTTTTCCTATAATACTGTTAAGAAGCACATTAGTAATATGATCCATTTTAATTTTCTGTGACAGGCAATGCCGCATGCCTCAGAAGATGGTGTGAAAGCCTCACACGCACACACAAATCATGCCGTTATGTACCCATACAGAAAGTGTATTTCTTTGCCACGGCAGTCTGTGGCTGACGTGGCTGCATCGTATCCCGCCACAGGTCCTGCCTGTGTCTATTCCAGCTGAATGTGCAAAAGGGATACCTGAAAGTGTACAGTTCTCAGGTCTTATTGAAGACCAGTGACAGTTGCGTTCCAAGTTCCTTTGAAGTCCCAGGATTTTGTCATTTCAGCACCCTCTTTTGGTATGTTTCTCTTCCTACCCACTCCCCCACCCCCCCACCCCCCGTTTGTGAAGTTACCCACATCGGGATCTGGTTCCATCTGCAGCTGCACATTTCTGCAGAGATTTTAATGTCATTTTGACAGTGTCATATCTGGGTTCTGAATGAGGATGCAAATATTTTCTGGGAAACTTAGTGAAGTTCTTCATTCTTTGCCTGGAACCATACTGACCGCACAGTAACAAAAGTTAAAGGGCACCTCTGAACCACTTCAGCTGTATTTCACCACAAAAAAAACAAGTAAATAAAGATTATTTTAAAGGAGGTTAAGTACAACAGCTTGTTTTTTCTAAGAATGAAAAGCCACAAAGATTAATAGTTTCTGGCCTAAGGGAGTACTAACTGAAGAAAAGGTTTAAACATGAAACTGATTTTTGTTAACAGTGTCAAAGGGACCATTTTTTTATCTGTCCTACAAATCAGGCAAAGACTGCCTGCACTAATAATAACAAATTTACTCTTCCAAATTCTGCAACTAAATTTTTAAATGGAATGACACGTATATATTTTACTAAAAAAGAACTGTCAGTTTTAGTATAGAGAAGATAAAGTTAGGGTATTTTGAATATTAACTCTTTCCCATCAAAATAAAATGCAGGGGTTTTGTTATACTTTGAACTAATTCTTTTTTCAAAGACTAACATTTTCCGTTGTTTTATTTCCATAACTTTAAGTTTTTAAAGTCTCTTCAAAACAATGAAAAATGGGAGACAACTACAGATTTTAAAATCTTGAGATTATTTATAAACGTTCTTTTCATATGGGAAGTACACTTCATATCTGTGAATGTATTTATTTGTATTAGTATTCTAAACAAAAAATAGTTACATTATGATTCCAGCTATTTGAAGACTGAACATCTATTCCCAGTGTTGACTTGTATTCCTTAAAAAAGCCGAAGTATATACAGAGTGAAGCAGTAGACTGTGAACCAAACTCAGCTGTTGAAATACGTGCGCTAGAAAAACGTTATTTGATTTAACAGCTAAAGATGTTTCCTTACCAGAGATGGATCCAATAAGACCTTGAAGGATGCGAGGCTGTATTCAGATAATGTTTATGTACTGAGGGTAAGATGTCTTTGTGAGCAACGATCTATGGCAATAACAACAATTCCTTTGGATGGAGAATGGCAGGATGGAGGTACCCTCGTGGTGCGATGCGGGGAGAGTGCTTCGGCGCCTGGTGTTTCACGCAGACACTGCTGGGCTCGCCACTTACCACCCGGCTGCTCTGTTGCCTTCTGTATGGATCACATCCCTGCTCGCCAGAAATGCCGTGGCTGCGGACAGGCGTAGGCAGGGGCAGGTTAATAAACAAGTAGGCAACAGTGACCTGTAACCAACCACCCTGAGCTGCACGATGACAATTTTTTAGTGAGATAGTAGTACACAATATGAGATTGCTACACAATTAATTGGATCCTTTCACTTAACAAACCCAGCTTTCTTTGGTTTCGTGTAGATTATGGTAGGGATGGCTGAATATATTTTCTAGCAGTTAAACAAAACAAAACAAAACACTAAAAAATCTTATGCATTTGAGACTTGCTACCAAAGTTACTGGCCACCATCACTGCAACACATCGCTGGCAACCTAACCTATATGTTTTATAGTCTTCTCACCAATTGAAACCTATTTTTTCAGTAAGTCTTTTCTTAAACTATGAAAGGTTGATTAACACCCAGTTTTCTTCTCAGAAGCGTTTTATGAATGTTATCAAGTGAGTTCTGACAAAACCAGTAAAGGAAGATAATTTATTATTCCCAGAAGGGTGTATTTACGGATGGAGAAGTTTAGGGATTTGTCTCAGACCTTCAAAATTGACCTCCAGCACCCTAGTTGCATACCATAGGATGGGTTATTTTGCTTTAGAGTCCAGCTGCCTATTAGTTACTCACTACATCTTTCACTATTGTTGTGTCCAAGTTGTTTTTGGGATCCCAACTGCTGCCCACCTAAAAACGTCACTAACTGACTGAGGAGGATTTAGTGTTTAACATGACTTTATTGTTCACCTGATATACTATCTACCCAGAATTGTATGGATACAGCGCTTTCGCCCTGGGTTATCAACCTCTAAAAATGAAGGTCTGAAATAAAACTGATGATGTAGCCTTAGCTACAGGAGAACTCAAAGTCATTTCTATTACAGCACAAAGTGGGGACAGTTTTTTTCTCCTGCAGCATTGTGGGATGCTTGGACTGAGACATTTCTTTGATGTGTAAATGCACCTTAAGAAGGACATTAAATATTTCAAGTAATTGGTATGAACATGAAATCTCTCATTAGTGTCTGCTAGACAGCTGCAAAGTGCAGATAAGAAAATGGATGTGCTAGTACAAGAAAATATTCCAAAATTCTTGAGGGAAGCTTTCTGTCTAGAAATGCCCCTCTTTTTTTTCTCCCTCCAGTCCATGTCTAGGCAGCTTGTGTCTACTGCTAAAATTCTGGATACATGGAAGACTAAAGTACTGTGTATGTTAATCTCCTTGCCACAGAGGCTTTTCCTTACAGTGACATGACATCCAGGATCTAGGCTGCAAACCAAAATTATTTTCCCACCTACTTGCAGAACAGAATTTGAATGGTGCTTATTTAAAACACTTTAATTTATCACGTTTGATTTTGAAATGTGTTTTCAATAACATCCACTGAAGTCCATTCTGAAACTGATGTGACTGTCTAAAATGAAATGACAACAATAATTAACATTCCACTTCATGGTTAATTAAAATAGATTATATACTAAGAAAACACAAACTTCATCTCATAGAACTAGTTAATTAGTCTTCCCAGAGCTGCTTTTATGAGGTCTGTTGCTTTCACAAGTTTAAAATGTGGCTGTTAGAGTAATATACATATAAAGAAATCATCTGGACTGTTTATAGGAAAGGAGAAAGTTTACTTCCCCACACATGCTTCTGGCAGTTTCTGAGAAAGTCTGGATATATAAATTCACCCTTCCTGAGACTGAGCAAGTTGTCATTGGGAATTAAGTAAGAACCTTAGAAGAGAAAGGAATTTCATAACTGGCTGATTTTCAGCATTCATTGTGGTTACTGCACTGAGGAAAGAAGGGCAGTCAAGTGTATACTGCCAGTATAACCATATTGAATAATCTAGTTTAGTGGGGAGACCAGAGATGAAGGCTGGAAACAGAACTTGAGTCCTTCAGAGATCCGGATGTTTTCCAGATACTTGACGGGGTAGAGTTGCTCTAGTGAAAATCTGATTAGTTTTTCGTGGTGCTCTGAAAGCCGGGGTTGTATGATGTCCTTTGTGGTGCAGAATCCCAAGGTAATGAGAGCAGCTTTCCCCATTATCTGCAGTTGTGACCTGCATTGTGCGTTAACCATTCATTCTTATACAGTTGGGTTTTTTTAAAAAATGCAGATTTCTCTGAAGATTTTCTTCTTTCATATAGATTTAGTACTGATAAAAGAGTACCAGTTGGTAGCTTTGGTGAATGAAGAAGTGATCATCCCCCTGTACTCGCATTGGTGAGGCCCCACCTCGAATACTGTGTTCGGTTTTGGGCCTCTCACTGCAAGAAAGACATTGAGGTTCTGGAATGTGTCCATAGAAGGGCAATGAAGCTGATGAGGGGTCTGGAGCACAAGTCTTATGAGGAGCAGCTGAGGCAACTGGGGCTGTTTCACCTGGAGAAAAGGAGGCTATCGCTCTCTACAACTACCTGAAAGGAGGTTGTAGCGAGGTGAGGGTTGGTCTCTTCTCCCAAGTAACAAGTAATAGGACAAGAGGAAACAGCCTCAAGTTGCACCAGGGGAGGTTTAGATTGGATATTAGGAAAAATTTCTTCACTGGAGGGGTTGTCAAGCACTGGAACAGGCTGCCCAGGACAGCGATTGAGTGACCATCCCTGGAGATATTTAAAAGATGTGTAGATATAGCACTTGGTTTAATGGTGGGCTTGGCAGTACTAGGTTAATGGTTGGACTTGATGATCTTCAAGGTCTTTTCCAACCTAAATGATTCTATGATTCTATGTCTATAGGTTGGGATTAAGGCAAATTTTTCTCCTACAATGGTCTGCAAGCAAACTAAAACCAGGAGGGAGAAGGAACAACTTCTGTAGGTAACAGGCATTTCAGTCACAATGATTTGTGCATCTCTGTCTTTCCAGTAAGCATGCAGACCATGCTTATGGATAGCGAAGGTGAATCTGACAGCCAAGATCACCTCCCAAGTCTTTTAAGCAAGAACGGCTCTAACATCCTACTGAACTGGGATGCAGTACAGTAGATGATAATATCAATCTTGTTGCATTTATGTATCTAATATCCTGAGCCGTAATGAGTTTTCCCACTTTTGGATCTCTGATATTCAGAACAAATATTTTCCTTTAGTGCTATAAGAATGACCATAGCACAGTGCCTAGTAAGAAGTACAATCATAAATGATGCTGAGATTATAAATTGGATATTTGATGCCTGGCTTGTCTTCCTCAATCCAGGAACAAGCAAGCGACAAAAATACCTGTTTTAGTCATTAGTGCTAACTATCCATTTGTCTCAAGTTGTCTTAAGCACATAACAAAATTACGTTTAATTTAGAACAATTTTTCCCTTCCTGCTTTAGTTTGAAATTTTTTCTTCCTTTTCAGACCCAATGACGAGCTTATAAATCAATAGATTTATTTGGGTTTTTTTCAGTCAATCTAACAAAATATATCACCTCCTCCTACAAAACCTGCTTTTCTTATGTCATTAAAATACTAGAGCTGGAACAACACTAATATTGGATATCTTTTAGGAAATTTGTTCTGTGGTGCAATTTAGCACAGGAAAATATTTGTAGCTGTTTCATTAAAAACCTGGGGTTTGTGCTCAGCTCTGCTAAAATGTCCTTATGTAACCTCATGAGTAAAATGCATGATATGTACTTACTCCTGAACAATAGCACTAAGAGGCCTTGACTGATGCTAAGAAGTTTGAATGTTCAGAAATATTACCGTACGTATGTGGGAGAGCTGGGACTGCACAGCTCAGTGAATATTCCTCTGAGCTATAAATAGCTTTTGGAAAAGATATCAAATGCAATTTTAAAATGTCCAAATACACACTGTTCATAACCCTGCTGCCTTGCATTGCTGCGTATTTTTGAGCTTTTTAGAGCCTGGTCTAACTTTTGTGCCAGTTACTGCAATCTGAGTTTCTTATTTTCAAATACAATATTAAGGCAAATTCAGAAATACCTATACACAGAGAAAAGATACGTTAGCTAGCGTTTAATAAAAAGGCAAATAAAAAGAGCATGATTTACTGAGTGAGAATCAAAATTATCAATGCCCACATTAAGAAGCAAGACAGAACATTTTAAATAGACCAGTAATTAGCCATTAGGCCACCCTGGTCATGTAGTAAATTCCCCTCTCTCTTTCCAACCCTCAGTTCAAAACTAGATAGCTTTCTCCAAAATATACTCTAGGGCAGATCATTGTCATTTGCATAGTAAAAGAGAAAGTTCTTTCTATGAAGGTATCACTGGGTAAAAGATGATGTCTCATTGATGGAACAGGGCAGATTATTTAACTCTAATGGTCTGTTTCGGCCTGAAAATATGAAGCTTCTGTGCACTGAGCATCAACATAGAATCATAGAATTGCTGAGGTTTTAAGATCATCAAGTCCAACCATTAACCTACCCTGACAAAACCATTTCTAAACCATGTCCCCAAGTACCACATCTACCCTTTTTTTAAACACCTCCAGGGATGGCGAATCTACCACCTCCCTGGATAGCCTATTCCAATGTTTAATAACCCTTTCAGTGAAAAAATGTTTCCTAATATCCAATCTAAACCTCCCTTGACATAACTTGAACCCATTTCCTCTCGTCCTATCACTTGTCACCAGGGAGAAGAGGTCAGCCCTCACCTCTCTACAACCTCCTTTCAGGTAGTTGTAGAGGGTGATAAGGTCTCCCCTCAGCCTCCTCTTCTCCAGGCTAAACAACCCCAGTTCCCTCAGTCCTTCCTCATAAGACTTGTGCTCCAGACCCCTCACCAGCTTTGTAGCCTTTCTCTGGACACGTTCCAACACCTCAATGTCCTTGTAGTGAGGGGCCCAAAACTGAACGCAGTACTCGAGGTGAGGCCTCACCAGTGCCGAGTACAGGGGGATGATCACTTCCCTAGTCCTGCTCACCACACTATTCCTGATACAGGCTAGGGTGCCATTGGGCTTCTTGGCCGCCTGGGCACAC
Source organism: Vanellus vanellus (assembly GCF_965231255.1). Classification (NCBI taxonomy): domain Eukaryota; kingdom Metazoa; phylum Chordata; class Aves; order Charadriiformes; family Charadriidae; genus Vanellus; species Vanellus vanellus. Next base: position 102,389,722 of record NC_138906.1, read on the forward strand.
TGCTGGCTCCTGCTCAGCCGGCTGTCCACCGACACCCCCAGGTCCTTCTCTGCCGGGCAGCTTTCGAGCCACTCCACCCCAATCCTGTAGCGCTGCATGGGGTTGTTGTGACCCAAGTGCAGGACCCGTCACTTGGCCTTGTTGAACCTCATACCATTAACATAGCATTCATCAACCCAGTAACAGAGTTTACATATATGAGTGATACTGATTAACACACAGAATTTGCCTGTTATGTTCACTATTTTGATGAGACAGTCAAGAGCTTACATAACTGAAGTTGAAGATGAATGCCTACATTGGTATGAGTTATAGAAAGTCGGGAATCTGACAGTTTTCTTTGTTAGACTGAAAGTAAGATACTTAGCTTATCCAAGCAAGTCTAAGTGTTTTACTCTGTTTTCCCTCTAGAACAAACATAACTGATATTCCCATAATTGACCTAAAAGTACATTGCCTGCTAATAAAATAATTTAGAATTTTATGTCTTACATATAATATTGTTCATTTTTACTGATTTTGCAGACTATGTCATTGCTAATAATAGTTCACAGTAATGAATTCATTTCAATATGTCACCTTGATAGAATAAATTGGGAAGAAAACCTTCCACCTTTACACTCTCGCAACTGTAATTCATTATTGCTATGAGCTTATACTGTGATTCAGTTGTATTTTCCCGAAAGGACTTTATCCCAAATGACCAGTGTGAAAGAATTGAAGTTGTACTGCAAATATTATCTAACATGTCTTAACTTTTGCTTGTTCCCTTTTCAAACTTCATAGTATTAAGTTAGCTGAAGGGATTGGCCTTGAGGTTGGGGAGTTTTAGTATTTATTAGGAATTAACCTTGAGGATACCTTTATAACTTTGCATTTCCATGTTTATCTGCAAAAACATTCACTGTGGTGACTCTTCAATCAGAGAATTATTTACTGACTATGGGCAAAAGATAAGGAACTTGAAATTAGAGTGCTCTGTAGCATTCAAACCACAAAAGACATAGTGGTCCCATTTTGTATTACCGTGAATTAATCTTCTTCCAGTCATCCCAGAATATAGACGTTTCCTTGCCATTTTTTAATCCCTTTCTTCTTCATCTTTACAATTACGTTAATAATTATTTTCTATTTTTCATTATCCTGATACGATCTGTAAATCTTTCACATTGGGAACTTCACACCATTTCAGGTCTGTAGAAGAAGGGTATATCTTGTTTCTAACTTTGGTTCCAAACCAAGAAAGTATTTCAATATGTTGTACACCTTCAGCATATGGGTAGTCACACTGAAGTCAACAGGTGACTCATACTTAAAGAGAAGCATATGGTTAAGTGGGGTTTTTTCCAGATTCAGATCTAAAATCGTGCTGGAAAAGCTTGAATATAAAAAAAAAAAACAAAACAACCTGCTGTTATTCCACTGTGTGGAAGAGCAGGACACCTGACATATTTCCACATTTTCTGTGTGTGCCGTGAAGCTATATTTTGCAGGATTTCTTTCTATATATGTGTATGAGGTTAGAGGAAAAGCTGATGTAGCGTGATCCTATACAACCACAAGCAAAGCCACAAGTCTTCACTATGTAACTGGAAGGCTGGATGAACAGTTCCACTAATGCTTTGCAGAGATAATCTATTCGAGTTCTATGAAGACTGGCAGAGTAATATCAGATTTTGGTACTGTAACCAAGGTTTTGTTGCACAGATAACTAAACAAGATTGTGTCCTACCCTGTACGCCAGGTTTATTTCTTTGTATAGCTCTGCAAAGAGTTTCTATTCAGGTCACAAAATAGCGCTAGGTTTTCAATGGTCATTTCACTCATTAATTTTGAAGGGGCTAGATTTGGATGTACCATTCTTTGCTGCTTCTCTTTCATATGCATTCTTTATATGTAATTGTAGCAGAAGAATGAGATTGTGTTAGGGTAATCTACTTAGCATAATCCATTCATTAAATCAGATCTTTTTGTATTTTATATTGCCCATTTGTGTGATGGAAATCAGAGAGACTTCTGGGAGCAGGGTCAAAATCCAGCTGTGCTCTCTCCATCTTGGATTTTAGCTAACCCGTAGATTTTTGCTTTCTTTGGCATTTGTGCAGAGACAGGACCACGTCAACAAGAAGAATACTAGGAATTCCTCTTTTTTGGTGAGTTTGCTGTTACTCAGTGCTATTGCCTACTGTGCATGCAATCTTTCTCCTGTTTGAAAGGAGAGGCAGGTAGCTGCAGAAGAGGATTCTCAGGTCTGGATCTGGGCAGACCAAGGTGCCTACCTTGCAACCTTCATTCACGAGCTGAAGCGCCTGGGAGGAGCTGGTGGTCAGGCTCAGCTTAGCACTCCTTCTAGGACAGCTTCCACTTTGGAAGAGCATTGTAATGCCTTTTAGAAGCACCTCAGTTGCCAACAGCTGTCTTGCAGCAGATGGTCTCCGGGCAATTTACTACCACCAAACATCCGAGCCTGATATCTACCGGGGCTCTCCAGATCGTTAACAGAAGTGACAGAATGGCATTTTGGCTGCCTCAGTGTGCCACCTAAGTTATTAACCTAAAAGAAAGTCAGCAGTGATTTTAAGTTAATATGTGAGCACTGAATTTCAGCACGTATATCATCCATTCTGTCACATCTGCTACAGCGTCAATAACCTGTGCCAGAGGTGAGCAGCTCAGATTGGTGACCTCTTGAATCTTCATGAATTCCCAGAGACCACAGAGAGACTGTAAATCTATCATTGACTGCGCTGGGAATTTAAATGTCTAACTTAGATACTTTGATACTTAGGTACTTTGAATCACTCTCTCTTCGAAATAACAACAACAACAGCAGCAGCAAACCCTCACAAAAAAAAAACAACACACTCATACTTGTTTTTTAAAGCAAACGTTTGGAATCAATCCCTTGTGTCATATGCATATTGGTATTATCTTTTTGCAGTTCATTGCTTTTGTGTGTATTTTGCCCATCGCCTTATGGCTTTGCAGTAACCTCTTCCGTAGAAACTTCATTTTTAAATGAAATGCATTAACTTTTTCTCCCATAGCCACTACTTTATTTACAGTCAAAGAACAGTAAGGGATCATTCCTTTGCAGAATCCATGCCAATTAGATCATGCCAGCAAGCCTGGTCTCTCAGGCCTCTTTTCATTCTGCTTAATTTATCATTTCAACCCATTTGCCAGGTTTAGATGTGAGGTTTATTGGCCTAGAATTGGCAAGATCAAGCCCCGGAGTTTTTAAAAATACAGGCGTAACCCTGTGCTTAAATAGGAACTTCATTTTTGTAACTACTTTTTAAGTATATCTGTTTCCAAAACAGACTCTTTTCTCCCCAGACTACAATATTTAAGGCATGTGGAGGAAATATGCACTGAAGTCCCAGTTGGTAGCTAAGGGAATCAGACGCTTAAATCGCTCAGATTCTTTTGCAGTCTTGCCTATACAGTGAAATTCCAGCAGGATAAAGACTTCATAGTAGGCTACAAATTATTGTACGGAGGGTGACTATTACATACATGAAAACTGTGATCTGCCCTTTTAAGAGGTGTTTGCTGAAGAATGATTGATTGCAGAGGATGAATCCTGAGCTGAGCACCCAGGGAATATGCCGGTTTCATCTCCGTACTCTTCAGCATGCCACGTCCTGCCATTAGGTTTTCATGGGGGCTGAAAGTGCTGCCCACCTGAGAGTACATCTGAAGAGGGATGTGTTGCTCTCGCTGACTCCTGTGTCGGTCTAGGTTATTGCATTGACAGTTTGTTTCATTCTGATGTTCTGCTGAACACAACAGAATCAGTACCTACCCTTCAGAGTCTAATGGATGTTTTATCCCATATGAAATATTTACTGTTAGAAATTATCGTAAATCACATAATTTCAGGTGCCAAAGTATCACATCAAAATGAAAATCCTTTATGGTGGATCATAATGTTCCATTAGGACCATAAGGGATCCATGGATGGCTATGAAAATGCTGTCTGTCACTGTTTTAAAGTGGATGTGGAAAATATTTCATGTATATTGACTGACCAAATCTGATCTCAAAGCTTTTACTGAAAGACTCAGCCTACCTAAGTTCATACAACAGCAGTTCAGAGCTGAGGCTCCTTACAGGTCATAATTAAAGAACTCTTACCACGGTAATGAACAAATTTAAAGCAAATTAATGATGAGGTGTTGTAGTTCGGACAGTAGATGTTGTTTCATTAATCTTTCACGTCACCTTTGTATGGCTTTTCAACATGGCTGATTTTAATACACCCTCTCCCTAAGCTCAGGCGATGCGAGAGGGAGGTGGTAGGCTTCCGTGGGAAGGCTGTGATGGCCATGTCATAAACCCATACAATATAGTATTTGAAATAATTAAACGTAGCAGATTACCTTAAGGTCTCAGGAGAACCCAGCACCCACTTGCATCCGATGTTTCCAGTGCAGTCGTGTAGCCATGCCTGACGAATTTAGCCAAAACGGACACATTACTTTTGTAGCGTTAGAGGAGCCTTGTGTCTAATGTTAGCTCCCTAATATCTTACCTTCACTCATTCTGGGGTGCCTTAGACATTCTTATTATTAGTATAGTTTACTTATAGGATGTCAGTGTTAAATTCGTTATTCACTGAGGTAGACAAACAACTTCGGCGCAAAAGAATGAAAGGGAATCTTTTGCTATGGGTACTAAATGTTTATTGTGTGCACACCATGAACGCTGCAAATTACTGTCTATAGTGTTCCTACATATAACACACGTAAAAACCATGAAAATATTTTCTTTATATCCCTTAAATGTGTAATAAGAACTTGATCTCTACCACTGTTAGCAATAAAGCAGAATATCAGTGAACCTTAGGACTATTTATCTCAATCTATTCTGATTAAAGGATATGAAAGAAATAAATTATCATGGAGGGATATCTTTTATTAGCCCATTCAGTGCTCATCCCTCTTTCTAAGATTGCTTGTGGCCCAATATACCTAGTAATGTAATTGCTATTTACTTGGATAAATATCAGTCATATATTTCTCTTGACCTTTTAGTCTATTTAAAGCAAAAAGGAAATAGATATTTATTGTTTGCCAGCCCTTTTTTCTGTCTCATTTCACTGCACATGTTCTGGAATGCAGTTTTCCAGGCAAGCCGACTGCATTCATTCCATTCGCCATTCTGCCATCTGTGAAGTAATTAACTTTTGACTTATGGAAAAAAAATCAAGAAGAATTACAATCATTTTATTTGTTTCCCAGTACCCCTGAAAGATAAGCAATAATATTGTTTCTATTTAAGCCAGGGGCACACACGAACATCCAAAATCTGGAAGTTACTCACAGCTTCCTTTACAGTAGCCATTTTAATTTTGTTCTAGCTAAACTTTTACTCTCATTACTACGAAGACTGCTACAATGAGCTGTATTTCTGCATCTGGGTTGAGTGTGGCCCTGAAACTTAATATGAGGACTGGATTAAATAGTTTGATACAGACTGACATCCTCCTCTGCCAAACCACAGTGCCCCTAGAACCAAGATTTGCAAAACTGTTTAGAGATTTGCAATGTTTAATGTATTTTGGGGTAGGAGAGAAAGATATTATCATTTTTGTTTGTAATTTACAAACAGATTTACATTACTATCAGTGTTAAAAGAAGGTGCTGTTGACCATCTTTACGCCTTATTAGTTTTAAGTTTTAAAAAGAAAAACACCTTACAGACCTGTTACAGTGCTGATCACATTAGAAGATCGCAAGCTGTGTTCCGTTGTGCAAAAGAGCAGAGAGCTGGCAGAACATCTGTTTACATACTTTGCCTATACCAATTCATAGTCTGATGAACTAGCCTGAAGCATTCAAGTTCAAGCTATAGAGACACCATGCATAGCTCCTTGTCCAGGTTGGTGCACTGAGTACTGTTCTTCCCTCCTGTTTTAAGCCAGCTGAGTCAACACAGGGTGAATTAACAGGTATGGCAGAAGTGCATTTTGCCTTTACCAGTTTTCCACCCCTAGCCCCAGGTGTTGTCCCTTCCAAAGCAGGTGTGGTTGAACCACACATGAAGTTTGCAACCCAGAAGATGGAGAAAACTATCATCTCAGGGTATTTTCTGCAGCAGTTTAGGGACTGCCTCAGGTGTGGTTCAAGCATCCTTTGGCATGGGTATACAACAGCTTCGGGCATCCTACTGCAATCCTCACTGTGAGTCAACAGTGTCAGGAGTACAGCCTTGCCTTTAGAGCTGCTCATGTCAAAGAAAACATTGCCTGGGATGGTTGTGTCATGGCCTTTTCCCTGTGGTATCTTCTGTGGAAGAGTCTCCTGTCTCAGGAAGAAGCCTTTCAAATAGCTCTGTCTCATCTGACTGCTGGTGATATTTCACCTATCTAGTGAGGGAGCTGAACAGGCTGGGTGGATGATAACTGGGGAAGCATGGTTTCAGGCCAGGAGTGACAGCAATCTCACCCAAAATAGGGTTACGACATAACAAACTACCCATAAGCCAGCTCTTCTGGAGAACTGGAGGCTGACCTACCAGCCAAAAAAAATTGAAAAAGCTGAACAAAGATAGGGAAGGACTAAGCCGGAGAACAGATGTACTAATCCATGCCCAGGCTCCGTCAGATGGGATGTGAAACTGCCATGTCTGTCACAGGACTGGAAAAAGAGTGGCGGAGCCAGTCTCTTACCTTTCCACATATTGCAGAAAGGAAAGGATTCATCCCAATTAACCATCAAAGCACAGAAGAATCCCAGCTGCTCACCTCTGGAGCCCTTGCAAATCATACAGGTAAACGTAGGTAAATTGTTAAATGAAACAGGTTACATATACTTATTTTCTAACATGTTCTTCATCCCAGATGTCCTGATAATTGTCCGGTTATATTCAGCATTTTTTTCTGCAAGAATGGGAAGGATTTTAATAAACTGTACACAGTTTTTAGTTGGACTTTAGAGTTTAGATGGCTGGTGAACTATGTATTGCCCACAACACTCCTAAGTTTTATTTTCCTTCCAGCAGACCAGATATTTGGGTCTTGTTAATAAAATTTAGAAGTGCAGACTTGTTTATGTGCACCTTACAGCTCCATCTTGTAGTTTCAACTATGCATTTAAAATTATAAATATAGGTATATGGATAGTGTTCTTGAGGAATATGGTTGGGTGCCCTAAATCTGGCATAATATTAGGTGGCATAATCTTTTGTCTCAGTTTTTCCACCTGTGCCATAAAAGTTAGTTATTCATATTCCTGCACAGCCCAAACCAAAGTAAGTTTTTCCAGGGATTTAGTGAAAGTTGGCATAGTGCTTTCAGAAGGCAAAGAGCTCATTTCTGTAACATATGGTGTAAGACAGTTGAATCCCCCCAATTTGTGCAAATCCTTCTGTAGTTTAAGTCCTTTGTCGTATTTTAATGCCTGAAGCCACTTAGTACAATCAGCAAACTTTAGTAATGCACAGTCCAGTTGTCTCTTTATATGAAAATGCAAAACAAGTATTGTTTATATTAGCTCTGAAGGATATAACCTTTTGACCTTTCTCCCTGCTGAATAGTGTGAAAATGGCAGTTTTCTGCTATTATGTGCTCTGGTATATGCTACACTTATCGTCCCTTTATTGATTGATCAGCTATGCTTTGGACACCCAGAAATGGCATTGGCTTTTTGGGTAGATAGTACTGGGGGTTGCTGCAGAGACATTTCACACAAGAGAAGTACTGTAGGTACAGGTGCACTTCAGGGGGGACAAAATGTGCCAAAGTTTGTGCCTTTTTTTTTTTTTTTGTCTGATAGATCAAATGTTAAATTTAATCATCTTGAATTGTACCCATCATTGTTTTACTAACTTATCAACCAGTTTTTCAGAGTTTCCTTGGCTCTGATTTCAGTTGCTTTTATCTACAGTTTCCAAGATTGTCTTTTTAGGAGCAGCTTTGCTATCTTTAGAAACAGTTGCTGTTTTTAAGAATAACTTGCATGAACAGTAGGTTTAATTGCACTGGATTGTGCACAGTGTTTTCTGGATATATGGCAGAGCTAGCTCAATATGCAGAAGTGCCCAGAAAAAGAAAGGAAACGTTTTTCAGCTGTTGAATGTTAGGGGTTGATTTCAGCTTTGATATTTAATCGGTTCTTATTGGCCAGCATAACATGGTTGAAATATATGCACATTCCGTGTAAAATCCTTTATATTCTACCTACTGGAATACTTGTTACCAATCTTGAAGGTCTGAATGCCAGACATTAACATCAATTTCATCCCTTCTACCTTTTACCCAATAAACCTTTTGAGTCTTCGGTGTTAAGTATGAAAATGTTGTATCATTTGTAACTATCTATACAGACTTGGGGCCACTTCATTATTGCCATCGTAAGACCAAAGCTGCTTAGTTCTTAACCATTAGTACAATGGCAATTAAATAGCATCTCCCCAAAATGTCCTTCTCTTGGATTATTGTGATAGATAAGGTGTGACACATTAAATACTCTGACATTGCTAGAAATTAAAACATTTATAAATCTCTTTATTCATTTATGTATTTCTTTTTATTTCCTTTTATTTCCAGCTAAAGTTTTCTTCATCACCACTGCAGACAGGAGGTTTATGCTAAACTTTGGGTTGCCAAAAAAGCAAAAGCACAAAAACCAGCCCAAACTTCCAGACCATATGAGACAAAATTCTTAGTGGTCAGCAGCCACAAAACATGTAACACTTTACAAAATCAAAGGCAGTTTCAGGTGCAACTCGGAGGGAAGAAGTGGTTTTAACTCAGAAGAATCACACATCTTACTCTGGGGTGGGGCAATATTCCTTTGGGTAACCCTGTATCATGCCCTTGCCGTGAGAGAGGCGTTGCACCTGTTTGCACGTTACACATCGGCCACAGTTTGGCCCTTTGCACCAGGACATTTCTTACTGGCTAGAGTTTTGTATTTACTTCGTAGGTACAACCAGTCTAGCTTGAACCACATGGCTTACCTATTTCAGGAAGGAAGAAATACAATACCTTCTGCGTTTCTACTAATTTTGCTATCTGAGATTGTGGTGAAGTCAGTGAGTTTCATCTTGACCTCTTGAAAGCTCTTTTCTCAGTAGCAATCACTCTCTGTGAAAGTCATATTTTCTTCAGAGTCCAAATGTGTTGACTTTCGGAGTTACAGTGTAAGACTGATTCCTTTACTCAGGGAGCAGCAAGGATGCAGAGACCAGAGCTCGCTCTTGTGTCACCAGAGACTCTGTGGACAACTGTCAGTGACTATTCAGTACGCCGTTCGTTCTGCTGAGAGAGTGAAGCCTGCCTCTTTGGAAGCTGCAGAATAAATATCCTCTTCAGTACATTCTTTCACATTATTCCTTTCAATCCTTGAATGAAATACCATCTGGTCCCGATGACTTACTGTAATTGCATCTCTAATTGCTCTGTAACTTCCTCCTTAGAGAGTTCAATCTCTGTGAAAGACATATTCTGATTTACCATTAAAATTGCCTTCAGCGTAGCAATTCAGTTATCAGGACTCTCCACTTTCTACATCTCACTGTACCCAGACGGTGTAGAAGGATAATGGCTACCATAAGGTAGGATTTTTCTGGCCTACAGGAATCCTGCTTTGGTTAAATAGAGATGTTTTTCTTGGAAAATATGTTGCAGATCAGACAAGTAAAGAAATGGGACGGATTAGGAATTCCTTAGCATTGAAAAATCTGATATTTAGTGTCAGTTCTGTTGCTTGCATCTCTCTGGACCCAAGCTTGACATTATCATTGTCAATCACGTTGACAGTATACCTTTGCTGTGGAATCTCTTTCTGCATTTAATGTCTCTGTCCCTGTTCCTCAATGCTTTATTCTGATGTTGCTCAAAGTCACACTTACTTCCCCTACATTTTTAAGAATTTTTTTTGAAGTACTGAAAATAATGAAAAAAGATGTACACACTTCTTTCCATCTATATGCGTGCATCTTTCTGGCCCTGTAGTTATGATGTAATGCATCATAGCTCATATGTACCAGTTGTTGAAGCATTCCAGTTAATGACAGATGTCACTGAAAGGTTGAAGGTTCTTTGTGACAGCTAAACACCTCTTCTGTGATAGAGCCCACATTTCAATTAATGGAACAGATAAAAGGAACCTTTTTTGATACACGAAGCAGTAAAGGAGATCCTAATGCAAGAGCATCCTGCAAACAGGGCAAGACACAAGACATCTTCTCATCTCCTCCTAAGAAAAAAGGAGCATGTTTAGCCAAGTTAAGAAGAGCCCTACCTTTTGTTTCCACATTTTTCAGTTGCCGTTTCTTCTCCTCCAACATATGAAATCATTTGCAAATAGGTTTTGTAAACCAATGCCTCTTGAAGAAATGACGCATTTTACTTCCATCTCAGAACTTCAGAAGAACTTTCTGTTACTTACTATCTGTATTCCTTCCTACTGCACATCCAAGAGAAAATGGGAGGCTATAACCAATACAGCTCAGTCAATTTCCCCATATGGATATTTAGCTCAGGATGGTGATGTTGGCCTTGCTCATGCTCATTAGAATCTCAGGATTTTTCTTGAGTTCAGCTCCGTTCTTGGTTCCATAGGAGCAGCTCTGGGATCCTGAGTAGTTTCAGCAAGATTTCAGGTCAACATCATCAACACGATCACCATAAATCCTTGCATCGCAATGTGATTATAATCATTATCCCACATGGCTTCACTTGCAAGATTCCACCTAAGGCTACTTCGGACCTGGCTGCCAGTCCGAAGCAGCATATGGGCATTTATAGTATCACTTTGATAGTGTTGTCTTCACGCAGGGGTGGTGAACATACACAGTCTCCCTGTCGTATTTCTCTCCGTACAAATGTATGGTCTTAACAGATGCCTCAACACATGCAAACAGAAGGCACAGTCGTCCACTCTTCCTGAAAATGCATTGAAACTCAGACATTCCAGCTTGTCTGCAACGATTTTGTTCTCCTAAAAAAGAAGTCACACTTCGCATCCTGACAGACTGCCCTGTGCTTGTTACATTGGCCGTATTCACTATGTAAGGGAGCGATTTCCAACCTTATACATTCAGCATGAAATAACTTGCACAGCACAGCAGTTACCAGGTGTAAACAACCACCCACCAGACTATTTTAAACAGTCAACAATCCCCAGGCTGCCAGGTCACGTGAAAGGCCAATCCAGACAGCACAAGAAGGAGAATGAGTAATGAGTTGAAAACATACCGGTTTGTGCCATAAGAGGCCACACTCCAGGCCCTCCCTGAGACACCCTTTGGCATCCTTATAAAAAACGTTTGTTACTAGAATCCAAACCTACTTGCTGTTAAGAAATGACGCTCGTTCAAAATACTTTGTCTATGTGGACCTTATTATCTCTTTTTCTTTCTCTCTACACCATCACCTCACTGTCCTTCTAGGGTGACTGAAAGTGGTAGATGCAATACAAGTTTCTAACACCTCTGAGGTGAGACATTTGAAGTCCTAGATACATGCACCAGCCAAAGAGTATAAGGGATATGACAGCATCCCTACGTATGAGGGATACATAGAGACAAATATTTCAGAAAGCTGTGGTTACGGTAAATCCAGTGAACATATGAATATATCAGATGCTTTGATTGGTGGGAGGAGGGGTTATATAGAAATAACCTGGATCATTTAATTTCTTTTTTAAGTCCTCTCCCTCTTCTGGAGTCTATGTATGAGCAAATCTGAATGTTATCTTTGCAATTGTTGATGTCTCTCCTGTTAAGCTATACCACTGCTACAAAGGCATTTGTACTGCTGAAGTTATTATAATTAGTATTAGCTATAATATTAGTTAGAAAATCCTTTCCTAACTAGCTAAATATATTTCTATGATTTGTGAGGTCCTTGTTTATTCTGGGTTTAGGTTTAAAATACTTAGCAAAATTATTCTCAAATCTAAAAGCAATGTGGACTTTATGGCAAATTAATATGTATTAGTAGAGCAAATTTGTTTTTCCAAGACGGTGTTTGTCCGCTGTTCATTCTCCTTTTTGTAAAGTATTAATCACCCATGCAGGAAATTCAATCAGTACTCATGCAATAGGCGATAAATAAGAAAACACAATTTCTTTGTTGTTTTGATAAGTGGCTGGCTATTTGTTTTCAGGTTATTTTTGGTGGAAGGGAACATGCTAACATATATATGGATTTGTTCAGCAGATGTTGGGATGAAGTATTTTACATTAAACTGTTCAACGCTATGACAGATTAAAACCTATGAAACTTATAAATAATTCATATTTATTAAAGAGAAGAAAGCTGGCAGAAATTTAAGGATTACAGACCCTTTCTTTTAAGATACACAGACAAAACATGTGATTTGTCTTCAGGCAAGAATAATTGAAATGTCATCCGAGATCCATGCACCTTGACCTCTTTTCACTGAGTAACATACCAGTTGCACGGCAGGTGCATTTGAAATATTAAATTTTGATGGACCAGGGAGGTACAACCAGCGCTAGATGTGTATGTCAGCAGAAATGAGAGACGTGGCTAATCTACCAGGAACAAAAAACTATTCTACCCACTTCAGATGGAGCACCCGATCAGACACTGTATCGCTGGAATAGTGATAGAGCTGCAATCAGTTTCTCCGATAGGATGATGAATTCTGTCAGATTTTTACAAGCAAATGACACAGACTCACTGGACTGGGATTTGAGGAGAAAAGTGGATTTAATCCAGAAGTAACTGACAGCATGAGAGATTGAAAGGGTCAAGGGGGGAAAGCAGAAAGTGCTTTCTTAGAAAAGTAATTTTTTATTCAATATAACTAAACCAATCTAGATGAGCCTTCCAGAGAGTCAGACTAGATAAAATATTCAGAGAGGCTATTTTAATCTGGTCTCTGTCTATTCTGTATAAATCTGTTTCTAATCTGTGTTCCCTTACCCAATATAAATAATATAGGAGTAAGATTGTATAGCTGAGATGAAAATACAAGGCCATAATTTCCTAATGGTCTCAAATTCAGCCTAAAAATTGAATGCCTGAATTCTGAGGCCACTTCCTAAAACTGTTGTATGTCCTCCATCCTACTGATATCTCCTGTGGGGAAATGGAGGGGAGGCATCCCTTACTGTGTGGAGAAAAGCATTTTCCTCGCTTATGAGGCAAAAAGGGATTGTCCCAGCAACCTCACAGTGATATGTTCTGATACTCTGGTCACACAGCAAAGGACAGGGATTTAACCACACTGTTATTAAAAAGACCAATATGGACCATGATATACCGTCAATTAGCCAAAGCAGTTCTGCAGAAGTGAGTGCAGTGGAGATTCTGGACTGAGACACGCATTACCAGCTGACATGATGATATTTTGTAGCACACGAGCAGTATTGTCCTTTTCTGAATCACCTGAAATCAGTTATCATAGCAAACCAGACTAAAAATGTTTTTTCTTCTGAGAGATAACTCCCTTTCAAACCCCAAAAACCCCCACGCTGCTGCTCTAGCAGTACTTATCTGCAGAATTTTATCAGTGTAGACATATCCAGAGATCCTTCCAGGCTTTACTTAGTCTTATTTGAATAGGTGCGAGCAGTGGCAATGGCATCTCCATGCTGTGACGGAATAAAGTCGCAGGTAACCGAAGCTGAGACTCCATCCCTCCACACCAGCAATCTGTGGGGCCAGAAAGACCAGTTTGTCTCTTTTTCTAATATGTGCACCAGCCAGCGCTAAAGGTGCTCCGTTTGGTTCTTTCTGAGTCCAAATATCATGGATCCTTGTGCATATACATCAGCCCAACCAGCTTCACAGACTGAGTTATATTAGGGTTTAGTAAATTTAGGGTTAAGACTTGAGGCTCTGTGAAGAGAAGTTTGGGCCTTCGGAGTAATATTACTGATTGCCTTATTTTGATCTTAGTTTGGCAATGCTGAGCCGCTATGCAATATGAAGAAAAAAAGCTACAAGGTCAACAGACAAATTAAAAACTGATATTAAAGAGAAAGAAAAATCAAGCACCTTAACTGGGATTTGAGCAGAATTATGTAATTAAACCCCAAACTGCTGAAGACTACTGTGCACCTGTCACCTAAACCAGTAACACTCCATTTATCACTTTAAAATCCTCCAGAATGATCAGGCACATGATGAGTTGCCTCAGTCTTGGCAGAATGGAGTGAACTCTTACCTTATTTTACCCCAGTACTTGGAAGAGAAGCATCACTCATGTTATTAAGCTTGAGCAGCTTAATCCAGACATCATTAGGTTTAACTCACTCTGACAAACTTAGACTTCAAAAAAAAAAAAACCAAAACCCTCTGTGACAGTTGCCCCTTTCTTGTAAAACATAACTTTTTATATAGCACAGGATGATGGTGAGCTTGTTTTCCCAAGAGCTGGGACACCAGTTTCAATTCCCTCCTCAGCATTTAAGCTCCCAGTTTATCAATCAATGCGCTAATCATCAAGCATTCACTCTTCTTTGTAGGAACGTTTGTCTGTCTCCTCAAAAATTATGTCACTTTGCTTTATTGTGTTGGAGACTCAAACTGTCGTTGTAGGTGATTGGTCTCCAGTCTCAAGGTTCCTTTTTTTGCATTTTGTTCAATGAACCAGGAGGTGGTTCCCCTCTCCCTAATCAGTGCTCTAAGATATCAGGTTTTATGTAGAAATGCAAGACCGCTCATTTCGTTTGCTTTGTTTTAAAGAAAAGCTCAGAGGTACATTTGATGAGTGGATTTTGTGCTGGAGAAAAAAAAAAGAGGAATCTGGATGATGTGCCCAAAAGGGAATATTTAATGATCCTGCTATCCTGTTGCCTAACTCTAGGCAGCTTTCCACTCAAGATACTAATTGTTCTGGTTCCCATTTGGGGATATCTATCTACGTCCACATATCTAGTCTAGCCACCAAACCTGTGAAGGCAGATGCCTGAAAGATAGTCATCCCTGTCCTTACTTTTGGGATCATCATTTATTGGATCCATCCTTCAGAGTGCATTGCTGTTGGGCAGCAGCAAATTAACTTTATGAAACGTAGGTTTTTAAATTCCTTCTTATCTATCTAATAAATTGCAACCTTAAAAAAGAGAGAGAGTCTGGCCTAGGGAGTTAAATTTATCATGACATTAATCTGACTATGTTTTTACTCTGCTTAAAGTTTAATTTGATTCTTTCTCTCTAATAAATCTCATTTTAATTAAGACAGCCCAAAATGAATTATAGGGACTGTTACTGGATGCTCATTGTTGAATATTTCAGAGATAAACGAAGCTGACTCCTGCCCTCAAGTGAAGCAGAAACAGCATGAAGGCATAAACACTGATGGGGATGAGATTGCAATTTGTAACGTGAACTAGAATTAAGAGGCTCCTACCAGTAGATCTTGGCTAGTAGACCCTTTCCGGGCAGAGAAAAAGCTTGTAATTTCTATAGGGAGTACATAAGACAACACTGTCAGTCCTATTTGTTTGGGGTTTTGGTTTTTTTTTTGCAATGGCCAGCCATGCAAGTACCATGTGCCAGAGGTACACAGCATAGCTGGAATAGTATGTACAAATTCATGTACAGATTTGACAGTATTGCATTACAGCTGAGCCAGTGAGTTTCAACATTTATCTATAACAATCTGGCCGTCCCAGTCAAGCACTTTTCCTCTCCTTAGAAGAAGACTATCAGTGATGCCAAACTATACAAATAGCACTCGGTTCTTCTTTCTAATTTGCATTGGCTTGAAATGGAGTTGTTCAGATATACTTGAAGGCAGAATTGAGTCCATAAAGGCCCCATTCCTGCAAAGTGTGACGTGCATGCAAATAGCCCAGCCTACAAAGATTCCCATTGACAGCACTGACTTTATGGCCAGATGTACGGTTTTGCAAAATCAATACCTTTGACAAGAGGGAATTTTTTTGAACATGAGACTCATGCCTTTTCACGGCCATTAGAAATGACTATTTGGTAGAAGTTCCTGTATTTGAATTTCAGAAATTAAAAAAAAAAAAAAAAAAAAAGCAGTATTTCTTCTTCATAGGATATGACTAGATATATAGTTCTCCTGGTTTGCCAGCAGATATTGCCAGATATAAAACAAGAAATTTCTTTGACGGTACATGCTTTCATACTCTAAAACTGTATTTTTATTTAAAAGTCTGTTCAGCATAAAAGGATCATGAGTCCTTAAAGAGTTTATTAGACTCTATGAACTGTACAAATGAGAACAAAAGATTTCTATTTCAGCATTGTGCGGCTGGTGCTGTATATTGTAGTATAATTAAAATCAGTTACTGAAAAGGTGATAAGGTCACAGTTAGTATCTCTATTAGGATAACAAACTGTCTTAACTTTTTTCCCAAAGGGATGGACTCACAGGACTGGGGTTTTAGATGAAGAGTGCACAGATTGTATAAAGCGGTTGCAAATGATAGAATAATCAGTAGAATTGTAAAAAGATAAAAGCAGCAGCAACTGATTATGTTATAGGTTGATGCCATCCAGTGGTTCAGTAGAGCACTGAGGGACGGGTTTTGAGTAGCATCTGGTATAAGATACCATTTACACATCAGGCTACAGAATTGCTCCTCTTTGATATTATCATTCTAATTGAACTTGATTGTGTTTAGTGATTATCAGTTTACTTATGTTCTAACCTACAGTTAGTAATACTCTTCATATATGCTTTGGCCTATATACATATGCACAAGCATGTATTGCCTTGCATGTGTTGTGTGTCTGTGTGCGCGCGCAGACGACGGCAATGTTATATAGTACAGTTTCCACATGGAAGAGCGCAGTTATTAAAAGGAAAAGCAGCTAATTTTTGCTGAGGTAAATCAAGTTAGAAATGTGTGCTCCAGAAGTGGACCAATTGCTTTTTTTCAGAGCTCTACACAACAATAAGCTTTCTGTCTTATCAGATGCCTGTAAAGGGGAGACATTCTAAATTAGCTGCTGAATGCTGTTAAAAGTAACTTACCTACACCATCATAACAATATTGCAATTTATTTGTGTGACCTCTATTTAGAAAATAAGGAAATACCAAAGGACTTAGTGTAACATGAGTTTCAGATTGATGCATTGCCTTGCCAAGCTGCAGAAAAATTGCCTGTAGATGTTAATTTTATAGTGTTCAGTAAGCAGAACTGATATTCTGATTAGCTTCAAATTAGCAAATCAGTGCAAAATTAAAAAAAAAAAAAATCAAGCTCTGACAAAAGATCTGCTTGCTTGTTTTTTATTATGTACAATGTTAATATTCATCCTCCAAAACATTATTCTCTTTTAACAACTTGAGTTCTTCAGTTTTATGCTAACAGGATTGTTGATGTAAAAGGGAATACGATCTTCATTATAACAAAATACTCTTCAAGAAAAGTACTGGCTCCATGAAAATCCATTGTTAATCATCAAATGAGTAAAACCCATGGTACAAATAGCGAGGTATTTACGTCAAGGTCAGAAGACTGGATTATGCGTGGATTCACAGTGAACCTCATACCTGCAAGCAAGTGTGAAAGAATACAAGCTGCCATCTGAACTTCCGTATTTGAAGAGTTCTCATGAGTCAGATCCGTTTGTGCTGTCTCAGTCACTTTGTAAAGCCTCCACTGACAGTATCTGAACCCTATGCTCCTAATTCAGGCATCTCAGATGCCTTGATTAAGTGGAAATTCTTCATGACCAGGGTGCAGTCTGAAGAGCAGCACCGTAATCCTGGGGAGATCAGGGGCTGTTCCCCCCCTATTCAGAAACACTGACATTGCTGTCACTGCCTTATGTGCCCCAGCCTGAGCTTGTCCATCTGGAACAGTACTGAAACGCAGTAATGTTTTCTTCTACAAACATTCAGCTAACATTCCAAGAATAATTTCCAGCTCTCTCTTTCACCGATTTCACTGCCCAAGCCTCCTACTCTTCTTCCACTCCCTCCAGCCCTCATCTGCCTCCTTGCCGTGGGACATTCAAAGTGTCTTCCTTCCTAAAAGAACATTCAGCAATGTCTTTTTAAGGCAAGGAGAGAAGTGGAAAAGGCATGTAGCATCCGACACCGCTGCAAGGGACTGTATTCCAAGCGGAACAGGACCCTTGTTGCTGTCAAAGTTAGCATATCAGGTGGAAACATTAAAAAGGAAAATCGATAACAAAGAAATACAGTGTAAAGTCAGAAAGAAGTATCAGTACTAGTTATCTCAAAAAGCAATGTGTTCATTTCAAACTTCTCTAATTCCAACTGTCTGTATTGTTGGTATCCTCTCCTTGTCATCTTAGAGACAAGAGAATGGTGAGCTGGAGGAGAAGAAAGCATTCCTTCTAACACTGGTAGAGTATGTATTCTTCCAAAGTGTATTTGAATTCATAAAAGCGGTCTATTTGTGCTAATACAGTCTGTGAAACACAGTATAGGTGTTCAGGATTGCATGGAATGCAAAGAAACATGAATTTGAGAAACCTGACTCAATCTTTGCAGATATCACCTTAAAATAAGCTTGAAGAAAATGTCTTCAATTCATAAGTATGTTTATAACAGATATGGTATAACAGTTTATTTAGGGGATTGAAGGAGGTATTGAGACTTGTTTTTTTTTTTTCTTTTGAGAATAGAGGTCAGTGCTAAACAGCTCTGAGAGATTAGAAACAGCTCACACTACTTTTCCATGCAAAAACAACTTCATGAGTGCTCTGTGTTGGAATTTCTGCGATTCCCTATGGAGTGACAAGTGATAGCATTGGCACATGGTAAACACGTTTTGAAGTACATTAGAGGAATTACTAGATTATCTTGTCCTCTGTGGAAATTGCACGGTCTTCAAAAATTGCAGAGTTTGGTTGAAAGGAATGTGCAGTGATGAAGGAGAAAAAAATATTTTGTGTGCTCCTTTTTTTTCTTCTGTAAATAGCAGAAGCAGAAAACGAAAGGAAAGGGCTGAGAAAATGCAAAGTGACTGGCAAACGGTGTTGTCCCACTTCAATTTTGACAGGAACGCAAAAGGTATTGAAAGCAAGCCAGTTTCCTGGCAGTCTGTTCCATAGGAGTTCCTATCCGCTCACAACAATGATTAAAACAGCAAGTGAAACTTTAAATTCAAGTTACCAAAAAGCCTTTTGAATGCCTAATTGTTGCAGCTTTTCTGTCCCCTTGAGTGCCAAGCAGCACGCAGTTAATGTCGTGTGAGCCTTCCCCCAGTTTGTGAAGTCCACAGGGTTTCAAATACAGACCTAAGGTCTGTGTGCGTCTGTTAACCGGGAAGTGCCTTCTCTCGTTGAGCACTTATTACTTTTTTCCCTGATCTCAGCCGCAGGCGGTTAAATTTTACTTTGATCAACTGTCTTGTCTTTATATCGTTTGTCTGACATCTGAAGAGAGAGAAACATGACTGAGGAAGTGCTTGTGAACCGGCATTAATGTGATTCAACTCACGGAATCACGGACTCACGGAATCACGGAGTTTTCAGAGTTGGAAGGGACCTCTAGAGATCATCTAGCCCAACTCCCCTGCTAAAACAGGATTGCCCAGAGCACATTACTCAGGACTGCATCCAGGCGGGTCTTGAAAATCTCCAGAGAAGGGGACTCCACAACCTCCCTGGGCAGCCTGTGCCAGTGCTCTGTCACCCTCACCGTAAAGAACTTTTTCCGTGTATTTGAACGGAACTTCCTGTGTTCTAACTTGTGCCCAATACCCCTCGTCCTGTCACTGGGAACCATTGAAAAGAGCCTGGCTCCATCCTCCTTCAACCCACCCTTTAGATACTTGTATGCCATAATAAGGTCTCCCCTCAGCCTTCTCTTCTCCAGGCTAAAGAGTCCCAGCTCTCTCAGCCTTTCCTCATAAGGGAGATGCTCCAAGCCCTTAATCATCTTAGTTGCCCTTCGCTGGACTCGCTCCAGCAGTTCCCTGTCCCTCTTGAACTGGGGAGCCCAAAACTGGACACAGTATTCCAGTTGTGGCCTCACCAGTGCAGAGTAGAGGGGGAGAATGACCTCCTTCGACCTACAATTTGAATAAGTTTTGTGTTAAATTTGGCACTTTTTTATCTGTAAATTTGGATAGGTTTTTTTCATAGATGTTGGGATGGGAAAGCGTGAACACATGGCTTCGCTGCAGTAGTTATAGGTGCCCACATACATCTGTGCTCTGACTGTATAAGTTGTAATACATAATTCCGTGCTCCGTTGTATACTTACGTCAGTTATTCCCCACCTTCTCCAACTTTGATCTTGCCTTTTCCTCTGAAATACAAGGAGAAGAATATTGATTGTTACAGCACGCTAAAAGTTAACAAATGGCATGGGTGACGAGAGTAAAACTGGGGATGTCTCAGGGCAAAATGCTAGCTGCTGATCACGTCTTCTGCAGAGACTCTGCTTCTCTGGTACCCTCAGGTGCTGCAGTACAGCATAATGATTTCAGTAGTGGGTATTGCCATTATTATTTAGATCCTTGTCAGACCGTTTAGGGCTTTAGAGGCTTGAATTGTCCTTTCACTCCCACCCAGGAGCTCACTGGAGGCCAGCACAGTGGTGCTGAGGGTAGTACGATGGGCTTAACACCTACTCATCCTTCCGTGTAACCAGGATTCAACATCTCAGGTTTCACAGGCAAGCTCTTTCTGAAAAGCGTATTACAGTGACCTGATTTTGGCAAATCCTGCAGTGGAGAGGAGGCGGCATGGGGGAGCGGACTGGTCTCTGCCTTAGAGTGCAGGAGCAGCCTGGCCAACCAAAAGAAGGCCCTGTGCTACAAAAAGGAGTTTCTCCTGTTTAAAATAAGTTGCTGATATAAACTGGGACGATGTTATCTCTGGCTTGGTTAACTGTGTAGCACCTGAGTGCTAAGTCCATCCAAGTATTGGATAATATGCTCCACTAGTGCAGCAGCTTCAAACAAGATGAAGCTGTAGGACCGTGTACCACAGGAAACTCTTTGCCTTCCTTACTCCATCCAGAGCAGTCCTGGGAGTCACACAGTAAGGGGGACACCATTCCAAGTAACAGCTAAGACCAGACAGTTCTGGTCTGGTCTGGTCTAACCAGTCATTCAAAGCATCCAAATTTTTTACAGCAACTTTAAAGTGTTTTGTTACTGAAGGTTTTTGTAAGAATAACACTTGTAAGCAATATTGTCTCAGGCTGAAGCACTTTCTAGTTTATTATTTCTCACAGTCCTTTGCTGCACTGCCTTGTACTCTGAGCGAGTTGAAACTGTTGTCCCTCAGAAGTTACAGATTCCTTGCTCCTGTTTATTTAGTCGGGCTGAACATGAAGAAAAAGTTTGGAGGTAAAAGCGGATCTATAATTGAGATTGCTGTATATAGATCCCACTGGATTTCTTGTATAGTCCTGTCAGGCTGCACTGTCCAAACCGTGAAACTGTTTGAATTCCTGAACACTTGTGATGTGCAAAGACAATTGGCAAAGGAAGGACAAAACATGCAATCGGCGGTTTTGTTTTGCTGATCATTGTTAGGAGTTTGCAGACAAGCCCAGTGCAAACTACTTTTATTTTGCTAACTCTGTATAAGGATCATGAAGGAAGATCTTCCCGAGGAGGACTTTGAAGGAGGGTAAGAAAAGGGATTTGTGGCCTAATTCAGAGAAGTGATTCAGAAATGTCTCCGTAGAGTCCTCATATTACTTTTTCTTACAGAGTACAGAAACAGGCTTGGAGCAGGCACAATTGCAGTAGTAGAAGAAACAAAAGGCAAAACCTGAACACAAAGGCAGGGACAGAGATGGTCTCTTGGTTTGAGGACAAGTTCTTGTTAGAATCTGTAATTTAGTTAAAACTATGTGTAATATTTAGAATTACATTATAAATTGCAGACTTTGAACTTGGGCATTCAAGAATGCTTTGACTACAATAGAAATGGTCATCATTTTGTAAAATATTGCTGATGGCAAAATATAAATTGTAGAACAGTCACCCTGCCTTCAATGGCCAAAAAGTTACTGAAACAAATTATTAAATAATCAGTTTATAAGCACATAGATAACAAAATAACAAAATGATATGAAACAGCCAACATCAATTCATCAAGAACAAATCAAGTCAAATCAATCTGTTTTCCTTTTTGACAGTATGACTGGCCTAGTGGATACAAAGGAAGCAGTGGATGTGATATATTTGGACTTTAATAAGGCTTTTGACACGCTACCAGTTACATTCTCATAAGCAACTTAGGGAAATGTTCTAGATGAAATTGCCATCTGGTGGGTGCACCCACTTGTTGCAGAAATGTACTAAAAAATAGTTATGACAGTTCACTGACAAATTGGGAAGATGTTTTATATAACGTGATTTACAGACTTTTCTTGCGTTTTGTTCCGGTTTCATTAATGAGCAGAAAATGCTCATCAAAAAGTTGTGATTTTTTTTTTTTCCCACTGATAAGAAGGGAATATTTTGGTGGACAGGATTAAAATTCAGAAGTCATGGTAGTTTGAAGAAGTGGCCTGAAATCAATAAAATCACATTCAGTAAACATGAAAGAAGTGCTACAGTTATTGAGGAAGAATAAAATGCCCAGATAGAAAATTTGTAATAAGTGTGATAACACTGTACAAAGGGGCAGGGGTGGATCATAATCTAAATATGAAACTACAGTTTAAGTACTGCTGAAAAAAAAAGAAGAAAAAGAGCAGATGAATTGTAATGTTTGTATGTTGAACATGGGAGATAGAAGGTATTTTATTTTACAGATGACATTTTAACTACAGCATTATGTCGGATGCTTGGATTTCAGGAAAAGGTAAACAAATTGCTAAGAGTCCAGAGGAAAATCAGAAGAGGTATGAGAGGTTTAGAAAATGGCTTGTGAGAGAGAGGTTTGAGACTTTGCTGCTTTGTTGTGCCTTCTTTGTTCAAAACTAAACAAATATGAGAAAACATCATAAAAAGAACAGTGAAATATTAAGATTATTATAATCATGGGAAATTAGAATTTCTTCCTATCCACTGAGGATAGGACAAAGGTAGTTATCTGAATTTACCCAAGAGAGAGTTAAGTTAGATGCTAAGAAAAAGTAAGTGTAGGGACAGATTGTGCTGGAACATGCTAACTGTGCAGTCTCCTTCACTGGAGATTTCTGAGGACACGTTAGATGAATGTGTAATCAAGAGTGAGCTGGGTATACTTCATCCTGTCTCAGAGGTTTCTTTCAGCCTAACTTTGTATGATTTCTACTTAGTAATGCAAATGTCTGAAATTAGTACTTAAGGTGGATTCTAGAAAATAGCTCTTAGATGGATTCAGGCAAAAGCATCTCTGCCAACGGACTGGCAGCAAAGCTGCTGAGGAGACCTTGAAGCTAGGAATGAGGAGGTGAAGGGAGATGATGACCCACAGTCCATTGAGGAGGTGGTGGGCTGCATTGGCAAGAAAGTCCAAAGGGTATGGTAGACAAGACAGAGCTTAAGAATGACAAAGCAGGGTGAAGAAGGCACATGGACACAAGCAGGGAAGTGCTGAGAGGACAGCATCATGGGGGGACCTCTCATATTTTCTGAGAAATCAGCAGCCTGGAGCACCTCTCTGAAATGCCTTTACACTAGTGCATGCATGTAGCATGGGACAAAACCAGGAGGAATCAAAAGCGCATGTACAGTTGCAGGACTATGACCTTGTACAGACGTGGTGGGAAGGCTCCTGCAACCAGGGTGCTGTAATGGATGGACACGTGCTCTTTAGCAAGGACAGGTGGGGAAGGTTGTGGGGACATTCAGTTTTTTTGTGAGACACTAGCGAGAATTCATGGAGCCTTGCCCTGGGACAGACGATGAGCCAGTCCACAGTTTAGAGGTTAGGATTAGAGGGCAGACCATGTTGTGGCAGGTGTCTGCTGCAGACTGCCTGGTCAGGAAGAAGATGTGACTGTCTTAAGACAAAAGCAAGAAGCCTGATGTTCAAAAGCCCTGGTTCTTATGGGGGACCTAATATGTGCTGGATGACAGCACAGCATTAAACAGGCAATCCTGGGGATACATGGCATGCATTGATGAGAACTTCCTAGCAGTGGTGACCAGTGATCCAACAGTGGCCAACACTCCATTGGGCTGGATACTTGCAAACAAGGAAGGGTTGGGGATATGAAACTTGGAGGCAGACTTGGCTACAGTGACCGTGAGGTGGTGGAGATCCCAATCCTGAGAGAAGAAAAGGTGGCAAATAGGAGGAGCACAACTCCGGATTACAGGATAGCGGACTTTGGCCTGTTGAAGGATCTACTTGGAAGGATCCCACAGGAGATGGTTGTGGAAAGAAGAGCAGACCAGGAGAGCTGGCTGATTTTCAGAGATCACCTCCTCCAAACATAACAGTGACCCATGCCAATGTGGAAGAAATCAAGCTGAAGTGGCAGGAGGCCTTTATTGATGAATAAGGAGGAGTTCCTGGCTGAACTCAGACCTAAAATGGAATTGTACAAGAGGTGAAATCTGGGACAGGTGAAACCACATGGATATAGAGACACTCTCTGAGTGTGAAAGAACAGCATTAAGAAAGCTAACCCCCATCTGCAGCTGAATCTTAGGAGAGACAGAAAGAGCAACATGAAGGTCCATCAACAGCAAAAGGCAGGTTAGGGAAAATGAGGGCCTGACACTGAATGGGACAGGGGAGCTGGTGACAAAGTACATGGAAACGGATGAGGTATCCAATGCCTTCTTCACCTCAGTCTTTACTGATAAAATTTGTCCTGAGGAATTGCAGGCCCTTGAGACCAGTGGGAAGGTCTGGAGCAATGAAGTTTTATGCTCAGTTAGGAGGATCACATTAGGGAACATTAACCCAGGTTGTCATACACAAATCTGTGAGACCCGACTGAATGCATCCATGAGGACTAAAGGGGCTGGTTGATGTCATTGTGAGGCTGCTCTTGATTATCTTTGGAAGATCATGGTGACTGGGGGAGGTCACAGAGGACTGGAAAACCAAAGGTCAGCACTACTTTCAATAAGGTCAAGCAGAAGGACCTAGGGAACCACAGGCCAGTCAACCTCATCCTAATCCCTGGGGAGGTGATGGAGCAAATTCCGCTGGGAACTATTTCCAAACGCATTATTGTGTTTTAGGTATTTTCCAGTCCTTTGTAGAAAAATGCAAAATGTTGTTTTTTTTTTTATTTTTAGTATAATATATAGAGGTTACATGTCCACAACACTGAGGCTCTATTCAGTTCAGTGATCTTGCTAGTCAGATGTCACTTACCCTTTTCTGCCTCAGTAACAGGCAGGCTCTAACTTTTCGCGTCTCACAAATCCTGGTCAAGCTTCACATAGTCAGACGGTATCTTCCAAACAGCACACTGCTACTTTGTAGTAGAGATCAGATTTCCAAAAAAGATGCCTGCTTATCCTGAGCTCGCCCATTTCTGTGTGAGCGTTCTAATGCCATAGTTGGGCATAATAAAGTGGAACCATCCAGGACTGGAAGATATTTGTGAGAGAGAGCGAAGACGAGATTATCTGGGTGCAGACAGATTGCAGTTGCAGAAGCAATAAATTCATTTTTAAGGGAACAATCTTCAGGAAGTTTAATTTGCAGAGTGAGAAAATTAATTGAGAGCATGGATAATTTTCATCTTTCTATCCAGCAAGGAGAGAAAACTAAAGGGAAACTGAGTATAACTGGAATGACGGGAAAAAGAAACAGTCACTCATAATTGTTCTTGGTGACAGAATAATTTTTTCAAGAATACAATCAGAGATGCCTGAAAATTACTTTCAATAGCACTGAAAATGTGAATGATATCCAGACAGTTATTTATGATGGTCAAACCAGTTACACGATCAGTGAGACACTTGGAAGGGACAAATCCATATTCCCAAACTTAAATTATTTTAAAAAATCAGTAATTAAGATATAGATCACACACACACACACAAAATTCTGTGTCTATACATAACCTGTATGTTATACTCTTGATGCAAAACAAAAAAAAACCAAACACATCGCCTTTGTAATTCAAAGGGAGGAATTATACAGCTTTATTAAACAAGGCACTGCTATAGAGCTCTATTGAGGCTGTGGGGAAAAAGCTGTCTTGAAAAAATTGAAGATATTCTAACATTTGCATTTGTTCTGAATTAGCATAAAATTAAAATATCTATTTTTTCATAGAACAAAACGACTTTTTGTAACAAGCTTGTTTTCACATTCATGATGATCATGGCTCAGACTGCCTGATTCCTGATTCTGGGTATGGTTCTGCATGGGTTTTGGTGTTTGCAGAATTTCATGCTGTTCCGCAGACTGCTAATTAGCAACTGGCCTAAAGGAATTGTTTGCCAAACTAAGCAGAGTGCAAGAAAACTACAGCCCTTTCCAACACATTTCCTTTGCTAGGAAGGGTGGGGTGCTACTGTATTTGTGAGGATAAAGAGCGATCTTGTACCAAAAGTTTCCCTAGCTGGCAAAACGTGTCTCATCTTTAAATCCTTGCTCCTGGCTGAATTGGGACAAGTAAGCGAAGCGGATCTGATAATCTGGCCCACATGACTCCTTTACAAAGTAAACATTATCAATGAACACTTGATTTCCTGTATCCTCAAGGAAAATTGCTTTGGAAGAAAAGGCTGCTCATGAGTGGCTTTTGATAGCCTCTTTTCAAATGCTTATCTTCCTGGATCAGCAGGCAAGTCTTGTCTGTTAGGAGGGCTGCACTCTATCTCCTTGTTTGGGATACCAAGGGTAATTCACGCACATCTGTATCTCGGTTCTCATCGTGTTTTGTTCTGCTGCAAATATCAGTTTTATTGACAGCTATCAGCCTCTCTGATACTCCTCTGTTGGCTGGAGATGTGAAATTCCCCAGCTCCATTTTTTATAAGAGCATCTCCTAGAGATATAATGAACGGCAGCAGGGATTGGAAAAAGCACTTGATAAATGCTTAAAACCCAGCTTTGTTCATTCTTTGTGGTAATTTGCTCTAACGTTTGCTGCCTAATAGTGCTTAAGCTACAAAATAGTGCTTCCTGCACGGGTAGCCTTTCCCGCTATTAAAATATTGCGTTCTTTGTGTTTGACCTGATTGTAGGAAGAACTTCCACATCAGGCTGCTGCTGGAATTGTTTTTTCATGAAACACACCGGGACCGAGTCTCTACCAAAAAAAAAAAAAAAAAGCTGTCACTATCAAGGACAGAAGACAAGTGCAGTCATGAAAAAGGTGCCTTTTCTGCACATTCAGGGTATCTGTATAATCTTTGCTGCATAGCACAATTATTCTGCAAATTGTAATGCTTTCATTGTTAAAAAAAAAGTGTGTCTTTAACCACTAAAAATAGCTGTTTGTCCAAGCATAAAGTTATGCGCTTCTGCCCTATAGAATTAGCCTTGCAGAAAAGTGCCTCGAGGCAAAAAGAGGCAAGTCTGAACTTGACCCGCATCCAGAGGTTTTTTGTCACCACGAACCCCATGGGCTGTTGAGTTGGTAACGATTAGAATTGCAGAAAGTTTTTTCTCATTCTGTTTTTCCTGGTGGCAATGCAAAGCAACAAGAAGAATGAATGCAAAAACTATGTTGGTACATTCATATCACAAATTTAAAAGCACTAAAAAAAACGCCAGAAAGTGAAGAACTAATATTCTGGCTTCAGAAATAATACCAGGTAGTATTAAAGGTGGGGAGATGTGTCCAGCTGGAGTTTAGTCATAGAAAATGAGAAAGATCAGACTACTGCCTTGCAGTTTTCATGATGTTATCATGAACTTCATGCTTTTGAGGGTTTTCTTTCTTGGCTTTCTTATCTCCTCTCCTGAAAAATTTTGCCTTTATTCAAAACGGTTTCTTCCCCCTATTAATTTCAAAACATGATTAACACATCTGTCATGGCCATAATTCTTTGAAATTAGAAGTGAACTCATTCCTGACATTACACAGTCAGGAATTCATTGCAAAATTTAAAAAATGTGGGACTGCTGCTTTGTTCATTGTCCCCTTAATTATCCTAGGGCACTAGCCTTCTCTTGAAAAAAAATTACATTTATTTAAACTTTTTTTAAGTGCCTGTGAAGTCAATACCTTATATATTTTACAAATACATAAAATAAGATTAAAGTAGGGATAAACTAGGGACACAGATGAAGTTTTCAAGTACTACATTTTGCTTTGGCCCTTGCACCTTAAGGTAGAAGAGAGTCTTGGGAGAGAAGTCTTGTATTTCTTTACAATCCTGTCAACTGTAATTCCATAGAGTGGGCTTGGGTGTATGTGTGGAAACACTCTCGCTGCTGGCAGAAAGCATCCCTGGGTCGCCCATGCTACCACCATCTGCGACATATGCGCTGTTTGGCAGAGGGATTTCTCTGCATTTCCTGGGAGGCAGCCCCCATCCATCCCTTTGCTGTTGCCATGGCCACATTCTCTCTCTCAGCATCCTTGAGTGGAGAAGAGCGCGATCGTGTTGCTTCCCCAGGAGATTGCCTATGTACTTTCCACTTCCTTGTGTGCAACATCAGCGTGCCAGAATGATGATTCTTGGTGAGGCACCCGGTAAAATACAGCAAGTTAATGAGACTTTAACCACAGCAGCCGGCAAACCAGAACCTGGTCTTCAGCTGCGGGCAGTTTGTGCTGCTGACTTTAGCATTGAATTTAGGAGTCTTCTTACTTGAAAAAAAAAAAAAAAAAAAAAGCCCAAAGATGTACTTATAAATATATACTCTCTCTAAATACGTAGTTATTATATAACATATTATACCTAGAGGATAGATTCAGGTTTCCCTGGATTATGAAATTTGAGTTTGAATTTGAGAAAAAAGAGCAGCACTTGTGAGCTGGTTCAGGGTTTATCTCCTCACACACTGCCCACTTTAGCTTATTTCACAGCAATCCCATAATATCAGTAAATATTCCTATTTTTGTAAGAATAGCTTTGGTTTCTCAGTAAATTAATCTCTTTTTGTTAGCTTGCTCTGGTGATAACATTTTACATTACAAGCAGCTGCTCTGTAAAGATTGAAACGAGGACTATGTGATAACCCCCCAAAGAAGCAACGCCAGGCTGTGAAGTGCTCTTTCTTTGTCTGGGTGCCAGCATTATGAAGAATCAATAAAAAAAAAAAAGAAGAAAAATTAGGATGAGAAAGAAAACAAACATAACTGTCTCCACTGCTGTTGCTCTCAGACGAAGCTTGTTTCTCAATGTTAAAACCTTGTTGTTAAACAGGCAGAGGGGAAAAGATGATGTAAGGCTGTGAGGTTTAGGACTGTGTCTTCTTCTAAAGCGACGAAGCCGACCAAGGTCATTTAAAGTTCGTGAAACAAGAGCCGTTCTGCTGTGCCCTTCAATTTAAGCAGGATTTGGGCCCACATAAAGGTGATTTTCTCTGCTGCATCCTCTTCAGACTCTAACCCAGTAATGACGTCTCGGTATAGCATGATGACTTTGATAATCATTGTCATCTCAGGTATGTGGGGGCGGGGAAGAAAACAACATCTTATAAATGCCTGCCACTGTAATAAAGTGACAATGTATTCCATGAGTAAGGAATGGGAGCTTTATTTCAGAGAAATGATGGAAAGAGTGTAAGCAGTCATGGGTAGAGGTAGAAAGGTTTCAAGAGAAATACAAGTTTCAGAAAGCAAGCAAAAACACAGTTTAAAGGTCAGATCGCCTGATCCTTTAAATGGGATATTAGTGGTGCACAAGAATTAAGATGTAATATTTTTTACAGTAGACAGGCATCCAGCAAACTCAGACATATATCCCGTTTGCGTATACTGCAGGATACAGAGTTGAGTAAGCAAAGGGGTTACAATCCTTCCACATCCAGAACAATAATTCAAAAATAACAGCCTTAAAATAAACAGGAGAATTGAGTGTGAGGCTTTCGCACCGTCTCCTAGGCTGAGCATCTGTTCAGCAGCTAAAATGGATATTTAGATTCAAAAGCAAATCTTAGTAATTTTGGATATGCATAAGCCCCTTTTTCTTCTGAAAAGGGATTTGTACAATCTACTGTGCTCCAGTGTGGAGAGCCACCTGGTGGGGATTAGCAGCAGTGCTTTGCGGCGTTCACCTACAGAGCCCAAAATACTCTATGATGTGCAGTATTCCTTTGGTTATTATTCTTAGGATTTCTGTTTGCAAAATCTTCGTGGTCTCCCCATTTTTTTATGCTGTGTTTTTCTTTCTTTTGTTTTTGTTTTCAGTTTTCTAGGTGTGCAATTCTAGTTATTCTTTGCTGAAAAGTATTCACTAACAAGGCTTATTGTTATGACAGAGCTGGACAAACTGTTGTAGCAAAAAAAAAAAAGGGAATCACTCGAAGTGCAAATTCAGTTGCTCTGAAATATGTTACAGATGTAGACCCAGTTCACCAAATAGTTTCATGTGGGGGAAAAAAAAAAACAAACAAAACCAAAACCTTCAGCCAGATGCACGCTTGAGAAGCGGAATTAGTATCTCTCTGCCGGCACAGGGGTTCGAGCACTGTGGCACACTGGAAGGGACTTGATTCGGTTCTGTTAAAATCCATCCTCTTCAAGACTGAAGGCTGGATTTAGTCAGAGAAGGAGGTACCCGTAACCAGATTATATGACATTCTAAACAAAGGCTTCCTCACTCTTCCCCACTTGGGTTGTTTCATTATTTATTAAATACTGACATAATTACACAAAAAGATGAGAGCAGTCTGAGACTGATTCTGCAGCCACGTGGCTGGGTGATTTGCTGGTTATATGCATCAGTGTTCATATGAGTTGCCGTCTATTAATACACTTAGTATCTATTAATACAGTGAAAGAACATCAACAAGTGAAATGCAAAAAGCACGCTGCCCATTATAGAAGCAGATTAAGGCACTTTCTGGGGAGGTAGGAATTGGGAATTCAGATCCCCTCAAGAAAAGGGGAAATCTGAGCTTGGAGCTCCTGAGCTGTAAGTCCCTGAATGGTTAGAATCATAGAATAGAATCATAGAATTAGTGAGGTTGGAAGGGACCTTTAAGATCATCAAGTCCAACCGTTAATCTACCCTGATAAAAACACCACCACTTCTAAACCATGTCCCTAAGCACCTCATCTACCCTTTTCTTAAACACCTCCAGGGATGGTGAATCCACCACCTCTCTGGGCAGCTTATTCCAATGTTTAATAACCCTTTCAGTGAAAAAATGCTTCCTAACATCCAATCTAAACCTGCCCTGACATAACTTGAACCTGTTTCCTCTTGTCCTATCACTTGTCAGCAGGGAGAAGAGGTCAGCTCCCATCTCTCTACAACCTCCTTTCAGGTAGTTGTAGATGGTGATAAGGTCTCCCCTCAGCCTCCTCTTCTCCAGGCTAAACAACCCCAGATCCCTCAGTCGTTCCTCATAAGGTTTGTCCTCCAGACCCTTCACCAGCTTTGTAGCCCTTCTCTGGACACGCTCCAACACCTCAATGTCCTTCTTGTAGTGAGGGGCCCTCACCAGTGCCGAGTACAGGGGGATGATTACTTCCCTAGTCCGGCTCACCACACTATTCCTGATGCAGGCCAGGATGGTGTTGGCCTTCTTGGCTGCCTGGGCACACTGCTGGCTCATGCTCAGCCGGCTGTCCACCAACACCCCCAGGTCCTTTTCTGCCAGGCAGCTTTCGAGCCACTCCGCCCCCAGTCTGTAGCGCTGCATGGGGTTGTTGTGACCCAAATGGTTGAATGGTTGAATGAACCCGCCCTTTCTTCTTGGTTTGGTGAGTCCAGGCTTTCTTTAGCATTGTTATATTAACAAGTTTCTGAAACAGGGTTTTCTCTAAAGGCAAATGAAACGGGGTTTTTTTTTAACAGAAAATGTCTGGTTTTAGGCACAGTAGGAGAAAAAGTGGGAAAAATCTATATGGTCCACATCAAATATGGATGTTTGATTCAAATCTTGTTTGATTCAGCTAAGTTTAAAAAAATCGCACAGTCTTAATTCCAAGCGAGGTATATTTTATTAAGTACTCATATTCCTACTGACATTTCAAAAAGCATATGCAGAAAGAGATCCATCTATATTTTGCATCAGAGTTTAAAGAGAGTGTTGGAAATTCAGGCAGTGAATTTTCCAATTTCCAAGTCTTGCAGGCAAACAGAAGCTTCTTTCAGAATTCCGAGCATCCTTTAGCCTGAGAAACATCTGGGAAGTTTTAACTCTTTTCAGGAAACAATGGAAGTATAGTTATTCTGTTTTCTACTGTTTTAAATTACCACCTCTACGCAATCAATTAAATAAGCAATGCAGAACTGTTATGAGAGGGTCGAGTGCGCTAGATAGAGTAGCTCTTTTCTTGGAAGAGAGGGTGGAAAACCACTTATTTATGTCCTTCTGCAGGGCGATCTGCCTTTCTTGCAATGTCAGGGAGAGCTCTTCACCACCCCCTTCTCCTCATCTCACCTCATCCCCTTCTTCACAACGCAGCCACGTGTGTCTGGGCCTGTGTCATGTGCCTCCCGCTTTCCTGAAGCACCAGGTGGACCGCGTGTCCTCCGATCCACCACATTGCGCGCGTCTGGCCGCTCTGACCTTGCTGCTCATTCACCACAAAGGTCTAATGTACATTTTTTTCCTGCAGTCCCTTTCTCCGGTGGTCTCAGGAGCTCGTGGGGGCAGCTGTGGGCTGGGCGAGTGCCCTGGCAGGGCGCACACAGCCTCGGAAGCGCAGGCTGAGCACCCAACGTGTCGAACAAAAGTCAGTCCAGAGTTAACATCCGGACTCTTCAGCTGTCTCCGTTTTTAAAATATTCATCCTTCAACAGACTTCTTTCATATTTTCGGTCCCTTTTTTCTTTCCTTAATTTTTAAAAATGCATTCTCAGATTAATATACTCTACATCAGAGGCATTTCTAATCTGAATTTCAGAGTAATGGTGACTGTAGTTCCTCTACTTAGTACATGAGCTGCTGTTTTGTCTAGAAGATCTTTCAAGAAGACCTCTCATCATCTCGGAAAAAAAAATTGATAGAGAATTCACCGTGCCCTTTCATCGTGTTTCAAATTATTGTATAACGTTGTTGGTAACTATTTTCACTGTAAACACACCAAAAAAAGTGTTTACTGGCATAAAATAGATAATTTCTTATGTTGGGCATCAACTTTTAAAATCCTTATCTCAGGTAAAATATAAACCATGGCAGATGCTTCAGAATAAACCATAAATGCTTTGTACTTTTCACCTGGTTTGTTGCGTGCGGAAGCCTTTTATTGCAGTTCTGTCTTACAGAATCAGTTACTCACTGTGAGCATTCAAGTAGAGCTGCTGATTTTACAAACATGCACATCCACCTGTCAAAGCCATAATTCACATTAAACAGAGATTGTAAAATTAACATTCGTTTGTGAGCTAGGTCACATGTGTTCTTAAGTCTGATGAAGCAAGAAACTAGGACAGAGCCAGTTTGTGGTCCTAAAATTCCTGCTGTTAATGTCTAAAACGCATGTGATTACGATTTCAACTGGCATGCCTCCTATATCACTGACGATTCAAAAAATTGCAATTTTGCTTGGAATACCATTTCTCTGGCTTGTAGAGAACTGTACTATTACAGGAATCAAAGCAAATCACTACCGCATTCTAAACATCCATAAGCTTGTTACTGAAGCGAGTTCAACAGAGGGCCACCAACATGGTAATTGCTGGAGCGCTTGACCTGAGAATAGAGTCTTGTCCAGCCTTGAGAAGGGGAAGCTTCAGGGTGACTTAACATCAGCCTTCCAATACCTATGAGGATGTTATTGAGAAGATGGGGTGAGCTTCTTCTCAGAAGTGCGTGGTGGGAGGATGAGAAAAAAATGGGCACAAATTGAAACGAGAGGTTTGGACTAGACACAAAGAGAATCTTTTTCACGGTGGGCGTAGTCCTGCATTAAAACAGGTTGCCCAGAGAGGTTGTACAGTCTCTGCCCATTTTAAGATGGGACTGAATGAGTAACCGGGTTTGATTTTATAGCTGACCCTGCTTTGAGAGGTGGGTTAAACTAGAGACGGGTCCCTGAGGTCCCTTTCAGTTATAAAGTTCCAGTAAACTTATGATACATTGTTTTAAAGGAAAACTGTCTAGCAGTATGTCAGAAACACACTTAAATGCAATATTGCCACAGTAAGAGTTACGTGAGAAAACCTCTAAGGTTTAGCCATCTCAAGAGACCTCCAAAAATGTCATGCTAAACTGGATTTGTTCTGATAAAGAAGCTTTGCCATGATTATACCTAATGATCCCTAAAGCCACAGGAGAATATCGTTTCCCCTCCTTGTCACAGGCATGGAAATGTCTACAGCAAGGTTGACATTGGGAAGGAGTAATCACAGTCATAGGAAGTTCTGACAAGAGAACTCATGAAGTGTCTCATCCTCGTGTGATGCTGGCTGTGCACTAGAATGGGTTGCTTCTGCTTCTACCGTTCCTTTTACAAATTTAGCATAAAGAAGCTAAATATTTTTAAGGCTCATATTATGTTTTCATGAGATTTCTGGAGCTTTTTATGGAGCTACTTGAATTTTATTTAGATGTAAGATTCATGTTAAGTTGAGTTGTTTCTGCTCAGTCTGAAAGGACTCTTCAAGACAATTTGCTGTGGCTGTCATAGTTTTCTCTTCTTCCCCAGCCAGCAGGGTAAAATCCTGCATGAGATGTGCTTACACATTTCGTGTACTATTGAGTTACATAGTTAAAATACAGGTTATTTGTGGCAACTGCAGAACAAGCTCTAAACGTAACTTCGCTTTGCTGGATTCTTTAGCTACTCAATATAGGAAAGTTCGTTTCAATAAAGTGCTCCCTGCAGCTTTCTTTGGGTGCTTGGTGTTGTTTTTGTGAATAAACAGAGACTTGCTTTAAGGTAGTAAATCTATGCTTCTGTCAGGGATTAACTTGGTCCTAGATTTATCATCATGTCATTGATTTAGCACCTATGAACAAAAATTATTAAAATCCAAATTGAAATATTCAGTGAAATATAACTCTAGCATAGACTCCAGTAAAATGTCAAATGATGGCTTTCTGCAAAGATGCCCGCTCTTTTCAGGCATATAAGAAATATTTAGCTGACAACCTCGGTATATGAGGGTTTTCGGGAATAATTGCTTTGAAAACGAAGAGAACAGCCACAAAGTGTGAGTCACTACATCCACTTGTGAAAAACAGAAACTAAATATATCCTACATGCTCTAATAGTCATATATGAAGAAGGTAGAAACTTTCAAACGCTTTTGTAGGACAAACCTCCCACTTTCAAGTATGAAGCCTAGAGAGAAATGTGATTCTAATAAATAAAACTTGTGGCAGTCCATGAGGAAACCTTTGGAGTTCCACTTTTCAAGTCCAGCAGAAAGGGAAATGGCCTGCTTTCAAGCACCTTTTAGGTGTTTTGAAAGAATACGACATTACCGTTCCTTTCAGACACCACAAAAACAGCAAAGTGTTCCTGTCCTTTATATTTTCTTTGAAGGACTTTGTGCATACATATATTAGACTGAAATATTCTCTTCTCAAGAACAGCTGAGAAAAAGTATGAAAAGCAGCAAAATTTGAATATACAGACTCAAGCAATTGCATACATTTTCAAAAGGTTTTCTTACAGGATCTGTCTCTTGCCACAAGACACTAAGTGGTAGGTATATCACAAGAAAAGAACTTATATGTATTATATAAACTGATGATCCCAGCAATCATTACTCTGTCACCAAAAATGAATTGTGGTGTTATTACCTTACATTTTAATAGTGAAAGTCAGAGGATGGTGCTTTTGTTCTGCTACTTTATTTCAAAAAGCAGCTAACAGTTCAGTAAAGGCTGGCTTCATGTATCTATTGGTTAGGAATAAACAGAAAAATGTAGAGATTTAATCTAACAATGAAATGACTCACAATCAGTGTGAGGATCACAGTTACTTAACAAATTTATATAAAAGTTGTCATGAATATTTAGGTAGCAGAATTTACAACTGACCACGAATTAATCAGTTCCGTTAAATTTAGGAGAGTTGTGAGACAATTTAAAAGGACTGTGGAACGGGCAGCAAAGAGAACCATAATGTAAGAGTTTCCATTTTGAAGAGCAATTTAATAGCTGATAACAATGGGAGATGTCTGTGGCACACAATGATGAAAGTGGAAACTGTAGGAAGGCAAGAACAGAGAGATGAAAGAAATTTCAAATAACAGGAGGACAACAAAAATCATAAGAGTTTAGTTCAGACGCTTTCTAAAAACTCAGAAAAGACACAGGAGCTAATGTGACAGAAGTATATAAAATAATTAATGGTTAAAAGGGCCAAGCAGTGTATTTACTCTTTCTAATGTGGCATAAGCAAACTGACGGCAGAAGCCTTAATTTTATCAACACATTTTTAAAAGATAAAAGGGTGTACTTTGCAGACTATGCATAACTAACCTGTTGAACTCACTCGTGTAAGAAATAGAGAAGAAAAAGGTACAGTAGAAAAAAGTATTAAAGAGTCTACACTTTATACAAGTAATAAAAATTTTACCACTCCTTCTCAGAAAAACAGAATTCCAGGAGCTTGAGGGAAGGATTTTTTTTTCCTGGAAATTTGGTTAGCTAGCAAGTTTTGTTCACTTTGCAAAGTACCTCTGCAAGCAGCTAACTGGGCAGTTCCTTTGGCTTTGCTGTGGTGCAGTGCAGATATATTAATTATCCTGAAAAATGCAAAAAACATTGAGAGAAATTATGTCTTTAAGTGCAGATTCACACCTGTCTTTGTGAAAGATGAGCACTACTTCAAAATACCAACAGTAATAAACACCTGACTTTTTCCTGTAATGTTCTATTTAAAGTCCATTTAAATGAAATGAAATGGTCTTTACTAGCAGCAATAAATCAATTCTTTATGTAAACGAAGCAACTGTATTACCATAGCAGAAGTTTGTGTTGCTTAGATGTTGTCATGACACTTCTGGGTAGGTCATCCCTCCCTCCTCCCGCTCAGTTCTCAGAAGCACTTTAGATATAAAAATGTAAGGTTGAAACTTCATCTCCTACCAGGTTTGTCCTTGATATTAATTCAATAAATGACATTTATGCCATCGAAAAGTGTTTTGCAGCAAGGTACAGGTGAGATCTTATGATGCTCAATACAAAATACAAAGTTATTGATAACCAGGGTAGTAGAATGGTGTAATGGTTTGATAACTATGTCTATGAAAAAGACGTGGTTTTCCTCCTCTTTTTTGCCAGCCAACTGAATGATGACACAGATAATTGAGCAGTTTCATATTCTACCAAATGCAGCTTACCTCTAATCAAGTGTTGTCCATGTATGAGAAGGATTAGAATATTAAGGACTTAAAGTCAGGATTAGCTATAGAAGCTGTCTTCATCCTCAGGAAACAAATTAAAGGCACTGGCTGTTGATTGAACAAATTATTTCAAAAAGTCAATGTAGATAGTATATATGCATCTTCCTGTCACCATCTTTTCAAAAAGTGACTAGTATATAGATGTATGACAGCATTACTCCCATTTAGAAGAAATTGTTTACTGTGCATAAGCAGGCATTGGAGATAACATTATTTTAAAAGTATGAAGAGATCTGTTGATGGTAGTTTAGAGTGTTGATGACCATGCTGCCTCTGTTTGATTACCTTCTTGGTTATTTGAGTCATGCAGTAATTTGTCAAGAAGTGTTTCATTTATCTTGACTTCTACCGCATTTTGAACTTGTTTTTCTCCTTAAAGCCAGTGAAACAGCTGGCAGGATGGATTTCTCCGCCACATGTAATGAAATGTTAGACCAAAAATAGAAGAGGATTAGAGACACTCAAAGGCCAGTGATTTCCGTATGCCAGTACACCATCTCAAAATTTCTCAACCTCGTTCCTAACCTGCATACTCTGCCGTTGGTTAGCTGCCTGCCTTCCTCCCATTTCCTTCACCGCTGCTGAGCCGCATGGAGAACCGGGTCCATTTTCAAGTGCTTGCACCAGTTAATAGAATTTCTGACCCCAGATAAGGTTTTTAAGTGCCTTTTTTCTGCATCTGCTATCCTCCAGCTGACAGCTCTACATCAAGGTGTAGGGTACACGAGGAGGTGGCTGTTTCTCTCATGCCCTCTGTTCCCACTTTGAGTATGAGGGTTTTAACACTACTGTGCCCCAGCAGGTTAGAGTACTCAAGTGGAAGATGCTGGTTCAACTTTGAGGAAGTGGAAGAGAGTTTGGAGCCCATCTCTCCTCCATCCTGATAGACGAGAGTTAGGATGGAGGGAAGGAAGAGGAAAAGGACGCCTCGCCTTCCTTCCCACAAGCTGTGTTTTACACAGGATTAAGTACTGCCTAAGCAGCTTTACCAAATGAGGCCCCACAAGTCAGCCAGTTGGGAAACGTTTTGTGTTAAGGCTGATCATAAGACAGGCTACAGGTAAACGAATGTCCTGAGGTGCCATGCAGGCACCTAGCTGCAGAGAGGGAGGGGCCTACTAGAAATGTTTGCGGAGGAAACTGAGGTGTCACAGGGATCAGGTGCCTACAGAGGTGGCCTGCCCCACAGGGACTGGTGACATCGAAATGATGGACATGCATCCTTGAAACCCGGCACTCCTGCCCCCTTTGTAAATACAGCCCTGAGCATCTTTGTGACAGTTCTCTCCGCCTTAATTGTTCTGTTTTGTTGTCTTTGGTCCTGGTGAGAATAGTCTCATAAAATGTCCTCCATCTAACACATTTAAAAGAATTGCCTGCTATTTATTCCTGTGTCTATATACCCATTTGCTCTTCATGTTCTAATGGCTGTGTTTGAGATGGGTTTGAATTTTCATGATAGATATAAATAGGATTTGCATTGTATCCTTATCTATTCTCCTCCGAGGAAATTGCTTTTAATTATTATTTAAGGTTCAACTCTAGTTACTGCTGAAACGAACTTCTGCTTCTAGCTTTAGGACTGAGAACTGAGCTGCAAATAAACATGAACTGAAATAATTAAATCAATTACTACCTTTGGTTATTTTACTCTTAATCTGCATAGCCTTTATAGTTTCAGAATAATAATATCCAAATTCATTTTAGCTGAAGTCATTTTTTTGGGTTGAGATTCATGCTTTCTTCTCCGTACTCAGAACTAGGTCTCGCTTGAGGCAGTCATTTAATTTGTAAAGAAATTTCTTCTCTAAACTTTGTCCCAATGTGACTTTTGACCAGTCTGTGTGTGGATAGCTGAAATAATACATTATTAACCATTTATTAGCTTCAATTGCCATTTCTCTCCTTTAGTATCGTACATTCCATAGACTTTTTATGATTGCAGGCCTTCGATAGAACCTGCCAACTTTGTGTTTCAGATGGGCTGAATGCACATGTAGCTTTGAAGTTAAACATAATAGCTTCTGTTTGGCTTGGGGCGCTCTGGATGCAGTGGGCAATTATTACCAGGTTTCTGTATTCTTACTGCTACAGCCTTCTCTCAGACATCCATATCCCTTTTCCACGCGCCAGGAGTAAAGGATTGCCTGTCACTCAGCCTCCCACGGGCTGAGCCGCCCCAGACCATACGGGCGACGTGGCTGCCTCCCTCGTGCTTCCCAGGTTTTCTCAGCATTGTAGCAACCTGGCTGTTTTGTTCTCACCTCCACCACCAGAAAGGAAGGAAATCATAAACAGAGAATGTGCCCACAAACGCCGTGGATGTAAAGTATTAAATTAATTAGCTACCTGGAAAATGTTCAGAGCTAAGGAGAGCTCCTTTGGATGGGAGAAGATGGACGGTGGCAAGGAAAGCAGAAGAAAAGGAACTGGTGGCAGCAGACACGTTGGTTGTGAGTTGGCAGTAGTATTTGTTGCATGGTGGTGCATTGTTCATGGAAGGCCAGCAACAGCCAAAGCGCTGCAGGAGGTATGTGAGATTACAGAGCCAGGACCCCAAATTAATCTAAATTCTTAATTGTCTAGATGCCTCATAGGCACCTAAGTGCAAATTAACCTTCTCAGAACTTCAGTATAGTTGCCACTTCTCCTTGCAGGCTTCTGCTTCTTACACTTTTCAGATGCCTAAGTGCCATTTCTAGCAGAGAACTGCCTCAGCCTTGTTGACTGTTGGGCAGCTGGGCTCCTCCACCTCTGCCAGGGTTCATGAACAGAGCACTTCTCCATCTGATCTTCTGTTTGCACTCTTGGAGCATGTTGTCTGCCTTAGAGGACTCAAAACAGAGATCACAGCAGGAATAGTCTCCTTACTCCAATAACCTGTGGGAATATAGGATGCACATTTATAAATTTTTCTCCTGGCTTTTATCACATTTCTTAGAAAAGTATCTTGGCCTTTCCATTTGCATGATCAGGACCTGAAAATATCACAACCCTTAAACCAAGTGCTCAGATTTTATGAATCACTGTCCAACATAGTTGCTCCTCATTTTTACAAAAAATATAAACAGCAGATCTTTAGGCTGTAACATTTAATATCCTAGGTCCTTACTAGGATAGTCCCTCCTCCCAAGGACATTGCAATTTACAACAGATTGGGCATGGAAACCAGAGGAAATGGCTTTGATTTTGAATCTTTTTTGAAACTTCTATCCATAAATTGAGCATCATTTCAATGCTACAGATACATGGTCACTGTAGGTCGTAGAATCATAGAATCATAGAATTGCTGAGGTTGGAAGGGACCTATAAGATCATCAAGTCCAACCATTAACCATCAAGTCCAACCGTTAACCAAACAGTTTAAACGTAATTGTAATGGTAGGCTTTATTTTTGAAGACTTATTGTTTAATTGGCAATCAAATCCTTGCTGCCTGACTGAAAGCTGCTCTCATTTATGTAAGTGTACAGCAGCTCCACTCAAGCCACTGGAGTTGTACCAGGGCCGCTGAGAATACTGCCGTCTTTAGAACAGTATAAACTTATTAGGATAACTGTTTGATCTTATAAGTGAATTCAGCAAGCTAAAATCACCCTTCATCTAAAGCATATAATTACATTAGGGTTAAATTAATTGATTTATTTGATGGTTATATCCTGGAGCCTGCCAGGATCCTGAGAGTACCTCTCTCTTTCCCGCCGCGCTTGCTTCCTAGGATGAAAGGGATGGGACTGGAAGAAATGTGCAAGTTGCAAATGCAAATGTGCCACCACCCACTTCTCTGTTATTTATTGCTGTTTACATAGCAGCTCAGGTTTGTGTGACATATCAGGCAAGTAAAGCGTCGGGTTGCTGCCTGCCAGGATAGGAAGCCGAATCGTTCACCACCTGGCTTAGGCATTACCGCTTGCACAAAATGAAGGTAATGTGTGCGTAACCTGATGGCAAACAAGTTTTTCGTTCGCCTACTCTCCATTAGATTTGTGCTTTATGGTGACTGTTCATGGAGTTATACCGGTATAAAAGATGCATGCTGTATCAGCTGTGCTGCTGGAACAGGAATCAGACACGATGGAAGTTTTAGTATTGTGACAGCAAAGGGGCAGAAAGAATAGCTTGCAATTGTGGAATCCTTTTCAGAAGTGACATTTAGAAGACAAAATGCAGATGAGAAAGAAGTGAAAACTTGCAAGGAAGATCTTCTTTCCCATACCTCCCCCGTTTTCCTTTATTTGTATATGTTTCCTTTTGTACCTGTTTTGTAATTTTTATTCCTACTTGCATCTCTATTGTTTTTTAAAGTGGTTCGATGTCACCCGTGCTTCTGGTGTAACAGAAGTATGGGTCACCAACTCATTACTGCTAAGTCCGTCATACACCAGCTTAAATCCCTTTAATTTTCTTCAAGACTTCAGCATACAGGCAGTTTTATGTCTATTTTACCTATCTTCATGTCATTATGAACACTGGTGGAATGTTAGGCTTCTGGTAACCATGTTGAAACTTTAGGCTCTCCTGACAGTAGAGCATCTGTGTAAAAGACACAGAGGGAGAGGGAAAGAGAGCGAAAGTAAGGGTAAGACACATCTTTGATCTGTTCCAAGACTGAAGAACATGCCAGTTGAGACTTGGACCCTATTAAACCCCTGCATCTGTCAGTCAAAAACACTGATTCTGAGCAATCAGCCTTCATTAGCTCCATTTGATGCAGAACTACTTGTTTAAACACAGAGTGAGATGTCACAAAGTCAATCTGCTTGTTAAAACTCTTGCTTCTGGTAGATGATATGGTAATTTTCATTGAAAATTGAATTTTAGAAAGTCATATGAATGTGGCTAAACACAACCTGGGAAATTGTTCCGAGAAGAATATATTCTGTATCTTGGGAGAAAAGTAAAACATCCTAAAGTCTAGCAGTTGCTATGGAAATGCTTAAATTAAATGTAAAGCACGCATAAATTTTCAATATACCAAGCACTTTGGGAATTGGGGACATATGTTAGGGGAAAAGCCATATACATGAACACTACGCAGAAGATAAGACATGGGATTTTTTTCTGTGGATCTCTGTATGGAATATTCCACTGGCATATCTACACCTCATTTTAAGTGCAGACCAAAGCCCACACTTGATGACAAAAGTATTTCTATGCAAACTTCAGGACAAGCCAGAAACTTGGGCCTGGGCTAATCATGCCACCAACTAACCTATCTTCGCTTGTAGCAGTGCAGCTTGGCTGACTTTGAGCAAACAAGCTGAACATGAAGTCCCTTCTAGAAAGGCCCTGCAGACCACCACAGAAGATCGCAGTATGCAGTTGACCCTAGCTGGCCTTGTTTGGAGCAGAGGGGACAAGATGACTTCCAGAGAGTCCTTCCAACCTCAGCTATTCCATGGTTCTCTGAAGATGGAATATGTGAATAGCCTGATGTCCTGTTGCCCTTCCAACAATCTGTCCACTGAGCTACAAATGTTCTTCAGAAGATGGAAGATATGAAGCTAAAAAGGCAGGATAGGACACTGGGCAAAATTCCACTCCATTATCCCCATTTTCTGTGCACTGTGGGTTTGACATAGATTGAGAACTTGAAAGTATGCACCTTTCACGTTACTCCAAAAATTCCCGGTTCCCTCACAAGACATTCTTTTGGCCGTAAGAAGGAATCCTTGGGGCCTGTGCTTTTTACTAGGTGCTCAAATTGTTGGCTGTGTAAGGTCTATGCACTAAGGAGAAGATAGCCCACTGTGGGCTTCTCCCCTGATCGTCTTCAGTAAGTCCTGGACTTGTTACACATGCACAGGTGTACCTGCACATATTACAGTGTCAAAAATGACTGGTTGGATGCAACACCTCTAACTACCAAGAATGACTAGCGGTTTGTATTATGGTAGACAGGAGCTACCCTCACAAATCAGGCTTACCATACAAGAAAAAAAGCTATTGCTATTTGACACAGATCTAGAGTGAGGGTATAGCTAAAAAAACCCTCCAGGTTTCCGTCTGTGATGATGCTGTCATGGGGAATGTCTAATCAGCCTGAATGCTGCAATTTACAGAAACATTCGAAGTCTCTACATGCTTGAAAGACAGCTTTTGTAAGGTGGTTTGGTTTTCTGTTTTGATCTTCTTGTTAAATTGTAGTTCAGCATTCTAATGCAAATTAAAAGAGA
Organism: Vanellus vanellus; assembly: GCF_965231255.1. Classification (NCBI taxonomy): domain Eukaryota; kingdom Metazoa; phylum Chordata; class Aves; order Charadriiformes; family Charadriidae; genus Vanellus; species Vanellus vanellus. Next base: position 102,433,143 of record NC_138906.1, read on the forward strand.
AGTGCTGAATCTTCAACTTGAAGCTTCTTAGACGTCAATTTCCTCTTTAAAAAAAAAAAAAAAAAAAAAAAAACAGAAAATCCATGTCAGAGAACTGTCATATGAAACTATACGACACACATACACACACTTACATGAGATAATGCAAGTTATTCAGTTTAATCTAAGTCTTGAGTTATGATATGAAGTGGCTTCACTCCTGAACGAACTTTGTGTCTGTCTGCATCGGCATTTTGATTTGGGAATGCACTTCTGGAATGGTTCTCAGAGATGAAGTCGAGAATCACAGAATCACAGAATGGTCAGGGTTGGAAGGGACCTCTGGAGATCATCTAGTCCAAGCCCCCTGACAGAGCAGGGTCACCTGCTGAACTGGTGTCCTTTTCAGTGAAGCTAAATCAGAAGGTGTGCTCCAAAAGTGTGCCTGATGTGCTCCAAATTGTGCCTAATGTGCTTCATCCACTGATGGGTATTCAGGCCACCGGAGTTTATTTGAATAGGCATGCCAAGCCCAGGACGTGGTACAGGTGGTGGTTCAAAGTAGCTGCAGTTGTAGGAACCCTGTCAAGCTTGAAAAACACAAAAGATCACAGGCATAATCTTCACTACACTCAAGTGAAAAATAAGATTCCCATTCACTTTGGGGAAGGCATATTATACCTAGAGTAGGCTCTCTCCTTGCCTGGGCAGCTGGGTGACAAGAATGAACCACTACAGCAATTGATTTTTAGATTCGGCTACTGGATCCAAATATACATAATATATGACGAATTGCATCTATCTGCAGAGCTGGAAAAGTACACCCTTTTGCACCTTATGGTAAAGACACATTAACCCTGCTGAACAGTCACATTAATGGATAGTTTTAATAACGTTATAGCTTGTTTGTTTGCCACTGTCCATACACACTAAATAAATGCCTCTGCTAATGCAGCCTGCACCTGCCTGTCTTTTACAGGCATTTTAAACAGTATTTTGTACAGATGTGAGTGTTCATCATTTGTTAATAAGTGGCATGATGATGGGAAAAAAAAAGAGTATTCAGTCATGTCCTTCACCTGTGGATTTATTATTTCTATTTTTATTGTTTCATTTAGATAATGCTGGAATGCTAAGGGTAGAAGATAGCCATTCCCATGCGCAAATAACCCCACATGCTGTTCTGGGAGATGCCAGTAAAGATACTGTTATGTCTCTGTAGGCAGCTGTTTGATCAGGGGATTGCAGGTATATATTGATATTAATTCTGCACCAAGTAAAATATTCTGGCAAAAAAATCCAGAAGCAACAAATGGTACCTGGTGGATTTGATTTCAGTCTGTAAGCTACACGCTGTGCTTTCGTAACCCGTGGCATAGGCAAATTATTTTAGCCACAGAGTTAAATGTTACTGGATTCTTTTGAGACTATTTTGGCAAACATAGAGCCCATTAAAGAGTGAATCAGGAGTCATGTTTGTGAAAATATGTTGGGAATAGAAATTAAACTATAACATCTGCATTATGAGAATATACTTGTTAATTAAAAAGAACATATTCACACAGCTAATATAGATCAGAGAATATTGGAGGAAGCTGTTACTGCTTGTCACAAGAGACATTGGTCCTCAGGTGTGATTTGATTCACATGTGAACAATGCATATCTCAATGTTTAGATTCATGGTCGCTTGATGCAGTCCAAATTGCATATTGTGACTGCTATATTTGGTACGGTACTTGAAAACAGTGTATTTAAATACACTACACTGAAAATTAAGACCTTTTATTTAGTCATAATTAGCAGCTATAATAATCGAGACACCACAGACTTTATTTCTTTGGGGGGGGGGGGAAGCATTTAAAGAACAATAAGAACTTAATATGCCTCCATAAAAAATTAAATGCATAGGGCCAGATTGTGACAGTTTGCTCATACAGCACTAAGGTTCTATTTAACATGCAAATTAGGTAATGCGGACTATCTGCTTTTGAAGTGGTAGATTTGATATCGTTATTAATTTTTGCTTATACTTTATTCCACATGTTGCCCTAATTACTATAGCGAGATTTATTTGTGGAATATGGTACTATTTACAAAGGCTCTCATGTAAGGAATGGGTTCATGTAACTTTTAACTCTGATGAAAAGCCCAGGTAAAAATGTGAAAACTCAAATATTCTGAAATTTAAGGTAAGAGTTTGGGATTTTTTTTCCCTGAAAATAATAGTATGAGTACTTTGAACCAACTTTATTTTGGTGGTGCTTTTAAAATTTTCACAGACAATAGATGTTCTAATCCATAAACTCTATTCAAACAAAGTGTGCTCCTTATTCACTCTACGCAATATGTAAATCTTGGAGTTTTAACAGGGTAGCTAAATCAGTCTACTCACATTTTTACATTTGTTCATCCCATTGATGATATCCTACCACTGCTCAGTAGTGGATACACTTGTTTATTCATAAACAAGTGTAAGAATAACTGTCATATGTCTTTCCCTGTCCATTCTTCCCTGGTTGGGAACATTGGGTGGATATTTTTCAAGCTAATGCACACTGGTTTTGTTAAGTCAAGATCAAAACACTGCACTTGTATTTTGCCTCGACAGGAGTTCCTTTTTCTAAAATAATAATACAGTTTCTGATTCATATAGAGGTGAAATTCATAGCTTTCAACCACCTTCTAAGAAAGCAGTTTTCCATTTCTAACCAATAATTGCTATTGTTTAATTCATTGTATTGAATGCCTGATGTATTCATAAAGTGATGTCAAGGTGATTGTGGGAACATCAGGCCTCGTTGCCATGGAAATACACATTTACTTACACAAACACATTTCAAAAAGAAAAATCACTTTTGTAAAAGTTCATCAAGAGATAAAATTAATTTGTTAACATTGATCAGGTTATGGAAAGAATTATTTTCTATTTTTTGTTTATATATGCTGACTGGGGGACCGTGTATGGAATTGATGCTGAGTCAGTTCATATGCCAGCAGCTGTCACAGACAGTGGCAGAAGGAGATGCTATTAAGGGGGAGCATGTGAAACTGGACATTTTCTGCTTTAGCCTCCTCCTCCTCCCTTTCTTCTTAGTTTGACAGGCAAAAGGAATATTTTCACCACCATCTCATTTCTTCCCCACAGTCTTCTTGAACAAAAGTGGTCTGATGTTTCAGTCTTCTTAAGTTTTCAATATTTTCCTTGTTCCATCACATGTCAGCATTTCTCCCAAGGTTTATTTCTATCCTTGATGTGTTTGTGAAACTCTTGTTTCATCTCCTGGTTAATTTACCAAAAGTCTGCTCTGCTGTATAGAGAATCAAGTGATCAAGAACTGTCACCACTGATGCTTTTTCAAGCCTCAGCTGAGTTGTGAACACAAGCTCAAGCTTCAGTTTCTCACCGGTAAGGAAAGCTTCTTCCAGCAGAGGAGCTAAGATGTCTAACCTCGCCAAGCTGGATCAATTGGCTCTTACCATAGCTGCTCCACAGATCCTCAGTGTGGGTTTACTTTGGGGGAAGACCAACTAAAAACTCTGTAGCAGAACATTCTGCATTTTCTATAGCTTCTCAAAGCACATCAGCAAAATTGAGATTTCCTGGGGCCGTACAACTGCTGCTTAATCTTACCCTGCTATTGAAGCTGGTTCTGCTCCAGGGAAGTCCTCTAGCACTGCAGCACCCAGGCCAGTACAAAGTGCCAGAAGATCCCAACTCCTGCCTCTCTTAAAGTCTTGTCACACTGCTACCTTAAAGGGGATATGGTGACAGCTCAAAAAAAAAGGAGAGGTTTGTCCTGAAATGTGTGACAGGCTAGTGGCTGTAGGTGGGTACCACAAAGTCAGACAAACCTAGGTGACACTGTCGCCTTTCAAAAATCTGCTGCTTTGCCTCAACAGAAACCTTCCTGCCCTTGTGCTGATCTTGCCTGCCTGTCTGTGCTTGTCTCCTTCTCTGCCTGTTTTTCAGCGAGCAGTGAAAAATGGTATGGAAGAACAGAGGCACATGTCCACTTCCTGTTTCTTTCCAATGCCTTCATCTCAAAAATGAAAATTTGGGTGTAAATGCAAGCTGTCGGGGGCAGTCCTGCGAAAGAGTTTTTGATGGCTTTCGTGTCAGCTCTAGAGGTGCTCTAGAAGAATTACACATGCTCACCTGCTAAAATAAAAATATGTAATAGGCATTCCTAAAAAAATAACAGGAAGAATGATAAAATCCCTAAGTACATCCTATTAAAAAAAGAAAAAAGGATGGATAGATTCAGAGGACCATGGAAGCACTTTAACTCGGAAATAACCATCTCAATGAATTCTTCAAGATTACAAGCTTTGCTGCCAATACTGGACCCTGAAACAATCCCTTTATACTGACACCTGACACATCTGTACTGGCAAGGTGCTTGTAGGTAAGGTCATCTGTATATACCAAGACAAATTAAAGTTCACATGAGAAGAGAAAAAATGCACAGCTATAGCTATATACTGTAGTTATAGAAAAAAATAGGAAAATGCATGAGAGAATGGTTACAGGTCAATGCTTCCTATAATTCTTTAGTTTGAAAATAAGCATCTTGTCTCATCCGGATCTTTTAATACAAAAATTCACTGAAACGTAATCTTATAAATAAGCAAATATACTACTTTTGTCAAGAAGATGTAGGAATTGCAAGACAGCGTAGCTTCAGTGTTATCTGCCTGTACTACTTATATATCAAATACATGCTTCAAAAGTCAAAAAAATCAACTATATGATATGGAGCTTAACACTGTAAAAAACAATTCTATGGAAATATAAAATGGATTTTGCGGTTGCTAGGTTTTGTTTCACATTGGCTTGCTTTCTTATCAACTGAAAATTCTTCTGTTGTATACCAGAGCAAAGGACCTGCAACATTTAAAGTGTGTGGTAGACTTGTGTTAAATGAAATCTGGTCTGACAGATGCTGAAAGAACATAAATTATTTAAGAAAAATGTTGCATAAAACTTTTACTGAACTGAGAGAAACTAAAAATTCCCATGACTACCTGCTTTGCTCTGAATAACGTCAATTGAAGTGGTAACACTGAAATAGCTATTTGTAGAAGAAAGACGTAACGGAAAAATCAAATCTCCGTAACTGCTATTCTTTTTGTGTTTTGGGGGCATGTAACTTTCAAGGTAGCTTAGCACAACTTTTGTTGGTTCTTACTGGCGTTAACTGTTCCTATGAAATCATAGAATCATAGAATGGTTTGGGTTGGAAGGGGCCTTAAAGACCATCCAGTTCCAACCCCCCTGCCATAGACAGGGACACCTCCCACTAGACCAGGTTGCCCAAGACCACGTCCTGCCTGGCCTTGAACACCTCCAGGGATGGGGCCTGAAGGAATATTTGGTGAATAAGATTTCAAGATTATCTACTTTCTTTTCTATAGCTTTTAAACTATCTTAACATCCCTCTATTCATTTGGAATAGGTGAGAAGTTGAGAGATTTTATGGCATTTGTGGTTTCATACATACACTTTGATCTAACTTGACGTTGGGTGTTATGGTGGTATTAATCCTGGATATGGCTCCAGGGCAACCACAACCAGCATAGCATGCTCTGTTCCACTCTTCAGAATTCAGGAAACATGTTGGGCCAATGGTCCAATGAAGAGCAGCAAGACTTATTAAAGAACGATAAGACATGTCCATAGTGAAAAACACTAGGAGCTTAATATTTAGCTTATCAAGGACTACATTAAGAGTATACTGGTCAAAGTCTGTAAATGCCAACATAAGAACAAACTTTTATTACATAGCCTTTCAATTCATTAGGCAAAACATAGTAAGAACTAAGGGAACCTGACACTAAATTCACTTTAGAAATGAGGAGCAAAATGACAGCCAATCTTTTCGCAGTCAACGGAATTGACTCAGCAAGAGTTATATAAGTTCATTGTCACTGTATGTTTTTTCTAAAAGAGATGTTTTATTTCAGACTGGAGTTAATGCAAGGGAAATCTACATCCTGTGTTTCCTGGACATAAGACAATTACCAAAATGGTCTCACTTAACTGCAATACCAATTTAACTGTGATATCCTAAGCCTCATTTCAGATTCCTTCTTTAAGGCAGGAAAGGTGTCAATTTAAGATTCCAAGAGTAATTTTAGTTTGCCAGGGGCTACATCTTTCACAGCTGGAGCAGGACTCTACCAAAGATGAAGCATACTTTGTGTACCTTTAGTCACCTGTACTCACCTTCAGGCTGTAGGCTTTGCTGGCATAATTATGCCGGTAAAAGTTGTGAAGGTGTGTGGTTCGTTCTTTGGTTTCACTCTGCTCTAATATAGGATCAGTTGTACTATCAAGTATGAATCTTCAGAAGTAATCTGTCGAGACCATGGTTTTACAATCTTATTGCTGATTATATTCTTTTATTTAGGCATTGAGATATTTTTCTCAGCAAACACTGAGTAGTCATAAGATTCATATACTTGTAAACAAAAGGTGGTCTCAGCGAGAATTATTGTGGTAGAAAATGCAGAATTAGTTTGGTAGAAAAGTGCTAAAATGGTCTTGTTGACCTTTTTTAACTAAAGCAAATCTCTTTTTAATTCAAAATGACCTTTCTTTTCAAAATGTAGTTAGGTTATATCAAATAAGGTTAACAGTTTTAAAAGGTCAAAAACAAACGAAATCTCTTGAAGTAATCAAAATATTTCTGTTGGCCTGACCTTTATTTATTTATTCATCCATTCAGTTTTTGGATGATGGTATGTAAAAATGTTTATATCTGAGACATTACTAGTGTTGCAAAGTGGGAGAAAAAAAAATGAAATCTTCAAAATTCTTATGAGAGACAAATGGTTTCATGTACTTCCTTATATTAAGGTGTACCTTAGATTTGACTGTCAACAAGAAATTAGGAGCTGATATTAGACAGAGCAACTTTTGTGATGGGGAAGTTGAATCATCTGATTCTAGAAATACTTTGGAGGAGATGTATGTGCTTCTGCTACAGCTATTGTGATGCAATTATGCGAATATACTTATTAAGCTAGTCTTTGCATTTACGAATTAAAGATTTGTTCAAAATTTTTGAAAACAAAGACCTTCACTTAATACAGCAGTTTCTGAATTATGTCTTAGTGCAATAATAAAAATAGTAACAAAATGCTCCAGTAGTGGGTTGATGGACCATCATCTAACCATTTTGGAGAGTATAAAAGAATAGTTGAGGAAATTAAAATGTCCTTCATGTTGAGAAGTAATCCCTTTTATTTGCCACAGCCCAGAAACTATTCATTTGTCAGTGCCTGCATAGGGGGATAGTGGTCTCCACTGATAATTTGCTTCTGAAAATGTCATACAACCCGACTTTATACTTCTCTCTTCTCCCAAACCTCATATGTATGTTTTCAAATCCTCTTAGGGAATGGATTTTTCACTTTCTGCATGAAGACAGTGTCCACTTGTTGTTGTCACTGCAATGCAAATAGGCGTAGTAACAAGTATTGTCAGAATCCATAAATCAAAGGAATTATAGTACTAAGCAGAAAATAGAAGATGATTTTAGAGGTGAGATTCTCCCCTTCTTGGCCCAAATAGCTGGGCGCAGCTGAGGACCTGAGAATTTTTCTTGCTGGGAGGAGCCATCGGTGATAGATTCTGTTCGCTGTTGCATGCAAGTCTGCCTTATTTACAGGAAAAGTGCTAAATCCTGTTCCTCTGAGTGCCACAGAAAGAACGACAAGTCATGTCCTTGCTTGCACCTCAAAGCCTACCCACTAGTAAATTATCTGGGAAAAAAGCCTGTGCCTTGGTTGGTGTCGGGGCCACCTTAACAGTTTGTCCATGGCTGTCCTCTGCATATTTACTCTACTCTTCTCCTTTATGCATTTGCCGTACTTCCACATTAACGCTGCCTGTTTCCATCACTGTAAGCAAGGACATAATTGAATTGTTTCAGCCACCAAGAGGAGCGGCTGGTGTGGCCTCCAGTGTAGCAGGAAATCTAGTTAGGAGAGGCAAAAAAACGTAGAAGAAGCTGCGAGTCCAGCTTCTCAGCTGCGATTCTGGGCAGCTTCCCGGGAAAGGAGGGGAAAATACTCTTCCTCAGTTTGTGAAGCTGATACCAAGACGTGCACATTTCTGGAAGAATCTGTGCAGCGCAGGAGGGTCTTGGTAATAGCAAAGGTCTTCATTCCTCTAACCCGCTTTTCTTCCGTATCTTGGCTTTTTGCCCTCCCTTCAAAGAAAAACACGCGTTCTACTGCTGAGAATGCTTTATTAAGTCTTTGTAGCGCTTGTCCCGCTGCCTCCGTGCACATACGCAGAAACGTTTCATTATCCAGTCCCTAGATATGTAATTGGGGCAACATTCTCTGAGGAAATAATATGATGTAAAATTTCTACTGAAGTGCAGAGTGGGAAAACTTAGTCACAGTTGTTTGAAAGCCTCCATGATACAACAGAATTTTGCCTTTTCTCTTTCATTGCTAGACTACATTTGTTTGTAGGGATCACAGGGGTTCCTTTACCCAGTCTACTCTATTATTTTGTATTTTACATTAATGAAACGGTTTGGATTAGGGGATGACAGTAATGAAAATACCAAGAAATCTCTGGGAACCTTTTGGGTCTCAAAACCCAGTTTCATTTAAATAAAAATGAGGCACTACAACAGCAAAATCAAAATCATTAAGTAAAGTGATGTTATAAATAATGCTGCTGAGAGATTTTCTTTACAAGTAAATGTATGGACACATTCCCAATACAAGTGTTTATAAATAGCTCTTCTGTCATTTTATCATCTTTCAATCACACTAACTTACAGCATGTATGCCCACTGCTTTCTGGAATTATTTGTATGAGAGACAGATGGGGAGCTAGAAAGTAGGTTTCTTTTAAAGGTACTACAGAGTGACTATCACTGCGACTGTATTACCAGACCTTATTGTTTTGGGGTAGTAGGAACTACAGTGGTTGTCTCTAAAATGTTTTCTTTTTGTGTCTTTCTTTCTTTGCTCCCATCCACTTGTAAAGTTAGACCTGGATTCTGTACTGGTAGCAAGATGAGTGATGTCAAATAACTGCATTAATATCCTTGAAGCCCAAAAATGTGTCAGCACTTTTTTCCTTTCTTTATATGGTACATCTTTTTTTATGTTTTAGAAAAAAAAAAAAATTGAAAAAAAACCTGACCAGATCAAAAAATAAGGATATACACGTTGGTATTCCAGCCAATGTTATTTCATTGTGTGATGATTTCTATTTAGCCACCCATTACAGAATTACTGTCCCATATGTATTCTATGCCAAAATACCACTTGGAATGAAGGTTTTTTAGGAGCTACAATGTAAACAGGATTTCTTTGGAACCGTTGGAAGAGTTTAATTTTTGAAGTTTTTGTGAAGCCGGATTATGCCTAAATCCAGTCCATTGAGTGAGGTGTGGTGTGGCACTAAATTTCAGTATAGCGAGAAAATGAATGAAGCAGAAGTTATCCTGTGGATAACCTAAAGATACCCTTTACTTCACATCACAGGGGCAGGGGGACGTATGCAGATCTACGTGAGAAACCTTGCGTCCTGAAACACTGCATACCGCAGCTCTCTGCAAATCCTCCTCTGGAGGACACCACCCAGGAGCTACTCCTATTGAGGGTTTGGGAAGAAGAAGGGGCATGCTGGGCCCAAGGCTGACCGCTGTCCCGCACAGTTCCCACCAGAGCCTAAGCAGTGGGGTTATAATTTAAAATAATACTGCTATACTGCATTGCTGCAGTACTCATCACCATTGTAGAACCCCTAGAAACGTCAAGAGCAATCCTTAGCCTCGTTCATTAACGTATTTGAAGTGGTTGGAATCTTCTCTGTTACAAACGTAGATAAACTTAATGTTTCTAAAAACTTTCACATAACACAGAGCCAATTTTTTTTTGTTGTTTTGCATCAGTTTGAAATGCCAGTAATTTATTTTTAATCTGTATAATTAATATAAATAAATACTGCTTTAAAAGTTTGTCACAATCTAAAAATCACACCTTTTCATTTTAAATTGCGTTGCAGGGGGAAATTGTAAAGAATTGCAAAACTGACTTTAAATGTAATTGCAAGTCATTAAATTTATTGAAATTTTCCAAACAAAAAAAAAGATTCACATAAAGAAAATTTTCTTCAACATTTTTTCCAGTAAATTTTTAATTCAAATTTCTAATTAGAATTAGTATTTTAGAATTTTCTAATTCTAATTTATAATTAGAAATTTACTGTAGAAAACTGCTTCTATCTCTGGAGCAATAAAAACTGGAATGAGAATTTTTATATTGATCATAGTTATCAGAAAGAAAGATGTTTTTTCTAACTCAAAGAAGTAACGCACAATAGGCTGAATTGCTCTCAGATTTCCTCGACAATTTGCTTAACCTTCATATGAGGACTCCTCCTCATCTACAGAAATGAGGTAACAGCTCCCTTTCCGATAGTGCCATGAGCATTAATCCATTGTTCCAGTACAAAGTAAGTAAATCCACAGATTAGGGACTGAAGAAGTTGTAACTATATCAGGAAATAAAATTTTGTCTTCCACCTCAGATTATGGAAAAAAAAAATTTAAAAAGTAACATTCCTAAATTTTTGATATTTATGAGAAGTTTTTCTTTTCATATGGTAATTGATACAGCATGCTATCTTGCTATAGTTATGTATTCATAGTCATCAACTGTAGATGTTTTTACAAATATAAATAACATTATTTAAGCAATTTGAAAAAAGATAAATCTAAATTAAAGTCTAAAATAATTTTCTCCTTGGGGGTCTGCATGAGAGAGCACCGAGTATGCACACTGGATGCAATGGATGTTGAGGTTGCTCAGAATCTTGTCCTTATCTTCTCCTGAGGTCAGAAGCTCTATGTTTCTCATTTCTCCTGCAGGAGTCACGGAGTAGCCAGGTAGAAGGATAGTTATTTAGTTGAAAGCTTGCTTTTATTAACAGAATCCTGCATTCCTATAGTGGAAAGCAGCCCTTACTATATGAAATAGTACTATGCTCAGCTATTAAAAGCTGATTTTCTGTTCCATGATCAGAATGCCCCACGACTCTGAATCAAAGAAAAATATACGGAGAAAAAGTCTTTAAATCAATTACTGTCCTGGATCATTAGACTATTACAGAAATGACCGAACTTCTCAATTAATCTTGAAGAAATGAAATTGGTCACTGGACTGCAAGAATCCAGTAACAGTTTTGTACTTGGTTGAGCTACTATATAACATACAGTGTGATTCATAATGTATCTGAACCCCAGCTCAGATATGAACAGAGGCACACAAGCCTTTATTCCAGGTTGTCTACCAAATTTTTAATTGGAAGACATTCCAAGTGAGCTACCCCAGCTTAGTATTGCATTTGCTATTTTGCATTTGTGGAAGGTATCACTACACAAAGTAAAAAATGTATGAAACAAAAGGGATCCCTTTCCTGGTAAATGTCTTTTGCATATCACAGTTGTTTTTCTATAAAATTACCCTCAGGTTACTAAGTAATTGAAAAGTAGACAGCCTCTGATCCTTCTCTTTCTCTTTTAATCAGTAATTGAGAGCCTGGCTACAATACACTGCATATGAAAACTGTTTAAATCCTTTTGTTGAACACCTTTCCATACAGATATGCAGTTTAGCACAGAGGAGGGCCTGTTACAACGTGCAAGTAAATTTAATTTCTTACAGAATTTATAGTATAAACTAACTATAATTATCCGGGGGGGGTGTGGGGGGGGTAAGGATGATCTTCTAGTTTAGCAAAGTCTGGATTTTCAGATAAGGAATCACATTTGGGCTCCATATGACTGTTAAATGTGCCAAAGTTAAAATGCCAGAGATTTCTAATTCATGCTGCAGACTAGCGATAGTGTACAGTTATTATGTCAGTTAGATGGAAGCCACTTAAAGGGAAGATAAAACAAAGTATGTATCTTGGATGGTATATGAAGACTATTTTAACAGTGTTACAGAAGAGTATGATCCTGTATTTTCATCTGTTATGGGAACTGCACTGTTTATTTTAAAACTAGTAAACAGAAGCTGCAACTATTTACCTTACGTTTCACATCCACCTTTGGAAAAGGCCGAGGCCTAATGCTCTGACTTTCTCACTGATGAAATTGCAGCTGCAGAAATGGCAAAACGTTGCACTGGAAATCTGCAGCGCAGTTTCTTAGAAAGCTTCCTGAGATTGTCCACCCGCGAGCTGTGTTGCACAGCAGCACCACAACTCCGTAAATAAGAAGGATCATCTGCTGTACCGGCAGTGGGACCTGAAGAGGTGACCACGGAGAAGAATTACCCTAGGAAGGTCAAGGACTTTTGGATACTGCGCGGTGGCACAGTCTGTTCTTCACAGACGTTTGCTGGTGGTTGAAACGCCTCGTGGAACATAGACCTTTCCTCCTTTTAAGACCTATGTGAAGCTATAGAGAAAGAACGGCAGTAAAGACACAAAATAAGTCAATAATACATTAATAATCATATAAATGTCTCCCCACTGCACAGGGCCTTTTCCAAAGGGTTTTTGGCTAGTGTAATAGCCGCTAAGAAATTGTAGTTATAGATGAAAAAAGTAGATAAGACCTGTCTTTATGTGGATCAAATAACATCACGCCCAGAAGGCACAGGTGCCTCAGGGTGATTCGCCCTGTCTTCCCACACCTTAGCCTGAGACAAGGAAATCTGTTCATCAGGCTGCATACATTTGGCCAGATCCTTAAAGGAATTGGAGCTAATTGTTCAACAGAACGTGCATTTGCACTTGAAGCGCTGCCTTTCTTGCTTCCCTAAGGTGGCCGCTCTGGAAAGCAGCTCAAACCCAGCGTGTAGTTTTGTATTGCAGTCCACAGAGACGTGAACGAAACGGGAGTCTCATGGCTCCCGCTGGCAGTACCCACCTAAGCCATCGCTCACCTGTTACGGCAAGCATCTGCCAGCCCACCACCAGACTGAAGAGGAAAGAAAGTGAAAAAGCAGCAAAACTACACAAGTGACTAATAATAATCTGAACGTGCACAGGAAGGGGATATAAACATTCTGTACGTAATCTGTTTACTGGTTTGGGTTGCTATCTAGACCTAGCAGATCTGAAGTAACACAAGCATTTTACTGGAGATGATACGGAACTCGTGGATGAAGTGAACAGATTAAACTGTTTATGTTCAACTGCTGAAAACACTCCAGAAATTGATGTCAATGTCAGAAACCTTATTAGGTTTCAGAAGAGGTAGGAAAGCTTCAGCCCAATCACAAGACAGGAGGTCTTCAGGCTTTTGCGAGTGACATCTGAAGGACATTTAGATTGTTTTCTATAAAAGGAAAGGGCAAATTTCCAGTACATATATAATCACTGGTAGCATTTATGTTGTCATCCTCTCTAAAGCAGTAACAAAGTGCACAAATGGTGGATGATTAGAGAGGTCAGTGAAGTGCTCCATTCAGCTGTAATTGTAGCGTTTTTAAAAATTCTTTTGACATCAGAAAATATCATATGTTTTTTTAACCCAGCTTTTTTCTATGATTAGTTAATTCATGCAAAATCAGTGAAGAAACAGAATGGCAGATTAAAAGCAGTAAAAGAGGAATGTCATTTTGCAGTAGCGATAAGTAAGAGGAATGTCATTTTGCAGTAGCGATAGGTAATCAGCAAAATCAGTTCACTGTAAAATTACCCCTACCTGCCAATGCTTAACTCCACATGCAAAAATTTCTTGAAAATACTACCACCTCGCAGACCTGGAAAATGCTTCGAAAGAAGTGCTGCCCCTTGTACACTTTTGCTGATGCTGCAAGCAGTATTCTCTCTTTTCCTGCTCCCCCTAGAGCACTTCACAAGAATTTCTTATCTCACACAGAAAATCTGAATACACTGTTCTATTTAATTAACATATATTTTAAACTATCATTGCCTTATAAAATCTGGCAATCTTCCTCCTAAAGAAATGATGTGACTTCTTTCTCTCTAATAGGATATGAAAACAAGTTATGTTTGCCATTTCATCATTTTTCTGCCCAGGTCTCAGTTTTGAGTAATGAATGGACATATGCTTTCCAATTTTGAAGCAAATTTACATTAGGGAGTAAACACATAGTGAAAATGGAAAGATAATCTGCCACCGACCAAATAGGAGTTTGCATTTCAGTACTATTCTTCGAAATAAGGAATAATTCCAGTTGCTTATAGTTGCCTAAAAGTGGTGGAATGCTTCAGTCTAAGTGTGAGTGGAGGTTTCAATCCAGAGACAAGGGAAGCAAAATACATGACATCGTCCATCGCACCAAGTGGAAGTCTATGGTACTTATAAACTTTTTTATTTCACAAAAGTACAAAATTGAAATAGAGGGAATACATGGCAGAAAGGATGTAGAGCTGGGGAAATTAAGAGACAGTCCTGTGCTGACTCCCCAGTGTGAAGAAAAAAAAAAAAAAAAGAGAGATTCTGATGATCACAAGCGTAAATTTTATGTAAGTTCCATAATTCCAGAACATGAGAGATGCCACTGTGAGCATACTGTAACTCAAAGATGAAAAAAAAAAAAAAATAGCAGGCTCAGGTGTAGTTTAGCATTTCAGTAAAATGGCTGTGTAGTACAGTCCTGTTCACACATCAGTTTTGCACACTCCGAGCTATATTCAAATGGTTTGTTATGCCAACTTTACTTCATACTGGTCAAAAATGTTGTTGAATACAGCAGGTTGTAACTTTCTCATGAAAGGGTACTTTGCCTTCAGTGCACCTAAGTTTTAGCATTGGGCTTTTGTCATTGATGAGGAAGAACGAGGTAGTTTAACTGATCCCCGGACAAACATCTGTAGCATCTTAAATGTCATGATGCCACTTAATGTTAGCAGTCATTTCCATTTTTCAGCTAATGGTTGTCAGCTTGCCATCAGCAACTGTTAGGGTGAAGTCATAAGCTCTCTGGGAGAGCTAATATTGCCTTCCTGGGTTTTATCATATTTTATTTTAGGACACCTATTTTCAAAGATCTTTATTCTGCTGTTCAGGGTTTCTGTAGAAGTCCAGGATAAGAAAAGGTTTTAAATGTTATTGTCTCGCCAGCTGCACAGTTTGCAAAGGAAGTTGCAAATCCTTTGACTGTGCAGTGCACAGCACAAGGTAGTTTGGGGTCGTTTTTTTTCCCCCCGTGTCTACCTCCTTCTTTGTTACACTATCTTTTTACGGTGTATGAGATCAGGGTCAATACAAATAGACTGATGGAAGAAACTGAGTTGTGGATTAATGCTGTGACCACTGAAATCCATAGCAAAATTCATACCATCATCAAGAGGCAGCAAGAATAAGCTTTAGGAAATTATTCAGATCTCTCTAAAGTCCTTCCATATACAATTCTACATTTCAGTTGGTGAAAATGTGATTTTTTTTTTCTTATCTCATATAATAATCATTATACTTCTGCATGAGGCATTTTCCGTGTGTTATTCGTCAAAAGGGGAAATTGCAAAGCCCGCTGGGACAGCCAGGTACAGAAAGTTGTGTCTGGGTTGATCTTAGTTTAGCTGAAGTTCAGTTCCAGTGTTTCAAAGAGGAAAGGGAAAATAGCTTTCAGTATTTCAGTGTATTCTATAAAGCAAAACAGACTGTAGGTATGCACAGCTCAGAATAGCCAACAGGAGGATTCTGTGGTACCAAACTAAAACAGGATCTCTTAGAATCCTTTCGTACAAAAGGCACCATGTGTTCTTATACAGTGTACACCATTAAAAAGCAGTTGGACCATACCCTGATATACATTCTAATTGCAGACTGCATAGTAGCCGGTACCCATTTGCTCTTTGTGTCAACTGGGATTTTTTCCCGTTGTTAAAAAAAAAAATAAAAAGTGAGGGAGGATGGGAGTTGTTCTTGCAGGTTTCTCTGAGTCTTAATTATAACTTCTCCCTCATACAAACAGTCCTGGTAGTCTGCAAGTCCTCTTGATTCTGCACTTTTATACAATCTTCTCTTCAAAATAAATGGAAAGCTACAAAGCCTCCAGCAATATGAAATTTTGCATAGACATTCACTTGCTCTAAAGGAGTTTTTTTCCAGATTTTGGATGATTTATACACTCTTCTAAGATACTGATGTAGTTTCCACAGTAAATGGTCTTTGATTTAGCTCATGGTTATCAACGAAAAAACACCTGAAACACAGCAATGTTTCATACATTGTTTATCAGCCATTTGCCAGTGACACAAGAACCGCAGGTGAAAGGAGGGGTGACTTTAAGCACATTTATTTTCATGCCTGTGCATTCAAGCAGTTTGCCTTGTAGAAAAATTAGTTGTCCTAAAGCTGATAAATGTGACTGATGCTGTTAAAGATGAAGCGACTTCAGACATTTTCTTTCTGATTTGCAGTAGAGGTGACCTCGCCTGGTGGTGGCTATCATGCAGTTGTTTCCTCAGATCTTTGCTTTTCACTGTACTCCTTTGCAGGTTCATGGGTCTGCGGTCGTCAGAAGTTACTTTAAAGTTGTCCACTCTGGAGTCTACACATCCTCAGTCTACTGAGAATAGATTTAAGTACCTCTGAGGTGTGAGTACAAATGAAGTCTGAATCCAAATATGTCACTTTTTATTTTTGCAGCCGGACCCTGCGGGCAGAGATATCTCCATCCGACCAATCTTGGAGCATTGCGAAAACACTCACATGACCATTTGGCTTGGGATTGTCTATGCTTATAAGGGGCTGCTGATGGTAAGCATAGCTTGTTCTGCACAACGCTGACTTCAAGTTGCTATTTACTGATAGGCATGAACTGAATTATCTTTGCTTTCCTGATGGCTGGGAGTGAGTTAAAACTTCCCTGAATACATCTTTTATATTTGGACCTGTTCTAAAGTTCATTAGGTAGTAATATGTGGATACATGCATACGTAAAATAAATAAGACATTAATAGTGCTTAAGCTGAACACTATAGATATACTGCAAACCACAAAATTCAATAGTGAAAAGATGGGTCTATGAATGAGACAACTTTGTAAATAAAGAAGCCCACTCATCTGAATTCCTTCAGGTTCTCCAAAAAGGTGGGACTAGGTTATTCTAGATGTTTTCTTCTGAGTTGCACATGTCCTTCAGAGACAGTTGCAGGAGATGCAAGACGAATTTGGAGCCTGAATCCTAATAACCCTTTTGCCACTGAGGTCCATCTCCACAAAAAGATTTAGTTTCTAAAATGGACCTCAGGAACCAGGAATCCTGAACCCTAATAGTTTCAAAAAAAGAAAAAAAATAAACAACAAAACCCACCTGTAAAAGTGACTATTAGTGATTAAAAGCTCCTAAGCCTCAAGGTTTTAAAAACATCTGATTTTGACAGCACAGACCAGCTGAACACCTATCTTGAGCTGAGCCCCATCTGGATCCTAAACCTACATAAACATTAGTTTACACTGCCCGAAGGGCTCAATCTGTTCTGTGTATTTGTAGCGTGCCTGTTTGTTAGGACACCCGTGAGGGACTGGGTCAGCTGCTTCCACTCAGCATGGTTGGTGCTGCTGCCCTAGGGGAAGCCAGGGAGAGGGAGCTGCTGGTGCCCGGAGTGCTCCTCTTCCCTCTCCACAGCGAATGGCGGCTCTGCTGGGCTGCCGAGTCCTGCTGCTTTTCATGCTGCTTTTTCTTTCAGGCTGAAAGGTCTTTAAATAGGCGATACAAAGTTCAACAGGAAGGGATGAGAGGGTTTGTGTGTTTGTTTTTTTTTAATTTTAAACAGTCAGTAGGTTTGTGGTTAGAGTGCTCTGCTGGGGAGTGCCCTCAGGCAGAGGAGGCAGAACCACCGGGTCTCTCCAGTTCCCAGGTGAGAGCTATGATCCTGGAGCTACCGACCAAAAGGAAGCCTTCCCACCTTCCCATCTAAAATAGAGGCAGGGGGAAATAACTTTAGGTGTAGACACCTATTTTTAGGAGAATGTCCGAGCAGGCTGTGAAACTAAGAGCTAGGACATACTTCATACCCCCAAAAGGACCAGGAATTAGGAGAGATTCCACATCTCAGCATTTCTTACTGGGCAGCTATGAATGGCTCTGGAGTCAGCATGTAACACAGCGTTGAGGGATTTTTGTTTTGAAGGCAAAGCCACCAGAAGTTAGGAGCCGTGACACTGACCAGCACTGGAGCCACAGTAAGATGTAACCGCCTGTTGGCATAGAACATCATGCTTTATGCAAAAGCACAGCACACCACCCCAAATTGTGCCAGTCCGTTGTATCTGGAACTTTTTTGCACACCAATGAAGTAGCCCAGCTCAAAACAGGCTCCTTCAGGCTGTCAAGGCCCCTGTACTGTAGCAGGGCCCGTCTGCAAGTCTCTGGAGCTGGGAGCTTCTGAAATTCCTACTTATATTGCTCTCTTTGATTCTTCCTAATCTGCGTAGTGCCAATTTCTGATTTTGTCTCTTTTTTAAGCCAAATCTTCCAAAGAGACGCAGCTAAACTGGTAAGAATAGCTTTAGTGCCCAATTGCTGGCAAGGTATTTAACTTTATTGCAATACTTACGTTCTATGTGGTAATGGTTTGTAACTGTTAGGTCATTTATTTATCTTCAGGGATTACATTCTTAACTTTTCATCCCTTTTCTAGTGTATTACTTTATTACTGGTTTGACATATCTGTCTATAAATTCCTGCTTTTCACTTGGGAGATTATTTTTCACTTTGTCTATTTAAGTTTACAAGATTTTTCTTAGATAATTTTTTATAATTTGTTACAAAGATCAATGTTTTCCATACTTTTGTTGCTTTCTAATCTTCTTGTATAGAAACTTTGAACAGTTTATTTTGTGTTCTCCCAGGTAGAATTTGCCAGTGTTCCTTATACAACTGCTTAAGACATTTTTCTCCGTGGTTCCATTTGAAACGTAAACCAGTAAATATGTTTGGTTCACTTAGAGTAGTGTAAAAGAACAAATCAAATTAAAATTCCTTTAAAAATACTAAAGGTTTCAAACAAATGGCAGGGTTTTCAATTAAAAATTTGTGATTTGATACTAAAGAGGGAAAATAGCGTTATATATTTTAAAAATACATTCTGAGGTAGTTTTCGTTGAAGTTTCTTTGAAGTTTGAGTTGTACCGGACAGTAATCAAACTGCATTGGTTCTCACTAGCCCTTTGCCCTAGATTGGTTTGTTGGCATGGATGTTGGACTGTTTTCTACAAGAGATGTGACTCTGTTTAAGTTTGCAAATGCTATTTGGCATTACTCGCTGTACTTATTTCAGGCACACGGAGTTTCATAACCACCAGTGAAATATACACCTTTTATTACTCCAGTGCCCTTTGTATCACACAAATTGCTACATACGAAAAAGGAAGATACTCTTCTGAATCACTTAAATAATTGCTGTGGTGAGTTATATGAGTACAACAGGATTGATGTATTTTATCTCATCACCAAAGATTTTTCTGTACGCCACCCATACTTTACCTTCAGAACAAACTCCAGAATCTCTCATGTTACTGTATCGTTTTATAAAGGTTTATCTAATGTGAAATTCTGCAGTTTGTAATAATGAAATACTAATCTCTAATTTAGCATACTTTATACTAAAGTGCTAGCATTTCTAATTACAGTACAGTGCAATATTTAAGGTAAAATGGCTTAATGATTTACTCAGGCCAAAATTTTTTACAGTGACCTCTTGTTGTCTCAAATTGACAATACAAAAAAAAATGGGTTAAACTAAAAAAGTACTCTTATTTTTTGGCTTGAAGACCTAAAGTGATACTGTCCACTCAGATGACGTAAGTGCACTGAGGCAGTGAATAAATCACTCAGGGTCGGGCAGAGCACAGAAGGGCAGGAAAGGGCAGAGAAGGCAAAGCAAGGCAAGATAAAGGAAGCCGTAACTCACCAGGATGCACAGGTTCTTTCTACATTTAAGTAAGCAAAAGTCGGATTCGCGATTCTTCAATTGCCTTTGAAGGGATGTGAGGAAATGCTTACTAACTGCATGAAGGCTTCTCAGTTATTGGATTGAGATTCCTCAGGACTGGTGACCAGAGAATAATAGGAAGGCAACCATCCTAAATCTTGCCTTTGTCATTGCATTAGTCTTCTTAGTGATCCTGGCCAAGTCCACCATACATATGGGACTCAGGTTTTTCCCAGTCTCGGGTTCAGCTCCTGAAAGGCTACATACAAGTTCAAGGTCTGTCTGTGTGTACATGGGGACCATCAGTTGCAGTATGTCTAGCTTTTGATTTCTGATGATGGAGATATGGTTGAAAAGTACCTTTATTTCATATATTCCAAAGGATTATAGAAATCACACCACCTTAAACCTGCCAGTGGAGCATTATTAGTGAGTGCACTAACATCTTTCTGAGGGGTATGAATTATTTTTCTGATCTCAGCCAGAACAATACCAGATTAAGGATGGATTGGACTCCTCTAGGGTGCTTTGCTTATTAACCACACACACTAGAATTGCTACAGTTCGATTCCCCTCTTCCTGATAATGCATTTAATTAACATTAGACTCAAGGTGTACATATCTTGGAAGTTTCCTTGTGTTGCTGAGGTATTATTACAGTTACATATTATTCAGCTACTGAGAAACAGGCTTTCAAGGCCAAGGTATATTTTCAGTTTGGCTGTTGCTCTGCGTATCAAATCCTACTTTTACCCTGTAAGTATTAATTAAGGGGGTTTTGAGCTGTAACTAATATTACTAATTACTTCTGATACGCAGGTTTTAATCTATGGTCTTTAGCTAACCTTGGTAAGGGTGAAAACATCAGTATTTCATGGTGGAGATAGGAAAAACTGATGCATACACAACATGGTACTTGGTAAAGGTCTCTAAGAATAAGAAATTTAATTCCTTCTAATGATTCACATTCCAGCCCTCTGTTTTGGTCACCATAGTTGACATTCTGCACAACACAACTCTGTAATTGATTTATGAAGCCAAATAAAGTATTCATTCAACTAAAATATATCTTTGGGATAATGTTCAATCTTAATTTCAAGTCTGAAAGAATCCATCTGCTTCCTGAGGCACTCTAATCACTAAATTGAATTTGTCTAGCTCTGACTTCCAAACCTTAAACCTTGGTGGGTCTTGCATATATGTTATCCCTCTTTCTCTAAAATTACCTGATGCCTTTATTTCTAGGCAAACTAACCTGCGTTTGGCAAAATTTCTATGACTTTTCTAAAATTCTTACTGCTTTATGAAAATGACATCTATTAATTGTTTACCATTTTCCACCTTTGCTTCCTCGGCATCATTTTCAGCCATGATGTTATAGCCTCCTTCAAGTCAATGTACAAATGTGGGACAGCATTAGGTTAGGAAATTTTGGAAACCTATCCTTTTTTTCAGTAAATGCTCGTTAATAGTTACATGTTGAGATCTATCACCTAGATTTTAATCAGTTTAAATTTGTTGTATTGGTTTTGTAACATACTGTTTTTAAATAACAATACCGTGCATACAAACACTACAGAGAAATTCAAGTAAGCTGCATAAATGTGATTATCTTTATTAAGTCTTGCAATCTCATTGAAAAAAATAATAGCATGTTGAATTATAGACTATCTTTTTTTTTTTTTGTCATTTATTGCCTGAGTTCATGTATCAGCCACTTCATTAATTTGTTTAGGATAGAAATTACTGTAATAGATCTGCAATCACTGAAGATGTTCCACTTTCTCTTTTCCTATATGACCTCTTTATATCTTATGTGGGGCTTTGCCAGAATTCCAATAAATATCAACAATTAAGTCCAGCAGTCCAGACAACTTCTAAATCAATTCCTAAAACTCTTGCGTGCAAGTTACCGGATCTCTCTGATTACAACAGCTTGTCTTGACAGGGTTTTCAAGAGCTCTCTTAGTGCTGGAATAAGCTGCATTTCACTGTTTTGGCAAGACATGAATGCATTGTTCCATCTCTGTATAAATATAGGACAAAAATATTCATTAAGCATATCATTACTATAGAATTTGTCATCTTCCAAGGAATGAATCATTATTATGATTCCTTTTTCTCCACATATGTTTTTAGAAATCCTTATGAATTCTGTTAATGCTGCTAGCCATTCATTTTCTACTACATGTTTAACTTCCCTTTCCACTGTTTTAGAACTTTAACTCATAATCATTATTATGAATTTCCTCTTTTTAACCTTTGTTACATTCTGTCTAGTCTTCATCCAATTTTATTGCTTGTTTGTTTTAACAATTTTTATGGCAAGGGAAGCTTCTTTAAATTTATGAAGTTTAGGGCAGATCGTTTACAGCACATACCCAAGCACCTTTCAGTTGCTGTTTGTAAATATTCCTGATGTTTCCCCTGCTCCTTTATGGAGTAGCTTCCTTCGCTTTGAGGGCTAATCCATAAACATTACTTTTCCAATGTTTTCATGCACTTGGAAGTAGATTTGCAAAAAAAAAGAAGTAGCACAGTGTAGGGTTTGGGCTGCAGTCAGTGCCCAGCGGTGCAGTCTTCAGTCAGCACTCGGTGCTCTTGTCTTGTTGGGCAGCAGAGGAGAGCGGTTTGGCCGGGGTGGATGGACCTCACCAGCCTGAAATGCCTCTTCTCTGGACTGCGGCAGAGGCTGGTTGTGTGACAGGCACCCGTTCACAAATACCCAGCCAGAGTCCAGGCAGCCGTTAGCGTGCACAGAAGCAGAAACTTGGGGTCTAACAGCATTCAGGCACCTGCTGAGGGATACTGAGGGACGGCCTGACCATCCTTGCTGGATGCTGGATGCTGGATGTAGCTTCTCGCTACCACTTCAGGTGCTTGAGTCCTCCCTGTACACCTGGCCCAGGAGCTAGTATGAACAACACGGCTGTGTAACAACAGGTGTGTAACCTGCGCTCCTCATTTTTACCTATTTACTATATTGACTTAATAGAGAATAGATAGAAAGACAAATTTTTTTTGCTCTGAGGAAAGTGAAGCAGTGGAACAGGTTGCCCAGAGGGGCTCATCAGCCTTTATCCGTGGAAGGTTTTAAGACCGTACTCAATAAAACCATGAGCAGCCTGGTCTGACCTTGCAGCTCAGCCTGCTTTTGGAGCAGGAGGTTGCACTAGGTGATTTCTTAAAGCCCCTCCCAACTATTTTATGATATATTTTACGATACTATAAAAACTAATCTTTATCAAATTAATAAATTTTCTGTGTAGAAAAATTGAACAGTCTCCAGATTATGTTAAATTTCTAATTATTTTCTGAAAATACTTTTCATTTTTAACACATTTACTTGCATTCTTTCCTAATTACCTTGATGATCAAAAAAAGTACTCAGAAGGGACTGCCATCTTCTCAATTAATTTACATGATTCCAACTCATATTTATGGTGGGTTTAGCACCAACACATCTGTCCCATCTTACAATCATTAGAGAAGAACAGAGTTAAGCTTCGTGGTGGGGAAAGGTAGTTTACAGTGGTACCAGATATTTGTTATATCTTTAATAAAAGATTGACAGTGTTTTAGCATCCAAAACATAAATTACCATATGGTTTTGTAGGATAAATTTTTCCCTACTATGACCATAAGGAAACTTCAAAGATATTCTTGAAATATTGCAGATATTGCAGTATTCCCTTACATGTCTCTTGGCATCAGTTTTTATATCACAGAAATAGATTTAAATTGTAGCATGCACTTGTTTTTATAAGAGATGCTTGATCGTTTTACAGTGCTATGATTGTCTGTGGTTGACTTATGCCAGAGACAATATAAAGCTATTCCAAATGGATACTCTCTAACAGCCAATTGCATATCTGTTTCAGCTTAGTTACTATAATGTGTTTCATGACTAAGCAGAAGTTATGTGGAAGAAAGTCAAATATAGTCTGTCTGGAAAGAAGGGAAAAGATTTTATTAACCTTTTGATTTGGAAGGCTTGAGGATAAAGGGGAAAATTTTATCTGGATGCGTGTTACTGTCCACAGCTTTGCACAGCTGCTTTTCCATCTTGCGCTGGGCAGGACCATACGAAGTGCCCTGCAGCGTAAAGGACTTTGCCAAGACCTTTAAAAAGAAAACCCTTCTGCTGAATAGCTGAATATCATATCCTGCCATTAATGAAAATATTTAGCTATTATTCTAATGCTCAATAGAAATATTAAGCTTCCTTTTAGAACTGTCTATCCAGAGCAGCTGTGGGAAAATGAACTAAATACCCACCTGACTCATACTTGATCAGGGCAGTTAGAGATAGTTTAACATCACATTGCACTGATTGTGAAGGTAGGAGGCCTACAAGGATATATATCATCTTTCAGTTTGCTAAACTTACTTGGTGTGCTAGTGATTAAAAAAACCCCCACTTTTCTATACATCTTGAAAACTGCTCAATATGATTTACTGCCCAATTCCCCAGTGAAAACCTGAAAATCAAAATGCTTAGGGGTTTGGGGATTTTTTTTGGTTTTGAAAATTCTCATGGAAAAAAATCTGCAGCCATTGCACTGAAATAAGAATGTACCCATGTCTGTGATGATCTGGATTTAATGAATGAAGATAAGCAGGGAAACCCACAACTCCAGCTTCACGCTTACTTCAGTCTGAGAGGTGTTTACAGGCCAGAGCCTGGAACTGCCTTTGTTTTACAGGGCAGCAGGAGGGGAAATCTCCCAGTAATCTAGCTAGGAAAAAAAAAAAAAAAAAAACAAAATAACCCAAAACCAAAACATAACAAAAAAATCCCCAGATGTAATATCTCTGAAGTAAAGGTTTGCTTTTGTTCTTTCATGCAGCACAGCAGGGCTGTGAGCCACAAGTGAGCTCAGTAAGTGCTACCACAATACGGTAACGAGCTGCAAAGCTGCAGCCTGGTCCGATACATAATCTTTCCAAAACCATACCCTCTGGTTATTGGCAAGCATGACTTCTGACAAGATTGGAGACTTTTCCTCTGGTATTTCTCTGCTCGTCTGACATCCTCGGTATAATTCACTTTCTTTATCTTTCTTTCTTTCCTAATACTGCTTCGTAACCCGTGTTCAAAGTGTAAGCAGAAATGACTTTGAAATGAAACATATAGACAAAAGGGTTTAAGGGCAGTACAGGCAAGAGGGAATGCAGGAGGATAAATAATTTCCTTCTTGTCATCTGCCAGTCTTTGCAGTTCAATAGCAAAATAGATGCTTGATTGTATTAATATATGTTGCGGGTCAGTAAGCAATCGTTACTGTATTTAGCAGTAATTCTGGTGAACAAGATTTGAAATGAACTAGCTAGTAGAGTTTTGAAAAACGGGGTTAAATGTTTTCCAATACTTCAGCTACAAACTCCTTTATTATATTCCCAGCTATCACAATTTAGTCAGTACAAGATTTTTAAAAATTAAAGTTTGCCTGTTTAACTCAAACACAAATACTGTGTTCTCCACAGTCCTGTTATCCCTCTAAGACTTTAATACAGATTTCTCTTAGTGACCAGAATTCTATCTTTAGTCACAGTGGTATAATCCTGTTGCCTTCAAGTATTGGTTTCCCCAAATTTATACAACGCTTGTCCCACAGCCTTTTTTGGTGCACTGACAACACAGCCTAAACCCACCACATCAACTGCTACAAAAGTAATGCTCTAAATCAGGATAGTGTCAAATGGAAGCTGCTTACCCTCAAACAAAAGGTGAAACAAAGCACTCTTTCCTGTACAGCTCATACTTTCAGAGAAAACCCAAAACAACATTTTATGACACTTTCTACATCAACAAAATGTGTATTTAGTAGACCAAAATGGGAAAGGCTTTAAGTTAATGACTGACGATGTAGGAAGCCTTCCTAGTTGTATTCTCAATTTGACTTTGGTTGAGATCCCCAAAGGGCCTTAAATTAGACTATTAGACTTGACAGTAGATTATTGTGCTCCTTAACTTTTAGATAACTGCTTTCTATAGGAGAATGCATAGCCCTGAGTTATTCAAACTCTTTATGTGATGCACAGGATCCATCAGGAGCCTCAAGATGGGAATTGTAACTGCCAGCAAAGGAGGTGCCTAAGCAACCTGGTGTATAACAATGGGGGCAGATGTGTCCTACCCCTCTCCGACTCTAGCACATTAGCACTGCTAAGAGCTGCCTGCCTCCATCCCTGCTTAATCAAAATTCTCAGCAGACATCAGAACTAATATCCCACGCAAGTGCCCAAGTAATTAAGACAGTCAGTCTCTCATTACAAACAATCTGACAGCTCTGAAAGAAGTTTGAGAGCTCCTTCTGAAGACAGCCTCTAGGCTGGGGCTAGGGAGCACATCTCGGGCAAAATTTGGAATTGAGCCATGTTGCCCAAACATGCTATGCAATGGTCGTCATCAGCATCATTCTCTTGAATGAAGATGGCTGACGCTATACTTTGTGGGGGGCTCGAGCAAGTAGACATGCTCTGAGAAGCCTTTACCAGCTTGAGCCCTCCCGAAGCAACAGGAGGAGATGCAGCTGCATTGCAAATCCCAGCAGGCCTTAAATATCAAATAGTCCTTAAATTGCACAGCAGTCTCAATATTTAGGAGTCCCCAAGCATAAGAAGAAGCATGATTTACACAGTTGGGGAAGATTAATGTTTAAATTTTAGGTACCAGGAGTAGGGAGCAGCTGACCTGGGGTACTGAGAATCCATGTTTTAATTGGAGCTCATATGTTTCATATTCAAAACTTGTCAAGAAACCACAGAAATCTGGACCTTTCACTAACATCTGCATCCTATCCCTCAACCAAGCCATTTTAGGGATTTTCAGGATTTTTGCAGTCATAACAGTGAATCTTTCATTTGTGCAGATTGACTGAGCCTCAGGGAGTGGGTACATGAGAAGGGCAGATGGAGGGAAAGCAAAGTGTCATGTTCCCTCAGGAAGGCTCTGTCTCAGAGGAGAAATCTTATCAACCCCATGGAGCCCTGCAGGCACCTGTAGCTGGCAAACAAGGAGCTCCTCTGCGATCACCACTGTCCTGGCAGCAGGTTGCAGAAAACTCTCAGCTTTTATCCATGTCTGAGCCTCAAAGATGAGTTTTGACTTTTAGAAAAGGAGAGCGCTCTTCCTGAGGCAAGCATTTTACCCAAAATGCCAATAAAAATTAAAAACAATGCTCCCAAATTTATAGTGCATCATTCTGAGGAAACCAGCTTGCTGCAAGAGCCTCTCCCTTTCTTTAGTTACCATATAAATATCTTCCTTTCATCTGGAAGATACTTAACCATTTTCCATGCTGTTCTCAATTATAAATGAGAATGGGCCAAACCATAACCCCCACAACACTGTTAAAATGATCTTTTTCCATTATAATTGATATTTTAGATTGCTTTATAACTGCCTCAGCTATAAATTCATGCCCATTATTTGCAATAAGTGCTGGCCTCATTTAAGTATGTTGGCTGTATTCCCAGAATAATGCTTTTGGAAGGGAGTCTGTTCATACTGGGAGAAGTGGGGGAGAGTGAGGGTTGACCTACAACCCTAAAAATCTCATTAATAATTAATTGTAGCAGGAGAAAAAAATCTTCTCCATAGTTAATCCGGGTCTCATACCTTTAAAAATATGATAGAGCCATATACACGAGGATTCCTTCTATCCTTCAAAGCAGCTCAGCCCAGCCCAGCCTGTTTGTCAGTTCGGGGGCTGCCAAAGTGTAAATTTGCTGCGCAGCTGATTTGCGCAGCAGCAAGAGTGCAGGGAATGCAGAGCAGGCAACCACTGAGACGGTAGACTGTCTGGGAGGAATACGTTTGTATTCTGAAAAAAGGCATCACTAGTGTATGTCCCTAGTGCAGCTGGGTCAAGGTAGTGGACAATTTGCTTCTGCAGAGCCTGCAAAGGAGTCTGCATCTTCCCTGCTCCATCTGTGCACAGTGCCAGACCCAACAGCAGAGAAGCACTGCTTGCATCCTTCCGTGTTGGACGTATTATCTAGGGGATGAGCTGTTTCTCTGGCACAAAGCTACCCAGCTTGATATTCACCTCAATGGCCCCACCTGAATGTCTCTGAGACCCATCTCTGCTCCAGGTAGCTGTCTACGTATACCTTGACCCCTCAAGAGCAGCCCCCTCCTACGCTCTGCCTACAGCAGCCACTACTTTTCTTCCTGCACTCCTTCAGCTGCTGGGAAGGGCAGGAGAAGAGGCAAGGGACCGGGGTGGGGTGTGGGCTCTAGTCCTGCTAGAGGAGATGGGTCAAAGAGAAGAGATAGGCCTGCAACAAGGAGGTGAGGGAGTGCCCTGGAGAGGTCCATGTCCTGCAGGAACGTGTGGAGGGTACAGGGTGGGAATGGTGCTGAGGATGACTTGAGTAAGGATTGCAAGGTCAACTGCTGCTGCTGTTTCTGGGAAGGGCCGCCCCTGCCTACATATCTTGATATGGATTTTGGCAATGACAGCAGCTTTCGGAAGTGGGTAAGTGTCACATCCTGATCCGGGACGTGGGAGGGGGGGGGGGGGGTGTCTGGGAGGACCTGTAGCGATTCAACACATGAGATTAAGACACAAACGAGGTCAGATGCCATCTGCTAAAGCTTTATTGTCATCTCCCAGCCTTGACTACTGAAACGAGCACTAGAGGTAAAGGAAGAAGAGGAAAGGCAGGAGAGAGAAGCAGTATTACATAGCACAGCAAGAGTATAGTCACCACCATAGGCCCATTTTTGGCATCCCGACAGTCCTCTTAGCATCAGTGGTGTCCTGTTGACTCACAATCCTCTGATCACAACAGTGGCAGGGGTCCCAGGGTCCCAATTGTGGAGGGACATGGTGCTAATTTATAGTTAGTCTGCTCGATACGTGACCAATCAGTGTGGAGGCCACTTTTGCTTGGCAATCTTTGTGTAACAAGTATCTTGAAAGACGGTTGCCCCTGATGTGCCCCTTGGTGGTCACGACCACCACAGCGGCGGACAACTTTAGTACATCTTGTATTCGGGTGCCCGCTTAGTTCAGCAAGTTCTGGGTGCCTCTGGCCCCTATCGCAAACAGGATATGGCTGGTCTGCTTGTGATAAGAGCCATTTGGACTACTGGTTTCCTATTACTAATTTTGCTTGTGGTAAGAGAATCTTGAGACATCTTATCGGTCTCTTACGGTGAGCAAGAGGCTTGCCTGGATTAGGCAGCGCCTCCAGCCTGCCACACTCCATGGGCTGAGAGCAGATGCCTAATCCGCCAAAGCCTTCCAGCCGAGTCTGCTCAAGAACATGTGGCAGGGTGACACATGTGCTGTAGGCAGGAGAATGAAATAAGCCAGCAGAGAAGCTCAGCGATGGGAGGGCAGGGCTGGCAGTTCGGCAGCAAGTCCTGGACTGAAGTGCCTGGGAGAGTAGGTGGGTGGCCGCAACCCGCTAGTTCCTGTGGGAGCGCAAAGCAGCTGAGTCACAAATGGGTGGGTTTGTCGCCATTGTTAGTTGAGGTAAAAACTAAGCAAATAATCCAGGAAATTTGCAGTTATTAATGTCCAGTTGTTACTACGGTTGAAAGCACGTAAGGGCAAAACTGAGTTTGTACAGCAAACATAAATCTGTCAGTTCCCAACTCTCTTGTGCTTGACTGGCAACCAAATAATGTTCTTCTAGTCCAAGTATTTGCCTTTGAAATGTTTAATGTTTTTTCCCCACGGGAAAA
Source organism: Vanellus vanellus (assembly GCF_965231255.1). Lineage (NCBI taxonomy): Eukaryota > Metazoa > Chordata > Aves > Charadriiformes > Charadriidae > Vanellus > Vanellus vanellus. Next base: position 102,462,726 of record NC_138906.1, read on the forward strand.
AAGCAGAAAGTAAATTTTTACTAGGCAACTGCAATTAATCCCCAAATGGCATCACCGTAGACCTCTAATTTCCTGGATTACCACATGGGTTGCAGTCATATAAAAGATAAGATTATCCCCATGACACGGCAGTGGACAAATGTGATGGTCTGGGAGGAAAGGTACCAAGGTGAATGGGAGGGCACCTTTTTTTCTTTCTCTTTCTTGTCTGTCCCTCCAATGTGATCAGAAAAAGCTAGAAAACACAGAAACCATGTGTTGGGTCTTAGTGATGGTTCCTCTCTCTGTCTGTCCTTTCCCTCCAGTACTGTCTGCTGTCTGCCATTCTTCCCAGGGGACCATACACTCTTACCAGGCTTTGCCTAGACTGTAGGCTGGGTTACCTGTTTATAAGGTCTTGAGTTCATTTATGGTTTTACTGCCTTGCCAGAATTTCTCTGAGGAGTGCAAGGGGAAGAAAATACTCATTTGCAGCAGTTCATGTTGTAGAAAAATCTAATTAAATTTCAAGGGATGAAGATGGTTTCCTTACGCTAAAGTCTGTACCCTGCTGAATTGCAAAAGCATATTGCAAATAACAAAGGGGCTAAAACTTAAAAATACACCAAAGAAAAAAGCAAACAAAAATTGCCACAAGAATGTTTTATGCCAGAAATCATTAGACAACTGCAATTGAAAGGCCATTACCAACTCCCACTATAATAAAAGACATTATAATTGCAGTCTGAACAACTAGGGTGACACTTTCTACATTGTATATTTGTCTCCCATGGGACACATCTTGGCACTGCTGTTTATTAATGTAGGTGATAATCATACAATGAATGACTGGATTGATAAGAGTATATTGAGAACAGCTTCTAAAAATAGCTAAAAGAACAATGCAGATATCTTTCCTGGAATCCTTGAAAACAAACAGAAAGAGCTGTCTTTAAAAATTACTGAAAGTATAAAATAGAGATAGCCATAGCATTTAGAGGAATTTATTCCCATCACAATTCCAAATTTCACATTTTTCTTGAGAGAGCAGGAAACTGTCCTAGTGAGAAAAACAAATCACGGAGGTAATTAGATATTGGGTAAAAGGTAGGTGTACATCTCTGTATTGTAATATCATCTATATTTGTCAAGTTAGAAAACATACCAGTTTAAAATTAATGCTTTTTCTGGATGTCAGCCAATTCCTCTTATAATTATCATCTTTTTTCCTTCTTTTACCATTTCAGTTATTTGGGTGTTTCCTAGCCTGGGAGACACGAAATGTCAGCATTCCTGCTTTGAATGATAGCAAGTACATCGGAATGAGTGTATACAACGTGGGGATAATGTGCATTATTGGTGCTGCTGTTTCATTCCTTACTCGGGACCAACCCAATGTGCAGTTCTGCATCGTTGCTTTAGTCATAATATTCTGCAGCACCATTACTCTCTGCCTTGTGTTTGTACCTAAGGTAGGTGAATTTGTTTAGCATGCGCCTGGATGGTTTTTCCCTTCTGCTTTGTAATTGTGATATAATATGTAAAAGTTCATTGCCTTTTCAAGTACAGGGGATGTGTGTGAATTCTAAACCAAGCCCATCTTTAATCTCTTGTCTCTGGATCCTGAGAGGAAGAACAAATCTTCATGAGATTTTGGAGAAAGTGGAATATGCAAAGTTACAGGAGTGTGAATACATGCGTTTCTAAAGCCTACATCTTTACTGAATCCGCGACTGAGGAAACAAAGGTTGTTTTCTGTAATTTCAATGGAATAGTCTCCATTTCCAACTTTTAGGAACTTTTTGGAAAGGGTGATAAGTGGGGATTCAGGGGGGACAAGTCCAGTTGTCTACTCTGCACGCTTCTTATGTACCCTAAGCATGATGATCAGGATCTCTGCTTCCATACCTACAAAACTGTAAGACTTTTTTAGTCCACTGGCATGCTGCAAGGTCAACTGTGTTGAAACCTCTAAGGTAATAAAGTATGGTGGTACAATAGGCTTTATCAGTACTTCAGAGGAAAACTGCACGTACGCTACAAATGCTGACACTGAAGATGTGTTTATTAACAGGGCTATTAATGGACTAAGTGAGGCACAGACTGGGAGGCATATGCTTTCATTTCTTTTTGCACTTTTGGGCTCTGGGATGTGTTTGTTGTTGCATTGTTGGAAGAACTGAGAAGACACTTACCCACAGAGGGCTGGAACTTGAGCATTTCACTTGCAGAGTTAAGCTTTAGACATTAATATGACAGATATTAAATGAAAGGAAAAGTGGTTTCTACGTAACCTTACCCTAGAAAAGCCTTGAGTTCTGGAGAAGGTATTTGATATTTTGGAGTAAAATGCAGAATTGTGTTCATTTTAATTGACTTGCATAAACCTAACTTATCACCCCAAATCAGATGTGTATGCAGTTGGATGTTTGAAACATTTGCAAGGCAAGAGTCAAGACACAGCCTTTCACCTCTGGAATCTGTTTTTAGGTTTTTCAAATGAATTGTGATAAAAAGTTTGTGACACTACTGATCCATGTTCAATACATGTATTAAGCAAATTACAGTGAATAGGTTCTAGTGAAAAGCGGCATTCCTGGTGATGGTTCTAACAGGGGGACCAAGAACCATATGTGTAAAAGGAACAAGCTAATACATTTATCTCAAAGTATTCCCTCTGAAAGAATTCAGAGGCACAGAGTAGCAGTGGAAGCTGACATCTTATCTGCAAAAAAGCAAAGTAATTAATTCTACAGGACCAGCTAACCAGGGTGTTTTTACAAGTTCTGCAATTCATTTCTCAAATTAAAAGAAAAAAAAAAAAACAAAACAGAACAAAAAAAAAAACGGTACAGACATATATAGTCATATTTCTATTCTGGATCGTAGGGAAGAATCACAACTTCATCCTAAATTAAAGAAACATTCGCAAATACAGCAATGGAGAGTACTTCGAAATACTGCAAGATTTAAGTGTGTAAGCTGTATGAAAATACATATCAAAACTCTGATGCCAAAAATACCTCCACAGAACGTAAGAACTCTCTTCAAAGAGAAAATATTATTAATGCTGTGACATGCTCTTCTGCCCCTTTGCTTTCATGCTCCTTTGCCCATCCCTCTTTTCTGCTGCCACAGGCTCTGAAATGACTTTTCTGTTTCCTTTTTAACCCCTTTTTCTGCTCTTCTTTTAAACCCCAATTACCCTGTCCTCATTTTTCCTCGCAGTTCTTTCTACTCAAAGTACAAACATGAACCATAACCTTCTAGCATGTAGCACTTAATCTCATTCCGTGTATTGTCAGGTTTCCCAAAGCTTAGCTTTTTTGCATTAAAAGTGGTCATTGGATAAGGTACAAAAAAAAGAGGTTGAAGCGGGAGCTGGAGTGCAGCACTTCCAATGCCCATGTGAGTGCTTTCACAGCTGGAAATTTCTTCTTCTTGAGCTCTTATATTTTGTCCTACGTTTCTTCTCGCCGTGCTGTGCCACAGTCACAGCGGGACGGCTGGCGAGCGCTCTGTCCTGCAGCCTGCTCCAGCACAGGTTTCACAATAGCCTGTCTGGACCCCGCAGAAGACTAGATCCGACACCACCCAGTTTGTACATCTATGTAAGATGTCAGTGTGAGACAGGCATCAAATCTCTTCCCTTAACAAATGTGTAGTCAATTAGTACAATTTTGGTGACATAAGATTGCTGGTGAAATACTAAAGCCTGTGGCTCATCAAGTGCTGGAGATGATAGTGAAGATTTGCACTTTTTCATTTATTAAACGGTGGCCAAACAGATGCAAGCACTAACATGGTTTTGGACCAGGCGAGTACTTCTAGTTCTATGCTATGCAGACTAAAATACATTCCTTTTAACTAATCTTCAGCGCTCTCCTGAGTCAACAGTGCTGGAGTTCAATTTTGCCCCACAGCCCTTTTGTGAATCTGAATAGGCAACTAATCAGCGATGTAGGAGAACTAGGGAATGCAACATGACATTTTTGCCTTATTTCTTGTCAACTCTACTAATGTTATTTACTTATAACATGGCAATTACTATACTCCTCCAGTTAAATGTCCACCTCGTCCACTGCTATTTCATTCAGCACCAAGTGCCTCAGAAAAACATAAGGAAAATCCCATAGTAGAGTAAGACAGATCAGGGGAAAAATGTTCATCGCTCTCTCCATTTAAAGGTTTCCTCAAATACAAATATCGATACCCATTATGCTGCACCCTACTTCTTATTATCCAATCAAAAAATGTCCAAACATTTTAAAAACTGTTATAGATTTCTGGGTTTAAGGATATCTTGTAGAAGTGATCTGCAGAATTCAAACATACGTTATGTATATTTTTCCTGTTAGAAGTTAACCGCTATGTCTAATTGTCTTTTTAACAGCCAACACATCTATAGTATTTTTCAGTATACTCATCACTTCTTTAAAAGAAGCAATACTAATATGTATTGTCTCTTCATGAAGTAATTTTCCCACATTTATCCATGTTCATCAAACTTCCAGATCCTTCTGTTTTTTCTGCTCCATCCCTTTTGAGACAGAACACTATGCTCACTTCTAGTCACTCACCGAGTGCATACCATCATTGGCTGCACTGGCATTAACTCACTAATTCTGATCCAGTTTCCTGTAGAGCAGCAAGGCAAAAGGAATTCTAGGGGGCCAGGATTAAAAATATTAATTTTCTGTGTCGGTAGCACTTTTTGTCTATTTGGCATTGACTCTTTGTAGATATTCAAGTGTTGACTCTGTTGAAATTGAAACTGCACAGATGTGAGGTGGCAAGACACAAGTTCGACTGACTTTATGGCCAGAAAAAAAAAGAAAAAAGCTCATCTAACCTCATCCCTTGTACAGCGTGAGCCAACAACATTGCCCACGGACTTTTCCATCTAATCCACACTATGTGAATGAATTCATTAGAGCCCATGCCCTTGTGGCAAAACATCCAGTCTTTAGCTGTAAACTGCCAGATGACGATGAGTCAATTGATGGATGGCTATACTTCTATTTTATATTCAGTTTGAACTTAGACCACATCAAATTGAAGAGCTTTTATCATGTAACACTTTTGCCTGCTAATTTAAGAAGCCTTGTAATTACCGTTCTTCACCTTTAACTTCATTTTAATGCAGTTTTTGGTCTAGGAGTTAGACACACCAGTCATTACAACCAGCCTAATTAAGATCAAAGAAATGGGGGAGAGGTGAGGCAGGGGGCTCTAGGAAGACTCAGCTACAGCAGGTTACTCAGGGCCTTGAGCAGTTAGGTCTTGATTATCTCCAGGAATGAATACTCCCCAACCTATCTGAGCATCTATGCCAACGTTTGACCATGCTCACCATAGAAAAACTTTTTGTCTGATATTTAAATGAAATTTCCTGGGTTTTTTTAGTTTGTGCCTCCCTTCCTTTCATTGGGCAGCACTGAGAAGAATCTGGCTCCATCCTTTTTACTTTCTCCCATCACATATTTATACACATGGATAATGTCCGTCCGTCCCCCCCCGATTTCTTCCATCTCAAGACTCGTCAGCCTCTGCTTGTATCATAGAGGCTCCAGTCCTTTTCAGCATCTTTGTGGCCCTTCACTGGGCTTTCTTCAGTATGTCCATGTCTCTCTCCTACTGGGAAGCCCAAGCGTAGACACAACACTCCAAGTGTGCTTTCCCAGGGCTGAGTAGAAAGGAAGGATCATCTTGATTGGCCCAGGGTACTGCTGTCTTATGTTCCACTTGGTGTCCACCACAATCCCTAGTGCCTTTACTGAAAAGATACTTTCCAGCCAAATACCCCTCAGCCTGTTTGGGCGGGTGCTTGGGGTTTCTTTCAAAGGCAGGACTTTGTATTTCCCTTTGCTCAGCTTCAGGAGATTCCTGTTCGCCCAGGTCTCCAGTCTCTTGACATCCCACTGAATGGCTGCACAACCACCTGGTGTATCAACCCCTTCTCCTCTTTGAGGATCATCTGCAAACTTGCTGAGGGTGTACTCTGTCCCACCATCCAGGTCATTAACAAAGGTGTTAAACAGTATTGGTCCTTGCGTGAACCCCTGAGATACAGCACTAATGACTGGCTTCCACAATCCGGTGAGCCTGGCAGATCAGCCAGTTTTCAATCCGCCTCACTGGCCACTTAACTAGTCACAACTTCATCAGTTGGACTGTGAGGACATTATGGGACACTGTTGAAATCTTTGCTTAAGTCAAGAAAAAGAACTCTCTCCTTTCATCTACCAGCCACTAAATCTCTACCGTCTTACTGAAGAAAGGTATCAGGTGGGTCGGGCAGGATTTCCCCTGCATAAATCAACAATGACTGCTTCTAATCACCTTCCTGCTCTTAATATGTTTGGAAATGGTTCCCAGGAGGATTTGCTGCAGCACTTTCCATGGATTGAGGTGAAGGTGATCAGGCAGTATTTCCCCAGATCCTCCTTCTCACCTGTCTTGAACACAGCTGTGACATTTCCTTTCTCCCACTCCTCAGGAACCTCTGACAATAAACATCACCTTCCAAAGGTAATTGAGAGCGGCCTCACAATGACATTGGCCACCTCTCTCAGTCCCCAGGCATACCATTAGGCTGCATGAACTTGTGTTCAATTGCTCTAGGGGCCTTCAGGGTCTGGGATTTCCGAAGGCAAGTTTTACCAGTAAAGACTAAGGTGAAGAAGGCATTGAGTACCTCACCCTTCTCCATCTCCCTCATCACCTGAAAAAAGACAATTTATTGCCTTCAAGCATCATCCTGATCTGCACACTTGTAAACACGTGTCAGGAACCAAGTGTCCGATCAGCCAGATGTCTCTGTCAGAAGTTAGGTCTTTATTTCATGCCATGCAACTGCAGAACAGTTTCATGCTCTGAAGAACAAGTGGGACCAATTCCAAAACGGGTCTATACCACAAAATCTGACCGTGCTGTGCTTACAAAATGATGGCCCCTTCTCTCTTCTCCCAGCCCAACACCTTTGGATTTATGATGCCGTACCTATGTGCTCAGGGCAGGGAGCTCCTTCAGCTTTGTCTGTATACAAATATATATGTACGCTGCTTGGCAAGTAATCATAAATTCTGTATTCTCCAGAGTAATCTGAGAAGCTCTCTCCCCCTTGCCAAACAGCTACTAGCTTTCTCTCCTTATGTCGAGGTGATATTTTCACATTGTCACTGAGTGTTAAATCTTACTTATATTTGCTTAAATTAAATATGTTTAAGGTTAACCTTTTTTTAAGTGGCTTATTTAATTTATTTGAACAGATTTGGTTTATTTTGGGTCACTAAAACCTAATTAAGTTTCTGTTATCTCCAGAGTGCAATCTCCCATGGGTTCTTTCTGTTAATACTCCTGCTTCATGCCTCTCTCAGCTTGAGTGTTACTTGTAACAGTAGGAAAGGAGAAATTTCAGATGAAACTGTGCTTGGGAAGAGAAGGGCCTGGTGGGTTGTTTTTTTCTTAAAGAAGGAATATATCCTTTGAAAGCATAAAAATGTCAATGAAGGAGAAAAATACGTTTGAGGAAATATTAAAATATATTTTTAACATAACTAAAATCCAGTTAAATATGTTTTAAATGAGTTTTTCCTACTTTTTTTTAACACTTCTCTTTGCAAAATCATTTTGGTTCAACCTCTTCTGTAAAGTTATCCAGAAATCGTCTCGAGTACTGCACATGGCAAGCAGAGCTCATTTTCCAGAATTTTGTACTTGAAAGTCAGAAAAGAACTCTTGGTTTGCCTTTCCATATTTTGAGATACAAAAGAAATAGCTGCAAAAATAAAACCGTGTACATGACTTCTTAAGGCTTTTAAACCTTTCAGCTCATCACACTGAGGACAAACCCAGATGCAGCCACACAGAACAGACGATTTCAGTTCACTCAAAATCAAAAGAAAGAAGATTCAAAAACATCAACATCAGTCACCAGCGTCAATCAGGCCAGCACATCTCGACTAGAAGGACTGCAGTCAGAGAACCACCGTTTGAGAATGAAAATTACAGAGGTATTGTTTATTGTATATACTGTGTAGTTTTTTTAATATTTTTTGTTGCAATTGTGTAATCTGCTTAAATGTTGACTACTTTTTAGAGGAAAAAAATCGCTTTCCCCATAGAAAAATATTGAAATGACAGGAAACAGATGATTTATATGAATAGCTAATTAATACAGGGAATACTTAGCAGGTGTGATAAAATGAAAATGTGCCTCAGCAAATTAAAATGAAACTTCCCCTATTTATTTTTAATGGGCAAATTACCCTGCTGCTTCACATGGACGTGCTGAGCACCATACAGCAATAGCTTAGAAGCTCAACCTTTACATGCAAGTGTAACAGAGACCTGCAGCCCCAGGGGCACTTAAGAGCTATCTTTGTTCCTGTTTATGGCTAAGTTCAGAGACTGCTGTTGCTGTTATTTCTCAACCTCTCTGAGAGTTCACTCAAAAAGTTGCTAGACAGATTTTTACATCTGCCATGAAACAGAATTAGATATTTTCCTAAGGTAAAAAAGACCTTTACAACATGTAAGCTGACCCTTTTAGCACAAAGACCGTGAAGTTTCTTCAGTCTCTACCAAGAGAAAAGCTAAGTAAATGCAGTGGATGAATTCCATTAGAGCTATAACATGTATATTTTTAATTATGTCCATCATTGCTCAGGAGACCTCAAATGATGACAGGTCAGCCTTGGAGACTGCCCGTTTTGTGAGACAAGATAACCATAACTGATTGTCGTGGTTTAGGCCGAATCGGCTACTGGGGACATGGGGGACCCCAGATGGGAACCGCAGATGCTCCCATCTACCCCTCTTCAAAGAGGGGTCCTCAAACAAGGACACTGATCAATATCTTACAAAAAAATTAACCTGTCGTTGCCTAGTCTATGAAGTATTCTTATAACTTGAAGAAAAGGTATTTTACTGCATCCCTTACTTCTTCATCCAGATCTTAACTAACCATCAGACTACCAACGACCCCAAAAGCAAAAGTTATCACTGCCTTGTTAAAGAAGTTTGGTTCTTCAGGTGTGCCAGGTCCCTTTCATGTGAGAGCCTTTCAATTTTTAATGAAGGCTCAACTGGCTACTGACTATTTCTGTTTCTTTATCCTGGTGTATTTTTGTCTACTAAGCCTCCTAACTCACAAGATCTCAGCCTGTGCCTTGCAAGGCTCATGGAGGTGATCACAAGTAAGGCTGATCAGTGCAACTGAGCCATAGTAGTGCACGAGGGCCCTGCTGCTCTTTTTATGCTTTGCTTAAATAAATCGAATTAAATACGCAGAACCAGTAGGTCCAAATAAGAGCTTAATCATCATGGGGATTTGGAACATGTCCTACTGTGGCAAGTAGCTACATCTCTGGCTTACTTACCTTGAGTTGCTATGTCCCGGTTCTATAAGGAAACAATGTAAATCTTAATTCAGCACTTTTAATATTCAGTTAAGCCAGTAGTGATTGGGATGTACTCAGGACACCATATCCTGGGCAACTGTTCACAGAGAGCATCCCAGGTCACCATTAAGATGTTTGCGTCTGGCTATTTTCTGGTTGGGCTGTAGCCAGTTGAATACAAGTTAGCCTCTGGGGAAGGCACCCTGTGTTCATCTTGGTGCCAAAGGCTAGGGGTACACCAAGCCGGCATTTCTGCTGCGGCTCTTCCAGTCAGAAAACATCTGTGCTTCTCTCCCCCCTCTCTCTCCCTCTAGTCTTAAAGGATGCTTTGGGGAAGAAAGAGGACTGGGAATTTTCTTTCTTCATTTTTTTCCCTCTTGGGAAGTTATACTTAGAGTGGCAGTTTAGTGCTAGACATCAGATTACACAAGACACAAAAGATATAAAACACAAGGGTAATTTTCAAATCATAGAAGTATAGATTCTCAGCCCCAAAACTTAAAACCATGAGTTGTATTTTCTTCACAATTTCACACACAGAGAGACACAAACAAAAAGTCTATCAGTAGTCTGTCTCTCTAAGAAAGGTAAAAGGAGTAAAAATAATCTTTAGGAAAAAAACCCCACATTCACGGTAGAGTTGACTGCAGTCACTCACATGGCTGGACATGCCCCTGACGCCATAGGTCACATATGCTCCTGTACGTTCAGTAATTTGATTGATTGAATAAAGTGGTTATAGGTATGTATGCCACATTTGTATGCATAAATAGTAAATAGCTGAGAGGTTTTCAGACTGGGCCCTTTTCTTTCTTATTCAGCAGTACACTGGAATTGCTTAAACTGAAGCTTATTCTTCTCACATGCCCTGTGTGCAATATCACAGCTGAACAGGGTTTGTTACTTGTAGCATGACTTTTGGAGGTAGTGCTGTAGTGCTATAAGAAAATTGTATTTGGCACAGTGTGGCAATTGCATTACCACCTGCCTTCAAGTCTAATTATAGGAAGCTATGCAGTTACTGCAGATACCTGAAGCAATGACTCTTGAATTTTTAGGGATTTGTACTCTTTTCTGTTTTGCAGCTGGACAAAGACTTGGAAGAGGTCACAATGCAGCTTCAGGACACTCCTGAGAAAACAACATACATTAAGCAGAACCACTATCAGGATCTTAATGACATTCTTAGTATACGGAACTTCACAGACAGCAAAGGTGAGCGTTAGTAAAATCCAATAGTAGCTTAACCCACCAAGATTTGAATAGCAATCTCATTGGATTGGTTCCAGAGCACTCAGACCTTGGTAAGGTAGAGCTTTAAATATTTTGATTGCATTCTGGAAAGCATTCAGATTCACATAAAAAGCTATATGATACCCACTGAGTAGTTATTTCTCTGTACATATGTCTTCTGTTGTGTCCCCTATGTGTATAATATACCTGCTAAAGTGGGAAACTTTTAAAAGCATGCTTGTGTTCTGAAGTCAAGTTTTCTGTGCTGCACGGAGGGAGGAATGTCACAGAATGTTTCAGATGTTGCAAGAGTTAATTGAGCCAGCCTTCACCAGTAGGAAGCCCAGTTTAATATGTGCTCATCTGAGTGGGACGTTCACATCTATCGCGCACGTAGAAGGGAAACATGTAAATATTTCAGTGCTGATTTGGACTCTAAATGTAGAATTGAAGGCACTCATGTATGAAAATTCTTCCCTAGGAACTGATAAAAAAGGATTTCATGACTACTGTAATATTGCTAAGTTGTTTCTACTGTGTCTCTTGCATCGCTCCCTGAAGGAATATATGCAAAAGAATTGCTTCCATTAAAGCTATTTCACTTTTGGGAAGCAATAAGATCTGGTGCATAGTGCAATAAAGTGGAAGCCAGGACACCCAGCTTCCATTTCTGACTCTAGAATGGATCTACTTTGTGACTTTTGGCAAATGACTTTGTACAGCTGAATATTACAATAGTACATGAAAAACTGGTTCCCCGGTGTTGGGGCATTGTAGACCTGCATGTTTGTTGCAGTGCTAGGCTCAGGCTTCCTAGTGATGCGGCAGCATAAGCTTGGTTAAGTGGAACAGAAGCTACTCCTGTAAATATAGTCGTTGAAGAATAAGTTTAGAACAGCAACAGTTCATATATGCTTTTGAAGTATACTGAAATTCTGGTTGGATAAGATTACCTTTTCATGTGCTTTTTCGTTTTAGCCTGGGTATACATTCGGTTGTGTAACTCGTGGCGAAAAAAAAAAAAAAAAAAAAAAAAAAAAAGGAAGAGCTCCATAGAGTTCCCAGTGTCCTTTTTAAAATTAAAAAACAGAAGGGGGGAAAGGAGGAAAAGGAAAACGTAAATAGCTGCTGGAGGCGTGTGATTATTGGGCTGAGATCAGCAGCAAGAACTAACATCAGTGAGTGGGATGAGGCAGTTTTACTAAGTGTGTGAAAGGAACACATAGAATGTTCCACCCATGTCAGATGCTGCAGGAAAAATGATAAATCATGAATAACATTTCAAGCAGAAAATATACATTCCATTGTGCCAAATGCCCATCTGAGTTTGGGTATGAGAAATAAAAACGATTCTCAAGAGATACGCTAGGTATAAATTTAGGATGGGACGCTTCCCACAGCAGGTTGCACTCCATTAGCAGTAAGATGTTGGCAAAGAAATCAAGGAGGAAATATAACCTTTCTGCACTTACTTGTGGCTATATCTACAAAAGACATCGAAGCCTAACTGCTGCTTTAAGCACCAGCATCCAAGATTGTGTTCCTAAGTTTCCCCCAGTACAGTTCCCCAACTTCTACATTTCTGCTGCGGGGTACATGTTTAAAATCATCTGCATGTACAGAGCCTTGATGTACGGAGTAGCTTGGAACTATGTACTACCGGGATTTACAGGGTAGATATTGTTCTGCATATTGAAGTTGCCAGAGAGGGTTTTCTGAATGGACCTACCACATAAAGCTCTGCACAAAACAGAGAGGAAGGAAAAGCAGCATGTTTTCCCTTGGCTGTCTTTATATTGAATAGGTTAGAGCATCCATTCACCTGGGAACTAGGAAGACCTGGATCCCAATTTGCAGCAGGTGTTTGGAGCTTGGTCCCACACCCGGTGGCGAATGCCCCAAACATGAGTGTTACGGAGTATCCCGATCCTGACTCAAGTGACATCAAATATTCATACTTCCAGGCTCTGAGCCACGATGTTCAACAACCTTGCTAGCTTTTTTCTGTCCCTCCATTTCTGTTTCTTCTGCCTCTTGTTTTCTCTCTTTCCCTCTTTCCCTGTCCCTTAGCTGCATGTCTGAATCTCCTCTGTATTTCTCTTACTGCATCCATTTCCAATAGTCAACCTGGGTGCTTAATTCAAATTTGCCATTCCAATCAGAATAACAAGGCTTTGGAGAATTCATGCTGCTGAGTCACTGCTGCTTCTGAGCAGATGCAAAGAGATATCACTTAAATGGTACTTAAAAGAATTCTGGCCCTTACGGCTACAGGAAAGCTAACTCTGACTGACATAACTATGCTTTCTGTAGCTATGTATTTCATGTAACTTTCTGTAAATGAAAGTGCAGAACCTTGAAATTATGCGTCCCTGATGGTGCTTGAGGGAAGCTTCAGAATTGTAAATAATTTCTTAGCATGACCTAGAAGTGACCATGTCTCTCACCTCCACCTTGCAACTGGGCAAGCCAGTCCGATGTTGTTTTTAAGGTGATGCCGAGGTTTGTGCCTACCTTGAACCTTGTAAAAAATGTGAGCTGAGAGATGGGAGTAGGACAGTGAAGAGAGATGCTAAAAATAGCGGCTGACTTGGAGCTAAAAATCATAGCAGATCACTTGCCACATTTGCATTGTGGACATGGCTGAATCCTGGGTCAATATTCTTTACAAAATGCCTCGCTCTTCTGAAGGAGTTCACATCGAGAATGCCGTGTAGTGTATGCCCATTGCTATTACACAAATTCAGGGCACTGCACTTCAGAGAACAGATAATAACACAGGACTTAAGCAATGCACCTTGAACAAGTCCTAATCAAACTTTAATATCATAGTACACTTCAGTAGGTTTCTGATCTGTAAAACTTGTCCAGAGTTAAAATTCCTAACTCCTATAGCCAAGTGCCAAAGGAGGTTATCTGATTCTTCCCTGCCTTCCCCACCACCCTCATTTACATCAAAGATGGATTTAGGATACAAAAGTTAAATTACTTTAGCCAAAAGTGATAGGCACAGCTTTACCCTCTGGCAAAGTTTCATAACTTTGGAGTTCCTGGTTAGTTATTAACAACAACAGCTCCTGGTGTAGCCCAAGAGCTCTTTGCTGGCACAGGGATTCCTTCTTTACAGCCTATTTCAATGCAGTACGTCTCACTTAAAGAGAGGTATTACCCGAGACACTCATCTCTTCTTCACAAACGCATCATGTCCCTGAGACATCTACAGCAATTGGCTATGTCAGAAAAGCAGTTAGGAAATGTGGCTTGTAGTTTATGGTTTTAATGCTTTTTTTTTTTTTTAATGCAGGCTTTTGTCTGCACTGCTAGACAGCTTTGTGTGGTCAAGCAGTTCTCAACGTGCTCCACAGGCCGCGGCTCTGGGACCTCAAATGGCTTCTCCAGTTGAATCTGAAAGGGCATCCCCTTAGCTTCAGTTGATACATTCCTTGGGTGACTTTGAGTCACTGTGTCTGCCAGAGACCTTGGCTCTGTGCACGGCACGTTAGCTTCTCCCCCGCTTGCTGTTTGTGGGATCTTGTCGCCTTGCTGGAGCAGCAGAGCCGCGTTACATCTGGGGTTTGGGGCCGGGATGGGCCGTGGGTGAGACCCACGCTTGGCTCGGGCAGCGCCTGTGACTGGCAGCGCCGTTCAGCAAGGAGAGCCAAGCCTGGGGATGCGGCTGAGTTTTCCAGGCTGACATTTGGAAAAAGGAGGACAAATGCTTGTACCTGTGATGCTGTGTAAAGAGGAAGGTTGTGCCACGCAGCTCCAGGGAAGAAATACCCTGGTGCTGGCACGAGCCAGAGCTTCCTGAAAGGGCTTCTTCCGCCCAGTGTGCCAGAAACAGGAGAGACTTCGTGAAGGTAGAAGCTATTTCTACCATGCAAGTTCCTGCAGGGATAAAAGTTACTGAGGAGAAAAATACAGAGGAAAGATACTAGGAGGGGAGGGGGGGCTGGCTAATTTTGCTACCCTTGGAATCTTACGATCTTACTCTATTTGACATTTTATTACATGAAATTATTTCTACATGAATGATTCATAGATTGCAAGAGTTTCATTTAAAGCCAAGCTTAGAAGAAATTCTGCAGGAGAATCTCCATTTATTTCTACCTTTGGCAGTACGTTTCAGAGTCACGTATTAGAAAAACTAATGAATGACAGCCATACTATGGGAAGTCCATAAGAAGCAAGAGACGGCCTTGCCATCGTCCCCACTTAGGAACAAACCCTTTTTGCAAGTTCTTTCTCTGCAGGCACCCTAGCTTGCTCAGAAAGGCTCTTCTGTTTTGAGCCAGAAAGCAGTCTTTACTCATTGCTGTAAATGGACTGGGAGCATTCATTTGCGTGTCAGCTATGCCTACATGCTGTCAGTTGTCACCCCACTCCGATGTTTCCGAGTGTTAGTTTTTCCCCATGTAAAAGCAGCTCAAAGAAAAACAGATTTCAAAGGCACGCTGCTTGTAAATGCGAAGCAAAACAGAGTTCATCTGTGATAGAGGGGGGAAATATTACTTCTATGAAGTTAGCGTGATTCAAGCATTAAGCTTGAGATTGAAACCACAAAGACAAAGCTTTCAGAAATAACTCCTTTAAAGCAATGCTGTTTTAAAGAAAGTGTATAGTTCATTATATCCCTTGTATATAGAGATATAGGGAGAGTTGTATACTGGTTTCTATGAAGCCTAGCAAATGGATTGCAATCCTGAAATTGGAGCTTGTTTCTATTTCAACGGGGAGACCAAACTGCCAGAGGTTCAGTGCCTGCCCTTCCTTGCCCTGAAATAACTCTGTAGTAAAGGGAGTTTCTTCTGATTTAAAGTAGTGTAAATCAGAGGAGAATCTTCCTGGCTTTTCTTTTTAAAAAATCTTCCTTTCAAAACATAACTATCAGAAGTCATGATTTAGACTGTCTGGTGCTGTGCGTTTAGTTCAGGACAACTCTTTCTGATATACCCAGCAGACAATGTGATCATTTTCATTTGTCCTTTTGTTTTACTTTCTTTTCATCTTATTCACATGAAGAGCAGAAACTGGCTAATCTTGTTTCGCAGTTCAATCAACAGAACTGTGAGAAATTACAGTAGATTTTTTAAATCTACCTTTAGCCTTAAAGTTTCCGGAGTTCTTTAGTAAATCAGCAGGGTTATCTCCGCCAGCTCTTATAAGTCATTATCAAACCACACTTGCTTCTTTGTGGAGCATAAAATATGCTTTCTAGCAAAGAGAAAACAACAGTGGAATTGAAAGATGTGGGGTGAAGAGCGGTTCTGCCATCTAGTTGTAAGCCATCGGAGGAATATTGCCACTAAAGCGTAATGATGAAGATGTTCAATAAAGCTGCAGTGTACGAACGTCAACAAAACAACCTTCTAGTTAAAGAAATACAGTTCCTAAAATCTTGGAAGAGATTGCGGTAGTGGCAGTCACCCGGTGTTTTCTGCCTGCAGCTGAACAGGAGTCGTTAAAAAGCAGGATGCGTTTAAGCCAGCTCAGGTAATTTTGGCAGCGCCAGGTTGCGGAGGGGTTATGCGTATGGCAGGTCAGAAGCGAGCATCGCCCCTGGCAGAGGGAGAGGCGAGCAGCGGGGAGCAGTGACCTCCTCCCCGAGCCTCTCCGCAGCGGCAGCCCATCTCGCAGCTCAGGGCTTTGTCATTGGAAGCCGTTTCTCTGCCGCAGGTAGGCAAAGGTCCTGAGCTAAAGCCTCCTGGCTCTCACCGACAACTGGGCAGCGGGTTTTGTTTTCTAATGAACCCATCAGTGAGTGCCGTGCAATGCCCTTGAGATCTATTTGTCTTTTTTTCCCCGGCAGTTTTCTGAATGGAAAGTGCTCAGGCATCACTTATCCAGACTTCTGAGTTCCGGTTTGAGGTCTACAAAGGTGAAAATTACTTCGAAAGTGCTTCTGGCTAATGTAAATTCAGTTTTGCAGGTAGTCGGATCATCCCAGTGCAAAGTATTCAGTAGCATGTGCAGTGGCAGACAGTATCCTGAGAATGAAGGGCATTTTTCAAGTGGCATACTTAATAGACAAAGGAAGAAAAGATGGGAAAGTTCGAAAAGCAGTGCTACACTTTCCAGGGGAAACTGGAAACTCAAATGTTTACCGTTGCCCTTAATTTATTTTCTTTCAGTTGTTCACGTAATACAAAATCAGTTTCCTCCATCCTTAAGTTTTTCAAGTGCAGATGGTGATAGTGTTTTTTCTTTAAGCTCCAGCTCCTGGAAGCATATGACTAAGTGAGAATCTTGCTCTTCATCATTTAAATGAAAGGTAAATGGGGAAAAAAAAAATTCTAGTTTCCATAGCTGCAGAATAAAAATCTAACAACACCTCTCCCAAAAAGCTTAACAAATAAGAATTACTCAACTTTTTTGTTTTTTGAAAGAAGGAAAGGAAAAATTAAAAAATCTCAACATTGTGGCAGGTTTATGTGGATTTTGTCTGTATTGTATACATTTACATGAAAATTTGTATGTGGTAATCTTGTATACAGAAATTTATGCAATGTATTAAGAGAGTCATCTGCAAGAGTGGTAGAAAAGGGTCTATTAAGAATAACACACAGTGATATATGGGCAGTTGGTGTTGAGGGGTGAGTAGGCAGAGAATATATGATTTCTGCTCTACTTTAAACTAAATCCCCCACCTTTTTGACAGGGACCACCTCCTTCTCTCCCTTTCTCTCTCTCACAGCACAACTGAAAGCACAAGAAACCCCTTTTGGGGCATACAACACAGATTAATATATGAAATCACATACTCCCAAAGCCCAACAGTTGCGTGTTCTAGTTATTAGATGAAGAATTGTATCTTCAAGTGGCTTTGTAAAAGGTTAAATTGCTCAGCTTGGCTAAAGGGGTTGGGACCTTAAAATAGTTAAATAATAGACCTTTTCCATCCCTAATTACAAGGATTACTCAAATTTTAACTTTTCTCTATATCATAAAATCAGCAGTTTTCATTGTCAGCTTAGATCAGCTCAGGGCTGAACATTTGTTTTAATCAGGGAAGTAAAAGGGTCTTTCCTACGTGTCTGCTGATAGACATCACAAGGCTTTTATGCAGATGTCAAGCTCAATATACATAGAAATGTGATATATGGAAAATAAAAACTGAACTCTTGTGACAGCAAAAGCCACACCAGCAAACTCCAGGCTGTCCTGAGATGATAGACTTCAGTGCTTATCTTAGTCACTGTCAGATTTGACTCTTTGCTGTTGTCCTTTCACATCGAAGCCATCACTGAATCCTGTCATATCTTCCTTTTAAGAACTCTTCTTGCTACAACTGAATTCCTTAGCTCTCTTTTACTGACATTTTCTTGCCCCAACAGAAGCGGCTTCATGTGTTCTGGCCGCCTCCTTTCTCACCCAGAGCCTTCTCTTCCGTGCAACATAAGTGAAAAATCTTCTCCCCTGCTCTTCTGAGCTGTAGTGATCCCCGTGTCGGCTCATTTTTGCATCCTCACCTATTCACTTCTTTCCAACTTGCTTGTTATATTTTTCACAGCAGAGAGTGACTGCTACAAAATAATGCCAGGGATGACTGCGCTGGGAGGACAATTATACACGTTGGAGTTTGCCCTCAAAACATTCCTCCTTTCCTCACTCTTTGTTTCTGCTGCTTGTTTTGTCCCATCAGTGCTCATTGATAACAAATATATTCCTACCGTGCTGGGACCTGAGCATTATCTGGGGCTTCTGAGCGTTAGTAGAACAGAAAAGCATCTTAAGCCTTCGACATATGCTGTGTTTTTCATGCTATTTTCATTTCTCGTCAACATTTCCCTGCTTTTCCCCCTCATACCCATTATTACACTCAAATCCTCCAGTGTCCTTTTCCAGTTTTTACCTTCGAGTCCTCTTCCATGCTGCCTTAATGCCTGCAGCAATCACTGTTTCCCTGTGTGTGTGGCAAACAACTGCCGGTGATGGATTTGGAGCTGCTCTGTAATTATTTATGAAAACTGTGCGCTGTCCTCATTACTCAGATGTTTTCCATGTGACTTTATTTGGCTTAACGCAGCAGGAGACTTTGGCAAAGCAGGCAGGAACAGAAAGGATCCCTGGTGAAGGCAGCCTTCTTAAAATGGCTGTGTTCGTCCACGTTTCTCAGGGGGACCGATGCCACGGGCTTCAGCGCAGCTAGCCGGGGACTCGCGGGACTCCCGGGGGACTCAGCTGAAGCTACCTACGGGGAAAATGATGATCTTCTACGCTATCACTATGCAGAAAAGAGAACGGCAGGAGACAGCTTAATGAAATCATTAGCTGTCCTTCCTGCAGACAGCCTATGGACCAGTGCAACTGATATGAATCATATTTCCGGGCTGAATGATAGCAGATAGTTAAATGACAGCACTGAATTGCTTATGTGATTGCAAGAGTACCAAGGTTTCATACATCCATGAGATTATAGTTTTTCTAGGAAAAGACTTACATAAGAGTTTTTATTCATATGAAAAGGTAACAGGTTTTGAGTGCGATAATATGGTGGTGAAGTTACGTTAATTTTTTACACAGCCTAAGACTAGGTGAGAGAACATGATAGGGCTACATAGAGGTGGGCTACAAGGTTTGGTTTGTGTACTTTTGTCAAAGGTGGGAGGGAAGCAAAGGAAGAACAAAAGTGTTTTTTTCCCTTTTCTGTTTCCTCATGGTAGTTCCTGTGAAGGAGCACATCACCGAAAGCATCAGAGTACCAAAGACTCACAGGGAAACCTGAGACTGTGTTGGAATACAGGCAGAAAGAGTTTACTTTGTGGTGTTATGAACATCCGAGAAATTTTAAAATGAAACAATTTAAAAATGGTCACTTTGTCACAGTAAAGTAAAATTGAATATGTTATCCATCTAGATGGTGAGAAAGCCATTTTGAAAAATCATCTTGATCAAAATCCACCAGCACAATGGGGCTCATCAGACCCTTCCAGAACAAGCAAAGATCCTATAGAAGACATCAACTCTCCAGAACAGTAAGTATACACCATTAGATACTGGTAGAGAAGAAGGCACCCCTGCTCTCATGGGTATGCACGTGCTTGTGTGTGCACGCTTTCTACTGTTTTAGACAAATTCCATCCTGGACACCAGCTGCCTTGCTGATAAAATGTTAATTTAAATGGTTACAACCCCCATCTTTCTCTTTCATGCATTTTTATGGGAAGACCTTGACTGTAAGCCTTTTCAGCCAAGCCCTGCTACAGAGAGAGCCTAGACCGTCAGCAACAGGAGATGTGAACGGCACCTCCTGAAGTACCAGTGGGCAGCAACGTTGTACCGTGATGCCTCCCTGCCACCAGCTCTCCATCCCCACCAGATTTAGAGGATATCAGGGCAACCAGATCCTAAGGTGTCCCAAAGGCAAACTTATTTTGTCTTGTCAGAAACATCCATAACATGATGTCTAAAGTTTCTGTAGAGAGTTACAGGGACAAGCTGTGCCCAACCAGCAATGTATATTACGGAGAGAAGAGGATGTACTTATGCGCACACACGTGTTTCGAACTGTTGTCAACAGTCCAAGTCCTTCCACACACCAGCCAGCGGGCTCCGTGGTGCACATAGCCATTTTGTTTTCTTTCTATCTTAAGCTAGCTGAGAAATAAAAACAATATCTTAGGGCTTTTCAACGTTACCATAGCAGCTGGACCTGAGTTTTGGCATAGGAAAGCCTGCACCGAGTAGTTTCCCTTAGAAACAATGCTGCGGCTACACGGAGAGGATGGCACAAAGCACTTGCTAGATTCATGGTGGGGAAAAGAGTCTTATGGTATCAGCTTTTCTCTCCAGGAACCTATACAATAAATTCACGTAGTCCCCTCTACCAGCTCAGCAGGGCCTGCGGTGGGCCCGAGCTCAGGGAAGCGCTGTGCCCGTTTGTCCCTGGATCAGTCATTTCCCCACGGCAGCCTGGCTACATGGGCATCACTTCATCAGGATCTGAGCTAATAGCTGTCAGACTGTGTTTTGTACATGGGCAACTTAAAAGCTTATTTAAAAACAGAATAAATTAAATAAATTACTAGACTGAGTCACATGTTACATCAGTGACAGCAAACCTGATTTCAGATAGCAGTTACTGCCTTGTACTACCTGGTGCAGGAAAACACGTGCATTTCTAACTCTGTCCTTGCACTCAAAAAAAAACCCCGACCCAAACCTGCACGGGAGCTAATCCACACACACATGCACAGGTATGCATCAAAAAAAAAGCCCCCGGTAGCTGAAATATCTGGTTATTTCACAAAAGCGGGGGGATCTCACTGAGAAAGCTCTCGTGACTTTATGGGGTCAGCAGAGTGGTTTAATGCATAGCTATTAGAGGTCTGTCGTTTTCCAGCACCATTTGTCAGAAGTAATGTAGTGTGCATGCAGCTTCATCCGCAGGTGGCCCCCTTACATTAAAAGAGATGCTAAGAAAAACACAGACGCTCAGATAATCCAGTTCTTCCGATACAGGTTCAATACAAGAAAAAAAAAAGCAACAACATTTGGTGAGGACAGAACCTCCTCTAGGATAGCAGTAATTGATGAGAAGACTGAGATTTCCTAAAGGTCTTAAAGAGAGGGTCAGTACAAATCTGAACAGCCACTGACATTTATAGAAAGCAATTAATAAAGGCCTGCTAAATCAAAACAGTGTCATTCAGCCCTTGCACAGCTGTGATTGTGCCAGGACCAAGGGTCAATGTCTCCCCTGAGGATGCGTTGGCAGTTTGGGTACCAGAGCCACACCACCCAGGCACAGTGGACCTGCCAGAGACGAGAAGCGTAGCTGTCTTCAAGACTAGAGTTTTGTGATTCCCTCTCTTTGACGAGAGATTGCCTCTTTCCAAATTTTGTGTTCTTTAAGAATATCTCTTCTCATGCGTGCACTTTTTTTCAACTTGCCTGGCAGCACTTCTGGTCTTCCATGGTTATTAAATATATCATTTTTGTCAAAAAAAAAAAAAAGAGGTAAAGACAAGCTGTAGCTTGTGCCTTCTCTTTCTCATTTTACTGCACGCAAAGGGCATCTGTTGGAGAGGTAGTCACATAGTCTCTTGAACCTATTTATTATTCAAGAACAGAAATCTCAAAGACATTAGTATGAAAAATATTTCCTTTTTGCCACAAACCTATGGAAGGAGGACATTAAGACAATGATTTGCCTACAGAAATTTTAACTCTTCATCAGCTATAGCAAAAAGAAGCATCCCAGCTTCCTGTTACTGACAGCATTCCAGAGTGCTGACATCTTCCATTATGAAAGTTGTCGTAGAGTTCATAAAAGAGTTTGACTTGGGATTTTTTCATTCTTTTTTACCACTAGTGCTACATCTGACTAACTGCAAGTGTGATCCCTCATCCTACAGTTGTGTCTAAAGTGAAGGCATGGCAGTATGCATGCACTTTGGGCTCAGTAGCGCAGGAAGTTGTAGCACATTTGTTTCTGGGGTGTTTTTTATAGCACCCCAATCAGAATGTGAAAAACACTTGTTTTGGGCTTGGCTCAGATTTAAAACTCTGCACCTAAGGAAAATGCAATCTGTATGACTAGAACAGCCTTAAAACATGAGCGTAGGTGATTCGTGGGTCCCTTTGCTCCTTACTCCCTTTCCTGTGGGGCAGGACCCGGTAGGTTATCCAGTGTCACATAAAATTTGCCCTACCCAGTCAGACCACCAGACACGAGGTGCAAAAAGTGGGTGCTGGCTGCTTTCTCTCCTGTTCACGCTGGCTACACAGTGTAAATTAACACTTCCCACAGTAGACAAAGCAGTGCTGGTGCGGAGGCTCAAGCCCTGCTCTTTGGTTTTCCGTGGTGCTTATTAGCATATTCCCTAGCAGAGTTGCATCAGCTTTCGCTTTCCCAGGTGATGCTCAGGCACAGTCTGGTATTCAGAAGCCCCGTTTGGGGGGAGCTGAACTGCAGGGGTGGAACCTGCGGTTCATCTCAGGTCCAGAGAGCAGCCTGAACCAGTTCAGTATAGATATAGCAGTTCATTTCCCAGTAAGCCAGGGTGTCTCGCGCGCAAAGTCAACTCCTTCCTCTTCCTTGGGTGCGTGACCTGCTGGAGAAGATTGGTGTACCTTATCTGGACACATTACTTCAGTAGCAGTTTTATCAGTGCTGAGATATTCATCAGGATCCTATTTATATTCCAGCCAGATAGTGACCTGCTTACTTATCTAAAGATCGCATCAGTCAGCTTATCTGCACGATGGCCACACGAATACATTCAGTGGGATATCTTCCGTGACCCTTAAAGACATTCTTCTGTGCGCCTTCATTCCTGCATGTTGTCCCATCTCACCAGTGACCTACATTTGGTGAATTAGTTTTTGACACTGTTAAAATTTATACTGTTCTCATTTTAACAACAATAATATGTACCAGTCTTGCAAATCTCTGAGTAAAGGTGGTGATAGATTTCTGCAGGACCCCACTAAAATCTGCCATTTTGACAGACTATTATTTTCTATATGTGGTCATTTTTGTAACCTTCAAAGCAGCTAATCGCTGTGTCACCCTTAGAAACTACCTTGACATTTTTTTGAGCTAAAGCTCCGCTTTTAGCAGCATTCAAAAGACAATCAGACACCCTGTTGGAGCCAGTTATGTCAATTTTAGTAAACAAAAATTCTCATCAAAAAAGGTTGGTTATGACTGGATTATTGCATTACAGCCATACGCCTTGGCATGAACACGCCTCCTGTATTCAATTTCTTCACAGACAGCAGTTCATATTAGTCTATCTATGATCCTACTCAAATCTGTTGTTAAAATAAGGTGGATTTAGAATGGTTAGTTTACTTGCTAGTACAACATCTTGCTTTATTATAGTCTCTTAGTACTTCTCCAGCTTCCCAGCAGTTGCTAAAAATCAACATTAATGGGCTGAAGAATCGACTGAAATGCCCCCTGAATGCTAAGACACAGTTTACACGCTCCCACAGAACTTCAGATGTTTGGCTGTAGCAGCAGTTGTTCCAGTCTCCCCAATTACCAAAGGATCTCAACAGTGGTTTTGTGTAGCAGAACCAAATTATTTTTCAAATGCCTCTGCCCCTTTGTAGCGTCGTGCATTCCCGTGTGCATGACATTGTGTTCCTGTGTGCATTGACATTGGAAGTCAAGCTTTTATTTGATTTTATTTATCCCTAATAAATTGCTTTTCTGTACAGAGCTGAGGGTACATCCCCTATTCTAACACTGTACCCTGAGAAGTGGCTGCTCTGTGTGGCACCACCTTCCCTTTTCATCTCCTTCAGCGGTTGTAGAAAACCACTAATACTAACCATTCCCTCCCCAACACGCTTGACCACATCCTTTGCCATATCTACATTGTATGCGTAACTCGAAACAAATTGTATGCCAATTGCATGTATCCTGAAAAGCATTGACAAAATGCAGCAGGGGTGGAGGAGGGGGAAAAGCACCAATATCGGAGGGAAAAAAAAGCCCACACAGTGAGGCGAGGTACAAGATTTACTTTCGCTTAAGGACAAAATAACAGTTTTGTTTGGATTTTGTTACTTGCTTTGGTTTGGTTTGGTTTGGTTTTGTCTTAAGTGTTTTGTCTAAAGTCTTAATTGTGCATGAGTCTCCAAGCTACAGTCCTCCACCCCAATTCCAGGAACCAAGTTTTCACGTGAAAGTAAACTTTAAGTGCAGCTAAAGCAAAATTGGCCACCCACTGCAGCCACTGTTGGGATAGCCAAATAAACATGCTTTGTCCATGGTATGGCTAACACTTAAATGGGTGAAAAAAAGAAATCCCATTCACTTGATTATGCAACTGCATTCCCTTGGAATAGCTTCAAAAAGTTCTTTAGTGAGAAGTCTGTACCAGTTGAACAAAGCAAGCGTTTCCACTGGTGGGAAAATAAGCATGGGCAATTCTGCGTTTGACCCTGCAAGGAGAGACAGAGTGACAATCCGCCGCGTCTGGCTCATAAGGATTCAGCCCATGGAAGCAGTGAGCCATGCCACCTCTGCACTCCTTGGGAACGAGGCACGATTTCATTGATAGCACCAGAAAGAGTCGGGCACAGCAGCAAAATAACCATGAATGGATTTTGTTTAATCCCAGGGATGCATTGCCAGCACTACAGTGATCAACACCGTGGATTAATATTGCATCAAACTTTTAAAGGGAGTTTGTGGGGGAAAAAAAAATAAATGAGAAAGATCTTCCCGGCTAGGCAGACTACAACTATTTCCACCACATCTCTGTATAAACAAGCCTTAGTTTGCAGTGAAGAAACTAAAGAGGAGCAGCATTACATTTCTTTCCGCTTGAATTTGAAAGCGATACTGCTCAGTGCCCGAGCACTGCAATGGATGCCTTGGTAGCTGTCTCCACTTTCTAACACAAAGCAAAAAAGAAATGAAATGTCATTTTTGAATCAGAAAGGCTGTCCAAAGGCAAGCTTTCAAACGTACACTTCTTACACAGGCCTGTCTATACACAGTCATTATGTCAGATAACAGGGAAATATAAATTTAAAATTCCATTGTACTGATACAATGCTTTGTATGGGCATTTTTTTTTTTTTCTGGAATCAAAAAGCCAGTCTTCAGTTCAGCTCTGTCACTTTGACATCTGTCTTCTCTTGAAAAAGTCCCTCTGTGTTTCACGAGTGAATGTCTCCAAATGCAGCAGCTATCCTGGTACGATAACATCTTAATCACTGAAAACACCTCTTGCACTAACTAACCTCAACTGGATTTTGGTTTTGTGAAAGGCGTTAGTATATACACAGCATGGGGGTAGAAGAGCCCTTGTCTCATGACACTGTCCTCTCCACGGAGAGGGGTTAGTCGGGCTATCTGTGAGCAGTGTTTTGTATCCCATTTAAAAACAAAGCAAAACAAAACAAAACAAAACAAAACAAAACAAAACAAAAAAAAACAAAACAAAACAAAACAAAACAGACAAAACAAAACAAAACAAAACAAAAACAAAACCAAAACAAAACAAAAGCCCTACCAGTTACCATGATGTCAATCTGCTTGGAGAATTTAAGACAGAATGTTGGGTTCCTAACTACTGAATTTTGACGTGGGTGGTTGGTTAGACTGCATTTAGAGTGCCAACTCCTCGGGCCCACAGCACTGACTGCGGGAACTTGAGAGCATCCCGCACCTCGAAAGCACAGACCTAAACTGCAAAGAGGAACTACTTGGAAGAAGCCGTCAGTCTGAATTCTTTCCCTCCGGGCACCTGTGTTTGCCTTCGCTGGAGTTGCAAAAATGCCATCCCTAATTCCAACATCCTTGTACTAAAAGTGGCGCGTGGCTTAAAACTCAGCCGGTGACCTGGCGCGCGCCCGTGCAGTTAGCCGGGGCTCTGCGTGCAATAGGTCACCGTGCAAGAGGCGGGGGGGTTGGGGGGTTGCTAAGCCATATGCCCTCATTGCACACTTGACTTTTTCCCATATCAGCAGTCTCACAATTGCTCTGAAAGTGCCCGGGAGTTTCAGACGGTGTGGGATGCTGAGAACGCGCCCTTAGATTCTTTTGTCACGTCTTGCCTGTCAGAAAAACTCCCCAAGGGGGAATATCACCGGGGTGGCACAGCTCAGCAGCAGCCAGTGTGATGCTCTTGGCATTAACCCTCTCTATCGCAGCAGCAGCAGCAGCAGGCACGGAAAATATCCTTGCAGCAACCTGCAAACGTATCAAGCGTGTAATGTGTTGCCTTTTCCTCTTGGCTAACGCTCCTCTCTCTCTCTCTGTCTCTCTCGCAGCATACAGCGTCGGCTGTCCTTGCAGCTGCCCATTCTTCACCATGCCTACTTGCCATCCATAGGAGGAGTTGACGCTAGCTGTGCCAGTCCGTGCGTAAGCCCCAGCGCCAGTCCTCGGCACAGACACGTGCCGCCCTCCTTCCGAGTGATGGTTTCGGGGCTGTAGGCAAGGGAGATCAGTGCTTCCTGAACTGCTTTTAAGTACTCAATGACTGGACTAAACATCTGACCTAGAACTCTGCTACAAACATATAACGTTGGCTCTTGCCGCAGAGGAGCTACTGCTGTGGCCGTCATCACAGGAGTACCCGTGTGGGAAGGCAAAGGAGAAGGACGCAAGGAGTTTGATCTGTAGCCTTATTCATGGAGTTTTTATTTCGTCACGTAGAAGTCACTGAAAAACATTTCTTCCCAAAATTTCTACTCGCAACAGGAAGGCTGGGATATACGGATCTTGCAAAAAAGACACTAGGAAAAAAAAAAAAAACCAACACTCAAATGTCACTGAGCTTTATGTGGCTGCTGAGAACATGCAATTCTATACTGTATCCATGTAAGGAAAATACAATGGTTGAGCTATACCATATTTATTGAAATAGATACACTCATTTTTACAAGAGTTGTGTTAAATTGCTGGAAACATTCTGCACTGGTTAGTCTTGCTTGTTTTCATTTCAGGGACGGTGTGCGATGGGAAAGGAGGATTATGAGAAATGATTCCTCGGGTGTCATTGAGACTCTGCAGTGCTGTGAGCGGGGTCACCTCTAACTCGCAGCTGTACGTGAAACCCAAGCAGAGGCTGAAGCTCCAGCTCCGAGTTGTCACCAGCTGGAGAGCTGCTGGTTGGAAGCGGAGCACTTCACCCTCCTCCAGGGATGATGGTAGTGACTGCTGACCATCTGCAGCGTCATTTGAGCAAAGTTTCTGCACCTATTTCAGAATAAACACCACACCAACCGTAATGTACTAAACTGTCTGGAAAAGTCCTAGGGCTGATGAAAGGCTGAGCACAGATGGGTAGTAAAGTCTTAATGTCACAGGACGGATTGTTTTTCATAGTTTGTTTGAATTATGTCACACATCATTACAATAAAATTAATTCAGTGGGCTTGGGGGGGAGGGGTTAGGGCACAGCACTTTGCTGCTGCGGGCAAAGCCTGCAGAGCACATAGATGTGAATATACACTATGTTTGCTTTGTACCTGCGTGTGTGACAGTTGTAGTGGATAATAGAGAGGACAAATCAAATTTACCAATAGCATATTTTGTCTGAATCCTAAAAGGACTGTGAAAAGAAACAGCATTTTTTTATACTTTAGCTCCTTCCCCTGAACCGAAGTAATTAGGAGGAACGATAGTGGCAATACCGTCTGGACCAGCTCTGGAGCCAAACCCTCAGGCACAGGTGAGACACACATGCAGCTTCTTTTTCCAAGGGACTGGAAATGTGGCATCTCACTGCCGGGGCCGTTTGCTAAGAGTAGGGGCAAAAAGAACCCACATCGAGCACCCACTGGGCTCTCAGTTTTCTTTGACCAACGCCCGTGCACCTCAGAGCGAACCTTTGGAATGACGTTTCTACAAAGGTTTATAAATCAGCACTGACTGCAGCACAGCTGAAGAGGTTCATTAGCTGAGGGACTTAACCACAGCTTTGACAAGCTGGCATAAATCTCCATTAAAAACAAAACACACCTCATAGTGGCCAAAAGCAACACGAATATGCATCTGAATCTTACAATCAGGAGCATCACAAAATATTTCACTTGGCACATACAGTAAGAGAGGTTATGGAAATATCTGTAGCTTTTAGAACAAAACCATGTAAGTATAAACACAGATAAAATAGAACTCATTACTCTGTTTAAGCACTAAACACTGACGTTGTCACTCAATGTGTGTTGACAGTATTCTCTTGCTTTATTAATATCATCAGGGCCTGGTTTATTTTAAAAGGAATGTTAATTTTTAAAAAGAGAAAATTACAATATTGTATATAATGTATACACAAAGATCTCTGTAGAAATATTATTCCAACTTAGCAGGAAAAAAAAAAATTCAGAAGTATCGGACCATTGGAGGTGAGTGTGTGTGTGTGTCTGTAACTTCGTGAATACTGACTGTGTGACGTTTATTAGGTTTAAACCATGCAGTACATTCTTTGTCTCAATGATACTGTAGTTTCTCCCATAACATTTTTTTTTTACTTTACTGCAGATAACAAGACCAACCGAGTGAATATAGCTATTTAATGTTTCTGTTCTTTTATACTGCAGCAAAAATGTACTGTAAATTTATGAAGAGGCTGTGCCCCAATGGCATTTTCCAATGATGTTAGTGCACAAATGCTTTAAACTAGACTGGAACTGCCAGAATAAAATGTAAATGAAGAATTTCTTGTATAACCTTATACTGCATGAGATCAATTTTTAATAAATTGTTGCAAATCTGTTTTTATGAATAAAATATATAAAACCTAGTTTTTTGGACTCAGTGCCCTCTTCCCCCACAGCAAAACCGTTTTTAATATGTATGCATGTGTGTGTGTATATATATAAACATACGTATATATAAAAGCCTCTCTGGAGAAGGAAGAATACTATTACAACACTGTGTTTTAATAAAACGTCAAAACAAACATCCTAGTAGTTGAAGGGTTCACTTCTAGAGAAATAGATACACGAGCTTCTGCCTTGCAATACAGTTACTGGAGTAGTCATGAGTGAAGACTAAGCCCTTTTTCAAATGGGAAAATAATCAAACATATGCTGAACATTTACATCCAAACCACGCTTCATACATGCACTCTTCTCTCTTGCACCACAGTGAGTGTGAATTCAGGAGAAAAAGATTTTACTATTTCACGTAAGTTATTGTAGTTAAGCCACTCTTCTAGTTCTGTAGTAAAATCTCTGCTTCAGCAAGTCAGGAGTTTCTGAGAATAATCACCGATTGTTTCGTGAAGACAAACGCTAAACCTCTCCACCCAGTTTCACGCGTGTGGAAGGTTTTGTGTCCTAAACCAGGTCCTTCTGCATGGCAGAAGAGGACGAGGGTGGGAACGCCGTGCAATGAGCCAGCTTGAGGAAAGAGCATTTTTAGTTGTTTGCTTTTCCACAGGAGCATCCTCAAGCCAGCACAAAATAACATAGAGCCCAAGATAAGGGAGTTCAGAGCCACCACAAATGTGTTTTCTGTAGATCTCTGATGCAGCTTAGGAGTCCCACCGAACACGTGCAAAAGAGAAAATACCAGTGAGGAGTGAACAGCATGGATCGTGGATCTCCATGCAGAATACCAGATGGCAGGAGAAACTCAAACAGATACATCTAGGCTCATTCAAGAAAGAAAAAAAAGTCTAGAACGACTTTATTGTGAAACCTATATTCAACCAGAAATTGTGGGAGGATGTGCACAACTTGCACAGAGTTGCTCGTGAATAATAGGAAACCAGAACAAAACAACACATTGCCTTAGGAGATCAAGAAAAAAATAAGAGGAAGATATCAGGGGAGCAGGTTTACTCGAACTGTTGAGTTTCCACAGTCACAGCAAATATGTTTCCTATAAAATCATAAAATTGCTATTGAATTAATGTAAGATTATTAATATTGCAGCACTTCTTTCAAATAATTACTAACATCAAGGGTGGTAAGGGAAGAACAAGAGAGGCACTTTTTCAGTCTTCTCTTCCTTTTAAAAGATATAACACCTTTTCTCAAAGGTTTATAATCCAATCTTTTCTGGTCTTTTCAGAACTTTTTTGTTCATTACAAATCCCAGTAGTGTGTGCCTGTTCTTCCCGAGACGGGATTAATTTTTCTGTCCCTTTCTGCTCAGGCTTGCTTAGCTACTGGAAGCCAGTCCAGCAAGACCTGTCCCAGCATTCCACAGCATCCTGTGGATATCAGCAGGGCTTTACTGTGCTCTCATTCCACAGCCCAGAGGATGGGCCAGTCCACTCGTTCAGCAAAACTCACTCTCCCCGTCGCTGACTTGTTTAATAGGGATTTTCTTCTTACTGCCTGAGAAGATTGACAGGTTCATTACAGTGGCTTAAACATCATGATTTTTATCCGAGTTTGGTTCTCATACGTACTGACTGCCTTTTCCATCTCTTGAGATGGCGAATAGTACTTATGGCCATTACTTTAATATGCATGAATATTATTCAGGAGCGCACTTTCAAGAGCACTCTGCCTCTTGAGCCGATCAGGATTCTGCCAGTCCACTTCTGCGCTTATCACTACTCACTAAACAACGTTGCAAAGGAGCATTAACGGGTCTAGGGCTGCATTAGAAGAGGTGGGGAGGAGGTGGCCGGAGACAGTGTTGGGCTGCTGGCCAGGGCAACCCTGGGTGGCAGCAGCATCACGTCAGTGTTGCCACAGACCTCTCTTACCTGCAGACATTTTGAGCCACCGGCTTTGCAAACTGCAACTGGTTTAAACCCCCTGCCCTGGTGATGAGGCACTGGAGTGGGCCAAATGAAGGGAAGGAGTGAGGGGCAGGCAGGAGGAGAAAGGAGGGAGAGGCATCTCCAGTCACCGAGCACATCCTTCACCACCCTCAAGTGGCTGCCACAAGTGACATCAGAGCCAAGCATCACACAGGCATTTAAACACATAACTGAACTTTAGAGTCTAAATTCAGCAGAGGTCGAATAGAGCTGAGGACAAGAGCAGAAGGTGAGTGCGAGCTGCAGGTGCCAGGCAGCAAGCAGCCTGTGGGCTGGCTCCCCAGCAGAAGCATAGCAGAAAGGAGCTCAGATGACCTTGAGCTTCACAAGAAAGGACAGACACCTTGAGACAGCAAACACAGGCTTCGACTAGAACAGAGGATTTTTATCTCCTGACAAAAGGTTATGCAGCAAGAGCCCTGTACCCACACGCACTGGGTGCAATTTAAGCTGGGAAAAGTATTGGCGAAATTTATGACCTACAGCTGTAATTGCTTCAGAGACCATACCGCCCACCTACCTACTACTGCAGGCAGCAGCGTGGGATGCCACTGGTGGCAAACCACCCCACAGAGGGGAAGCAGTCCATTCTGGCACGTCCATTTTGACTGGAAAATAGTGTGTGTGTTGCAGAGCGAGCTGGTGGGACACTGAGCAAGCACAAGCTGGCCAGAATTAATGGCCTGGAAAACGCCATGAGGGCCAAGGCAGAGACATCCAGGCTACCTCCTATTTGGGGAATTTGTCAAGCATCTAAAAGCAAAACCCATTCTAAGGATAAATAGACAAAAGCCACCCCCGGTTCAGTAATTAATCCTCCTCGGCCCTGGCCCGCTCTGCCACGCAGTGCAAAACCCTGAGCCTGCGCAGCTGAACGTCCCACTTGTCCAGGCCTAAGGAAAAAGGAGAGTGAAGTCGAAACGAAAGACTGTAGAAAAGAGCAGGCGGGAAGTACACGCATGGCTTTGTACTCATGAAGTAAGTTCTCTGCTGCACTGTTGTCCCAGGTGGCTCCCACTCTGCCCTGCCTAAGGGTACCTCAGTATTTCCAAACACCAGGGACCCCTCCCAGCAGACAGAGGGATGGAGACATCAGTTCTGCAGGAGGGAGGAACCTCACATCCTCACCCAATAAGCTTGCTGACATAATAATTAGTTCATATTATTAAGTAAGCTATCAACCGGCGATACAAACCAGCACGTCTTATACGAAGAAATCATTCCTCTCCAGCATATGAACATGTCTTTGGGAAACCTTGTGTTCCTATTACTTTGGACATGACTGTACAACACAGCACCAGCACAGCTCTTGCTACCCCAGAGAACAAAGCTGTTCCTCCAACCTGAGAAACCCTTCACTTTATCCCCTACTAGACCTGTGCCTGAAGCAGAGAGCCACAGACAAAACAGTAGAGATTAAAGTCACCTCTTGAGCATTTCAGGAGATAAAGCCAAGGGAGACAGCAGTGCTAGGACCACCTGCCCAAGGGCGCTCTGACGGGCACCTGCAAGATGTAGGTGTCACTAAAACAGCTGCTTCAGGAAAGAAAATTGCTGAGCATAGATCAACTTCTCCTCAAGAAGGGTAAAAGGAAGCAAAGTCTTAGTAGCTCATCTTAAAGACAGTCACGTTTCCAAAGACATCGACTCTCCCTGTGATGAACGGCAGGTGGAGGGAGGGCACACGGGAAAGGAAAACTATGGGGGGGCAAGGACAACAGCTTCAAACTAGAGCTGCGCAGGGAGGGTGACAAGACAAAGGTTAAGGTCTTTAAGTTAACAATTCCATAAGCCCCACAACTCATCCCGACTATCAACACTGGAAAGAAATCCTCTTCAGTTTACCTTGGCTCATACTTAGGTCACTGGAAGACACTATTTGAGCAAAGTAACAGAGCTAAAGGGAGAGAAGGGGAAAAAAAATCAAAACAACCACCAAGCACATACGAGAAGACGGCTTGAGAGTCATAAAGATGCAAATGAACAAGAGACTCAGATGCAATCGCTTCTGAGGAAGACACATCAATGTCAGCGTCAGATATAAGCACCCCTAGCAAAAGATAGTCACTGTCATCCCACAAAGCTAGCTGTACAAACGAAGCTGTTAAAATTGTCAGAACTGAAGCCAACACCATCACTAACTGCCTCGGTGTTGCTAGTAACTAAAATGGGAGCAACTTGCCTCCAAATTTTGACCTCAGCTTCTAGCAGGCTCAAAGTTTGAAATTCAGTTCCATACTTCAGTAGCCTAGGCTATTTCCAGGCTTTCGTTA
Organism: Vanellus vanellus; assembly: GCF_965231255.1. Lineage (NCBI taxonomy): Eukaryota > Metazoa > Chordata > Aves > Charadriiformes > Charadriidae > Vanellus > Vanellus vanellus. The sequence goes on from NC_138906.1 coordinate 102,495,813, forward strand.
TTACTGGAGGGCTGCAGAAGTGTGAAGTTTTTAAATTAGCAAACCTTATGAAAACTTTACAGAAACTGATTCTTACACACACGTAGAAACAAGTTTTTTAACTGGACTGCCTTAGTCAGGAGGTGGGGAGGGGGCATATTTCACTATTCTCCCTACACATTTTACTGTTTTCAGAAGCCTCCACCGATTTTTTTTTTTGAGAATTTTTTGAGATTATAGACTCCCTAAATTCAAGCTGAAAGTACTGCTGAAAATCTGTCATAATGCTGTTGTAATAAGGAATATTTCTCTAACAAGGACCCCCATTCTTTCAGGACCTTTCAGTCTTTTCCCTCTCTCTCCTCCCCAAGCTACTATTCTATGTTTACTGCTTTGTTTTAGTTTTAAAAGCCAAGAATTTATTTACCTAAAAATTAACTGACATTTGAACTTAAATAAGCAATTTACAATGAGAGTGAAGCTCAGCAAAGTGGAAAAAACACGTGAGTTGTTCCAGCAAAATCCACGTAAACAAATAAGAACGGCACCTGCTGCAGTTCAAAACTTGCTGAGGTATTTCACGGCTATGAGAGAAAATAATTTCGAAACAAAACCAAGCAAATGTATCCCAGGTTTCATTGACCGTTGAGTGAGAGGACAAAGTCAGCTCTCAGTTATCCTTGAGTGGCTGATGCGGGTTGCCACAGCCTGGGATCAAACCTGACCGCTCCACCCGCTGGGGCCTGCCTGCTCACTGCTCGTTAAAGCTGCCCTCGTCTCCGCAAAAACTGGCCTGCAACTTTTTGAAGGTGAATGAATTAACTGTGAAATTCAGACTAGCACACCAGAATTCTCCATAGACCTTCTCCCGCTTTGTGTCAGCCTGCCACTCCTCCCATCCTATTACGCTCTTTACGATGCTGCCGTTTGATATAAAACTGCTCCTATTAGGGACAAGCAAAATTGTAACGAGGGTGGAAAGACACATAAAGACATTCATTTAATTGGCCTGTGGCGCAGCACTTCAGTATCAGGAGTGGCAAACTGATGAATTCAAAGGCATCTCCCCCCATGGAGCATTAGGTTATTTGCTCTGTCACTGGATTGGAGCAGCCGCAACAGATGTCCATCAATTCCTCTCAAGTTTTCTTTGTCTTTTACTCTAACCTGGTACCAGGGCAGCAAGATTGACTACCCTCCTCTCTGCTTCCAGGCTTTAACAGACCCTCCTGGCTGAGTCATTTTAACTATGCCAAGAAGGTGAAACCCCTCCGTCACCCTCCTGCACCTGCTCAATTCTGCTGCTGAGTCTCCTGCGCTCGCAGGCCGGTAGAGCGGCCGGGACGTTCGGCAGCTGGGCAGACCCTCTCCAAACAACATTTTCCTGTAATGCAACATGCAGAAAGGCTGCACTGTTGCACACCTCTCATTTTCTCATTTTCTTTTCTTTTTTTTTCTTTTCTTTTCAGTTTCTTTACCAGCTTAACTCCACATGTCACTTCCATTGTTCTTTGCGGAGTTGTTACCAATGCTGGAACATCTGATATGCTCAAGTCCTTCTGAAAAGGCTGTCAGTCCTTACTTGCAAAATCATTAGGAGCAAACACTCACTTCAGGAGTCCCAAATGTGACAAAAATAGTTTCAAGAATTTAAAAGCGCCTATTTTAACACAACCTCCTTTTAAATAAGCTCTCTATTTTTTCCCAGTGTACGTCAGCAATCATCAACCACTCATTGTCTTCTACAAAGGAAAAGTGCGCACCCAGCTCTATTTCAGACCTCGCAGGCATGCCTGCATTATTTTTTCATACCCCTTATTTTCTGCCTTTTTTTTTTTTTTATGGTCATGTTGCTGATTTATTGTTTGTTTGTTTTCAAGCAAGTCAGAAACAAAATGAACTTTCCCATATGGAGAACACCAACCACAGAGCACTCGCGTCTGTGCAGTACAAATGCTCGAGTATAAACTGCTTCTCCTCATCCAGCATGCACGGTGCGTATCCCGGGCTGTGCGGGTAGGAGCTTAGAGCTTCAGTCAGATAAAAGATAATAAAGTGAACTCGGGCCTCATTAACTTACCCTGTTGCTGTGAATATTAACATAGATTAAAATCCAAGCTCCGAAAAGAAAATGCAGCCCCAGCCCTCGTCGCAGGCAAACTGCGAGCAGTAATAAATTCCTTGAATTAATTTAGTTCATCACACTCTAAAGCGACAGTAAGACACTACATAAAGGCCTTCTCCACGTGGTTTTGAAAATTTCGTAGCCAATTGCAACTTTAAGAATTAAATCTCTGGTTATGCACTTTGCTTATGGCTTTGATGAATAACCTGCTGCTCTGGCTGCATATACAGAAAGAGCCTAGGAAGGCACTTTTCTTTCTTTCAGGACCTAGTTCAGCTTGGTATGCATAAAAACATTTATGAACATATCAGAATTTAGACAACCCCTTGCTCAAATTAATTTAATGGGGTATATTCAAAACGATGAAAAGATATTCCTCATCAATTTCTCTCTCTTTTGGATAAACTTTTCCTTTTACTGATGTTCAGTTCTTTTACTCTGTTCTAAATAGATGTTATATTGCCTTCATTATGACTACATTACATTACTAGCACTACACTACCAATGCAAATAAGGACTCTTCATCTTATTTTTCCCCTTTTCTGCTCCTACAGGGGAACATTGTTCAAAGTATACTGTTGCACTTATATAAGTAAAGCTAAGGTGGAGTGAAGAAAGGAGCTGGTTTTTTTTTTTACTTAGACTACAAACTTCACATTTATCAAGTTCAAAAATGTGTTTAACACCATAAGAAAGGGAGAGAGTTTTATGGAGATCATTAGTTCCTCCAAAAGTCCATTCCAGTCTTGAACTGGCCCTTTGGATGGCATCATCCTCTCCCTGGGGAAGGAGGTTCATTACACGAAGCAGTCATCAGCGATCCTCATCTCAAAGCTTTAGGCCATCTTTTAGCTTTGTTAATCCCAGTCACTAGCTTATTATTTAAAAAGTACTTTCCTCAGACTCCACTGCCTTACTTCACTCCCATCACAAGATTCCTCTGCTACACCTCATGAGACTGCTCTCTTCTTTCCTGACATAGCTGGCACGGTGAGATGTTGAAGTTGCTTTTACCCTCCGACTCTCCATGCTGAGTGGACAGACACCCTTGGCCAGGGGCATTTTATTCATTATGGAACTTCCCCGACTCTTTGGGATGCATCTGCATATTTCTCCACTTACATGCGATGTTGTAAGCTGCACCGTGTAAACTGTGGTGGTCTAAGATAGGTGTCTGTCCCTGTATCTGTGACAGAGAAATTTCCTACTGGTAGCTGGTATGTCCCAGTAGGAGAACATTATCCCACGAGAAGGGTATAGTAGTCTATCATATGCTTTTCAGGGATGTATTTACTTAATTGGCAAAGATTTATTTGGATGTTTGTGGTACATCAAGCAACACACTGCTTTGTGCGTTGTAGTTTTCTTTATATTTAATGCTCAGATCACTGGCTTAGCGTACAATGGATGCTTCTCTGCTGATGACAGTCCTCTGTCACGTATACCTTCTTCCTGGCACTGTTCTTGATGCAATCGCTGTGGGCAGAGTTGCACTTCATCAGAAAGACCTTTCTGCATAAAAACATCCCATAATCTGCTAACTCGTTTTTGCACCTGTCAGGCAGTCATTTGGCTACCCATAAATTACATTATTCCTTCTTGCCCTACCTAGCATCCTCCTCATTTTTCTTCAGTCCTGTTTGTGAGAGTTTCTGGCTTCAAACCCCAAGAAGTCTCCTTTGCATTTTTCAGACTATACACTTTCATCCCTTTGGGCTTCTTTGGTGGCCAGAACTCCTCCTCACAACTGCCAAGGGCACCCGGCCAACTAGTAGGCTGCTAAACTACTGACCGAGCCCTTCTTTTGAAGGTGAAATGGCGTGAATCCCAGGAACAAAATCTCTGTCAAAGATGTAAATCCATAGGCTGGTGTTGCTCTTGCTGCTGGCAGACCACCTTATCTGCATTTACCGAGTGATGACTCTGCTATCAGGACTTACTGGGTTGTGTTTTGGGCAGCTCTGAGCTCAGTTGGGCTATGGCTGCGGAATCACTAAAGGGGTGGGAACAGCTGCTTAACTTGTTCTTTTCTTTAGCCTGAAGCTGACTGCAATGGTAAGGTTTAACTCTATATGGTAAAGGTCTAAGAAAACACAGTGATCATTGTGTAAGTAGCTAGCTCGCCAACAAGAATGACTGGCCAAACAGACTGTTTAGAAAAATGCAAAGATAACACCCCTAACCAAGCCAGGACTGGAGGAAGGGAGCCTGCTCCCACCACTGAACTCCTCCTGGTGAAGAATTTGGGTGACCAACAGCTCACTGCGAAACGCTTCTTCTAAAGGAAATCTGGCACTGTTGACCTTAGGGGCCAGAAGGGCACTGGAAAGATCAGCACAGAAGCCCACAAATATTTCATGGGGTCTAATGCAACAAAGAAAAAGAGACATTTCTTTCATCTCAAGTCATTCAATCGCCTGAAAAAATGTGTCTGCTGCTTTTCCCCATTACCAACATTACCACCAGAGAGCGAGAGAGCATGGATTTCACCAGCTCATGTGAGATGCAAGGTGTTTTCTGTACAAACAAGTCTATATCCTCAGTCACATAAACTGAATGATTCATTGCTCCCTGAAATAAAAAAGGCTGATAACAATGAGAAGTGCTTCCCTGCTTCTGCCTCAGCACTCACCATTATTTCTACTATTTATGCCACCGTAAATTCATCTTGGGTTTACTCTACTGAAACAAGTTCATCTTGTCTATAAGGGAGAGCAGATTGTTGCCTTATTATGATCATTTTTTAATCAACACTCTAAACACGGGCAAGTAGCCAGAAACCAAAATAAAATAAATTTAAAAGAAAAAAAAAATTAGAACTAGGGAATACATGAAGAAGGAAGAAGAATGCTTTCTCCCTTCTTTCTCCTTGGGAGAAAACATTTTTACACTCAGTTTTTAGATCAACCTGAGCAACATCTCAAAAACAGTAAAAACAAACAAAAAAAACCCAACAACAAAAAAAGAAGGTAGAAGTGAGTTTTCCACCACTTGCTTACCCTTCCTCCCCCAGTGGTTATGCTGGTCAAACCAGTCACCGGGCAGAAAACATTATTCGCAGAGGGAGAAGAAGATTCAGTATTGAACCGTGGTTATTTCATATGGTTTTCCAGATGGAAAACCATAAAGCAGGGTGAGGGTTTACTGCAAAACAAAACAGAGTCTGGAGAAGGGGGAAAACATATGTATGGATGCATATATTAACAGCAGTTTTAGAAAACAATTTAGTCTTCCAGAAAATTATAAGGAAATATTGAATAAGTTTCCACATTTTTTCCAACCAAAGCTTTACATCAGAAACGGCTGTCTGGATGTATTGACAAGTCATGTACGTACAAGCACATTGATTTTGTACTGCAGAATTAAAGCTCCCTGCTGCCAGATTCAGAACATTGAAGTCCTATATGCAGAGTTAATATAACTCATATTCATGAGCTGATAAGAAATATTACATAAATATCATTTTATCACGCAAGGAATTTTTGACAGGATGTTCTGGGCTCATACATTTTTTATAAATTGTTGCTATTTCGGTAAAGCAGAAAGAAACATGGGGTGAACAACGCCAGCAAGTAGTTACGATTTCCTGTATTGTTACTACGCACCATGTCAAGATTTATAGGCAACTTCGTCAATAGCTTTCATTGTCCTGCCTTTATACATTTTCCTTACTCTGGTGTTGTTGGTTTTTTAATCATTAACTTCAAATTGACATCCTTGGGCCAATTCATTTTTAATTTAGGAGTGTGAAACAAAAATAGCTTCATGAGTCAAGAATTAAACGAATGAGAAATGAGCATATGGCAAAACCCAAGCCCTTTTAGCTGCTCTTTGAATGTACTACGATTTATAACGGTGAGGTTATGTGGTAAAGTTTAGAGCACAAAGCTTACTAAATAATGAATACAGTGCTTCCATGCAATTTTGCTGGCAATAACCCTGAGCAATTTTAATTAGCTTCACCTCCCCTTAACTGCAAGGACAGCTTTGGATGTGCAGTTTTCCTATGAAAGTAGCATTCTGCACGTTCTCTTACCCAGGTTTATTTTTTTTGCTACGGAAACTCAACTTTGCAACTGATTTACCAGAAGCGAGCCTGGATTTGTGTCAGTTCTGTTAGATTATGCAATTAAAGAATCATCCCCACAACGACAGGCAGGGAAACCCCAATAGCCCAGTAAGGGAAACAGAGCACCCTGACACTGCTGCTGCCCAGGCGTCACAGGAGAGCAGTCAGATCAGCAAAGGTCCATCGCCACCAATGCAAAGGAGCACAGAGGAGCCAAACCCCAATACCCTAGTATTGGATACTGCCTGACAGGCAGCCAAACCCCGATATCCTAATCAGATAGAGAGGACCACCCTGACCTGGCTGCTTCCGGGTCCATCTCAGCCTGCTGTCCTGGTAGGAAACCCATTGAGTTTTGGTGGGAGAGGCTCTCTGGATCACCTTGCAAACTGAGGGGGGGTTACTGCCTTAAGGTGTGGGGGATTCACTGTGGGATGCAAGGGAAGAACCTTTGGGGATTGTGGAAGACTTACTACAGGAGAGGAAGGACCAGAGGCAGGGACAGTGAGTGATCAAGGTGGTCAGGAAGGAATAAGCATGGAAAAAGAAGACATGAAAGGGGACAAAAGTGACAGATTATGTGCAAACAGGTTATTGGTCAGTACACTGCTCTGGCCATGCCCGGTGCCTGATCGCCACAGCCTATCCTGCCTTCTCATTAAACTCAATTTTTAACTATTTTTCTGGCTGAGGGCTCTTTATTTATTGCACATGTGTGCTAAGTGCCAGCAGCTGGAGTGGGGACCATGACTCTGTGACAGGGCCCATGTGCCTGTGATGCCAGACACTGGTGAAACTGGCATGCCTGCATGGGGGTGGATATTGCTGTGCCATCACAAGCAAACATGGAGCTAGACCAGCTGGTGAGCAGGGTAAGAGGCTTGGGAGGTAGGTATTACAGCAGCCAGAAGCCTGGGCCAGGTAGCGGAGAGAGCAGAAGGTCCGAGAGCAGGCTGCTGGAGGGACCAGGAAGCCAAAGCCAGCTACGGGAGAGACCGTGGGGCCTGGGGGTCAGCTGAGAGACCCCTTTGCACGTGTAGGTCTATGCCTGAGGCACCTGGAGACCAGAGGACCCAAGGGTCAGCTACTGGGCAGGCTGATTGTCTCAGGCCAGTGGCTGGAGAGACCCATGGTGTGCCTCTGTGTGCCGGAGCACCAGCAACTGGAGTGGGACTATGGGTCTCGGGCTCGTATGTCCAGGTGCCAGCAGCTGGGGAGAGCTGGGTGCCCAGGGAGAGCTGCTGGACAGATGTGGAGGCATCCATGTTGTATGTATGTATACATATCTTTTCCACTAAAACACTTTCATCCTGATCAGCCAGGAAGGGAAACAGGATGAGGCCGCTGGTGCTGCCTATGTTTTTGCGAGTGCTGTGTTTTCTGTCAGTGTTGACCTGCGCAGCCGGCCGGGTGCACACGTGTGCTGTGTGCCTGCAGGGTGTACCTGCTTGGCCTCACCGCTGGCTGCAGCGGGGGACGTGGAGCTGGAAGCAGCCTCGCCTCTGTCCGGCCACCAGATCTGGCAGCTCCTAACAGTTTCCTCTCCAGCTGACAGCTGGAGGGTGCAAACAGCCTCCCATGTCTTTTCCTCAAGGAAGGGTTTAACAGGACATCTTGTTGCTACCACATGGTCCAAGTCCCCAGGCAGCAGCAAGTGCTAGTCCAGCAGGTAGGTCACACTGCGGCTTGTCTCCCCTGGTGGAAGCAGTGAGACTTAAGTCTGTTGTTGCTATCTGCTTTCTGAAGCCTGCTCTTCACCTAGATCATTGGCCCCAGCTGCAGTCCCCAAAAAGCATGACTTAAGCAATCAGGCATGGTTTGGTACTCTTTGTCCTTAACCACTTAGCTGGTGCCACATGGAGAACTCACATAACTTATCTTCTCCTCTGCTGCACTAGATGGCTTCCAGCTTGATTTGTTTTCCATCTGCTGCTTCTAGCAAATCACTTCAATGAATTCAAGAGATTGCTGTAACACCTAGAGAGCAACGTGCCACCAGGAGCTGCTCACCTCTTTGCTGCCTCTGCCTGCTGTGCTGATGGCTCGAGAGCAGACCTCCTTGCTCAGTTGTGAGGCATGGATCCCTTCTTGCTTCCCAACATCAGGAAAATCTGGGGAGACAGCAGGAAGCAGAGGTAACTTTCCTCAGGACCAGAGACCAGGTGATCAGATGATGACTACAGCTAGATCTGCCCAAGGAGTTTTAAACCTCTCCTTCCTTGAAGCTCAAGACCTTTCCAACCCCAACACCAGATACAAGAAGTTTCTCTCGTGAGTGTGGATAACCCAGCAAACATGTCCCGAAATGCAAGATGGATGGTCTGTTCCCTGCCTGTCCCAATTTTCAGTTATTCTAAAGGAGGAAAAAACAAATAGGGGTTATTTTGTTATTTTTTAATAAAATCTATTGTGATGTCTGCATTATTACCAGAGGCATGTTATAAGGAACATAAATCTGACCTCATAGTCCTCATTATCTTCTGTTGTCTGGTAGCAATTTTTTGGTGTTTTTTTTTCCAGTCACTAAAGGAAGGAGAAAATTGGACCTATTCTGTTTCAGTATACCGATTTGCTACAAAAAGTTGATATTCTTAGACAGCAAATGCTTGGAGTCTTGCCAAATGGGAGAAGAAAATTGACATAGGTTTTCTGTTGTTATTACAAGAGTACTGTATATTTATAGGTCTATAACATATCCTCACCTCTGTAACAGTCTGTCAGACAGCTGGAAGGTTGCTAAATTACATGAAAATACCAGTTTTAGGTTCTGTCACTACAGATACTTCAAGCGGCCAAATCCAGAGAACGGAGCAGAAGTCTAACCAAAAGGATGAGCCAGATGGGAAGGTTCTACGTGATGGCAGACCCCACCAAACAGTCTGACTGCACAGCAAAAGCTGAATGAATTACTGAAGCAGTTTTTCCTTAGACATCCATTCATGTTTGCTTTGGTGTATGGGAGCCCAGATGTTTTCTCCTGTTGTATTTTTAAGGAACTCTTACTGCAGTGGACATAACAGCATATAAATTTCGTTCCTTCAACAGCTGCTGGTGAAGAGTGCAATGGTTCCAGCTATCTTCTTGGGGATGAGAAACAGCCAGTGAAACTAGTGAAATAGAAACACCAAGCGGGAGAGGGACTTAGAGGTCAATTAGTGCCTTGTACCCTTTTTTTTCCAAAAACATCTCCCCCCCAGGCTAACCCACCTTCAAAGCAAGAAGTGTTAGCCAGCAGGAGATGCTCAGGTGGTGTCTTCACAGCCAACGCTTTCTTTGCACAATTGCAACGCTGCTGGAGCACACGTGCACGAGGCTGCTTTGGCAGCACTAGGCATCCTCAAAGCCAGAGGCTGCTGCGTTAGCAGGACAGGCAACCAGGCCTTAGGGTTGTGAACACTGTTTTAGTTGATTACGTCTGCTCTGTTATTTCACTGGTGACTGTACGGCACGTTGCTTGAGCCTTTAGAAAGACAGCTTTCTGGAGGCAGCAAACTTTCAGGTGTCATCTTTATTTTGGGTGCTTTTGAAACCTGTGGTAAAAAGTAGACTATTCCCCGGTAAAACCATAGACAGAAATAGCAACAAAGAACAGAGCCCCATACCCAGAGAAAGTGACTTGCTCAGTACAAGACAAAAGCTAACAGCTAAGTGAAAACCAGTTGAAGGGGATGACTGCCCAAGACGTTTTTAAGGGATTTCAGTTTTCAAAACCACTTGACCCTTAGAGTAGTCTGTAATCAGACATGCAAAACAGAGGTATTTAAAAATCACTAATCATTTCTGAAAACTTAAGGCAGGAGGTCTCCCGCTCAAGAAAGGGAGGACGTGCTGTCTCTAGATAGCTTTCTAATTTAAGAAAAACAGTTCTCTTTATACAAGTTGTTGGCAGTCCTACCTAGCTCTTATCAACTCTGTTTAGGCTTTCTAACAAGACAATTGTGTCTTCAATTACAGAGTTAAAGAAAGTTTCTAGCTAAATGGCTTACTGACAAAGTTGTCTGCTTTTAAACTACACATAAAATAGTTGTTAAAAAAGTTATCCAAACCTCTGGGCTCAAAGGTTAAAGTATATTAAAAGAAGAAAATAACCACGCATATGCTAACATCAACCATCATCAACCATTCATGAAGCCCCCTAAGTCTCACCCATCAGCCTCGCCTGATCTATCCCACTCTTCTCTCGCAGAAATTTTGCAGCAAAACCTTCAGATGCACAAGTACACAAGTACAGGGCGAGCATAAAAACTGCTTCCAAGGTCAAGGTCTCTTCTGTCGAAAATACTGTGCATCTCAGCTTCCTTCAGCTAAGCTGTGAGATGTCAGCTCTAATGCTTCAGGCAATTGTAATTATCACCAAATGACTCAAGAGAAAGTTGGCCTTTAAGATATTTGAGAACTTTAACCGCTTTCTGGAGTACTTCAATTTGCAACAACAAGAAATGAACTCAGGGTCAATATGTAATGCAGAACATGGGGTTAATCACAATCTAATTGATGGACTTGTTCACACAAGGAAAAACAGTGCATTTGGAAAACCAAGGTAACTAATGACTTTTAGAAAGACTAACACTCTTGTGTTGGGTACTGATTGGCAGAAATAGGTCTGCTTCAGTTCTGAGAGGTCTTCACTAAAAGCTTATATGTAGAAGTCTGGAAGCTAAATTGTACTTTCTGGGGACTCAAGAACACGCTGAATGCAGAAGCAGTGTTATATAAATGAGCTTTAAACAATCAGAAAGGGAGAACAGGGGAGACAACACATTGGTATGGAAAACACGAATCAATCCTAAACCCCAGAGCATTCACATCTTAGAGGACAGCAGTAAGAACCTTGGTCATGTCCTCTTTTCGGCCCTGTTCCTGGTTGTTTCACATTCTCACTTTAACAGCCAAGTGCGAAGAAATCCACACAAGTGATAAATCAACCTGTTGCACAAGGGAAATACTGCCTTTCCCAGCCAGGTAAGGAAGCCTTACCAAAGTCGGTGCTCCAGGCTGCTGATGTTGATGATCTGACTCATCTGTCCATTGCTAGCTAGGCTTAGTTTGGACGCATCTACTGCTATTATTATGAAGTAGCATGTGCTACAAATCTTGCACTCCAATTACTTTTGCTGCTCTGTCTTGCCGGCTACCACTGACAGCAGTCCCCGATGGTTCCTTAGACGGTTTGTACTATGCTCCTTCTGAAAGCCACAGAGACTCAGTGCAAATTCTCTCTTCCTTTCAAAAACAGGAAAGATCCCTTTGAGAGAATTCTTTCTCTGCAGCTTCTTCTCCAAGGCAAGCAGGTTGCTGTCACTGACTAAACCAGCACTGGACCCTTGCCCACCTCCAGGCATACTGGGTACAACCTAGCCTAAGAAATGACTTGGGCAGGAGACACAGACCTCTGCAGTCTCTGGCCCAAAGAGCACTAAGCCTCCTAGGCAAAGACCCCAGGACAGAGAAGAGAGGTGATGTCCAGAAAGCATTAGGACTCTGCAAGGAGTGAAAAAGGATGGATTACTGCTCATGTGTTTATCTTTACCCCGACACCCACATAGCCCTCCCAGCTGTGGGAAGACAAACCACTCGGTTTCAGTTTCCCTTACTCACCACAAAGAGGCCCCACCAAAGCAGCTTCTTTCATGAGTGCTTCCCACGTAGAAATAGCAGGCCACTTACCACTTAATAACACAGATATATTCTTCTACCCATGTATAAAGGAAAACTGCTAAGGTCAGCCCTATCAAGTTTCTGACCCTCAACCTGCCCCTGCTGACACCTGGTGAAGCTGCACAGACTAGACAGGGATGGTTTCTGTCTTTCCCACCCAGGACCTCTGCAGTCTCTCTCCATCTCTTCCCTCATCTCTCTTTGTCTAAGAGAAAGATTTATTTTTAGGTCTTTTATTATCCCTTTGACCAATTGTCGGATTAGATACCAGTTCCCAACCCAAGCCCGAACTGGAAGGGAACAGATGCCTTGCTCATGGTAGCAGAGAGTGGACTGCCTGTCCCTGGTTTCTCTGTTCTGCCCCCTAAAAAAGGACTTAGATGGAGAAAAAGCAAGGTCTTACCCTCGCCATTTTTATCCGCTTCCCATTGCTCCTCTGTAAGCAGACAGTAACCTCATCCTCCTCTTCACACAACAGCTGAGGTGGGAAGGAACCTCTGGAGGTCATCTAGTCCAACTCCCCCTACTCAAGCAGGCCCACCTAGGGCCAGTTTCCCATGTTTAGATGGCTTTTGAATATGTCCAAGGAGGGAGACTCCACAACCTCCCTGGGTCCTCCTGTGCCTGTGTTTGCCCACCCTCACCATAAAGAAGATTTTTCTGATGTATAAACAGAATTTCCCATATTTCAGTTTGTGCCCATTGCCTCTCATCCTTCCACTGGGAACCAGCATCCTGCCTCCGGAGATCACATTGAGCCAAGCCCTCTGCTTTGCCAGGGTTACTTGCCTGAGTCGCTGCAGGGGACCGTGTCCTGCAGAGTGGCACCTGCACACAGCCCCCAGCAGACTCTGTTGGCTGCCTCTCAGCACCCCTCCTACCATCCCCCTGCATTTTCAGCTTCCCTTAATTAGCAAGAAAAAAGCCAGTACACAGCTGCCTCCCCACGTCTGTTTTTCCTTTCCCTGGTCTCCTTCCTTGTCCTTTTGCCTGGATTATTCCTGCTCAGTGCCTGTCCCCGCTCTGCTACACCTTCCTCCCCGCACCCTACCGCTCGCACCTCTGCACGGTCTCTTCTCCTTTACTAGCTGCAGCCTCATGTCAGCCCCACCATCTGTTTAGGGCAACCAGAGGTGAAGTTATCCTCACTCCCAGGCGATCCAGGTCCTCACAAGTCTTTAGGAAATCCAAGTCGATTACATCGAGCATCCCAGCCTTACCCACCTTCAGTGAACTCTGATAGATTTATGAGACAGGACTTTGACACAAAATCACACTAACATTTCTGTCATTTTTACCGCCTATCCACCAATTCTCTTACTTTTATAGTTCCTAATAGCTTTCCCAGTGCAAGTGTCAAATTTACAAGCCTACAGTTTCCCCTCTCTCCCCTGGAAACCTTTTTAAAAAACTGGCATCATGCCTTTTAACAGCAAACTGGTTTTAGACAAGAGGTTGCCCACTGCTACATGCAGATCAGCTCTTGCTTCCTTCCATCCTCCTTTAGGAGACTTGGGTGAATATCTTCCAGTCCTGGTGATCTTGTCTTATCCATTTTGTTTATTCCTTCCATGATCTCTTCTGCAGTCACTTAAGACTGGGCAACTCAATATGTGACTTCTCTATGATGTGCTAATCAGAGATGAACTCTGCTGTCAGGATCCTTTCCCCTGAAATGTCCACCCTTTTCCAGATGGTGGGAATGGGGAGCAAACACTGTGCTCTCTCACACCCCCACTCCCTGCCTACTGAAAATGTATTTTTTTATGCCCACGCTCAGAAGGAAGAAACAGAAGCGCTGCAATTTCAGTATACTCATTTTGTTGTGAATTTATGCAACCTGCTGGCTTTCTGCTTCCCCCACCCCGAAGACTCAGAGAGCCAAGTGAGATGTTTTCGGCCGCTGCTGACAGCTGACCCCAGCCACCGGGGCATGCCAGCATCGGGTGCTGCACTGTCCTGGTGCTGTGTGGCCCAGACCCACCGGGACATGGGCTGGTGGTACAGTGCAGCCAAGTCCACTGTACCAAAGAATACAACATAGCTGTTACGTAAAATACTTGGGATTTCCTCTGTCGTGCAGAAGATGCCTTTGTTTAGCTCTGATTCCTGCCCCAGAGCATCGCACAAATGAGATGTAAATCCATTCCTGTTCCACCAGCAAAAGAGGTGGATCCTGCCTGCTCTCTGTTTCAGAGGACCGGCTCTCACGTGCCTTTACACACTCGCATTTGGGGGGGTGAGGAGGGGGAGCTCTGCCTCCATCACGTCACTGTAACTTACGTCTTTCTCCTTCCTTAGAGGGCTGTTACAGTTTTGAAAAGGCCTCGCTCCACTCTGTTGGGTTTGACAGGAAAAGAAGCCTCCCTTCCCGAGCCTCACGCTTATAGGAAAGCCCATGCAGACTTTTTAAACATGTATCATCCCCACTGCTTTTTATTGAGGAGGACTGCTGTGGATTTCCATTGCTTCATTATGCAAAAAATATATAATCAAATATTCTGCCAACCAAACTGGCTGTGAAAATGAGATGTTACAAGTGACCCAAATAAGATTTAACCGCTATGTTTCTCATTCACTCGTAGCAAAGGTACAGCCATCGCCAGATCTGATCCCTGACTACAGACTACAGAAGCAAGATTCCCAGCGTACCTCAGCTGTTTATATATTTTTAAAGACAAACAAAACAATTAATTTGGTTTAGAGGGATTCAGATATAGGATTCTGATCTGCATTTCTACAATCTTTCAGGAAAACACTTGTTTCCGCCTAAGTGGACACAGGTTTGCCACCTGGACAATAATCCTGATGCGATTTCACACTGATTATTATCAAGGACTTTTACTGTGGCATAGCTGATCGGCGGGGAAATGGGCTCTCAGGTGATTCTGTAGCTCTCTAGGTGGTCCGTAAAAGCATCTTACTTCCTTTCTTTTTCATTTTTAGTACTAACCAGAATTGTTACACATAACGCAGTGAAACAGAATAAAGAAGTAAGAACATTAAAAATTGGTTTATGTAGAGTAAGCAGCAAGGTGGTGATGAGACCCCAGAGGAGCCTGCTGATCAATTTTGTTGTCGGAGGGCAAGACAATTTCACTGCCAACAAGCACTGCTGAGGAGGGGGGAACTGCTAATAGCACAGCAGCTCCACATAGCATCACATCCATACTTCTGCTTAACCCTGTGCTTGGGCGACAGTATGGGCAGCAAAGCGTAGAGATACTACCGGTGTCCCCAGGATCAGGTGATAGTTAAACTCAGTACATCCACAGTAACCATCAGTGCCCACCTGATCCCTCACCACACTGCTTCTGCCCTCCTCACCTGCTGGATAGGGAGCCCGTGCTCAGCTTCGTGCCAAGCTGTTGCGGCCAGATACAGGTATTTTAAAGCCTGACCATGAGCTGATTTCTACCAGCTCCAGTCCCACCGTGAGTGGAGGGTTTTAGAGGAGATAACAGGCAGTTTCCCACCAGCCATTAGCCTCTGCCTCCACCCCACCTTCCCCCTTCACTCAGAAGTGCTTGTGCGGAGCTGCTTCTGCCGCCCCTGGCTCTCCTCACCAGCTGTCCCTGCGACCAGCAAGTTTCTTTCCCTTTCCTCACCCTGCCCTCCCAGGCCGGGATCCAGGGCCCTTTCTCCCCTCTCTAAACCCAAGGGAAGAAGCAAAGACGACCTCTCCTCAGCAGCGTGGAAATGCAGCTGATGCTTTTCACCCTGCATGCAATGGGACTTCGGCTTCACATCTAACTTCGGCTACTAGGGACTTGTGAGCACACACCCAACCTGGGTGTTTAAGTCAAATAATATCCATGTACTTGTTTCGTTCTCCGAATGGAAAAGTTTTTGTGCTTTTTTGCAAGAAGCTGAATATTGAGGTTATGAAACAGTCAGTTAACAGTGTTTCCAGTTTGTTCATCTGATATTTTTGCAGGACAACACACAGCAGCAGCAATCAGGAGGCATAGACTTTTAAGCCAAAACCAGGACACTTTCCTAACAGTAAACTTTCTTTGTCACTTAATTTTGCAGTTATATAGATTTCTTTTTAAACACTTTGGGCCGCTGTTTGCATAAAAGATGTTTTAGAAAGGTACACTATATTGGTTTTCAAATTATTTGCCAATGCACTCCCATACCAATTTCTGTTACCTTTGCTGCCTGTCCCCCTAGATTAGGGGTTGGCTTTAAACAACTATCCTAATTCCAGAACAAATAAGAAAGCAGCACCAAAACGTATTCCTTCTGTCCACTCCTGTCATTCTCAAAATCACTGAATTGTCCAAATCCATTGCTGTCCAAATTCACTTATTTTCAAAATCCTATTTCACAGTTTCCACTGGGTTTCTTAGATGCATGAGTGACTTTCCAGTCAACGCTTCGGCACAGAAGACCATTTAGCAAGAACACCCTACACATGTTCTGTACTCCTAATAAACACCTAGATTTTCACTTGCCCTCTGGTAGCTTTACTCAGTGGATAAACAAGAATTTTCCTCCTTCAAAGCCCGCAGCAGCCTCCCCAGGAAAGCAACACCTCCACAGCCACCCTGCAGCCAGGTAACCCAACTCTGCATAGAAATGCAGGATAATTACAGCTTAATTTCAGCAGCAGGTGCAACTCATTAACCCACAGACGCTTGCCATCTCCCGGGGAGCGGAGGCAACTCCACTTCACCGGAGAGAGAGGCCCCGTGGGGAAAGTACGGTGGAAAGCAGAGCCTGGGGAAGACGTTTAAGCCACGCGTTAGTTTTTGTTGCAGCTACATCTGTTCTCTTTGCTCGGCGGTCTGTCTCTCCCCGTAGCCAGGGATCCTCAAAGCTGCTGATTTCAGCTCGGTACCCGAATCATCCTCATGTTTTCTTCACCTACGTGGGTGGCAGGCGGGCGAGTATATTGCTGGCCAAAGGTGGGCAAGCAGTGGCTGGCATCCTCGCAGCCAGACTCCCGAGGACGTGAGCCACAGCTTCCCTTCTGCACGCTCTGCACTGCAGCTTTACCCCTTTCCTGGTCACGCTGGTGCTGCATTTCAATGTCTGAGTGATCCACGTACCCTTCATCTGTTGGGCACGTACACCCGGCGCTTTCTGGGGTTACCCCACACGTCGAGGACCCTTGTCAGGGAATTACGGTGTGTATGTAGCAAGCTGTTCGGTGCTGCCAGGTGAACTGCAGTCCCTTTGTTTTCATCTGTCTGCTGCCATCAGCGTTATTGTGCCCGTGATAGGAATGGGATATCGCCATCTATGTTCTCGTGACTGGTCTTAGATTTTAGTTACTTATAAAACCAAGCCAGGCTGGAAAACACACTTTTTCATGTGGCTGGGAATTGAACGGAGACTAGCTGCTTGAACAGCAAGAAGGCAATTTTATTCTTTCAGTTGCTTTTCCCTTAGCCAAATTGCTAAGGTCTGTTTTTTATTTTAAATAATGTTACTTGGTTTGTTCAGGCAGTTTTAACTTACTTGTTCATCCCTCTGCAGGTAGGAGGTGTCCTTTGTGAGTACAATCAAGTCTGTCTGTAAGACCAACAGAAAGGAAGCCATAATTTTTAAATAAAGCGTCTTGTAATTGCTTAGAAAATAATCATAGAAAAGGTTTTGAAATTGCAATCAGCTAGTCCCTCTACTGAAGCAGATTTTTGATGGAAGAACAGGTACGTTATCTAAAGGAAACTGAGGAACAGAAGTTTAGTGACACACCGAAAATTTCTAATGGAAAAAAAAGACAAATAAAGCAAAGTTATGATCTGTATTCAATTCAGCCTACCGGATGTCTACATGCATTACCCTCTACATCTCCTTCCCTCCTTAACTGTCTCACCAGCTTCACTGGCCCTCAATCTCAGCGTCACCAAAGCCACTTTCTAGTAACCTGTTTGCCAATGGCAACAAAAGACTCAGAATTGCCTATTTTGATTACTGTTTCATTCAATTCACAGCCAGTCCACACTGAGAAGGGCTTCTTAATGTCTGTCTGATGATGTGGAAATCCACAGCAGGGAGTGGAAATAGCTGCCCCTCAGAAGGAAGTACAAATCCAGAGCTACTGGTCACTTGAAGACCCCCAAATACCAGTGGGAGCTATTTACTCCCAAGTGCCTGTGCCAGATGTGCACTTATTCCTCAGCCACTTCTCCATCTCCCTCAGGTGATAGATACTTCGGCTTCCCCCGGTGAAGCCATCTGAAAAATATATATGCTGTGCACAGATCAAAGAGAAGCAACAATTAAAAGTTGGTGAAGGCGTTGCTGAATTTTAAAGGAGAAATGCTGGAAGACATTCAGAGAGAGAAATGCAGAGATGATGGGCATGTCATTTTGCAACACCGGAGCTTTTTCTGATGTGTGATTTCACACGGCCGTAACTGCGGAAAATTTTCAGAGACCTTTTCAAAATGAAGTAAGTTTCGGAAATACTCCAAACTTCCTTAGGCACAGCTCAATCAGACTTGAGTGGGGAGATGAGAAGGGAGAGATTAAAAAAATAACAGAAAACAGGCCAGTACCCCTCCCTTTGTTTTCAAGCTTTTCACTACCCACTTGTCAGGTAATAGCAACGATAGGAGTGCTGCCATTGCAAGCAGCCAGTTTTCTCTGGGCCCTCCAGATCCGGTTGGGATGACAGCCTTACACAACAAAGCTGCGGGGACTGCGGCGCAGAGTCTGTGAAGAAAACACCATCAGTGTTGAATCGGCAGCTCGGTGCAGGAGGCAGAGCTGGCAGTGATTTAATTTGCCTTCCTCGCAGAGGAGCATCCTCGCTGCAGCCACCACCAAGGTCCCTGGAAGAAGGGCTGCGAGGGAGAAGTGCGTGGGAGAAAGAGGAAAGTTCTGCTAGCTGGCCAGTACCTAATGCTACTGCTGAAATATTCAGGGAAAGAAAAAGGTATATTCCTTCAACCAGCTCTTCTCTTTCTCTTCCTGAAACTTGATCTCAGTGGTTTTCGTACGTGAGAACCTCTAGCTACCTAGTAATGCCTTTAAGATATTTAAGGTCTCATCCTCGGGACATGAACACAAGAAGGACACTGATAGTTTCAAGGTGTTAAGGAGAGGGAGGTGGTGGGATCGCTGCGTAGAATTGGTAACAATCTCATTCACAAGAACTGGCGATGGCCAGAGAGATGTGTCTTTTATTGAAAAAATGTAATACCAACAAATATCTGTAACACGACTCCAAAGAGGCTCTCAGAATGGCTTCTAAATAATTGAAGAGGGAGTTTAGATGCTGCTGAATGGTGATGCTCCAGCTTTCAGGCTAAGTTTTCTGAAGTTTACTACAGTCTCCAAAGATGGAGTGCATTCTAGCTTGAAAACAGAGCTGAGTGAGCATTCAGCTGCAGTGGGATCAAAGTTTGTTAATATTTTAATGTTTCCAGCACGATGCAGAGTGCATGAAAAGTCTAAGCCTTGGGGACCATCCTGCTTAATTTATGTAGTGAGTCACTACCAAACACCAAGGCTGTAGTTCTGCCTTATGACGGCAGATTGAATTCTAGCTATTCTCAATAGTCCAATATTGATCAGTAAAAGAGCATCTTCTTCCGCTTCTACATTTTTAACAAAGAAAATAGAAAATTAATCTGGTTCGGAACAATAGTAGGCAATCATGAAAAGCTGTTGGAGCTGACTGTCATTAGCTATACAGCTTTTCAGGCTAATGTAGAGATAAATCGGATCATCATTTGGCAAACAAAACAGTCACGCTGGCAGTGGAATAATTGCATGCATTGTCAGAAATGCAAGTAAAGGCCATTCAGACATTCTGTCTACTTACAGTCAACGCTGGTCGATTTAAAATAGATGTCTGTGGAGCAAACATGATCTAGTGAGAAGCGGTACTGCGAGGCATGAATGGGTAAGAGTAATCACAAAAAAGCTGGTGTCAGCAGTGCAGTTGTGAAGGACTCGCCCCTCGGACAAGCAGCAGCAGGCTGGCTGCCCAACAGCAGGACACACAGCTGGATTCGGGAGGGGAGAGATGACCCAGGGCTCTCCTTTCCCCCTAACGATCCCACATAAAAACAGGCAAAGCACTGGTCCTCCAGCTCCATGGGCAGAGGTGTTAGGACAGGAATCCTTCCAGTGAGAGGGTGATGTAGCACAGATCTCCATGTAGGAAAAATTTTTGTCAGCCTTAGCCTGCAAGCTTTAGCTCTGCGGTGAGCAGAATGAAGAGCACAAAGCTCCAGATAGCTCTGGACACTGAAAACCACTGTGCCATCCATGACACGTTTTGGCTCCCCTGCTGCCCCCACTGCCTATTTTAATTCCATTTTTCTCAGAGCAAAATGCCACGGTGAAACGCAGGACAACTCGTGTGTGACCACACAATTGCTACTGCTTTCCCCCTCCCAATACACAGTACTGGGCATTAGGGGAAGATCTTCTGTGCAGTTTGGATTAGTTCCAGTTTCTGGTCTCCCAAAGCAATGAGCTGTCTTGTCCTGCCACCGCTGCTGCCCCGCAATGTTTTTAGTGGGTAGGTCGGAAGTGCTGGGTTTCCACAGTTAGGGTGGGACCTTGTCACTTTTTGAAGTGACTTGAATGCAAGGGAAGACTATGAATCTGGCTTGGCTGCCAGCCCCAAAACCTTCTCATTCCACTATTATAGGTGATCTTTAAGCCTCAAAGAAGAAAAAGGGAAAGCAGACTGATGTTTTCCTATATCTGATCGAGCAACAGACCTCAATATATCAGGCAGTCTTTTAACTTGGCAAATAAAGAAGCGAAAATTGTGCAGTTCCATGAGTACCAGTTTGACTGGCTTCTACCTTGTTATAAAAGCCTGTGTACAGTAATACAAGTTTTTACCCTAGTTTGAAAAGAGAAAAGAATCCGATGATTTTGTTACAGCTTTGCTCATCCCATCACAATGTGATTCCCCAGAAGGTTTCTCTAAGAACGATGCATTCATTCTGTTTGTGTCATAAAAGACTATCGCATCTCAGAGATGTTGCAACAGGACATTGGTTCAGTGTTTGTAAAGGACTTCATAGCAGCTAGACAAAATAAAGGCTTCAGGAAACAGAACGACACTGTGTAGGGGCCAGCTAATCCTGTGGCAACCTGGAGAGTGCTATTGCCTGATGCTTTTAAAAAAGGACCAATCATTGATCTGGGCCCGCAGTGGATCTCCAAAAATAGCCTGGTACTGACTATCCTACTGGAAAAGTGAATAGCACAGCCAAAACCCTGCGAGCATCTGGCACCAACATGCCTCCACATGTCGTGAATGCCTGCTAGCGAAGCTTCATATGGCCATTATCCTATGAAAGGTTCATTTGCATATCTGTGCCACTTGGGAAGTGAATACTGTTTATATTAGCTAGCAGCTGATGATACAAAAAGAGAATGTCTGCCTGGGACATGGTGTGCTTTCTGGAGCCGAGGTGAATTGGTCGTCTGCAGACACACTGCCACAAGACTTGCCAAACTGCTTTGAGATTCAAACATGGGAACAGCGTTGCAGTCAAAGTCATAACTCTGGCCAGTTTCAGATTCCACCCTGTTGGCAAAATATTGTACATGCCTAAAAAAGGATTTCCACAGGTCAGAATGGTGAGTGAGCAGCTGCAGTACAAGGTGGGAAGATCACAGAATCACAGAATTACCGAATCACAAAATCACAGAATGGTCAGGGTTGGAAGGGACTTTTGGAGATCATCTAGTCCAAGCCCTGTGCCAAAGCAGGTTCACCTACAGCAGGTTGGAGAGGAATGTGTCCAGGTGGGTTTTGAATATCTCCAGAGAAGACTCCACAACATCTTTGAGCAGCCTGTTCCAGTGCTCTGTCACCCTCAAAGTGAAGAAGTTTTTCCTCATGTTGAGACAGAATTTCCTGTGTTCCAGTTTGTGCCCATTGCCCCTTGTCTTGTCACTGGGCACCACTGCAAAGAGTCCTCTTGACACCCACCCTTTAGATATTTATAAGCATTGATAAGATCCCCTCTCAGTCTTCTCTTCTCCAGGTTAAATGGACCCGGGTATCTCAACAGCTGAACATCATCCAAGATGAACAGGTTCCCCTTTCCCCTGATCATCTTGGTAGTCCTCTGCTGGACTCTCTCCAGTAGTTCCTTGTCTTTCTTGAACTGGGGAGCCCAGAACTGGACGAAGTACTCCAGATGTGGCCTCACCAGGGCAGAGTAGAGGGGGAGGATGACCTCCCTGGACCTGTTGGCCATGCTCTTTTTAATGCACCCCAGGATACCATTAGCCTTCTTGGCCACAAGGGCACATTGTTGCCTCATGGTCATCCCGTTGTCCACCAGGACACCCAGGTTCTTCTCCACAGAGCTGCTTTCCAACACGTCAACCCCTAACCTGTACTGCTGCATGGGGTTATTCCTCCCTTGGCGCAGGACCCTACACTTGCCTTTGTTGAACTTGCCCTTGTTGAATGTCTGTAAGAAAAAGATCCCAAAGAAGAACAACCTGAAGCCCCTGCAACCCAGCTGTAGGAATACTAGGCTTGTCACCACCATTAGCTGAGGGGATGGTGCAGAATATAAATCTCAGATCCAAAAGCACATCAGCCTCCATATTAACTTCTGCTGCACCAGCAGCGCTGTCAAGAGCTACTCCTGTCACAGGGTAAACTACGGCCCAGTGACTCAGAGAGCGCATACGGCACCTTTAAAAGAAAACAGGGATACAAGAGCTTATTCAAAAGCATATGTTCACCTTTCTCCCACACCTACACAGAAGCACAAGGTGCAGAACAGGCTCCACACACACATCACCGTCATTGCCACAGCAGAGTACAATCTGGTCCCAGGCAGGGAGAGGTGTTTGCAACCACTGAGCTCTTAGGCAAATCTCAAAACTCTGCAATGTCTTCATTTGTTGTCGTTCTGCCACACTGAAGCTGTGCTCAGGCTGAGATCAGGCATTTTTTCCTGGTTTGGGCTGGCTCTTTGCCTGTGTGTGGGATACCAGTTCTCACCCTCAATCGAACAGCCATCCCCCCCCCCCCCCAACTCCCGGAAATGTTTTTCCAACATTTGTTTCCGCTTAGGGGCAAATAAAAAACCGACTTTTCTTCCTTGAGACATGTGGAGACAAGTAGATACTGCCTTTTTACGTGACTTCTCTTAATGGTTAGTAGACCACATTTTGATGTCTTAGAGATAATGACCAGTCAACTCCAACACCACCATAACAGAACAAGTCTCTAAGACCAATAGTGCAATGTTGCAAGCCCTTCTTTGTTTTTGGAAAACCTCTTTTAGCCACATTATAGTGAGCGAGTTGTGGAGGAGCAAGGGGATGTTTCAAACTTCATTTGCTTTTCAAAAGATCTTCCTCGTTAACAAAGTGCTGCCACAGACAAAAAAACCACAAGTCGCTGCACTGCTCAGTAGCTCAGCAGGGTACAATAATTCCCTCCTATGTTATGCAAAAGGACAAGCTGTACAGCTACAGCACTTTCCTCTGGACTGAAAAAATCAATGATTTGTTTGTTTTTAAATCTGTAAAATCCTATGGAGACGTTTTCCTCTCTGCTAATTTTGTTGGCAAGGTCAGCTGGAAAAGGTTTCCGGCACCTGTCACGTCTGTTGGGAGGCCTTCCACATGGTGTGAAAACCCCTCTCCTGACGTGGCTGGAAAGGCTCTCACTGAACCACAGAAGTCACTCACCAGCCTCCTCTATTTTTACCGAGTTGATAAAGGAAATTCTCACCACCGTGATTGACTGATTCTTTGACAGAGCTGCAAAGACGCAGGAGGCATAATATCAGCTGCTGCACAGACATCCCAAACATATGCTGCCGGTACCTTCAGTCTTGGGTCGCAGCTACCCTGTTATTTTAATATTAGCTTTATCCTTAAACAGCAAGTGCTAATCGTTCCACACCACGCGGTGATTCTGAGGCCCCTGACGCTTGTCACAGCAGACCAGAACGATATTAGAAAAATCAATTTATGATTTAAATGAGGAAAGAATAAAAAGTCCAAAGGCAAGAAGCTGCACTCTGTCACAAATACCCAAAAGACAGCATTAAATTCACGCGGCAAGCCTTAAATGCTTCGAATAAGAAAGTTTTGACTTGTTTCAAAACTAACAAAAAAAAATTGCCAGTATTTTAAATAAGCAGTTTGGTTTACTAGGCACTCCCAGAAATATATTAATAAATGAAAAGGTGCAAGAAGAGCAATGAATAGTTCTTTATTGATAGAAATATTGTAGTGCTGGGAAGGAGGCAGTAGGTTTGATGAAAGGAAAAGTAAAGCTGCCATAAAAGGGACACTGAACTACAGAAGGACTCTTCAGACCAGAAAAGAAATCCATGGGTAGGGACTAGGCTAGAGGACTGATTTTATAATCAGGACTGACATGGAGACAGAGAAAACAAACAATCCTTTTCTTTTCTAGTACAATAGCAAACAGACATTACATTTTCCAAACAAACAAGAGGTGCATCTTCTTATTGGCACAGGGTTAACCTAGGGAATTCTTTCCCACTAATCACAGGGGGAATTGTGGGTTTGTATGGATTCAAAAAGCAACTGGACAAACCCATGGAAGGAAAAAGAAATTAATCAATACCTAATAGGCATAAGGATGATTCCTTTGGTTTAAGATATTTATGAAACATAAGTCACTGGATTTTGGGAAAGTTTCACCATATCACAATATGGTGACAATATGACAACTTCAACAAATTAAAGTAAGAAAATTACAATTTTTTTACTATTTTCTTCAGATGGAGATTTTGGGGTGAGGGAGAATTTATATAACAGAGAATAAAGTCCTGTGTAATTAGGAGGTGCTCATTATTTTCTGAAGTTGCACAGAGACTTTCCCAACTGCATGATCAAAACAGAAGAAAGACTGCTTTCAAGATCAGCATTTCATGATAAGAAATGCTTATCACTGAAAAACTGCATTTAAACAACTCGGAGGAGACCAAATACCTGTCTTTGAATACATTTCTCATTTCTTTTGAATTTTCGGGTATACATGGCAGGTGCTGGAGACGTGCACTTATCCTTTTTCTTATATTGCCACCTGGTGGTCCTAGGTACATGGAAGCAACAAACTCACCAATTTTTCAGTAAAATGACCACAGTTTAAGCATTTAAAATAGCATCCATGTCTTCCTCTGAGATAGAAGATAAATACTTTTTAAATATAGAATGTGCAAGGGTGAGGGGCTGTTTGGTTTTACCACCAATATGATAGTTCCCGTGTGCAGTGTAGTCAGCTCTTGATAATCTAAATAAATGGCTGCACTGGGCACCCCAGGTCACAGGGAAATGGTCAGTATGGATTGTAGCTCTGCTGTGGGTTCTGGACACCCACTTAGGCTGGGTGCCGTGCTCCCCATGGGCAGGCGCCCCACACTCAGATGGAGGCAGGAGGCAAGAAGAGCTTCCAGCCAGAGCCAAAACATCACCTCTTTTTTCTGCTTTTTCTGCCTCACCAGTGGTGGAAACATGGTGCAAGGATATTTAACGGGTATGAAGGGGGCTCTTTTGCTCCCAAAAGCAGCGTAGCCACGTGGTCGGAGCAATGTCTGAGTTCACATCTCACAGAGATGTCAGAGTACATTGCACAGTGGGTACAGGGAAGGTGTTAAAATCTGCAGCCCTCGGTCTCGGGCTTGCATTGCCACCACACACAGTCAAGTGCATGCAAAAGAATAACATAGAAAAGCAACATTATAAGGCTAGTTTAAAGAAGAAAGCATTGTAGACTTGGACTTCATAGGGGAGGAAACTGTACAGTAGACTTTAGACTGGTCCATTGCAATGAGACCAAGTGTACCGGTCCAGTTTTGGGTTGCGCAATACAGGAAAGGTTCTTAAACTGAAGAAAGCACAGCAGTGGTCAACCAAGGTGGTGAGGGAGTTGGAGCAGTTGCCCTGTGAGGGGAAGCAGACAGACAGGGCTGGTTCAGTCTGCGGAAGAGAGGGCTTTGGGGGCACCTGGTAGCAGCCTTCTGATGCCTAGGAGCAGGCCGTGAAGAAGATGGAGCTCAGCTCTTCACAGTGGTGAGCTGCAGGAAGACAAGAGAGGGCATAAGCTGAAACAAGAGAAGTTCAGAGCTGATATAAGAAGAAAATTTTTCACCTTGAAGACAGTCAGCAGTGAAACAAGCTGCTCAGGGAGGATGCGCAGTTTCGATCCTTTGAGGTGTTCAAGACCAGACTGGATGAAGCTCTGAGCATCTGATCTCATAGCTGACGCTTCCTTGAGCAGAACTTTGGACTACAGACTTCCTGAGCTCCCTTCCAACTTTAATAACCCCGTGATCCTATTGCTCTGTGAACCACAATCTGTTTTTATTTCAGTTAACAAAAGCTCTGTGCTAACAATTTGCAGTACTAGCCTACAGAAATGCACTCGTGACCAATTAATGGGAATTGCAGAATTTCACATGACAGATGTAACTCCTGTTTTGAGCTGTGATAATACTCTTTACATGATAAAACATACTGCAATTCTTTTTGATGGGGTTATGGTTTGAGAAACCCATAACAATTTATTGTTGTTTAGACAATCATTCCATCACCCGATGACCCCTCCACACCCAGGAAGGGGAATCAGGAGAAAACAAGGAAACCTGGGAGTTGAAGTATAAAGAGATTTAATAAAGTAAGATTAGATAATTAACATTAATTGCACTAAAGAACCAGTATTGATCCCGATACCAATACAGAATAAGCAAAGATTATACTCAGCCAATTATGTCAGCAGGAAGCTGTGCACTCCCAGCAGTGAACAGTAAATGTCAGACACTGCAAGAGCTATGGCTTCAGGAGGAAGGGAAGGCCTCAGGGGTCCGGCACTGGAGCAAGAAGTTCTCAGGATGGCAGCCATCAAGGGAGAGAGAGAACTTTGCAGCAAACTTTCTAATTTATATTGAATGTGATGTTGATGGTATGAAATAATCCTGTTGGCCAGCTTGGGTCGAGCGCCCAGGTCTCACTCTTCCTCATCCCCACATCTGGCAAGCTCGAAAACACTGAGACCTTGAAACCCACGCACCATATCTGGCTGTAAAGTAAATATTTTCACAAATTCAGACACTAGAGTCTTCTAAAACTTCAGTCTTCCCAAGCATTAGAAGAGAAATTAGTCCTGTGTCACTCAAACCAGGACGGATGGGTACAAAAAGTTGAAGCTGTCCTTTGCCTAGTAGTAGCCAACCAAACCCAGCATTTACACCTTTTTATTGGCTTCAACAGACTGCATTTCATGTTGCTATATCTATAGGGGTGGTGTACCACTCTGAATGAATGATCACCAGCTGTAGAGGGTCTCTCACCTTGACTAATCCCAATGGGCTTAGTGAACTGGAACTGCTACTGAAGACACAGCAACGTTTACGATACAGAGAGATTGTATGCGCACACTGAAGAAGCAGAAGTTTGACCAAAGCACCCATGGCAGGTTTCTACAACACACATTCAGCATCCACGTAGGTCAGACCGACCCACCTTGAAGACCTACACAGAGCAACCTACAGACATCTCAGGTGCTTTTTCGACCTCCCTGGCTGAACCTCTTCTGCAGAGAAAAGGAAACATGTGGTGCAGCTCAGTGCTCTCCGTGGAAAGTGGTGAAGACTTACGGCATCCAGAGAATTGATAGGTGACTGCCCCATATAGGACTGCCTGCCATGCCAAAGCAAAGAACTTAAACAGCAGAAAGCTCCTATGCTCTAAAGAGAGTGTCTGTGGAGTACAAATATTCCCTCCAAGAGGTACATCTTTATATGAAAACTCCTAGGATGGAGACTCTCCAAGATTATGAAATTGAAAGGCAAACATAAAGATTGCTTTATCTTGAAAAGTACTAGGAGAGTTTCCCTTGGGGACACTGCAGTCAATTCATTTTTGTAGAAGAGAAAATTTCCCCCAGTGGCAGGTAGACAACTTATGCTTTAACAAGGGAGGGAGGGAAGGTACGCTGCTCACACATACACTGGTAATTTGCTGTCAGGGAAAAAGGAGGTAATGAGACTGGACAGCCTGTGTAAATACCAAAAGCCCAAAACCCAGCAAAGGAAGAATCAGACAAAGAGGCAGAGAATGCAGAAGAGAATGTTATACTTAATATATATAAACTCTCTTAGGATCATGTATTAAAAAGCATAGGCTTATCATCCAAGAACAATAGGAAGAGAGAAGAGGATGTTGAGAAAATCAGGATTGATTATATGAGGATTTAGGGGCCTGCAAGAATGGAGGAGGGACTAAGAGGGCAAAATGCCTTCTTAGAAGAAGAGTGGATGAGTAAAGACTTACGAAAAAAACACAAGATCAGGCATGCTTGTTCAGACACACTCTTGATTCAAGGCGAAATAGCTTCTCTGCCATAAAAGTTCTGGTTGCTGCACCCTTTGTTATTTCAGTTAGGATCAGCTGGAGTCTCTATAAGGGTGACACTGCCGTAACATGGCAATAACCTCAGGCATAACACTCCCTCTCCTCTCGTCTGTACAGCAGTAATGTTGGCTGAATCATGCAAGCACCAAATACATGAAGCAGCTCTCTTAGAGGTCTTCAAGCCCAGGTCCTACCTGGTTGGTACAGCTACCCCAGGGTACTGGAGCTAGCCCCATTATCATGGTAGGGCATGTCATATGGTCTACCCTAAATTCCTTCCAGAAAGAGCGAGAGGTCATTTTTAGTTTTATTACTGCAATATAGCATAGATTAGTTACTGCAGAAAATAAAACGTTGATGCTAGCAAAGTTTGAAAATGCCATTGAACACAAACTACTGGAATACGGTCACCAGAGCTGCTCACACAAGGTAAAAGCAGGAGCTGTGCATCAGTGGGAGCATCAGAGACTAGCAAAGGGAGCCCACAGGCCTCCAGGCTTTCTACCAGGTAAGGGGGATCGGGTGGTTGGCACGGGCACGAAGGGAAGAGGAGAGACTGAAGGAAGGTCCCACAACCATATGAGGATGTGCCAGTACACAGGGCAAAAGTGGGAATGGTCAGGGAGGGTCAAGGGCTGGGAAAGTCATGGGGTAAAGACGCTGCTCTGCCACCTCAAAATTACCACTGTAGATCCCAATAAAGTACTGCTGGTAAAACAGCAGTAGTAGAGCATTGCTAAACTGTGCTCAACAACTCCCACCTCCAACAGCTTCCTAACGCACTAAAGGCAAATTCTGATGTTTTGTACCATCAGAGATTTTCTCATCCTTTGTACAGCTCCAGATGCTCCTTAAAACAGAGCAAGCAATATTTTTGCTGCCCATTTCAGTTATTTTAAAGTTTTCTTATTTGCAACAGCCACTTCTTCTTTAAAGTGAGATTCAAGACTAAATGAGGACACAGCTGTTTCCTCCTCTTCCCTCATCTCTGCAATAGCTGCAATCGGCAGTGAGCCTAGGAGCATTCTCATCTCTTCCCGTTAAAATATTTGGGAAAACAGAGATTACTCAGAGTTGCCCAAGTGATGTTTTCAATAGCTGAGAGCTCAATAATTGACTTCCTTGAAATTTTCACTAGCTTCTAGTTACTTCTGCAGTCCAGCCCACAAGATGATGACAGCAGAAGGATATTTATTTATTTTTTTTTCAAGCATGACGTGGAACCTATTCCTCCTTTCCCGTTTCATAACTGAAAAATGGGCACAATCGATAGCTCACCACTGGCAGCAGTGTTTATAAAGCCCACTACGTGGAGCCCAGGCAGGTGTTTGTAGAAGGCTGAATGTCAGCATTGCTCATCTTCCCAGTTTACACAAGCAGCTCATTTGTTTTGTCCTCCAGGTCCCAGTGGTCTCCACAGCATCCTCACCACTGAAGTCAGTGGTGGCACACCCAACACAGTCTTGAGAATGGCTATATTTTAGACTGAAAGATTTAAGATGGCTTTGGATAATCTCAAAAAACACGTGATTTTGGTTATAGGTCTCCAATTATATACAAGACGACACAGGCTATTTCTGGCTTTCTGTTTCAGAGATGCCTCTACTGTAGGACAAGAAAATCCTACCGCTTTAAGTCTGACTACATAAAGCAGCTTGTTCATATCCTTGGCCTTTGAAGTCTCCTCAGAACAAGCCTAAAGCCAGTAAAATACTTTTGATAGTGTGCATCCAAAATATCGATGGGGCAGCTTTACTTCAAATGTATCACAGGGTATTAGAATGTTCTTTGCAAAATTTTAGTTTATGTCATCAAATTTTTTCAACTCCATTTCCAATGGTACAATGAGCAGGGAATTTCAGAGCACTGTGTACATTGCCAGCAACTCACTTCTTAATACAGACTAGTCTAGAGGACTAGTTTTTTACACTTTCTTCTAGTGCATAATGTTTTCTAATCAGTAAAAAATTATTTTTCAGTTATTTGCTTGAAAAGCATCGTCTTTTAAGTTTTGATCTTTAAATAATTCCAGAGCTTCACTTCCAGTAGCAGAAGATGCATATGGGCTCTTATGTGTTCACTAAAACAAAGGAAAAAGCCTCAGAGAAACTACAAATTGCTTTCTCCTTGTCCTTCCTGTATATTAGCTCTTTAATTTGTAAGTTTAAAGAAGTCTTTAAACATTTTTTCTCTGCAATAGAAGGACTATTTTGTCCAATAAAGATGCCAGATCTGCCCTGCGGAACACGACACTCTCTAATGGTGTGCTTTCCAGGTGGGCTTTAGTGGGACACCTTGGAGATGGTTTATTTACACTGCCTTTGAATCAGGTAGGGGAAGCTAAAGCTGCAATATAAGTTTACAAGGAAAATTTGAGTGCCACAGAGTTTCAGACTGTGACGACTACAGGCTTTTGAAATATATTTATGGCTACAGTTGATGCAGAAAGATACAACAGCTCATCTTTTAATGTGAAGAAAAAAAAAATTTGGAAACTTACCTACCAACTACAGTGTAGGAAGCAATTTGCTTCCTGGAATTGAGATTTTGGGATAAAAGCTGATACCCACTATTGTGATATTTTCCAATAGCAACCATATGGACAAAACAATAAACTGGTTTCAAAGATAGATGTTTTGTGGTTTGTTTTTTTTTTTCTTTTGGTACCGTGAAAGCTTTTCAACTATCGGTAAAGATGTCCTGCTTTGATATATAAAAAAAAAGACATCATAAAAAAAAACAATTAAAGCAATAATTGTGTAGGGGCAAAATATGAGGTGAGCGTTGGCATTTTGACAAAGCTTTAGTTACATATTTGTAAACTTGGTTTAGGTTTTTACCCTGCTCTCTTTAGAGTACACCAATTTTGTTTCTCAGTTTACGTACATAAGCACATATCCTTATGCATTATTTTACTCAACTGGATCATTTCAGCCTGGGTCTGTCTGAAAGCTAGAGTCTTCAAAGGTGAAAATCCACAGATTTTATAGGCTTGGGATAGAAGAAAATAATTCCATCAGCACCTAGACAAGAAGCTGCACCTTGAGCTCAAACACGGGAGATGAAAATCCAT
Source organism: Vanellus vanellus (assembly GCF_965231255.1). Lineage (NCBI taxonomy): Eukaryota > Metazoa > Chordata > Aves > Charadriiformes > Charadriidae > Vanellus > Vanellus vanellus. The sequence continues at coordinate 102,527,064 of NC_138906.1, forward strand.
ACATGAAAGCCGTAAAGAGTTACTAATAATAGGAAAATTAATGAAAACTCACAATCAGCAAAGCACCCAAATCTGTGGGAAACAAAGCCTCATCTGTGTCAGTGCTTATGGAAATATTTAATTAACAGTACACTATTACTTAGTGGTAAGGTACACAAGCACATATGTCAATCAGCCCACAGTAGTCCAGAAAGTAGCACTTGAGGGCTGCAGAGGTGCTAAGCTCTAAACCTGCCCAGACCCAGCTCTGCTCACTTTGGATGCAAAGGCTGGCTAAAAAAAAAATGGAGAGTAATCTGTAAATAGGAATAAGGAGAGCCTCAGTTTAGAGGGGATGCTGCATCAGCTTTGTGTCCTGGTAGATCACAGAGGTTTAAAATAAACACACTGCCTTTGTCCAACCTGGTAACAGAAAAGACGACAGAAACTCAAAAATATGTAATACTGCTAGTTAGAAATTCATGTGGAGGATTTGGCTACTATTGACAGGTGCATTTTGGCATGTACCATTCGCCCCTGGATTTTCATCAGTGGCTGAGTGTCCTTACACCATACCTTAGGACTAGCAGGAAAGGCTAGTGCAAAGCTGGGACTATTATTGGTCCAGAGAGCACGTTTTTACCTCTGACCATCAGACATGATCTTGCATTGCGTTGTTAAGGGAAAACAAAGGCTGTGTCGTGAAAAGTTGGAGCTTCCCAAGATTGGAGTTGGCAGTGCTCATGTGATAGCCCTAAGGACAAATGGGAGGAAACAAATACGATTACACCTACCTCAACTTTGGTTTTATTGTATGACATTGAACTATCTGCTATAAAGACAGCAATACAAGAAACTTGCAAAGTATAGAAGCTAACTCCATCTTCCAAAATACTCCTGAGCGCAATTAAGTTTTCACTTAACAGCGGCCATGAAACAATCATGTTTTTAGAAAAAAAAAGAATGGGTAGGAACGGAAAGAGACACGGCACTTCACAAGAGAGAACAGCAATGACAGAGCACGAGGGAACCACAGAAGAAAACGTAGACATAAAAAATGGATACACGTAGCAGTTAGCCATCTTGGTAGGTAAACGGGACTCTGGTCAGGTCGGTTGGGTAAATATGACTGAACCTGTAATTTTTTTTTAATGTATGAAATAGTACATGAGTGTATGCACTAAACTTGCTGAGCGTGCACTCGACCCCACTGTCCATGTTGCCGACAAAGATGTTGAACAGTACAGGCCCCAGTACCAACCCCTGAGGAACGCCACTCGTCACTGCTCTCCACTTGGACATCGAGCCGTTGACTGCAACTCTTTGAGTGTGACCGTCCAGCCAGTTCTTTATCCACCGAGTGGTCCATTTGTTGAATCCATGTCTCTTCAATTTAGAGACAAGGATAGCATGTGGGACAGTGTCAAACGCTTTGCATAAGTCCAGGTAGACGACATCAGTTGATCTTCCCTTGTCCACTGCCGCTGTAACCCCTTTGTAGAAGGCCACCAAATTAGTCAGGCATGACTTGCCCTTGGTGAAGCCATGCTGGCTGTCACCAATCACCTCCTTGTTTTCTATGTGCCTCAGCAGAGTTTCCAGGAGAATCTGCTCCATGATCTTGCCAGGCACAGAGGTGAGACTGACTGGCCTGTAGTTCCCTGGGTCTTCCTTGTTTCCCTTTTTGAAAATAAAGGTTATGTTTCCCCTTTTCCAGTCAGCAGGAACCTCGCCAGACAGCCACGACTTCTCATATATGATGGCTAGTGGCTTAGCGACTTCATCTGCCAGTTCCATCAGGACTCGCGGATATATCTCATCACGTCCCATGGACTTGTGCACCTTCAGGTTCCTCAGGTGGTCTCGCACTTGATCTTCACCTATGGTGGTCGGTTCCCCATTTTCCCAATCCTCGCCTTTGCATTCTGTGTCATGGGCAGCGTGGCTGCAGTCCTTGTCAGTGAAGACTGAGGCAAAAAAGTCATTGAGTACCTCAGCTCTGTCTCTTTTCCGGGTAACCAGTTCTTGCGTTTCCTTCCGGAGAGGGCCCACATTTCCTCTAATCTTTCTTTTCTCTCTAACATACTTAAAGAAGGATTTTTTTTTTTGTCTTAGAACTGAATCTGGCCAGGGACACCATCTGGGCTTTAGCTTGTCTAACCCGATCCCTGGCTGCTTGAACGATTCCTCTGTATACCTCCCAGGCTACCCACCCCTGTTTCCACTCCCTATAGGCCTCCTTTTTCCTTTTGGTCATGTGCAGGAGCTCCTTGTTCATCCATGCAGGCCTCCTGGCTTTTCTGCCTGCCTTCCTCTTTTTAGGGATGCATTGCTCCTGAGCTTGGAGGAGGTGGTCCTTGACTATTAACCAACTTTCTTGGACCCCTCTTCCCTCCAGCACTTCATCCCCTGGCACCACACCAAGCAGATTCTTCAAGACGCCAAAGTCAGCTCTCCCAAAGTCAAGGGTGGTCAGCCTGCTGTGCACCTTCCTCACTGCCTTGAGGATCTCTAACTCGACCATTTCATGGTCACTACAGCCCAGGCTACCTTTGAGTTTGACACTGTCTACCAGCCCCTCCTTGTTGGTAAGAACAAGATCCAGCATAGCTCCTCTCCTCATTGGCTCCTCAACCACTTGGAGAAGGAAGTTGTTGTCAATGCAATCCAAGAACCTCCTGGCTTGCCTATGCCTGGCTGTGTTACCCTTCCAACAGATATCAGGGTGGTTGAAGTCATCTATGAGAACCAGGGTCTGTGAACGTGATGCCGCCCCTATCTGCCTACAGAGGGCTTCATCCACTTGGTCCTCTTGGTCGGGTGGCCTGTAGCAGATCCCCACTGTAATGTCCCCTGCTCCCAATTTTGCTTTAATCCTGACCCATAGGCTCTCAATTGGCTCTTTATCCATCCCTAGGCTGAGCTCCATGCATTCCAGCTGCTCCTTGACATATAAGGCAACACTGCCTCCTCGTTTCCCTTGCCTGTCTGTCCTGAAGAGCCTGTAGCCTTTCATGGCAACACTCCAGTCACAGGAGTGATCCCACCAAGTTTCTACGATGCCAATGAGATCGTAGCCTTGGAGGCATGCACACATCTCTAGCTCCTCCTGTTTGTTCCCCATGCTCTGTGCATTTGCATAGAGGCACTTCAGCCACATCTTCGTTGAGGCTGAGCATATATAAAAGAAACACACATGGAAGAACATAAAAGCAATAGCCATTCAGTGGACTAAAACAACAGTAGATTCTTTCAAATAAGAACCTAATACAGCTTTTGGGAAAAAAAACACAAACAGGAAATACAACAAGAAGGCACTTGATTCCAGCAGTATTTATCAAACCAACAAAGTAAGAATAATGAAGTAGAATGAATATAGTAAATGTCTGGCAAATGCTTGTTTTTCTCCATTTTTTGCAATAAAATTAAAAAAAAAATTTCTAGGGACTTTTATAATAATCTTACAGGGTACTATTTTGCTGTTTAAAAAACTCTATTCTTCATTAGGCAGCCAATGCTTTCCCCAAAATTATTGCTATAACAACACTGATTTTTTCCTTGGTATCACACTTACATTGATCCAAATAATTTTCTGATATTGAGATAATAAGTATCTGATTTGTTACACCAATGCCGATTTACATGCTGCTTTGAAAAGATTTTAGTGGATTTACTGAGAAGATAAAGGCATATGTAAAAGTCACGCCCACTAAAAGCATAATAAAGCAATATGTGAACAAAGCCAACACCGTACATAAAAAAAATATTAATCATATGTCAAGGTGTCTCCTGACAACCTCTAACTCAATTAAAAATGAAGTGTCTATTACAAGCATTTAGACTTGGGAGATCAACAGACTAATCTGATGTATTTAAAGCTGGAACAATGAGATATATTCTTCAATGCAACTGAGTCACAAAAATCCCTGGGGTAATGGAATGGATTATGAAATCATGTGATAGCCGATGCTTGTTTAATGACAATATTTCACAAAATAAAAAGAAAGGGACAATATGATGTTTCACTTTTGCCTATAGGCAAGAATGGCTGCATGGCAAGATGTACTAGTTTTGGAAAGTATTATCCAATATTGTCATCACATCGTAGGTTAAGATACCAAATTACAATTGCAACACAGAATAAAGTTCCACAATTGGCAACTTTTTGATGCCTCGTGAATGATAAGTTATGTCTTGCTTTTGCCAGTATACAGTCTACAGTTGTTTAAAAAATCCTGGACAAGTAAAATACACTACTCAAATGCTTAAAGCACACATGTAAGGAAAGCACAAGTAAAACGTAGCAAAGCATCTTTATTAAGAAATGGGGGTTTATTCCCCTAATACATTTTAAAGAAATTTTTTTTAATGCTGAAAAACAGAATCAGAAATAAAAGTTTAAAATAGAAAAACCTTTAAAAGATAAACTATAATTATTCTGAAATGAATATGGCCCATTCATAATGAACTGTATTCTTTAGCTAAAGATGTAACACAGTAGAAAGTTAAGCACAATTCGTATTATTTCTGCGCTACCGGTTTGGGTAGCAATTGGTTGAGCAAAAAAAATAATTTCACTCTCGAAGTTTAACTGACTTCTAATTAGACTTTGGAATTGGAGACAGACCTGCTGAGGTCTATTATGATTCTATTTGAATTAGAAGACAATCAGACAAATAAGTTAACTGGTTTAATTTCTCACCAGAATAGATAAGGAGCCCTCAAAACTCAGAAAGAGTCCAAAGGCAGTATAAGGAACAGCTGCCACCTTTCAGCTCCTGCCTACCAATATTTGTAAGCTTTTCCAGCCCAAACGGCAGAGGACAGCCCTCAAGCAGAGTAAGAGGTGGCTCAGAGAGGACTCGCAGGTACACAGGGGAGACACCAACAGATTTAAGTGGTCTGTGAGTTAGGATTTAAGCCCCACGTGACCAAGAAACATGAGCCCAGCACTCTGCAGCAGAAGAAAGAGGAATATAAACAGCGGGCCTGTCCAAGCACTCAGACACAAACTACTCTTAAAGTAAGGTGGTCTAAGACTTGGATCAGGGCTGTAACATACATTCAGAAGGCAATCAGAGAAAGCTGTATATTTAACTGATCTCTGTTTAACTGCATATGCTTAAACACACAGTGTCAGCATTAGCAGGTCAACTGACAGTTGAGTTTAATAAGGAGTTCAAAACAACTCGGTACTCCACTGGCAATCCCAAGCACAGAACCTCCCAAGTACCAGCAGCTTCCCACCTACCCCTGGAGTCACAGTGAACAAAGCCATCCCATTATCCTTCTTTCATGTCCTACCCCACCTCCCATCCCTCAGTTCCAGGATATTCACCAACCAAAACATATAAAGTACTTCATACTCCTGGAACTGCAGAATTAGAAAAATATTTGACATATTAAAGCTACTTTTGTGGTAGTTTTAAAAGTTATATGTCAGATGTTTCACTTTTCACAGCGCAAACCAGAAAACCCAACAATCAAAATGGTTAAAGCTGAAATCAAAATTTTGTGAATTTGTTTTGCACAGACAGGCCCTGCTATCTTTGCTACAGAGCAAATCTGTTGATGTTGAATATCTTAACACAGTGATCAGCTCCACAACTTGCAAGCTGCAACCACTCGCTGCCGTTCTGATCATTATGTCCAGCTCTGCCCGCACGATGCCTCCAACATAAACGCTTCACAGCAAGAGCATGACATTGGCTGCAATAAAAAGAAATCCATACATAACTGCAAAATGTCAAACACAGCTGGGCATGTGAGAGTAAACATCAACATTTATGTAATTAGTACTCTTCTTTTAACACTACCAACAGGAAAAACTGACTTGTGACAACCAGCAGGTATTAAAAGTTCCTAAAATAAGGAGGGCCATTAACACTAATGACATCTTATCCTCTCACTCATCAATAATTTAAACAGCTATTGATTTCAAGTTTTACCACATTAAGCTGCAGGTCTAGCATCTCAATTACTGAGATATGACAGATTTCTGGCTTTTAGTCTGCCATTTCCTGTTATCTGGTGTTTCTTTCCAATTCACTTCAAGCACACACAGGCCAAAGTCACCATCCACTTTAATTTCTGGTACTACCAATGCCAGTGTGTGAAGGATGAATCTAGGAAAGTGCTCCAAGTGAAATATTCAAAGTCTCTTGAAAGAGAGTTTCTGTAGTTGTCACTGCAGCAGCGACACATCATTCCTTTGGTTTCTGCTAGATGCTGCTCTTGAAAACTTGCTGTCATCCACTCAAAAATGTTTTGCTAATGTATACAGAGAGCGATTCCCCCCCCCCCCTTCAGTGTTTTCTAGCATCTTATTTTATGGCTAATGATAATAAAGCTTCCCTCCCCACCTCCACACCCCAACTGGGGCCAGAGGGTAATACTTCTTAAAGCATTTGCACAGCATTAAGTATCTGGGGGTTTACCACCCCCTCCCCTTGGTTTTTACCGGAGTTTGGTTATTTAGATTTATTTAAAAAAAAAAAAATTTTTATTTCCACATTTTGCCTATAGACATCTTCAGACTTTCAGGGATCAACCTTTCATATCATTTTATACTATAAGAACAGAACTCCAGCACTATTAGCCTCAAGAATAATACTTCCTTGCTCCTAACTTACTTCAAAAGACATACCTGTTATCCATCTCCACACACATGGTCCAATCAGCTAGTGCTGGTTCTTGCCCACTCTGCTTCCATGTGTACAAGATAATCTTCCCATTCTCTAAGCCTACTGCAACAATATATCTATCAAGAGAATAACTGCATTAGTTCTAAAGAGATTACAGTAGGCAGCTCGGCAACGTTGGCTCTAACGCAAGCTAGAAAGAACTAGCAACTGCGTTGCACCTTGCCCTTCAAATCAATATTTACTTTTACATTAAAAAAAAGCACAATTTAATTCAAAGCTTCTTCATAAAAAATGAGCAAAGCAGAAACCTGCAAAATATATTTATTTAGGAAAAAAATAAGGAAGTTATTACAGTATCAGATCAGTCAATATCATTGGAAGAATGAATGTGTTTCAGATGTGTTCATGCCCTCCTCCCCCCGTTGTTTTTTTTTCTTGTTATACTTGTTTGGAGAAGTCACCATACACCTCAAAAGAAGGCTAGGTTCATTCAGTCCAAGAACAGTCAAAATATTTGACAGGTAGATTTTAGGAGCTGTTTAGTCACAAAAAAAAAAAATTACTAAAGGGGGAAAATAGATATTTCAAATTAAACACAAAATGGCATTACAGAAAAACAGCAATACCTTCCATCAGGAGTAAGCACACGGCTGATATTAACAGCAGTAACAGAATCCCCAGCATCCAGTACTGTTGAACATGGCTTGATTGAGTCCAACGTATCCCCTTCAGTAGTCACAGACAAATCACACTGGCCCCAGATAATAACCTGTAAGAAAGAGAATCATATAGGAATTTTCACTTTCATCTTTTTCTAAATGCATTTACAAAAAAATAGGGAATAACTTAGTTAAAATACTTCTGGGGAATGGAACAAAATGGATGACCCTCAAAATAGTAAAAAATATCTATCTACAAAGATTCAACTTTTTAGACAGTCTGTCTGATTTCATTAAAGATACTGACAACAAAAACAGATTCTATTATGACAATTAAAGAAAAACTTAAGAGGCCTGTAAGAGTTATGCGACATGTCCCTGTCTATGGCAGGGGCTTTGGAACTTTATGATCTTCAAGGTCCTTTCCAACCTAAACCATTCTATGATTCTATACGCTTGTCTTACTGTATGAAAAAAGAAGAAAGTCCAACTGGCAGACCACAGTCTTGTACATACATATTCAAACACTTTATTTAGCATATGAAAGTCTTGCTGATTGTTGTGGTAATACACACAATAAGATTTTTGCTTATTTATGAAATACGGGCTCATTAGAACACAGCATTTACTAATCTAAAATACGTTTTAAATTATTCTGGGCTTTTTTAATGCCTTTTGTATTAATTACCTTTCTGTCCCGACTACCAGTAATAAAATACTTGCTCTCTGGTGTCCAGTCACAAGACCAAATGATTCGACTGTGAACAGCTGTATTTTTGTCCGTGTACGCACAGCAACTGAAGACTGGTCCTGGAACGAAACATAACGAGGAAAACACTTGTTTCAACTACTTTTAATACGTAAAGTAATTGTTACTTAACTCTATGTAAGAACTGCAGGAATACTCTGACATTATTTAATCCATCTTTAATGCAATTGGGAATACTTAGCACCACATAAATATTTTTTTCCAACACTTATCACAATGATAATTAGCACCTGTTCAAGACCATCTCAGTCAGCCTTTCAGCCCTGTTCCTACTAAACCAGCAGGAACAGTTTGATCTTTTACACATGTATCTGTTTCAGCAAAATTTAAGTCCAAATGTAAGACCTTCGGGTTCTTTCTGTATAAGTTTTTAATAGGAACATCGACATCAAACGTTTTAGTATAGTGCGTTTACATACCCAATAATTTCACTACAGTTCCTATTTATCAGTAAAGCCCCAAGAGCTCAAATCATAATGATCTAAATGTAAAGATTAATCTGTTCCCAAAGACACAGACTGCCATTTCAACACAGATACAATCAGGCAACAAATCTGTTCAGCGGGATCAGTGAATGGGAATGCTTTTCCCAAGAGAAAAGGCTGTCATTTTGGAGCACAGACTTTGAATAACCATTTCTCCGGATGCCAATACCAGCAGTTTTGCTTTACACTGATAATGATGCTTTTTGTAGACAGAAAAGTTATTGATGAACAGATGAAAAGAGGATTTCCTCTACTTCTGATAAGAATTCATACTCCTTATGCTGCGTAGCTACTGTTGACATTATGCCAGGCTTTAGAATACAAGTTTGAATAGAACAGAATCTCAAGCCATTATATGGCCGGACACTGTCTGAAGGGGCCAAAACTCATTGCCAAGTCTCTACGAAAACTCTACAGAGCCCAGTAGTGTTTATGTGCTATTAAGCCAACAGTGCAATGATAAAATTTTCAGCACAAGCATCTGTTGTAGGAATCCATTAAAGTGTTCAATAGCAATCTCCTCCTGATTGTGCACAGCTCAAAGTCATAATGAGAAAGTCAACTGAATCTTTACTATAAGCTCTTTTTCCAGACAGAGTCAGTCCTAGTCAAATTAATTAATTGTGTAGGATTATCAGAAAGCCACACCAAAGACAAGAGATTAATCCTGTCAAGAGTCTCAAAGTGTCATGCCCTGCAAACAGGGACAAGGCAGCTCTATGCAGGACACGGGTGTAGCAATGAACCTTCCAGCCTAGTCTGCACAGATTACTGAGATTAAGGTTTTCCTTGATAGAACACCAGTTTGAAGTTCCTGCGTTACGCTCCAGCATCTTGATTTCAGTAAATCTGAAACATACAGTCACAAGCAGAAGGTGGGAGGACAAATAGCTGACTTCATTACATCCATCAATCAAACAGCATTTAAGGCCTGATTATATTCTTCTCCACATTTTAATTCCCTTTCCAGCTTTCCTATACTCCATTAACTGCACTTTTTAGAGCCACAGGACCCTACAACACTATTAATTCTTAAAAGTTGTAATGAAAATGGCCACTAAAATATTTTACCAATTCTCTTTCAAATATTTTGAAGCCAAAAATATCAAACTGCAAAGTCTTCAAATGTGTATATCCAATTTACATATATCTTACCTGACTCTGATGAGTTTTGTTTCCTCCACAGTGACCAACTCCTGTCTCTAGAAACTGCTAATAAAAACTTGTCATTAGGAGAAAATGCCAGTTGAGTAACAGTCAGATTGTGAAATGACAAACTCTGCAGTTTCTTCCAAGAACTAGTGCTCCACAGAATAATTGCTGCGTGTTCTTTTTTAGAAGCCTGTATTGATGGAAAAAATATCAGTGAGAATTAATGAAAGCAAACATAAAAGTCACACATTTCAAAATACTAAGATGTTGGGGGGCTTGTTTTAAGGCTTCCAATCAAGTTAGAATCAGCTTTCCTCTGGAAGTTTCAAGATTGTTGCACTACTTTCTAGGAATGCTGACAACAAATCAATAACTGTTTTATACCTGTATTTGTTAGAATTTATCTTACTAATATCTTCAACTTAATCATACATAATTTATGAATAATAGCTTTTCTGCATTCACTCTCACCTTTGCAAGGCAACTGTCATCTATACAAAATCTTGCACATTTAAGTGAAAGAACAGAATTCAGCCCAAACAGAATTCTGACTCCTGCTCTGCTAGCCCTAAAAATCTGGTGGCACTTTTCACTAGATGGTGCTAGAATCTTGTCTTACCTTACATGCTGAGGCAATTACAGTGTTCGAATTATTGCAAGCAACACAAAATATTTCATATCCATGTCCATACCTGAAATAAATGTGAAAAGATATTTAACACATCACAGTCATTTTTGCAGTATGTATCAAGGTTCTTAAGTTAATTTAAATCCTTTTTTTTTTTTTTTTTTTTTTTTCAAAAAGTAAAAGGCACCTGGCAGGAACTTCTCACCACTGTTTCAGTACTATGTCCCAAATAATTCCTAATAGCGTTCAGCATTCAATTTAAACATCTGCATAAATTCTTTCATATTTAGGAACAGTCTACAGAACAATCTCACCCGCCCATCCCACAGTTCTAAAGCATCAGCACTGCCAAAGCTACACTAATGATTAACAAAGCAGACTAAAGCAGCATTTAATGTATTCTTATTTTCTTGTGAAGCGATTTTAACACTACCAATAAAAATCAGAAACCACATATTTGAAGATCACCAAAGAAATACACCACAAACACCAGCCACAGGATGCCTGTTCTGTGAAACACTGAAAGAGGATTTCTGAATTAAAGGACAAGAATCACATTGGAAAAGGAAAACAAAACTTCTCGCTTCCTCCGGAAATACATTTTTAATCAGTCTTTGCATGAGTTCTGCTGGAATTCAAGCTCACATATCCAGACTGGGATTTAACTAATAAGCAGAAATGCCACACAGACTAACACAAATTAAAGTCAGTCACAAAACACACTGGAAGTAGAGAAAAATTGGAGCTGCAATCTATAAACAGTGGACAAATATCAGCTAAATACCAGTTGCAGGGGGAGGGTGTGTGTGTGTGTGTGTCTCCTCTGATTCCTAGCTCTGAAGAGATAGGCAGTTCTCCTAATAAACTCTTCTGGTTAGCACCGTTGCAAAGAAGTTCTTACATGGGATTGATGATCATGGGATTTTACTTGCAGCTAAAACAGCCATCTGTTTAAATGACAAATTACTGTCTAGATCTGTTGAACGAAGTTCAGAAGAGTTGCTGCTGGGCAAATCCCATAGACAGACTCCCACACTCATGTTTGAAGATGGGGGATGCACTGGCTTTTCACGAAGAGTAACTGTACCTGGGCCTTCAGGGGGGAGAGGGACTGGTGGCTGCACTTAACTGGAATGTTTATGTCCAAATTGGACTGTACCTTATAATGACGACGGTATTACTCCATGTCTTCCACTCACCCTGCCACCAGCAGGAGTCTTATCATAATGCTTACCTTTAAAGCACATTCCTGGAGACTATTTTATAGTGAAAAGCATTGAAAGTCAAGTTTCTAAAACTGCGAAGCACTTATCCCATGAAAAGTATAAATTTCCTGAAATTCAATGAAGGAAAAATAACCCGTGGAACAACTTGTGAAACAAGTCCTCAGTTACTTTTGGTTTATCTCCTGTGTGTAGTATTGAAGAGCACTTGACAAACATTTTCAGCTTCTGCACGCAACTTTGTTCTTGCTAAAAAGCATTAAAGTGTAGTTTTTCTCTTTAAATAAAACTTAAAATACTGTCTGTTGCAAAGTCACAACAAGCAGGACTATCACAGGTCAGATCAACAGCCTATATAGCCCAGTGCTGTCTCCAGTAAATAGAATAAAGTTAGTGGCAAGAGAAGATGCTGTTTACAAGGGTGTATGAGCCTTTTAAGTGTAGAAGCTGCAGTACAACCCCTTCCCCATGCCCCATACATGCAATCCAACCCCTTCATTAAGTAGCACAACATCAAAAAGGTTCACAATGGAGAGAAGCAACTGCGTGAATGAATAATGGAGTGACATTTTCAACCTGTATTGGGTTTGTGTGGCAATGTTTTGGTAGCAGGGGGGCGGGGGAGGGCAGAGGCCATAATGCCAGCTGGCTCCAAGACAGACCCACTGCTGGCCAAGGCTGAGCCCACCAGTGACAGTGGTAGTGCCTCTGGGATAACGTATCTAAGAAGGGGAAAAAGTTGCTGCACAACAGCATCCAGGGAGAGGAGTGAGAATATGTGAAACAACTCTGCAGACACCAAGGTCAGTGAAGGAGTGGGAGGAGGTGCTCCAGAGCAGAGATACCCCTGCAGCCTGTGGTGAAGACCATAGTGAGGCAGGCTGTCCCTCTGCAGCCCATGGAGGTTAATGGTGGAGCAGATATCCACCTGCAGCCCACGGAGGACCCCACACTGGAGCAGATGGATGCCCAAAGGAGGCTGTGACCCCACGGGAAGATTGTGCTGGAGCAGACTCCTGGCAGGACCTGTGCAGAGAGGAGCCCACGCTGGAGCAGGTTTGCTGGCAGGACTTGTGACCCCATGCTGGTGCAGTCTGCTCCTGAAGGACTGCACCCCATGGAAGGACTCACATTGGAGAAGTTCATGGAGAACTGTCTCACGAGGGAGGGGTCCCATGCTGGAGTAGGGGAAGAGTGTAAGGAGTGTGTCCCGTTCCCCCCCCGAGGAGGAAGGAGCAGCAGAAACTTTGATGAACCCCCATTCCCCAGGCCCCCTGTTGAGCCTGTAAAGAAGGGAGGGGGGAGAGATGTTTTTAAGATTTGGTTTTTTTTCTCATTATCCTACTCTAATTTGATTGGTAATAAATTAAAATAATTTCCCCAAGTCAAGTCTGGTTTTGCCCGTGGCAGTAACTGCTGAGTGATCTCCCTGTCCTTATCTTGACTCACAAGCCTTTCATTTTATTTTCTCTCCCCTGTCCAGCTGAGGAGGGGGAGCAATAGATTAGCTTTGTTGGGCACCTGGTGCCCAGGGTCAAGCCACCACACAACCACAAGCAGTTCTGCCTTAGCTATGTGCAATTCATAGCAATTTTTTATCCACAGGTAAACTGACTGGACTTTCAAAGTGTCCAGACACATGATTACAGTAATTTTCTAGTGTCAAAAAGGATCACTCAAGACTTCCAAGTGTATTACATGAAATGTACATACATATAAACACATATATTTATGTCAACACTCAGGCTTTAATCTCAGCCTACTGCATATAAACTCTCAATGGTAATTTTCCAAGAGGATAACGATTAGCATACTCTCACAGGATTTATCATAATTTTATTTTAAAGTTATTAGATTACGTAAAAAAAAAAAATCAGCAAGTTCTTCATACTAAAACTTACTCAAGAAAACAGTTTTCAAAACCCAACACTAATCCTTCAAAATTTGGTGTCAAGTTAGAGCTGCAAATATACAAATGTCAATGACAAACAAGCTATTTTTAGCAAGTCAGTTCCTCACTTTTTTTTCTGCTGCTATGGCAACTTGAAGTCTACATTATGCAATTTTATGTTACTTCTTTCAAGATTATCCTGAGTAAAAAAAAATCTGAAAGTCTATGAATGCTTTACATCTTGTTGCCCTTGCATAAAAGAATCCCTACCATGTACACTGTCTCTAAAAACAGGAAAAATTGCTCAGATAAGTCACCTGAAGACCATCATAAAATGCAATTATTTTAATGAATGCAGGATATAAAAGGAGATAGGCAGTTCTCCTCTAGCAGAACATCACAGATTAACGTCTCACTAGATTTTGAGAAATGTCAAAGGCAAATGAAGAAAAAATTTGGCCTTGGCTCCTTTTCCCTACCTAAAGGTCCCCCACCAAACTGCTTATGTGAGCAGGTGCATTAACGGCCATAGCATGCACAGGAGAAGCAGTTAAGAGTTAGAAATTACAAAATGTAGATATGGTTTAATACCCACCAGCTTCCCTCTTATAAGCACTTTTGAGTATAAACACAGTAAAAGAGCTTAAAAGCATACAAAGAAGATTAACTGCCCAATTTAGGTAAAGATGAGCTACTACAGAATCTCTCACTCAGTCAAAAGAAAGCAACCTGCAAACTGTTTTCCCAAAGATTTGGTGTCTCCTCCACCTAAAGTCACAAAACTGGTAATGTACAAAGGGAGCTGTAATCAACAGCAAAGGCTCAACATTCTTCTTGTGCCTGCCTGAAACCACTCTTTCAGGAGATTCAGATAAATAAATCCTTAAGAGCTTGAGACAATTAATTTCTTTGTGCTATACTTTGGAGATTGATACTAAAACTTGGAAGACTGTGAAAGTGTAGCCTAATGTTACCGGGATCCTTAGGAAACAAATAAGGGGATGACTTGAATTTGCAAGTTATTCTGAATCTCAGAAAAGAAGGAACAAGACACAGCTGAAGAATTCCAAAACCCTGCAACCTCAAAACAATTGTCATGACCACATAACCCTATTATCTTTGTAATCCACAACCCACTCTGTCAGCATTCAATACCCAAACTGGGTTGGTAACCATCTTACTCAACATTCATCACTTTGCTCAACCACTAGGCACATCCTATTTTGGCTGCTGCTTCCACCTATTGCATCTCACAAGTCTGTTATGCTTCAGAGTGAAGCTCCTTCCTTGATGTCTCAGCCTTTACTTCCATACCAGAAAGACAAACTTGATCTGCAAGTCTGTGCCACAAAGAGGAAAGAAGCGGAAAACTCCTTATGCAGAGACACCTTCGGTATAGGCAAGATTTTAAGCAGATGTGCTGAACAGACAGACATAAACAAAAACTGCAGTATGGAAAGGAAGGCCCATCACATTCCACAGCACAGAGAAGACCATGAAAACGTGCCACAGTTCCTTATAGCAGACTAGAAACCTTACTATTCCCTTGGAACAAAGGGGAAAAAAAAACCCCAGGGATCGGTATCCTAACAGAACTTCACAAGATAAACATCCAAAGGGACAAAGAAAGTCTGATCGCTACAAATTCAAAAGAAGAATAGCTTTGTGCTAAAAACATACATACTTCATTGGTATAGAACCAACTAGTGAAATAAAGGTTTGTGACACATCAGTCTTAACTGCAATTTTCTGCATCATTTCCCAACTTTTACATATATATAATTTATTTTACAAGCAATACACTGCACACAAAGTCAAATCAGGTAATAAAACAGGAAGAGTTACAAGACCATTGTTGCAATACCTTTCTGGAAAGTTTGTGAATTAAATAAAAGAGAAAAATAAAACTTACAACTTCTGAATTTCAGGCCACAAGGTATTTTGCAGCAAGTGATCCTCTGGGGGAGGTTCTAAAAGACATTTGTATAACATATTCAAAATCAGTACAAAATAATCTAAAAATCAGCCAAATAATGCTTCAAGTTTATACTCAATGAACCTCTTTCTCTATTTTCTACAACAGAAATGAATCTCATACCTGTAAGGATCAAGGGTTGAAAATAAATCTCAGGATACTGATTTGAAATGGTATTAAATGTTTCTTCATCCTCAGACGGTTGAACAGCCACATCTCCTATTCAAAGCAAGGACTTCATTAGCTAAAGAGAATTTACTTGACAGGAGGGAAAATATGAACACTTATTATACAAGTAAAAAATTTCTATTATTTTGTACAATAAAAGGAATTGAAATTAGGTTTTTCTGCTTCCAGAGTTACAATAATATGAATATTAGACTCTAGTTATTCTCCTGCACATGGGAATGAAGAGGAGGAGAGAAAAAAAAAAGCTAACTTTTGGACTAATTCCATTCCGAGAGTGACCTCTCTCCATCAGCAGTCTCTTTTAGAGATTCTTAAAGAGACTTTGATTTATCTGAAAGAAGCAATCACTGGGAGTTGAACCTGTTCCTCCACAATGTTAAACCTTTCATTCTGCATTTGAAAATGTTTAAGGCAAAAAACTCAGATACAAGTGATGAATTCCTAAATTAAATGTAGACCCCTAAACGAAAAGCCATGCTTGCAGAAGTGTATCCACAATTTGCCAACTTCAGCAATATTGCTGAGGGCTCAGTCCTTAGCTTTAGGCAAAAGTACCAGAAGTAACTGAAATTACTCAGTTAAAGTTAAAATTCAACTCTGTCCTTCACTTTGAAAGTATTATTTAAGAAAAAGGTACAGAATTGGAGAACAGTTGCTCAGACAGAATCTAACTTTTTGCCAGGTGTACATTTCAAATACAGCAGTTTTAAGAAAGCAGGTACAGAAAAAGTAGAACAGAAAGACTATCTTCTCATTCATCCTGTCTTCTCTCCCCTTGAAAATGAAATTAGCAACATTTATCTAATTTGAGACTGCTGTCTGATCATTGCTCACCATGAAGATTCCTCTGCAGACCACCAAGAAGAGAGTTCTGTGGGGCTTTAATTTAAGCCATCAGTGCTGACAGCATTGGGTGAGTAATGGTGGACTATGCAGGAAAGTTTGACAGCTTTTCAACTCATAAGTGCTGCTTCTGGGTGTGCAACATGAAAGTTAGTTATTGTGTGTGTGACAATACTCTAGGAGAAGGAAGTTTTGTTCCCTCTCTCTGCAGAAGGACTCATGAGAAAGCAAAAAAAAAAAAAGTTTTTGCCAAAATACATTTTACAAGTTACTTCAAGTACAACAAAGCTACTTTTCTCTCACCGAAGGTTTAAGAAAATTTAGCTGCATTGCCACTGACGACCCTGGAGACAAAGCTTATTAAAATGCTTCCTTTTTTAATTGACACCTTCTGATAAAGCTTTAAGCAGAGAAAAAAACAGGTCTGATCTTATTTGTAGATTCCAGTGTAAATGCATTTTTACCAGAAACTTTATTACACACCAGATTACCAGTGCCATCCCCAGTCTCAAGACACTACTCAGTTATTTTTTATCACCTAGACAGGTGTTTGTCCTTCCTTCCTTGTTCCCGCACAATGCAATCCCCACCACCTCTCCAAGAAATTAATCTGGCGCCTCACCAGCCTTTACCAACAGAACATTAGTTACTGTTGGCTAACTAATTCTTCCTTCCCAAATACTTTCACAAAGCATCATTTACCTGTAGAAGGTTTATGGCCATTTTCACTGTAACAGAAAATGTGACTGATCCCCCTCAAAGCAGCATTACTTCTATAAGGCTCTACAAGGGTGCTAACATTTGAGGAGAGTTTGAAAAAGACTCCAGAATGTAGCTTTGGAGGTCAAGGTGTTTTACAGAGCAACCACAGGTAGCAACAGGTAGTCCTACTTTAACAACTCTGAACCTAGTTTTCACAGTACACTACTCAATACTAATTTTTTTTTTGGCTAAAAGTCATCAATCTTCTTGGTGGGGAGGAGCAGCTAGTGAGCATGGAGAAAACAGAGGAATGATGGCAGGCAGGGGAATATGAATAATATCCCGATCTGGCTACTCCCAGACTCATCACAGGAAAGCAATGAGACCCAGCATCCATGTGAAACACATCAAGATCAGTCAACAGGAGAGGTTCTCGGGAGCACTGCACAGACTCAGTGGTGTTACTTCCTAGAGGGGAGTGGGACACAGCATAGAAGGCAGGGAAAGAGCATTTTGGGTATGCACAAGACATTGGGGGATATTTACGGGAGAAACCAAAGGCAGAGAAAGGGAGGAAAGACTCGCTTTTTTATTTTTAAGCACCATACTTAGGTGCTACCAGAGAAATAAATACTTTGTACAATTTTATTTCTAGATTCTAAACTTGCATTCAAGCTTACAATGACAGCCCTAACAAAAAGACGTATGCTAAAAAAATCATTTTAAAAAGAAGTTTCCATGTGAAGCACCATCACCATTATTTCTCATTAGCCATACCTTCAAAAACAGCTTTATTGGATAATCCCAAAGCTGGCACAGTTGCACCTTCTGGAAGATCAGATGATTGCTAAATTTAAAAAAAAAAAAAAAAAAAAAAAAGGGAAAGAAAGATTACAGACAGATTGCCATGTAGGTTCAGATTTCAAAGGCCACAGTTAAAGGAATCCCTGTGCTAAAAAGAGACTTTTCTAGATCAGTGAAGGGGGGGGGGGGTACTTTGAAAATTCCCAACTCATCCAGAACACACCCTGGACAAAATGAAGACCAGTACTCTGCCAGAAAAAAAAAAAAAAAAACATTTCTAAGGCCTTATCTCAAGGGTTTTGCTGTAAAGCAAGCATCTTCATCCCTAATTACAGGTTTTCTTCCACACTCTTAATTATTCTAGGATATACACGATAATTAATCAACTGATAATTAATCAAACTGCAGTTTTTAACATAATAGGACTGGGAAACAGTCTGTTCTGAGGTGAAATAATAAAGCAGCACTTTGTAAAAGGGAACAGAGGGTGCCTGTGCCCACAACTTCAAAAACACAACCCAGCACATAGCACAAAGATGTGGCTGCTTAGAGCAGCACAGAGGAAAGAAATCATCAGGCAGAAAATACTTCCATAGAGGTATGGGGAAAAATGCCAAAGTTAGAAAGGGTAAGTGAACTTGGGGCCCTTTGTGCAGAGATGGAAAAAAAATAGATTTAATAGCTGTAAAACCCCTTCCTTACAGTGTCTGCAAAGTTCAAAGAAAAACTGTTTTACAGAATTGGATTAATAATTTAGGTGACAATTTAAAATACTATGTTATTTATTTGAATGTTCATAATTTAATGAGAAAATGTATGAGAAACACACCAGTCTAAGGCCTCTAAACCAAAAACAGTTCTTCGTTACAACCCAAAGTATAATACAATCCCATGGATTTGAACTGAGTATAATCCTATTCAACCCTGTCTGAATATAAAGCTAGCTTTTTTGGGAAGGCGTTTGAGCTAAATTAAGAAAAAGCTTACACACTTTAATGAAAAAAAAAAAAGCATTCACAGAAAGCAATTTCAATAAAGCTATTTAAGAGTAGCTGTCTCATTAGAGCTCATAAAGCTTTCCTCTTTAAACAAAGCCCATGTGAAACACTGTGATATCATGAATCAAAAAATAGCACTGAGAAGAAGAGCTGATAAGGAAATTCTACATAAAAGTAAAATAATGACATCTGCCAGCACTATAAGAGCACAATGTTATTTGTACAACATCATTAACGCAAATGCTTACAAAATCTTACAGAATTAAAGTGCTAAACAACTACTTATGTAACTTCTTGCTATCAAAAATGAATAGATTTCTTTCCCAGATGTTTCAATTGTTAAATGAAATGGAAAAGCTAATCCATCTCTGCAAAGCTGCACAGAAAACACTGCTTTTGAGACAGAAATGCAAAGAGCACGCAAGGGACTGTACAGAGGCAACTATCCTGAATGAGGTCTGCTCAACAAAATGAAGAGAAAAACAGAATTAGATCTTAAAGCAAATGGGGAGCAAACAACGGATGGCAACTCTGCAGTCTTATCTTTCCACAGAGTAGGAAAGTATACTTATCGACAACTAAGAACTGGAATGTAGCGGCCTCAAGAAAATTTCCAATGCCAAGAGGAAATAAAGCATGAGCAAGTACATATTTATAAATATTTATATGCAACAACTAACAACAGTGCTGAAAGCTTTACACTATTTCCAAGCATACAATTAAAAAAAAAACAACACATCACCACACAACAATAATTACATCTAGACAAGACTACTACACCCTTAAATTAAGGGGAAGCACATTCCCAAGATTTATTGTTTGCTTTCAAATAACCAAGTGAGTACAGTAGTCTACTTGGTCTGACTTATTTAAAATTTACCCATACACTTTGTGATCTTCAGACACTAGGTCTTGTTTAGTTTCAAATACAACCTGTGTTATACGACACCACCATGAAAATACATATGAAACAACTCACATGGAAGCAAATAGAAGGAAAAGGAAAAACAAGGTTAAGGTTTCAGAACTATTAAAAGAATTTTTATGGAGTTTAGTGCAATCTGACATTTTCTAAAACATTAATTTTATTTACATTGAAGAGGGCTGTCTTCATTTAGCATTGCTTTAGCACACTTACATGGGAGCACAGCTTCTCCACTGGAATACCAGTGATGTTACTGAAATTTCCTATAAAATTCTTGGGAGCGCGAAAAACTCGAAGCACTTTTTCATCTGCTCCTGATACAAACTGAAACCGGCCGATCATTGCCAGACAACGCATGTCATATCCATGTACTTGAGGCCTTGCAATTTCATGCCAGGTTACCTAAACAAACAGACATGCAGTTAAAACACAATTCTGAACCAGAAAAGCAGCAAGATTTTGAGTTCCAAAAAAGGTACTAACACTTTACTTGCTGACTTTATAAACATAAAAGTTGATAACAACCTTCTACTGACATTCATAAAACTAATGTATGCTCACATACATCAGTTAAATCCTATTCTTCCACCAAACAATTCCTGTAATTACCAAACAGTGTTGCTGCACTGATATTTTTAAGGCATTTGCTTACCTCTGTTACTAAGGGCACACCACACTTCTTTTGACTTCTTTATGCTAGACAGTCAGGAATAGGACATAATTTGCTGAAGCAAAAGGAAGACTGTACGCTACTTACTACTTTCAAAACTGTAGCTCTGAAAGACCTAAAAAGGTAGTGATAATTACCTTGTTTCTTTTATCTACCTTTCACAAAGCACAGCAGCCTGCTGCTGTCAGCAGTCTACAGGTTCCTACTTCTCCCCTTTCTTTAAATACTTGATTTTAGTGAGACCATTTAATAGAAGCTTTGCAAAAAACTGAAAATAAACAAAATAGCTTCTTACAGGAAAAAAATTTGGAAAATCCTGATTATTTTAGAAGTGTTTTCATTTGAAGTATTAATTTTTTTCTAGTTTCCTGAAATATTCTATCCACACTTCAAGTGTTAATCCAAGAAAACAAGAATTAACTGATCAGAAATTACATAGACAAGTTAGGTTTATAGTCACACTAAGCAAAGAATATTAGCAAAATATATATTATTTAAATTTTCTAAATATCTAATATATTCCACACATGAAAAAAAATGATTCTTCAAAAAAATCCCACTTTTTTTCTAGCAAATACACTTTCATGAAAAGATTTTTAGTGAGCGTCATTTGCTCCTACTCCTACATGATACTTGTTGGAAAAATACAGTGTGCGCTTTTAAGTTAACAGCTAGCAGAATTATAATTTAATCAATTAGAATGAATACAGACTACTTCAGTACTACAATGGTTGGAAAATTGCAGCCAAGACAGAATTTACATTGTACTAGACATCACAGAAACATAAGGAAAGGCATTACCATGACTGTAAACTGCACCTATCACACTAAAAATTCAACTGAGTTTTGAATGTTGAAGGTTCTGATAGAACCTAAATTGGATAATTGGGAGATCCTACAGAATCTCATGTTTTCACAAGGGCTTGATTATTTTCCAATGAGAAAAAAGCATTAATTCTTAAAAAAAAAAACAATACAGTACAATAGCAGAATTGAAATGTTAAGAAGGTATAATTTTTTGCATTTAATACTTAGTTCTCTTTTTATGGAGAAAAACTGTAATACTAACTTTTCATAGATATCTGAATCATCCATTGTGTCTTGTTAAGATAAACATCAGATGTCACCTGTTGTAATTTTTCAGATGTTAAACTCACTATGGTAAAGAAGGTAAGGCACTTTAAAAGCCTATGTTGTCTAAGTTCATGAGCAGCAGAACTAAACACCTGGTTTTCAGGGTTCAGAAGTCCTGAACACATGCCTTCAAACGACTCATTTCTATCTCAAGCCTCCACCTCACCCCACTGACAGGATACTATAGCTTTCTTCCTCAACCCATGCAGCAACAAGTATTGATGTTACTTGCATTTACACCTGGTCAAACTAGCCAGGTGGCTGCTGCAGGTCAGAACTGGAAGAGGAAGTACAATAATTCCGTTCACACCAAAAACTTAGATACGAAGACTGCAATCACTCTGCTAAATCCGTTAATTCAAAAGTTTCAGGGACAGCAGGAACAGCTGTACAAGTAAATCATACAAATATCAGTTATTTCAGAAAATAGGGAAAAAAAATTTAGGAAGCAGCATACATAATAAAAAGTGGTACTTCAGTAGGTCACAGACAACATGCTGTCAACAACTCCTTTGAATGCTGCCAACTTACATCATGTGCTAGTCTTGGACTTTGCTCCCATATGTCAAATCCAACATACTGTCTTTTCCACTGTTGTACCCTCCAGATTGGAGATCAGGGGAAAAGACAGGGAAGGAAACTGGAGACGCCCTTCCTACAACACAAGGCAAAGCTTCGCACTTGAGCTGGGATTGCCACCACTTCTGTGTGGCCCTGAAGGAGGAAATCAAGGATCTGATGCCAAATTCACTCTCCCAAAAACACGAGACATCCTGTGCTGGTCTATACTACAGAAGCTTTGATGAGACATTTGTAATAGACACACTTTGCCTCCCCCAACTAATAGCACAGCTTGCACAAGGCCTTATGTGACTTCAATCAGTCTAATTTCTGCCAGTTTTCTCAATAGAACATTAGTACTGTTCTGCCAGAAAAAGCTGTATTGGTAGATGAGGAAAACGCATGATCAACTAGAAACAGGAACTTTTGCATTCCTAGACAGGGTTTTCCCCCATCAAAATTTACACTTATTTTGGAACACACAAAGTTATTCAAGAATAATTCTTCCTGAAAATTGCTTGCACAGGTACCAACTGCACTCATGCAGTTCAGCTAATCATTCCGGCAAAACGAATTATAAACAAACTATTGTAAAAAAAATACAGTTAGAAGCTTGCTTAGATTAAGCTTGTGTAAAAAAAAAAAAAAAAAAAAAAAAAAAAAAAACCACACAACCAAAGTTGAGTTTCTTTAAGATTACCCACAGCAGTACTTAGCCAAGTGTTAAACATGGCTAATTCTAGTAACCATCTGTTGCCCGTGTATTCCTTCTTCTGAATGACTGCAGAGCCTGGTTTTTAAGACCCTGGGAGAACACTAACTGAAGGTAACTCGGAGGTGAACTCAGGATCAAAGAACAGTCATGCTATGTAATTGCTAAAACTCTGCCACTAGTATTTTTCAGTACGTGCTGTTTTCACTTTAATGATCAAACCAAGCATTTACACAAGCAATTCTGAACAGGTCATGGCTTGGGGAAATTTAAGGTTTGAGTTATATTCAGGTGACCTGTTCCAAGCTCAGGACATACAAGCCCTCTTTACCAAGCTCACAAAATCTTTGAAGATTGTACCTCTGTCTCTTGTTTTCTTTTCCATGGAGCGAAGAGTCTAGTAGTTTGATCAGAACCAACACTGATGATAAACTCTCCTTCCGGATCCCACTTTACGTCCTCTACACTGTTAAAATGTCCTGAAATCACAACTTCTGGAGTCCATTCTTTCTATTAAAAAGTCACCAAAGAAGCAAGTTTTTAATTGACGGATTGGCATATCCTAACAAAAAAAAAAGTATTAATGTCCTTATTAACAAAAAAAAAAAAAAAAGGACATTTGAATACAGCAAATTATTAGATCTCAGAGTGGCTAAAGAGACACAAATACTGATATAGTGCTCCAATCTAAGAGAGACCTGTGTTATTGGTTCAGCTGCCACTTCTGAACAAAGCACAACCACAAAGGAGTTCAGTTTCTTCCACTGACTTTATGGTTCCCACAGCAAAGCAACACATTTTAGAGCCTGGGAGATTGCAACCTCCCTTTTGTGCAGGAGTGCGATTCCTACAGAATATTATATTCAGAGAAGGATTATTTCAATCCATTATTTCCGATTGTACTGTTACACTTTTCTATTAACAACAGAACTTACCTCAAGTGACATGAGTGTAATTCTTTCAAGTAGTACTACTAATAAAAAAACAACATACCTTATTAACTGTAGCCTGTTTCCAAAGGTGTAGTGCTCCATGAAAAGCGTGAGCAACGATCATTGAACCATCTGGACTAAA
This sequence comes from Vanellus vanellus, assembly GCF_965231255.1. Lineage (NCBI taxonomy): Eukaryota > Metazoa > Chordata > Aves > Charadriiformes > Charadriidae > Vanellus > Vanellus vanellus. Next base: position 102,551,081 of record NC_138906.1, read on the forward strand.
CTGGCAGTCAAAAAATCCAAGAGTATTGCCACCCACTTCACCTACCCGCACCTGAATTAATGACCAGAAGTGAATTATCCATGAAAATGGCCTTCCTTTCATATAAACTCATGAGTTGAAAATTTAGCTATTGGCAAGAGTTCACATTACACACAAAGATACATTGAAATAATATTTTATTTGCAAAAGTTAAGCACTAAAATATCATGGGAATAAAAGCTTCATGCCACTTTAATGGAGCCTCCCTTCATAAACATCTAGGGTAGGATCTTGCTTAATCCCCCAGGGGAAAGAAAACACTACACTGGATGAGACAAGAACCCAATCTTTCTATGTTTCAGTCTAGTCTATTGGATACAACAGTTTGCCATCTGTTGCCTTGCTATTGCTTTGTTGCACAAAATGGAGAAATGGTCCAAAGGAACAGTGGTTCCAAATTACATTATTCTTTTCTTCATTTCCAAGATTCATTACCATATTTCCACTTCTCTGTTTCTCTTCCAAGTTTTTAATTACATTAAAAGATTGTTATAGTTACATTTTCAAGTTTCATTCAAGAGAGAAGACCACAATTCCTTTCAAGCCGAACTCCTAACAATTCCCCCATTATTATACAGCTGCTTTTAAGATCACAATGAAATGAATCTATATCTCATTCTAAATGGCAGTGTGGACTAGCATGTCCATTTTATTAGCATTCATTCAAAAAATACTGCTTATATAGAAGTGACTTTGATATGCCATACTAGAGGTGGAATTCTAGTCTCACTTCTGAGCAGAGGAATGATTTTGTGAAGACTTCTTTTTCCTCATACCAAAATGAAAGAGAGAAAATGGCACGTTCCCCTTGTGTCCTTCCTCCCTGCAGGCTTCCAGCTCATATTTCCCACCCTCAATGCAAAAAGGATTGTTGAAGTTAAAATGTTTGATCTGAACTGCAAGCTGCACATTTCAGGTCTAATCAATGCAAGCGGAACGTAAAAAGAAAGAGTAACAACTTGCAACAAGCTTTACGGCACAACCCATTTTTAGAAGCTTGTAAATTTAGCCACAACTAAGGATTACAACAAGGGACAACAAATGGCATCTCTATGTGATCACCCTATTATGAATTAGTTTCTACTTCAAGTAGAAAGGCGCAAAAACTTTTCAATGGAACGGGGGAAAAATTAAATACACTACTGTAATTCTCTTTTTTTCACCCAAGAGAGGATTAGAATGTTCTTTGTGACAGGAACAATCATAAACAACAGCTGGCATAACCCAACACAAACAATTCCAACTGAACTATTGCAATTTGGAAAAGCAGGTCAACTGAAAACAAAGACATCTACCAAAGCACTAGATAAATCTGGTTGTACTACTTGTTTATTTAAGATGATCCACATTAGAACAGTGTTCAAAATACTACAGTGAAATGTGAGTATCCAGATCAAATGGAAGAAAAAACCTAATGATGCAGGCCATGAATGAGTTACTGTGACCAAAACCAGGCTTGTGAATTGCACGTTAGCTGCTCTGTAGCAACTGCTTGGGTGCACATTCCCACAAGGATTAACTACAAATAATTCAGGAGGGTCTCTTCTTCTTATGAGGAATACACAGCGTGTGTTACTATGCAGCATCTGGCTTGCTATACTGTGAATAACAGTTGAGCACAAAATCCCCTTACAAAGTCCCCAGTATGGCAATAAGAAAGCAAACAAGCAATAAAAATCTTATTGCATCATATCATTTTTGAAAAAAAAATAGTTTTACTTACAACACAGCATCAGAATAAGTATTTTTGCTTTTGCCTTTCTCTCTCAGCATTTTACAGAGTTTTTGTTCCTTACAGTACACACACAATGATGGAAACGCAAACTGAAAACAGTACATATTGTGAGAAAGACTGACACTTGCCTGTTCTAGCCAGACTCCAGTTTCTTTTTCAGGTTCCCAGATGATCACAGTTTTGTCCATTGATGCAGACAATATCCTCATGGGTTGTTGCATGCTGCCATCTACAGTACAAGGAAAACCATCACCCTACAACCTATGAGAATACTTTCTAAAATAATTTGGTCATATTGAAATCCAAACATGCTAAGAAAATTGTTCAGCAGAGACATGCAATGCAGTACTTAAATGACAGACTTAACAGGCTCTACGTTCCTGCCAGGCATTCATTAGGAGGTATTGTATTTTTTAGCCATAATCTCCCAAAGGAAATGTAAAGCACATACAGGAGAACAGCCATATTCTACTGTTTATTCACTCCAAATCGATATTGAAACAAATGTAATTTAGAGGAAAAGCTAGAGCTTCACAGAGAGACTGTGTGGCAGTTCTCATTTCTGTTCCTCAAATAAGTTTTTACCAAGAGATCTACAGTTTAAAACAAAATAATCTCTATGCCAGTATTCACTGGGTTTTTTTTTTTTCCCCAAACCAAGTGTTAAGATTCGCTACAGACTTCAACAGACTCTAGCACCTTGTAATACCTACAGTAGTAAGGACTGCTCCACAAAATGCAGTGAAACACTCCAGACAACTGCCCAACACAGCTAGAATGGGGAAGAGGAAACTGGTTCATCACCCAGTTGCGAAACTCATAGGAGAACCACTAAGGAAGCTTTCTTGAGAATAGAGATATTGGATGGCATCTCATGAGGCGATTATCTTATGTCAGCACCAGATCTCTTACTTTCTGCATTGAGAATATGTATCTCGGATCAGTGTGCCTCTACTGAAGAAGAAAATCTATTTTGGGGAATCCAAGATTGGGCAGGTCACAGAACATAAGCAGCTGCACATATGCAGAAGCACGATTCCAGAACACCTGGAAAACTTCATGGTCTAACAGCACAGTTTTTCAGACTGCAGTGCAAAGCCTACACACCTATACTGTTCCTAAACCTTGCTTTAACAGGCAAAATCTTTTATTGGTGTCTAAAAAAAAAAGTTAAAGAACAGATAATAACTAAGCCAATATTTCTAAAGCAAGTCCTGTGCCTTCCGCTAAAGGTATTTTGACATTCTAATAGCACTGTACTGTTCAAGTATTGTATATACACTGGCAAAGCCGTGCTTTGTACTGGTGAAGTCATCTGCCATCATTAACTCTAAAACATCTCAGAAAAAAGGCACCTTCGCCAATATGAATACACAAGGGTATTCTGATTGTGCAAGCATGTCAAGTCAAGAATCTTCCTCCCTTACAAGTCAGGCAGACACACACCAGCAAACAGTACCACAAACAAGGCTGTCAGACTTCAAGGATTTAAAGAGAAAGACTAGGGCAAAATGCAAAATTAAACTGTAAATAACAATTTTTTCCATGAGGGTCTGCATTAATGTTTAAAGATCCATGCTAGAGAAAACTGTTACGCAAGGAATCCCTGGCGTGTTATATTAACGCACAGAAGACTGAAGATTAGTCTTCTAAATGTTGCTATTTGTCACTTCGTACTCCAAGAAAAAGAAGGGAGTGCTCTTGAGTTAATGCTTACCTTCTGAAGAACAGGCAATTCAAATACATGTATCAAGGTAAACTATTAGAGCTATTAATTCACATTAATTAAATTAATTTGTATTCTATAAACAACAAATAAATTACAATAAAGCCAGTACAGCTCAGTTATTTTATTTCATTCATTAAAGAAAACAGGAGTAAAAGGCAACACCATTTACTTATAAAACACTATTTGCAGAACATTTTCATACTCCACAGTGACAAGTGAACACACAAACACAATACAAAGACATGTGACTGTACTCTATGTACACAGCACAACATAACTGCTAAGTGCTTGGTATATTTTTACCTTTGAAAAATGAAGGTTGCCAGTGAACTGCATACACCCAGTTTTCATGACCAGCCAACACTGACTCCAAAGTAATGGCATATGTTGTATCGGTATCTAACACAAATGAGAGAAAAGCACATTTCTTTCTAAAAGCCAAGACAGACCAGGTCATTTCTGATATCTTCCGTCAAAAAAAAAAAAAAAAAAATCAACGGCTTTCATCATCTACCAACATCTCAATAGCCTATTGATATTGAACAGCTCCTTGAAAACCCACTTTGCCACAAACCCTGAGTACCAGATTGACGCTGAGAGGTCAGCCTATTGCTTCAGAGTGGTGTCACAGAATTCCTGGAGAACTCTCAAGCAATTTTGAAATAAACACTCTGACATCGGCTCTACTCAAACTCATGCATATTTACATCTCCAAATGACTGTAAATACAAGCATAAACACAGTCCAAACAATGAATCAGGATTTGGAGCAAGTAGCATGAGCACTTTTTAAACATAACATCATACAAACTTCATTATATCACCTAAGTTGCCTAATGATTTACCCCACAATGTCAGCATTGTGAGCCCCTGATGTTACTGTGCTCAAACAGCATGTTAAATAACCATAAAGTAAGCCTGCACATACTTATCTATTCTCTCCAGTGCTTTTCTAAGGTTTAAGTAATAGTAACACCTCTTAATGCATTGAATTCGAAAGAAAATTAAAGGTATGCTATTAAACTGGAGAACTGCACAACAGCTTACCTCCCACAGACAAATATCTCCCCCATGTACTGCATTTGGAACAGGTGTAACAGTGCATGTTGATATTAAACTCTCTCACTGCTTTACCATTTTTCTGTAACAGAATCACAGAATGGTCAGGGTTGGAAGGGATCTCTGGAGATCATCTAGTCCAACCCCCCTCTGCCAGAGCGGCGTCACCTACAGCAAGTTGCACAGGACAGCGTTCAGGCGGGTTTTGAATGTCTCCAGAGTGGGAGATTCCACAACCTCTCTGGGCAGCCTGTTCCAGTGCTCTGCCACCCTCAAAGTAAAGAAGTTCCTCCTCATGTTAAGATGGAACATTCTATGTTTAAGTTTGTGCCCGTTACCTCTTGTCCTATCACTGGGCACCACTGAAAAAAGACTGTTCTCATCCACCTGGCACTCTCCCACACATTGTTAACTTTACATAGTCACAGCTTTAAAACAATAACTACACTTTTCCTAACAGCTGAATAAAAATAAGGCCATCAAACTGGCCTCAAATTCTTTTAATACAAGAAACAAACCAAACTGGATGGTAACCACCTTGTTAACTCCCCTGGAACCACAAACAGATATACAAGTGAAAAGTTGTGCAAGAGAATTTTACAGCTGTTGCCTACCTTTGATAGTAAAAACATTTTCTTTCAGTCTTATGGAATCATCTTCAGTTTCTGGAATTTGCTTTGATTTTGTACGCACTTTCCAAATTCTTATCAAACAATCCTGAGCACAGCTTGCTAAGAAAAGGTCTTCACCTAGTTGGTTTAAAATAAATAAATAAATCAATCATGTTTCCATTGCTTTTTCATTGCAAACACTGCCATGACTAACCTACCGTCTTTGCAAACATGCATTACAACATTATCCTAATTTTTCCTATTGTACACACTATCATAAACTGCTGTTTTATTTCAACATCAACTCACTCTCTCATTTCAAACTCTCTACTAGTTTATAACACACTGATTATGGACAGTTCCCTGCTTATAAGACATCGATGACATGGTAAATGCTGTATATATTGTACATGTCCTTCCCTACTACTTATGGCCTTCGCTCTCGAAATTCTGACAACCTCAATTCTCTTCAAGAACTCCTCCCCTCCTTTTCTTTCTTCAGGATTGTAGCATCCTCTAATTCCTTCTATTTTATTTTTTCCATTGCAAGAACTATTTGATTAGTTGATGTCTGAATAGGTTCTCCTCTTAACCACCTACTCTTAAAAAAAAAAAAGTGGTGAAAAGTACTGTTTCCCCCTACTTTCCCTCCCTTTAAAAAAAGCAGCCAATGACACCATCTCAGGGGAAAAAAAAAAAAAAAAAAAAAAAAAAAATCACAACCACAAGAGCTTAGGCGCTACAGTGCATCAAAGCCATCTGTTAGAGGGGTAAAAGAGTAGTACTGTCATTAAACCATTATTCCACTTTATTCATCTTTCGTACTGACCGCAGACTGCCCATTCAATGCCTCTTATCCAATCTTCATGGCCAGGGAGTATTAACATTTTCTGAAACTGAATAAAATTTCCTGTTATATCATAGAAATGCACTTAATTACCATGCACATATCAGCAATTAGCTTTGGATTTAAGTCTTTCATATTTACAGCTTCCATTATTTGAAACTGGAAAAAAAAGCTGCTACTAAAGACTGTATTTTACTGATAGATTCTAAATAAGCCTTTTCGGTTTTGCCACCATTGGGCAAACGTATCAATTATGGGATTTCCCATATATAAACTGGAAAGAATGAAAATTTAAGGTGCTCACCTTCAAGAGGCTACACTCTGTGATGCAGATGAAATTTTTTTTAAAGTTTATCTGGCTCACAGTGGTACACAAAGAATAACATAATGCAGGAATGACATAGTAAATAAATTCTATTACATGTGTGAAGTGGATGCAACTGTAGATGATGTGTAAAATGAATACAGGTAAAATCAAGTGTAAAAAGAAGAGCAGCTGTTTTGAAGTTATTTCAATAATTAGTAATATAATACTATTAATAAGAATTACTTATGGGGTCCTAAGTTTATTGACTAAGTTTCTAAGGAAGTTATACATCAAGAAATGTAACTGCTAATAGAAAACCCTGCATGAACATAGGCTCAAGAACACAGGAACACAGACACAGTCTGGATTCCCTTTTTAAAACTTTCATTAGTAGTATATTTTCATTCATAACATATATAATATTACCATTTTATTTTGATTTAATTAAGGCATAAGTGTTTATTGTTTACGTAGCATTTAAAACATCTTTGTTTTTCTTTGCTCAGGAAAAGCCCTAATTCCATGACATTTTTTGATCCCAAGTTGACTTGAAATGTCTGAAATAACCATTACAGTTAAAACATTAGTGTAGTTTAGTATGAATAACTATCACATTATTTCTGGCATAATATTCTGCTAAATTCCTTACCTAGGCCTAGTATCATTTAATTTTAACTCTTAGTCTCTGCTATTAGCACAAGTCTGCACTGAGGTCTCTTTCCCCAGCCGTGAAAAAAAAAAAAAAAAGGCTTCTTTTTTTTTTTTTCTTTCTCATTATGTTGCTGCTATTTCCCAAAACCTCTGTCTTCAGTTTCAGAGAACATAGTGAGCAACAGCAACTCACCCAAAGGAAAAATTTGTATGAAAAATGAGTATGAAAAAAACCATACTCAGAAATCAGTGCCTCTCTCTTTTTGGTCCAACATTCCTGATATTCTCAAAAATCACCTTCCCATCAAACAACGTTACTCCACTTCTCCTTGCTCTGCATTTGCAGTCTTATGGTACAGAACAATCTATGTACGAGACACATGACCAGAATAGCTTAACAGGAACTTCTAAATCAGAAAGTTTTGGTCTTAAGAATGTGTTCTCATGGCCACCTAAGCCTCATTTGGCTAGTCACTTGTGCACTGACTGATAGTTCTGGATGACAGAACCAGAAATGTTTAGGTTTGAAGAGACCATCAAGAACAGCAAGACCAACTGTTACCCTAACACTGCCAAGTCCACCACTAAACCATGTCCCTAAGCACCACATCTACACATCTTTTAAATACATCCTGGGATGGGGACTCCACCACTTCCCTGGGCAGCCTGGTCCAATGCTTCACAACCCTTTCGGTGAAGAAATTTTTCCTAATATCCAATCTATACCTCCCCTGGCACAACTTGAGGCCATTTCCTCTTGTTCTATCGCTTGCTACTTGAAAGAGACTGACCCCCACCTCGCTACAACCTCCTTTCAGGTAGCTGTAGAGAGCAATAAGGTCTCCCCTCAGCCTCCTCTTCTCCAGGCTAAACAACCCCAGTTCCCTCAGCCCTTCCTCATAAGACTTGTGCTCCAGACCCTTCACCAGCTTCATTGCACGCTCCAGCACCTCAATATCTTTCTTGCAGTGAGGGGCCCAAAACTGAACATAGGATTTGAGGTGGGACCTCACCAGTGCTGAGTACAGAGGGACAATCACTCCCCTAGTTCTGCTGGCCACACTATTTCTGATACAAGCCAGAATGCTATTGGCTTTCTTGAGCACCAGGGCACACTGCTGGCTCATATTAAGCTGGTTGTCAACCAACACCTCCAGGTCCTTTTCTGCCAGGCAGCTTTCCAGCCACTCCACCCCAAGCCTGTAGCACTGCATGGGGTTGTTGTGACCCAGGTGCAGGACCCGGCACTTGGCCTTGTTGAACCTCATACCATTGGCCTCAGCCCATTGATCCAGACTGTCCACATCCCTCTGTAGTGCCATCCTACCCCCAAGCAGATTAACACTCCTGCCCAGCTTGGTGTCATCTGCAAACTTACTGAGGGTGCACTCAATCCCTTCGTCCAGGTCATCGACAAAGATATTAAACAGAACTGGCCCCAATACCGAGCCCTGAGGAACACCACTTGTGACCAGCTCTGTATTTTACGTTCACAAAGGTTATCTGGTAAATTTATTCCCAACTGAAACATTGGTTCAGGCTGAACTGTTGCTAACCTTCTTGTCTTTTATGGTTCCTTTTATGTTAAACAGGTGTGTAGCTCCTGAAACTTGAATTTAATATTAATCACAGAATCACAGAATTATCAGAGTTGGAAGGGACCTCTAGAGATCATCTAGTCCAACTCCCCTGCTAAAGCAGGATTGCCCAGAGCACATTACTCAGGACTGCATCCAGGCGGGTCTTGAAAATCTCCAGGGAAGGGGACTCCACAACCTCCCTGGGCAGCCTGTTCCAGTGCTCTGTCACCCTCACCGTAAAGAAGTGTTTCCGTGTATTTGAACGGAACTTCCTGTGTTCTAACTTGTGCCCATTGCCCCTCGTCCTGTTACTTGGAACCATTGAAAAGTGCCTGGCTCCATCCTCCTTCAACCTACCCTTTAGATACTTGTACGCCATAATAAGGTCTCCCCTCAGCCTTCTCTTCTCCAGGCTAGAGAGTCCCAGCTCTCTCAGCCTTTCCCCATAAGGCAGATGCTCCAAGCCCTTAATCATCTTAGTTGCCCTTCGCTGGGCCCGCTCCAGCAGTTCCCTGTCCCTCTTGAACTGGGGAGCCCAAAATTGGACACAGTATTCCAGTTTTGGCCTCACCAGTGCAGAGTAGAGAGGGAGAATGACCTCCCTCGACCTACTGGCCACACTCTTCCCTATGCAGCCCAGGATTCCATTGGCCTTTTTGGCAACAAGGGCACATTGCTGGGCCATGGATAATTTACTGTCTACCACAACCCCCAGATCCTTCTCCTCCGAGCTACTTCCCAGCAGGTCCGCCCCTAACCTGTACTGGTGCCTAGCATTCTTCCTCCCCAGGTGCAGGACCTTACACATCTAATGATTTTCCTATTTTTAATTTCAAGGTGTTGTGGTTTTTTTTTTTAATTAGCCTCACTGTCTCACAAAGAGAACTATTAAGAAAAGCAAACATTTGTTTTCTCTTTAAAGAGTAAAACTAATTACTGTGATGTTCTTAATACCACCTCAGGTTTCTAAGTAATTTCCCAAATAGGCTTTTAGGCACTACTTAGCCTTAAGTCAAGCATGAAGTTCTTCTGTGCTATAGAACAAGCATGCACTCAAAATTTTCAAGATATTGTTTCCCATAAAAATAAAAATTGTCCACTGAAACTGAGCTCGTAGTGTTGCTTTTACGCCTTCTGCTTGGGATTTTTGTATTGTTTTTGCCATTTTGTGTCTCCTGGAATCACATATTCAGTTTGTTCAAGTATTTCTGTTCTAAAACTGCATCAATTTAAAGCTTCTTGCAGATGCATATCATTATTTTTAAGTTATTCAGTCAAAGCTTTTCTCAGTGCCTAGGCTATATTTACAAGTATTTTGATCTGTCATTCTTTTCATTTTTACAGATTTTGTTTCTACAGTCTTATATTTCTCCTTCTCTATTTCAGTTTTCCCCTTGGTCCTCATCGGATACATAAAAAGTTACAGTACGAACTGTTAAATCTAACAAAGCTCATGGTCTGACTCAGCTACTTCACAGGTTTTCCCATGCCTTTTAACTAATCTCTGAACATTTTGCACACCAGCAATCTGGTCTCTTTTCTTTTAGGCAAAGAATAAAGCTGTTCTGTAGGTAGTAGAACAAATTCTTTGGCAAATTTGGCAACAGAGGTCTAAGTCTTCTCAGTTTTTCTCCATCGGACACTAGATGTGATATCTCTCCTCTACCTAGCTGTTAACCTCATCAAATTAGAAAATGCCTTAATTATCTTTGAGTCTCTTATTGCACTTTGCAATTAGGCCAAATTTGGGGGGGTAAACAGTCAAACATGCACCACAAAACCTTCTCACAGAAACCAAGCTCAACATAGAAACGTCCTGTTTTAAAACTCTATTTTGATCCTCTGCTTTACTTACTTCCTCTCCATAGGCCTGCAATATCTCAAGCAGGAAGACCGATAATGATTTCTGAAAGATTTTTCCCTGGGTACTTTTATAAATCAATACCCTCTTTCAAGAAGTCAGAAAAGCAAAGAGTTCATTTTCTCTCTACTGCTTAACACAGTAAGGAATCTATGGGTAGAGAGTCTTAAAGGATATGAAAGCTGCCCACTCAATTTCAAAAGCCAAGCAGTTTTTATGAATAAATATATTTCAACTGTAAAATTAATGAGTTTACCAAAAGGCAGCCTGAATCAGCTAACTGAAGATGACTCGTCCTCCCTCAGAGTGCAACAATGCCCTCCAAGTTTCATTAGAACATCCTGTTACAAACTTACATTCTACCTTTGGGTTCATACAATCTTTTTTAAGGTGTTAACTAGAGAAAGAGGTTTCCAAGAGTCACAGTTAACAGGACAGAGCTACAGGCCCTTACCAGTGAGGGAATGACACAGAAGTTTAGATTCTAATCACTCTTCTACACTAAGTTCTATTAAAAAATGGCAGGACAACAGTAACTCTTCCTTTAAATACCTTTAAAAGTACTACAGAAGCCATAAAAAAAGGTGTCAACAGATCTGACAGAACCTGAGTAAAGAGAAGAACTTCCCTTTAGCAGCTAGGAAGGAATTAATGTCAGAAGGCTTGCAAGGATGTTTTCATTCTGTTAATAGCTGTAATGCCCTACACAGGCACTTTTACTCCACATGGAATCCAAGTCAGACTTTTCTCTTTGAGGTCTGTACAGTCCACTTACTTAACTTTGCAGAACTTCTCTCAAGATAGACACCAACCAGAAGTCCCACCTCATTTTAAAAAAAAAAAAGAGAAACTCTGAACGCCAATTCTGCCAGGACATCTGGTGAAAATACTTCCTAAAATTGAAGGTGTGAAAATAACTCATGGAAAATAAGACTAAATTCCTCACCACTTGTATGAATAGTTTCCTCCCACCAAAAAAGACAGCACCATGAACTTGCTTACGAAGCTGAAGATGAAGCATGTTTATTCCAGTTACCTTCCTTTACTCTCCACAGACTGAGTGCATTTAAGAATGGCTAAAGAATGTTGTTATACTCAAAAGTTTGGTCAACAACTAGCAAAATAAGTTATATATCTCTGAACTTTTTTGGCAGTCAAATTGTGTACTATTTCTTAATCTGTAACATACAAGAAAACAAGTTCCAAATTTTGAATAAGGAAAATCAACTGCACAGCCCCTGAGTTAAAAGTCTTTCTTTAGCACACTGAGAATCATGAGTGGCATTCTGCCACTGCTAATTCCCAGAGAATATCACTAAACTGATTTAACTTATGAGCTACATAGAAAAAAAAAGTACTGAGAGCAACCCTTCTTTCCCACTTAGTCATCAAGAAATCACCAAACATAGCAGATAAAGGATGAAGACTATTTTATTGACGACAAAAAAAAAAATCTTATTGTATATGGCAGCATGAGCAGACAAAATTATCTATAAAGTAGCTTATATCTCTCTCAAAAAGCAAAACCAAGTATCTATTCTTTAATTTAGTCTAAGGGGACTGTGCCTGAACAAATCCAGAAGAGTAAATGTGTCATATGTCAGTTTCAGTGGGGGCTTCTGAATGGTAGGTTCATTGGTGTAACGCAGGCAGTGTTTGTGGTTTGACGGGTTTTTTTAAGGGAGTGACAGAGAGAGAGAAGTGACACTGACTTCTGTTTTGGAAAACAGTCATTCAACACATGCTTCAGAGTTTAACAAAATTTCTGAAGAGATGCAAGAGAGGACAGAATCTCTTTCTAGTGCTCCAGAGGAACATTTATCTGTATGAAAAACTAAAGATTGCCAGCTTCTGAAAAATACATGAAAAATGTGTGTGCTTTTAGAAGATCAGATACTCCTTCAAATACTTCTTTCGACCTTCACAAGCATTGAGCACAAAGGGCATACTTCGCAACAAACATACAATTCCACAGATAGAAATCATCATTTTTTTTATACGAATTTGTAAGCTGAAAGTAACATATGAACCATTCAATGCATGGATACTCAACAACAAATAATAGTTGTAGCTATTTTATATCAGTGGGAAAAGAAATACAGGCTATCTTCACACAGGGGGAAAAAAATAGGATTTAGTGCATGAAAGTTAGTTTTTCCAGCTTCAACATTTTGTATGGGCATTTCATGATTACCTACAAAAATAGATGAACTATTTGAACACAGGTAGTTGCATGTGACGGCTATCTAGAGACATAGCAATTATTGAAGAAAAAAAAAACCTGCAGCACATATGAAAAGAAAAGAATTGGAAGAACTGAGTAATGTTCTGGGCAAAGAGAAAAAAAAACTGTAATTACCTGACCATTCTGCTGTATAAACAAACTGATTCTGCAGTCATCACCACCGCAAGCCAGTATTGGTACTGGATAGGAAGAAAAAAAAGTCTTCATTGGTCAAGTTACAACATCTAATATTCTAAGATATGAAAAATTATATAAATCATATAAAAATCAATACAGCATCAATAAATATATTAACATAAACAGGCAAGCATGATAGCACTTCAGGTTTTCTAAATTAGACACCTAATACTATTTGCAATAAGCTAGTATCTCAAGAACACAAAACTCAGAAGTTATTTTGGCATGTAAGTAATATCTACAAGTACTTTAAATGCTAAACAGTAGTTTCCTTCAAGCTCACATATCTATATGAAGTTCAAGTACTAGAGTTTAATTAATTATGTTTATTTTATTGATACCAACAGGCATTTGCTCTAAATACAAAAGCAACAAGCAGCAAAATGACTTGGAACTAATACAGTTCAAGTTCCTGAATCAACCGAAATTGGTATACAGATGGAGTTAGTATAATTATTACACAGCAAATAAAAAGACAGACCAAAAAAGGAAGACAGACCAACACTCACTGTACACAAGGATATGAAAGCATTTAACTATTATAAACTACTACTCAAGACTTGAGTAGGTGTACTTCTACCAGCTATCTAGAAAGCAAAACACATGTCTATTGAATCAAACCAGATAAAGTTATGTCTAAGGGGAAAATAAGAGAAGTTAGGCAATTCAGTTCTCCCACAGATGATGATGGGGAAAAATAGTTAACCCTTACTCCACTCTTCTTGGGTCATAAAGTAGTACTGCTAGGGACTAAATCGTAAAAGAAAATGAATTAATTAGAAAATCATGAAGAAATAAGTTATCAGGGCTATACATTTGCATTTCTCAAGTCTGGGTAGAAAACAAAATACTAAATACCACCAAAATCAACTACTTCATTTAAAAAAAAAAAACTAAATGCCAACCCTTTATAGAGGTAATTTTATCTTTACTATGAATATACCAAAAATCCACTTGAATATTCATAGTAAGCTTATGCTCTAATTTCCTCTTTCTGCCTATGCTAAATCTGTGCTTAGTTATCTGCTGTTAATCTCACACTTCTAAGTCGCATTTCACATTCTTACACCTCCATCACTTGCTGCTTCTCTCCAACCTCTAAGTCACATTTCACCTCCACCTCCTCTTTGCTTTACATGGGGCCAAAAAAGACTGCTTTGGACTGGAGGTAATGAGCTGTTTTGAAAGAAGACCTGGTCTTCAGGTCCACAGAAACTGGGCAAGAGGGAGGTTTTCTTCCACAAAATACAATACAATGCATGTTCTCAGAACCAGTATCACCCTTCCCCAAGAAATACATTTTATTGGCCATTACAGTAATTACCTACTTACGCAATGGAATAAAAGTTTGACTAATAAAAACAAGAAATTAATTACGATCCGGTTGCTGTATCAGACAAATGCAAGTACTTTCACTCAAAAAAGTCTATCAAGAAATATATAATCAGCAAAAACAGACTAGTATATAGTTTTTCACATAAATGCTCTAGAGTATTTGCATGTCATTGAGATAAAGTCCTGCAAAGGAAATAGAAAAAATGAGTTGAAAACTATGGTCCAATTGCAATGGGGACAGTGTGATCAGCAACGCTTTTTCAGGTTCTATTGCTCTTTCTTTTTCCCCACCTGTTGCAATTCAGTTCTAAGGAGACAATGCGTATTTGTTACAGGCCAAGCTACACCACCATTATCCAGGTGGCAGGAAGAATCACAGTATATGACAAAAAAGCTGATCAAGATCCGTAAAATAGTAAATCCTATTCCCAGCATTTTAGAAGCAGAGTTTCTGCAGACACTGCAAGGCAAAAAGCAAGCAACCAAAACAAAACAGTACAAAGCTCTTGTTTTCTGAGTTTTGAACAAGTGCAAAGAAACTCCTTAACTAAGAGGCTGCCAGTAAAGTGCTTAAGCTATATCCCAGCTGCAAATGCTTGTTTGGGATTTTATGAGCAGTCTATTGGCTTTCCCCACTTGACTTCTTCACAAAAATGGTTCTTAACTTTTTTTTTTTTTTTAAATCATTTATTTTCAAGGACAATCAGTTAAAATAGTAGGCATCATGAACTTCAATGTCTTTTGAAAGTTAAAGCACCCATTACATATGAATCAGTTTTCAACACAACCTGTAAATTTCTTTGCTTCATGAAATTACAGGTTACTGTAAATACTTCTAGCTCAGGAGAGTAGTATACGACTTTCAGAAAAGTAATTCTGTATTTAATTCCTGACTTCAGAATTGCAGATTGTCCTCAAGAGAAGAGATTCTTTAAATCTTAATACAGGTCCCAACACTGCCTTCATAAAGATTTCAGAACAACTCAAAGCTATCATAGGTCATTTTTTGCTGAAGCTCATTAAAATTCCAAATTGCCATTACAGATTAATGTTTCTGACAAAATGATCAGCAGTGAGATGTTTAATAATATATTTTGAGCTACTTTATTTAGATCTCAGAATTAACATACAACTGGTTTTGTTCAGAGGAATATGGACTACTAGGACAGGTTTAGGGAGAAAACACAGAACGTGGCTATGCTATATTAAAAGTCCTTTTTAGATTTCTAGGGGAAACATTTCTAACCATACATTTACGGTTCAAAAATCTAAACTGTTTCTTGACACTTTTAGCACCACAGATCATTCATATTGGAACCAGCATTAAAAGCATAGATGTATAGGATCATTTTTCAAATTTCCGTACAAAAACTATGCAAATAATTTCTCATTTGAAAATAACTGCAGTTCTTCAGAAAAGTAAAGTAGTCTTTTTCAGGTTATGAGCACTGTGGTGTTTTGGATAACTAATTTGAATTGGGATTGGAAGAGGCCACAATAAAGGACCGTCCTGCTCTGAATGCAACTTTAAGCAACACTGGGATTTAGGGACTCTGGGAGATTTTCACAACACAAAATGCTTGCTATTCCACCATTTAAAGAATCTTCAGTCACTCCATGCAATTTCGGTTTCAGAAGTATTAATATGATAATTAATATGATAACCTTCATGTAATGTTCTTCCAAAATGAATGGCTGCTTCTCTTACTTACAAGATGATTTCAATATTAATCAGATGCACTACTCTATAGAGAGTTACAGCGAGAATTTCCTACCTGCATAGTATCATAAATGAAGAAATAATCTATTGCTTTGCAATATGAATTTATACTCACTAAGCTGGCACCATAGACAGTTCACTTCTAACAAAAACTCACACTGGAGGTAATGATTTTAATTTACCCTCAAGCCTTTTAACTTCATCTCAACAACCACCTGTTAGTACATTTACAGGAAAAATATATAGAGAGAGAGGTTTAAAGTTCTTCAGCAGTGCAGATGCTGCTTTTGATATCAGACACAGTCTGGAAATGGACATTAGCATTTCCAAATGGGACAACGCATCTTGACAGAGCTTTCATACCTCCCAGAATTACCACAAACCAAAGAGTAAAAAAAGCTTCTGTATAAATGCTCTGAAGGCATAAAATCAAGCAACACATCACCGTGGAACATGTGGAACATATGCAGCAAATAGGTGAAAACTCTAGACACAGTAAGAAACTTTAGTACTTTTTCTCTTCGGAGCCTGGCAAACCTCCATCCAGGTAGAAGGCTCTAATGATACTTAAACACAAATCTAATTCAACATAGGTATCTGGTTCGAGTATACATTTAGGTTGTTGTTATTTTTTTTAAAAAAAAAAAAGCTTTTACAGATTTGCAACTGAAGAACATGTCTATGGTAGTCCACAAAATCTGAACATTTATGCTAATAGAAAACTATAAACCATACTGAACAGTCAGGTTAAACTTGTTCAGCATCTCATTTTTTTCACATTTAAGACTGAACTGGTGATAAGCACTGCTTGTTAATCTGCAGTTTTTGATGCAGGCCTGCAGATTCTTTTTCTGGATCTTGCCCTTCAATCCAAACAAGAACAAACATACACGGCAGCACCACAAGGAGTGGATGAAACTAACAGCATCATCCCATCCTGTTCATTTATAGGCCTAGTACCCCCTTTTTAAGCTCTCTGTCTCAAGAGTTCAACTAAAGAACTCCATTTGAGCATCATTCTGAAGACACTATAACCAGCCAGTATTTTTCTAATTGCTAAGGAGAGTTCAATGAAAATCTTTACATACAAGCAGCAGCTTAGGCTGATTCTGCAGAAAACAAAAAATATGGCACAAGGGTCTGGAGTCAGTCAAATGAAAAGCTATTTGGGGGATTTCTTAGCTTTTACGTTTCCTGCATTGATATTCAAGATGTGCAGCTGTACTTACCATTGCTGCCAGGCAAGAAGGATAAGCAGACATCCAAAACAAATCCATTTCCAAACTGCAGAATTTCAATGCATTTAGCTGGAAAACAAGAACAGACAGCGTTGATCTCGTTCATCATAAGTATTAAAGTTACACTGTCATTTCCTACTACATTATGTAGTTAAAATTTCCCATTCAATTTTATTCTAAGGAGTTAAAAAACTACTACTTTTTTCAGAAGCCTATATAATGTTATCATTATATAATCATCATCATCATCATTAATTTCATCCAGAGTTAGCTGACTTCAAAGACAAGTCACTATTCTCCACTGAGTATTAAAGTTGTACAGCTTCACTGCGGTAACACATCAGGAGCAATAAATACTGCAAATTACATCCTGTGGCAACAGCATTCACTACACAGGAAGCTAAAACTGAATCCATTTGCTAGAAGAGCAAGTAGGCAGATAAGCAAAAACCTGTGAACACCCCTGAGATACTAGAAGCAGTTAAACTGATAAGCCATCAAGACCAGAGTAACCAACAGGATAGCAGAAAAACCTCTTTACAGAAACAGAATTGGTCCTTCCATCACTGGAACACACAACAGCAAGACAAAAACAAAATGCCAGGACTTCATAGTGTTCTTTGGGAGCATGAGAAATGCCTACCAGAACATGGGACTGAAGATTGGCAACTTCAACCTACTTCTCTCACATAGGCAGGGCAACGTGAAATCCTCAAGTACACCAGATAAGGAAGAAAGTAGCTCGAGAGATGCACTCAGTACAACTCAACTAGCAAATAACACTAAATCTAGATTATCCACCCTATTTATTTCTTACGTATTTCAACAAGCTGTTCTCCCACGTGTCTATGCAAAGCCCTAGTTCACCAGAATGTCAAGATTTTATTATCCCAAACTTCATTGGACTCAATAGTAACAAACAAGTGACTACTTTAACCTCACCTTTCTAATGACAGCATTAATCATTTTATTAAATGATTTTACTTCACACACACATACAGTTAGTCTGCCCCCATGTTACAGGGCAAAATAATGGTTTAGATTATCAGATTCTGAATACATATTAAAAATAACATCACTGATGAAAAACAAAGATAAATCATTCTGCAGAACAAATCTGACCCAAAGCTGTTAAACTAGTAAAACCATCAGCTTTCAAAGAGCAATACAGTGGTTTGACATACCAAAGTTTGAAGACAAATCAATGTAGTTGCATTAGAAGATGCTAGTATTTAGCCAAGTATTTCAATGGATAAGCATTCGTCATTTTTATTAAGACAGTATGTTGTCCCTAATGTTAAAAAAAGTTACCTTCTGAACCATGCCGAGACCAGATTCTCACAGTAGAGTCAGAAGCTGCAGAAGCTATCAGCAGATTTAAGTCAGGTTCATCTGACTGGTAGACAGCATCCACAGCACAAACAGCTTCAGCATGGCCTTCAAGCGGAATGCTTTTCACAAGCTGAACACATCAGAAAGTTTTACAAAGTTTTAAATTCCAGTAACTTATCCAAGAGAATTTTTAAAGCCATTTTAAGAAATAAAATAATTTAATACTGAAAATGAATTGTATACCTGTGATGGCAAAGCATCTGCCAAGCTATGCTTTAGCTATAGCATATTCAAGGAGAACACAGAGAAGGGATACAGTAGTAATGACTTGATAAGATTTTGTTCAAAGCTGAACAGAATTAAAAGTTCCTGTGTACATTATACAAACCACACCATTCCTTTTGGAAAGCTAGAAATAGTACAGAATTTAGGAAGAGCAATTTTCCTTCTTTTTTTCCTCCTTCTTTTGCCCCTCATGCTAAGGAATATCTCATAAAAGTTTGGAGAACCTTAGTGATGGAGACAGAGCAGAGAACACAATGGAATAAATAGCAGCTACAGCAGATCTAGTAGCAGTGTTTAGTGTGTTCTCGCAAATCAAAACAGCTTTCTACTCCTTCAAAATACTGACATGAAAAATAAAAAAATCTAAATTTGGACTTAAGTACTTACTTTCTTAATGAATCAATACAGGTGATTCACTTTGAAATCTGTTCCTTATAAACACAAAGAGCAAAACAAGAAGCTTTTAATTCTGTGACCAGAAGCTGTCCAGCATGTATCCGAATTTTGTCATAAATGCACTTGACATCTCTTTCCAAAATGACAGGCCTCAGTAAGAATTTTTGATTGGTCCAATACAGAACTCTGCCTGTTTTTAAGAATTTACTCTAGTCTAGAAGTGTCGTTAAAATGTGATGAGAAATTATTTGTTTCTGAGAACATTCCTCCATCAAACACACCTGATAACAAGAACTCTTGGTGCATTTCCCCTTTGTATAGGTTCTCATGCATTTTGAAAATGCCAAGTCTAACACAGTTTGAGACAGACTATGAAATGGGTTACCCACATAGCCATTCACAAACCAACGCTTAATATGGAAGATTTTAAAAGTCAGGTGAAAAAGGTATTCTAATTTGTTATCTAAATTTCAGTTCATTCTGAAGTCTCTTACACCATACTCCATAGTTTGCTTTACGTTTTTACAACATGAGTTATAAATTAACATGTCTCCTTAATATTCTTATTTTCACTGACAAAACTGAATTGTTGCACAGATTTTTTTGGTTGTTTTTTGGGGGGTGGTGGTGTTTTTTAATACCTACCCCAACTTGTGCATCATTCTGGTAAGACTACCTATATACCTGTTACACAGGTAGACTGGAAATCAGTAGAAATTAATATAAAGAAATGAGGAAGAAGTGTACAGAAAAACAAACCTCGTAGTTTGAAGATTTTTTAAGGCAGCTTAAAGAAAAGTCATCAGAAGGCTCATGACTCAAGAATGTACAAACAGCATCTTTTAGACATGGCTAGAAAAACCCACCTGATGACTGGTTAACTAATTTTTTAATGAAGGCTGATTTGAAAGAGATAAATTACAGAAACGAAGAAAGAATGTTTAAAGTAAAACACAGTGTGACACAATATCAACAATTTGAAAGAGACACACACAGGGTTGAATAGTTGAAGTAAAACAAAGAGGTAGGAACAAGAAATACAGATAAAACAGATAATTTGTGGCATGCAAGAAACTGGAGAGGGGGAAGCTTTAAAAAGAGGTTATTCCTACTTACCTGATTATTCCACATTCCTGTTCCATACCATTCCCAAAGAATGAGTTTTTTATCAGATCCACCAGAAATTAACTCTGTTTCAGAAGCTAAAAATACATTTTGGTAAGTTTTTTGAACACTTACTTTATAACAACAGTCAACAACATAAGCAATTACATTGGTTACTACTCACAAAAAATATCACATATCAACTGTAAGCAAAGTATCCATCAAAATAAAGTATGGCTAATACCAGTGACACTATAAAAGCAGCTTAAGAGCAAACGTATTCTCTTTCTGTTGTCTTAGAGAA
Organism: Vanellus vanellus; assembly: GCF_965231255.1. NCBI lineage: Eukaryota > Metazoa > Chordata > Aves > Charadriiformes > Charadriidae > Vanellus > Vanellus vanellus. Next base: position 102,571,635 of record NC_138906.1, read on the forward strand.
AGGTCGCAGAAAATTTAGAGTTCTGTATTGAATGTAATGAGTATATCTTTCCAAAAAGATTCTCAAATCCAAGAGTGTAGTTTAATATTTTCTTTTGTTTGGTCTTTTTGGAGCAATAAAGCAGGAGAAATCTAACCCAATGGAATTCAAAGCTTCACATGAAAATTTAATTTCCAAGTTCCCTGAAAACAATTTCGTTTAATCAGTTTTCAGAAGAAAAAGCTTTAGTGCAACCAGCACTGGATGGCAGTTTACATCACTATTTAAGAGGAATATTTTCATCTCAGTAATTCCTCCCCCAAAAAGCAACAAGCACATTACATTAATAGCCTAATCAACAGCCCTATTTCTTTGTGTCACAGAATTTCTAGAAATGCCCAAGGGCAAGAATACATCCCTTTGAAAAGTCTGCACTAAGTGAGTTTAAAGCCTGGAATTACTACCAAGCAAACACCTCATAAGGGTCTCAAAGATTTTTATCTTAAAGGATAATTTTTTGGTGGATGTGACCTCTATGCACCTCATGGTTTTATATTATGAGATTTCTTAAAAGGCAATGCAAATCGGTTTACACAGCCAAAACACGCAAAACTCCAACCCCTTACAAAAGAGCCCAGTGGCAGCACAAGCATCACAGCCGCCGATCTGTCAGAGCCACCGCATCTTCTGACAAAACAGCCGCCCGGGCTGGCCTTAGCTGCGGGGCCCGGAGAAGACAAACCGAGTGGATCCCCTCGCCTACCGGACCGCTCACCTGAGTTTGGCGGGTGAGATTCCTCCCGAGCCACTTGTTAAAATCGCTGCTGGGAAACTGGGCTTAAGGCGAGAGGATGCGCTGGAAGCGCTGCAGCTCCCTTTTCCCTTCAGCTCCTCATAGTTTGGACCGCAGCCACTCTGCTGCGGATCTCCTCCCCCACTCCCCGCCTCACCTCCTCAGGGAGGGGCAAAGTAGCACCGCCCGCTGCCCCGAGGGGAGGCGGCCCCAGACCCCCGCCGTGGGGGCAGGGAGAAGAAGGAGAAAAGGCACGCTACTCACCGCCGTCCCGCCGCCGGACCCAGCGCACGCAGTTCACCCTGCCGGCGTGGCCGCGGAGGGCAGCAGCCACCCGCCTCGCCTGCGGGAGAGGGAGAAAGCACCCAGCGTGAGGCCCCGGCCCCGGCCCCGGCCCCGGCCCCGGCCCCGGCCCGCCCCACAGCGCCTCAGCTCACCGCCGGCTCGTAGAGGACGACGTCGCGGCAGCTGCCGAAGGCGAGAAGCCCCCCTCGCCCCCAGGACACGGCCCCGCCGCCCACCCGGTTGGCGCAGCAGGCGACGTGACAGACTTCCACGGGCGCCGCCATCTTTCTCCCCGCCGCGTGCATGACCTCGCGCAGCTGCCGTAGCAACGACCCCCGCGCGGCGGCCGAAGGGGCGGGGTCTGAGGCGCCAAGGGCGGGGTTGGCCCACGGCCCGGCCCGGGGCGGGGTGGGGGGAGTGAGGGGGAGTGGGCGGGGCGGTTCCAGGCTGCCCGCGCGCCGGGCGGCGGGCGGCTCTGAGGCCCTGCGCACAGTTGCAGAGGTGGTGGTGCTATTGTCCATTTCTGATCGGTTTCTGTCACCTGTAAAGCCGCCCTCTGACAAATAATCATTCTTAATCATAGAATCGTCAAGGTTGGAAGCGACCTTTAAGATCGTTGAGCCCAACCATCAACCTAACACTGTCCAAAGCACCGCTAAGCCATGTCCTTGAGCACCATGTCTGCCCGTCCCCTGCAGGGATGGCGACTCCGCCGATGCCCTGGGCAGCCTGTTCCAATGCTTGACAATCCTTCCTGTGAAGCAATTTTTCCTACTGTCACTGTGAGTTGAGGCTGTGTCTAAAGTTACAGCTCACTATGATGTCCTGGAATAACGGTTGCAGAAATCATGGGGCTGCATCAAAAGCAGTGTGGGCAGCAGGTCGAGGGAGGTGGTGCTGCCCCTCTACTCCGCTCTGGTGAGATCCCACCTGGAGTATTTCATCCAGCTCTGGAGTCCTCAACATAAAACGGACCTGTTGGAGCCAGTCCAGGGGAGGGCCACAAAAATGACCAGAGGGCTGGAGCACCTCTCCTATGAAGAGAGGCTGAGAGAGTTGGGGTTGTTCAGGCTGGAGAAGAGAAGGCTCCGGGAAGACCTTATAGCAGCCTTCCAGTATCTGAAGGGCGCCTACAGGAAAGCTGGAGGGGGACTTTTTGCAAGGGCATGTAGTGATAGGATGAGGGGGAGTGGCTTCAAACTAGAAGAGGGTAGATTTAGATTAGATATCAGGAAGAAATTTTTCACTATGAGGGTGGTGAGACACTGGAACAGGTTGCCCAGAGAAGTCATGGATGCCCCATCCCTGGAGGTGTTCAAGGCCAGATTGGATGGGGCTTTGAGCAACCTGGTCTACTGGGAGGTGTCCCTTCCCATGGCAGGGGTGTTGGAGCTAGATGGTCTTTAAGGTCCCTTCCAACCAAACCATTCTATGGTAATTTGCAACTGAACAATGATGAGAGCCCCACTGGGGTGATCTGAACATGTTTGAGTACCTGTGTTTTTCAAGGCAAAAGATGAGATCATAGCAGATTAGAAAATTCCATGTTACATTTTTATTTTTTGATTTGTTGATACATTTATAGTGCTCCTTGCCCAAGAAATTAAATCAAGTAAGATAAATACTGCCGTAGTATTCTCATTTCACTTGCATGGTCACTGGCCTAAAGAAATAGGATCATTAGAGGGTATTACACTATATGGATGTGTCATGAATTGTTTCAGAGAACACTTTGGACCCTAAACCACTCCTGCCTGGCCTTTATCTCCCTGTGTGCCTCTGTGTCCATGAGTACTGGCTGTCGGCAGCAGCGCTGTAACCTGACACAAAAACATTGCAGCTGGGCACAGCTTTTTCCAGTGGGTATGAGAGGAAGGAAGTTGTGCCTGATCACATAGACGATACAGCCAGAAATGTTAGCTGCTAAGGGAACAAATGACTCCTCGCACAAAAATGCACGGATCCAGCCATCAAAGCACGCTTTAACGGAGGAGTGCTGTGCAGCAGGATGGTTGCGCAGCGGCCAGGTTGCACAGCAACCCCCTTCTCAGGGTGCCCTGCCAGAGTCGGAGTCAGGGCTCTGGCAGGAGAAAGTCGGGCTCTGCCAAAAAGCTGGGGGGTGTTGTGGGAGTTATGTTTGTCGCTGTGGGAATGAAGCTGGCTCTGACCGTGGTTGTGGGCAAAGTGTAGGCATTTCCAAGCTGGATTTGGGTGGGGGATTCCCCTGTTTACTCATCGGATAGATGACCTGCTGCTGCTCTTGTCTTGTAAATGGGAGGGCCCTGGGTGCTGCTTGTGTCAGAGAGATGTGGAGGTGTGCACCATGCCTGAGGGTGTGAGGGCACTGTGGCCCCACACTGCAGGGTCCTCACAGCCTTAGGCTGCCACCTTGGGGATGGTGCTTTGCCAAGCAACTTGAGGGAGCATATTGCAGGGGGCTGCTGGCACCAGGTATTGCCTCTTTTTGTCACTGTCACACCTGTGCCACCCCAACATCTCCCAACATCGAGAGAACTGGGATAAATCAACATGGAATAGGGACTTGAAAGTGCCATGGGGAATGCTGTAGCAGTACCACGGCGGTATGGCCAAAAAGCATGGGAAGCTGGGTCTGTATCTGGACAGATTAGCCTAGACAAGCGTAGTTTCTTACTTTTCATAAGTATTTCATCTCACCAAGTCCTCGTTCACATGGGATGCTGGGCCCTTGTTCTAATCCAAGAAAGATTTTTGTGAGTTCTGATATTACAGGATCTTCTCTTAGGTCTGAAAACTGAAATATCTGGAGGATAGTGTATGCGAAATTTAGAATACCAGAAAATTATAACAGAATCAATACTCCTTTTAGTATCATGTACATTATAAGGAAGTAATGGTGTTGGTCAGTGATGTTCCAAGGGTGGAAAAAGACATACTCTGGGCTAGTCACCAACTGCCAGTCTTCATTCATGGCCAGTGTCCTTACTGAATTCAAATATCTCTGCTGTTTTCCTTCATCTTCCCAGAAAAGAAAATTCCTCACTTTTCAGAAATATATGGTAGAATAATCTTAGTCTTTTTTCCCCCTTTGGTGTAATTTTTGAGGCACAAGAACTCCATTCACTCAACATCAGAAAAGGTTGTGATGCAGCTAAGCGGACTTAAGAAATCACTCTGTAGCCTTGTTCACATCTTTTACATGTCCCAATTTGACTTTGCCAATGGAATTACATCAAGAAATTCCCATAAGGGAGAAACTCACAAAAGGTTTCTTTAGCTTAAAATAAATTCACCAGTTAGATATTGAAATAAGTCCTCCTATTCCAGCAGCAAAATAGTCATTTTGATGGTAAACTGCTGTCTACAATTCAGGTTTTGCAGGCAGACGTGGCTTAGCGATCTTCACGTGCTCCTTACCCAACTCAGTTATGCCTGCAAGCTTTTAGACAGAGACTGAGAAAATACAACATGAGTCAAAAAAAAGAGAAATACTATTTAATATATTTATCTAATTATGTGTAAACAATGATATGAAAATATAATAAAGTTGCAAAGTACTCAAAGGTTGGGGGCCTTGTTCTTCTTGCAGTTGTTGAACTTAGCCTATCTTTATTTGTCTTCATTGTATACACACCTTACGAACTAATCATTAATGAAGTTACTTCATACTCAAATTACTGCCTGCTATTTTTACTGTAGGTTGCTTGCCTCCAATAGCAACCTGGATGAATAGTGCCTGGTGAATGAGGCAGCTATTCAGTATTTCAGTTTCTCCTCATTAGTTATATTGTGGCACTAGGCCTAATTTGCTGTACAGTATTCTTAGCACAGAATTATACTTTTCCTGATAGTCTTTTTTTTTTTTTTTACTTCTACTGCCACTGTACCTGAATGTCTCAGAAAAATGTATGAATTATATTCTTCTTTATATTATCATTGTTAGGCAGAGGAGTACCATTATATTCATTTTCTGGGTGACAGTTTCCTCCTAGGACCAGAACTCATAACAATTCATAACATAGTTCTTCAGTGTTGAAGTGCCCAATGCAGAAGATGCAGAATGACATTCAGGAGTGGGGATAACCACCCACAGCACCCATTGCCTCCAGTTGGGATTGCAGGCATTTAAAACTTTTGGAAATTGGATTCCAGCATGGGGACACTCCTGATGACTTCTGCAGGGCTGTGGTTTCACCTGAAGGATCAAAGCTGGAGCACTGAGAAAATAAATAATAAACAACAGTGACCAAAACCGTAAAGATGAGTTTAAATTATTTGCCAGCTTCGCAGAGGTTATCCTTACAACAGCTAGGAACAATTCCATTGCCTTTAGCATCTTGAGTACAAATCCAGCCTCTTCCTTTTTACCAGCTGTGCGATCTGCTTCAGAAAGTGTTTCGATGCATGAGGAATACTACTAACTCATGGGTTTGCTGGGATTTCTTTCCATTGAGCCTGCATCTACCAGTACACTACCAACAGGGATGACCAAGGACATGTCATTCCTAAAGTTACTGACTGACTGGGCCCATTAAGATTCAGTGTCAGACTAGTTTTTAACTGCCACTGGTTGATTCTGGATCTGTTGGTCCTGTGTTCAATGAAAGTTAAGATTTCCAGTGTATCTTGAGCATAATGTAAGCCAGTAGCATTCTTTTCAAATACATTTCTCAAGATAAAAAATCAGATATTGTCACTTGAATAGATTTAATTCAAAATTTTTAGAATAAGTTTTTAGAGACAATTTCTCCTTTAATTCATCTCACTGAAGATTGAAAGTTAAACGATGCTGGTGAAAAAAGCTGAACTGAACAAATCTTAACTGTAGCTATTTCCATTTTTCTTAAAGGCTGTATTTTAAGTAATCTATGAATGGCTTATATTCCCACTGCCTAAATGGATTTCTGATTTTTCAAAGAAAAAATAAACTAATCATTTATAAATACCATCAAAATTAGCTCTCCAAACAATGACCATAATTGCTGACTGAAAGAAATTCCACAGAAAATCTCTACGATTTTTTTGTTGTTGTTGTTAAAGGAAGACCTAATGCAAACATGACCTAGAAAATTGCTTGGGAAAAAAAAAGAAAGAAAAAGGATGAAACAGCTTGTCACATAATCAAACTGATTATGCATTATGTTTTTGAAGCAGAAGCTCTAAAAGGAGACATAATAGGCATGCATTCCAGAGGGCGTACATGTGCGTGTGCACACGCACATACACACAAGCATACTCAGAAATGTAATCTTGAAGAGTTAGAATCATATTTTATGCTTAAATTCTTTATTAGCAGCAGTTATAGCAGTTCTTGTATGAGTGGGATAAGATGTTGTTCCACGCTATAGAAGAACATCTCACAAAAACAAAAAAAAAATTCTGTAATATTTTCCTCACACATCTTTTCATGCTCATTTAAAAATAAACATATTGAATTAATATCAACGGGTCATTTTATTTGTACACACACATATGTATTTGCACGCAACCAAATCCACTATATATATATATTTATAATGGGTTTGATCTTGAAGCATTGTTGCACAAGTTATATGATATTTAGTAATTTCCAGAAGGATAAGTCTAATCCAAAGCCTTCAGCGGTCAAAGAGATTCCTGGCATTTGATGAGGCTTTGAATCAGGGGTCCAGTTACCGACGCCAGGAGCTGGCAGCCTTTTTTATCTGTAAGGTCATGTCACTCTCCTGCTGCTTGTTACTGTCTTATACCCGGTAACTTGGTGAGCACAGGTATGAAAAGTAATCACCTTCTAGCCTGCTGGACTGGAGCTGTCAGGGATTTCAGTCAGAAGGAAATACAAACAACATTATAAGTTTGTATGAGAAAATCCCCATTGCCGGTGCTAAGTGCGCAAAACCAAATGTCTGCTGAGTCTGAGAGCTGCAGGGGAAAGGTCAATATGGCACAGGGCATCCAACGCTCGTACAGCAGTCTGCTCATGTTGGGTAAAACTTTGTTTCCCAGGAAAAGTAATGAAAAACTCTAAATTCTGTTAAAACATAGTTTACTTTTTTAAATTACCTTTTTTTTCATGTGACTATTGGTGTATATTGGTGTACAATGTTTCTGCAGTGGATGACAATTTATTTGGAGAATTTAATGAACTGCTTTATCACCCTTTACAGATGAGGTTGTAAGAAAGTTTTGAACTTGTCCCGCCACCGTGGCCACAAAGCGACCCATGCCATTCACCTCAAGAGTTGGCCTCTCAGGTGCCTGGTATTATTTTTCCCCTCTGTCACCCATGGCATCTGCCCAGGCTGCATCCCTGTGTCCCACAGCCTGGACAGATGCCAGGGGCGAAAAAGGGGAAATAATATTTTGAAGGGTGAAAGAAGTGCTTTCTGTTTAATGTCTCTCAGCTTAAATAAGCAGTTCAGAAGCAGACTTCATACCACACTAGCATGTAGAAAACATTGTTAAAAAGAAAGGTGTTTCTTACAGAGATGTAAGATTAATAACAGCTGATGGGAAAGACATTTAGAAGAGAAAAGTATTGTGAATGTGAGGAAAAAAAATCCCAATGGTAAATCAGATAAAGTATACTAGGTAGAGGGAATTGCCCTGAACGGGAATTTTTGGTACATCTTCAGATTTCAGGTAGTGAGTTCTACTTTGCACCTAAAGCTGGAATTCACCCTCCCTCTTATGCATAATACTTTTAAAAAACATACTCTTTGGATGTTGAGTAAATATTTTGGTAACTAAAATAATAAGACATCCATCAATAATTTCCATATCTATGTTGTTCTTTTTATTATGCAAAGTTGCTTTATTTATGAGATGACACACATACTTTTCACATATGAAAATATACAGCTAAAGCAACCAAAAGAACTAAATAACAAACAGCCACACAATAGACCCCAAAATATCAGAAATAATAATTAAACAAATATCTGTTTCATTGTTTTACCATTCTTTTCCTATCTCCTAAATCAAGAATGCCACAAATTAGGCTTCTCATTCTGATACCACCATATGAGGTGAAACCTGCCTGGTTTGTTGAAGTAACCGTTGAAGAGGTGAAGAGAAATGTTACCACCGAGGTCCAAATCACCAAAGTGACTTAGGAACCCAATTTCTGTTCAATTGCTTGAATGTTTCTGAGGATCCATGCCTACATCGTTCAGCTTAATCTGTAAGTGACATAGTTAATTTGACTCACTGGATGAAATATAAAAAAAATGAAAATTAGTTTGCATTGGGAAAGCATCATGAAATTGCAAAAATATGAAAGAATGTTTTACAGAAACAGCAAAAACTGCATCAGTTTAATCATTTGGACAATCAGAGTGTAATCACACGTAACTCAACTCAAGTTGGTGTTTCCAAGCACCTCAGTTTTAACACTCACATGCCAATGCGTTTTGAGGCAAGTTATTTCATTTCATTTTTCTTTGTATTTCCAGTCACAAATATAACCATTTAAAGAAGTAAAATACTGAAGCGGAGATGTCCAGAGACCGAGGGCAAAAGCAGTTGCTGCAGTAGTGAGCCTTGCAGGACATGCTGCAAATAGCTTTGCATGAAAGAAGCAAGCAGAAGGGGCCTGCAGTGCTTTTGAGTACATGAAAAGTTGTCATACAAGCCCTGCTCCATCCCTCTCTGCCCTCACCTCATCCCCTCCCTGGTGCAGAACAGCCTCCTCTGCCTTTCCCACCGCCAGTGCCAGCTGCTGTAACCCTGTCCTCTCGGCCCACCGCCCTCCCCCCCCCGCACTCTTAGCTCACTTCCCACCTCACGGTCCCCAAGAACCAGCCAGTAGAACGACTTGGGGATGCTGGTGAGACTGCATAGAGTCCAAGTACTGGGGGCTGAAAGACTCTGTCACAAACCGTAGCATGTTCCCTAGATTGTGTAAATGATTTGTGTTTATACTATTACAAAAAAAGGAGTGCTGTAGAAGTTGACAGATCTGCGCTGAAGGGTTGCACAGATGCCTCATACAGAAACCAGCTACACTAAGCTGGGGAGCTGTGTATCATTCCCAGACTGTTTGCAGTACAGTACGCGTGCTAGATAAATGCTACCAAGACACCCAAAAACTTCTATCAAGCAAGCAAGAAAAAAGGCAGCTGTTGAGATGACTTCTACCCTCCCGCTCTTCTGCTTCTTGTTAAGCACTTTGTGAGAATGGCTTTAAATTACTCTGTTTTCAATGGCCTTTTGCCTATTTTTTTTTTTTTTCTGGCTGCCATTAGTCATTACCTGACTTCTGTTGGAAGCACTCAGGATCTGGGGAAGCCAAGACATTTTGGTTCAGCTGTTTACATGAGGCATGCGACAGATGGCAGAACTTTATTCTTAATGAGAAGTTTTTCCACCCTGGGTCTCCTGCAAGAGAGTGCTCCCCAAGCCTGCAGCGAACCCAAGGACACTGCAGTAGGACAACTTCAAGGTAGGCACCAGGAAAAAGCCGGAGCCCCGGGGTGGTCTGTAACAGTCTGCACACGCCATGAGCTTAATAGATGGTGTTGTTACCCCGAGCACAGTTCTACCTTTAGAACACCGGGGCATGATAATAAGGATGGCAAAAAAAGGATGAAACTTTAGCCTGGAGGAAAAGTGAAAAAGAAGCTGGCACATTCATGTTGGAGCCAAAAAAAAATTGTGTTATTTACTTGGACTTTATTACAGCCTGCATCCAACTGCATCAAACATTAGTCATCTTTATAGAGATTTTAGCAGAAGGAATGACTAAATTATAATAAAACCAACATTCTTACTTTATAATACAGTACAAAACCCACTAAAATATTAGCAGGTAAGCTCTAAAACCATAGCATCAGCTTCTAGTTGTATTTGAATGATATAATCTGTAATAATTTTGTCATGCTCAGGTATATTTTTCCAGATGTATACTAACAAAATTGTTATTGCAGCCTTTTCCAAATTCTCCCAATAAAAGGCATCAATGTGAATAAAAAAATATGGCATGAGGTGGTGATTAGCTTTAGGATACATAAGAGTCATTATGATTTCTATCTTGTATGTTTGTCACTTTCTGTACCAAAATTTATTTGTAAAAATTATTTTCTGACCCCCTTTCAAATATGTAACATCTGTTAGGAAGTAAACACAGATTTTCTTGCACTGTATGAAAGATGATGACGTTCTAGCAAATGCTAAGAAAATCTTTAAAACAGTATCTTTTTTTTTTAAAATATGATCCTTTTTTTCCTGAAATATGTGAAGAGAATATGTTTTCCTTCTTGCTATTTCCATCACATACAGGAAAATTTTATTTTCCTTTATTTAATCAATTCATGATTCAGAGAATTTCTAAAATAAACCTAATCTCTCTCCAGAGAGCAATGCAAAGCATTGCAGGTGTTGTCCCGGGCTGATATAAATTGTTATATTTCTATTGGAGCAAATCTTTGTTTGCATCTTCTGAGGGTTTGCCTCTGGACTGTGAGAAAGAAAGTGGCATTTTATTCTTTGCTTTAGTAAGTGGTCGATATTCCCAGTATATTATGACATAAATCAATTTTGCTATCTTGTTGTAGCCCTATTATGTTATAAAAATCCTCTTCTGAGTGTTGGAAATTTGATTTGCCTTTTTCAGTGGTGCAGTTTAAAAACAAATCCAATGAATTTTAGGTGGTTGTTCATGAAATTGAAAAAAAGGATTGTAGGCCTCTTGGGCAGTATTTTTCCTTTCTGTTGTTTTTTTGGCTTTGCTTTTATGGCATAAAACCAGGATCTACCTTCCCTATTTTATCACAGATAATTGCATCCAAATCTTTCCAGATATTAAAAATAGCTCATCTTCATGCATCTTTGCAAAATACCTTATTTTTTTATTTTCTGCATCACTATTATTCTGCATATTTTTATTTCCATTTGTACAGAACTATTCTTTTTTTCAAAAGAGATCATTAGATGCAATTGACAATATGGTGGAAGAAGCTTTAATAAATAAAGAATTACGAACGGGCATTTTACCATTATTTCACATCACTGTTCACTTCCAAGTGAAAACATCAACCTACATCATTAAGGAGGTTATTTGTATGAACAGCCTATTGGTTTGTTCAAATAAATAGCATAAGGTTAGCATTTGTCTTTTTGCCCATGTTTTCTCATATAGTATTTCCCTTTCGTTCTTTTCTTTCCAGTTACTTTAAGTCATACCTTGATTTTTACATGCACATTATCACAGTAGTATTTTACTTCTCAGTACATGGACATCCTTCTGTTTTTAGCTTGTATATATTTTGGCCTTTCAAAGCTTTAGAAATTATCTTTGTGCCTATGGGACTTAAATGTGTTAGCTGTTGTTTTGCGAAGTGATCTGCTTCATTCTGAGTGTGATTGAATTCTAAATAAGATCTGGTGGCCAGATCTGGCCAAATATTATATAGAAGTACAATTTATATTAACCTACAGGACTGAATAATATGGCAATCATTTAGTATTTATATCTGTAATAGCCATAAAAGGAGAATCACTTTTTAACTCAAAAGTCCTCTTGAATGTTAGAGCCTGAGATAATCTGTTTTGGGGTTTACATTTTGTGATGACTCTATTGATTTATGTCTCATTTGGAAAGAACATACCTGATAAAGCATCTTTTCATAGAATCATAAAATCATAGAATTGTCTAGGTTGGAAGAGACCCTTGGGATCATCGAGTCCAACCATCTACCCTACTCTACAAAATTCTCCCCTACACCATATCCCCCAACACCACATCTAAATGTCTCTTAAACACATCCAGGGATGGTGACTCAACCACCTCCCTGGGCAGTCTATTCCAATGCCCGACCACTCTTTCTGTGAAAAATTCTTTCCTAATGTTCAGTCTAAATCTACCCTGTTGGAGCTTGAAGTCATTCCCTCTTGTTCTGTCATTAATTACCTGTGAGAAGAGACCAGCACCAACCTCTCTACAGTGTCCTTTCAAATAGTTGTAGAGAGTGATGAGGTCTCCCCTCAGCCTCCTCCTCCTCAAACTAAACAGTCCCAGCTCCTTCAACTGCTCTTCATATGGTTTGTTTGCTAGGCCCTTCACCAGCTTTGTTGCCCTCCTCTGCACTCGCTCCAGCACCTCGATATCTCTCTTGTATTGAGGTGCCCAAAACTGGACACAATACTCGAGGTGCAGCCTCACCAGTGCTGAGTACAGGGGCACAATCACCTCCCTACTTCTGCTGGCCACGCTATTTCTAATACAAGCCAGGATGCCGTTGGCTTTCTTGGCCACCTGGGCACACTGCCGGCTCATATTCAGCCGCTTGTCAATTAGAACCCCCAGGTCTCTTTCTGCCAGGCAGCTTTCCAGCCACACCTCCCCAAGGCTGTAGCGCTGCCTGGGGTTATTGTGGCCCAAGTGCAGGACCTGGCACTTGCCCTTGTTGAAACTCATACCATTGATGTTGGCCCAATGATCCAATCTATCTAAGTCTCTCTGTAGAGCTTCCCTATCCTCCTGGGAATCAACACTCCTGCTTAACTTGGTGTCATCTGCAAACTTGCTGATGATACACCCTATGTCCTTATCGAGATCATCAATAAAGACATTGAACAGAAATGGTCCCAACACTGAGCCCTGAGGCACACCACTTGTGACCGGCCGCCAGCTGGATTTAAATCCATTGAGCACCACTCTTTGGGACCTTCCAGTCAGCCAGCGCTTGATCCAGCAGATCGTATGCTCATGCAGGCCATATGAAGCCAGTTTTTCCACGAGAATTGTATGGGGAACAGTATCGAATGCTTTTTGAAAGTCCAGGTATACAATATCAACAGCCTTTCCCTCCTCCGATATTCTGGTTATCTTGTCATCAGAGGAGATCAGGTTTGTCTGGCAGGACCTGCCTTCCATAAACCCATGTTGACTAGGCCTGATCCCCTGGTTGCCCATTATGTGGGTTTTGATGGCACTCAAGATGACCTGCTCCGTGACCTTCCCTGGTATCGATGTTAGAGTGCCAGGTCTATAGTTACCTGGATCCTCCTTTTTGCCTTTCTTGTAGATGGGTGTTACATTTGCCACCCTCCAGTCCATTGGGACCTCCCCAGTTAGCCATGACTTCCTGTAAATGATGGAAAGCGGTTTGGTGAGCACGTCTGCCAACTCTTTCAGAACTCTTGGGTGTAGCCCATCCGGTCCCATAGACTTGTGTGCATCCAAGCGGCATAGCAGGTCACTGATCTCTTCCTCTTTAATCGTGATGTCCTCATTCTGCTTCCCCTCCCTGTCTCCTAGCTCTTGAGGCTGGGTGTCCAGGGAACAGCTAGTTCCACTGCTAAAGACTGACGCAAAGTAGGCATTGAGCACCTCAGCCTTTTCCTCATCCTTTGTAACTATGTTTCCCTCTGCATCCAATAAAGGAGAGAGATTTTCCCTAATCCTCTTTTTGTTATTAGTAAATTTATAGAAACCTTTTTTATTATTCTTAACAACTGCAGCCAGGTTAAGCTCTAGCTGTGATTTGGCTTTCCTTATTTTCTCCCTGCATAGCTTCGCTACATCTTTATAGTCTTCATGAGAGACTTGCCCCCTCTTCCAAAGGTCAGACTCTCTTTTTTTTCTTTTGAGATCCAGCAAGAGATCCCTATTTAGCCAGGCTGGCCTCCTTCCCCGCCCCATCTTTTGAGGTATAGGACAGGAAGACAACAGAAATTTAAAGTTTTCACGTCTTTGGAGCATGAAGTTGGTCTCCAAATCCAAGTTAAGCATCATAAAACAGAGGTGACCTACCTTGCAAAGGTGCTAATTCCCAGCTGGTTTAGACATGAGTTGTTCTCCCTCATGGCATTATCCCACCGAAATCCTCATCTCTTGTTCTGTCTGCTCTCTGCTACACATGACATGGCTTTTCTGATCACACATTCCCTCACCTAGTTCCCTTCCCCCAAATTTTGGTCCCAAACCTCACTTCTCCTTAAACCATTTCAAGAAAACTCTGTGTATGCTTATAAATAATTTTAAAATCCATACCAAATTTTAAAAGGCAAGACATTGAGTAAAACTTGACCACGACCTATTCTTCACAGTCTATTCTCCCATAGCCTCTATTTTCCCCATGCTGTATTATTTCCCCTTCTCTTACCCTATTTAGAGATTTACATTATTATGTTTCTGTAAAGAGATTCCCCAATTTGCCTTCTTCACAGACAATAATTTATTCCAGACAATGAAAGTTTTTTTAAGTCTGAGCAAATACTTGAATAAGACTTTGCCTGTATCAATGTGTGACAATTGCTCACCATCCTGTAAATCTGATTGAGTTTGGTCATTTGCAGTTCTTCCCTTATGGAGTCAGTGGCAAGTTGGTCACCTACAGCTTTCTTAAAGGAAAATAAGTATTGTATTTACCAAGAGAAGAAAAGGTCACTGTAAAATATTTTTTAAAGGAGAAATACTCCATAGAACTGTCTGTATTGCTTAACACCCTAACATCTCATGGTAGCAGCATGAATTAGATCTACCTTCTCCAGCTCCGACCAGTGATGCTGGTTCCTCTTCTTGATTTTCTCTGAGGCCAATGTTTTCAACCCTTACAAGTTCTTCATATTCTTTTTTCAATATTATACCTGTTGCTGAAATCCCTAACACTAAGTCCTGGTTCTCCAGTTGTCCATATCGCAGGCCACCACCCGTCCTTCCCATCCCCGTGTCCTTTCTGTAGAAAGAGGAGCACAGTGGACAGTAACGCGTTTCTCCCTCCCGCCTTCCCCCACTGCATCAATCTTGTCCCACTGTGGAGCCGGGGATACACGAACTGATCCGCAAGACGGAAGGTGATCTGAAGCCCAAGTAACCGGAATGCAGCTTAAGATGGCAGGCTTTGTTCTGGATTTCTGAGCAACCACTTCTGTGCTGCCGGCTCTGCCCTGGAGAGCCGCTGCCTGCAGCCCCGTTGCAGAGTGGGTGGGTGCATTCTATTATTCCCTAAATTGCTGCAGCTAAGTTTTGCCTGAGTTTTTTGATCGATCCCCTCAACCCACAGAGTGAATATAATAACCAGGCAAGACACAATATTCATAAATGAGGATGCTTCTTATCTGTCAGAAACTTTATTATTTTCTGTACTGTTTTCTTTTTCAGCAGCCACATAATAAGACACAGATTTTTCAGAACTGGCATCTTTTATCATGAGATGTTGTGATATATCTACATTTAGTAAGCAACAGACTTCTTTCAAGGCAATACAGTTATGTTTTCAACTAAAGCATGATGTCATACATTTGTTTCCATTCCCATCTCATGGACAGACATTGGAAGTGAAAAATATGTGTTGTATTTTCATCCAGGTTGTACTCAATGGTCAGGTATTTGAGTACCACTCTTAGGTAGGCAGGACCACTGTGTCTCAGTGCCTATACGGCTTCTCACATGTAGCACAAATTTGCAGAAGCGCATCTAGCTCTGAAAAGTATATCCATCCTTTCAGTGTCATTTGGTTTCAAGTAGTCATTGATTTCGGTCATTGATTCTACATCATCTAGGTAATACCGATGACCCTGATATTCTCCTCCACTTCTGAGCACTGTGATCAGTTTGATGTGTTTGAGCAAGTGCGAAGTAAGAGATATGATACAGGTCTTCACTACCTGGAAACCTGTTGCTCTGACGTAGAGATGTTTTGGTCCCATTCCCTAGCCCAGCAAATATTTTTTACATTTAGTGTTAGCATCTCTAATAAAAAGCATTTTCCTTACACAAATAATTTTGGTGGTGCTTAAAAAGTGCAGGTTTCGGTTTATTTTTGTTTGAGTATAGTTTGGTTTAAAATAAACTTGTTTTGTTTTGCTGAGCATTATTTATAAAGGCCTGGAAGGAGCTAATAAAGATGTCTGAATGTGATGTGCTCTGAGCCCTGCATCTACTGGTGCAGCCGCCGTGTAAGCTGCACTATATACGGGGTGCACGGTGGAAGCTGGGTAGCCTTCAGCATGGCTTTTACCACAGTTACACTGAGGTTGTAACTTCGCTAATAACAAAACTTAAATTAATTTAGTCTCCAGAACAGAAGCTAAATCCTTTTGCCTTTTTTTTAAATGTAGGGCTGTCCCAGGGACAGTCCTGAGTTTTGTCAGCTAGTTAAAAGCAAATGACCCAACACCATATGAGATCTTCTAGAAACTTTTCCAAGAGTTACTTTTGCATGGTCTACACGGGCTGTCCTCAGCCTCCCCCTGACAGGCTGGTCAAAGCCCTATATGAGCAATTTTCTTAAAGCTTGGCAAGTGGATCTCCTTATTTCTTTCCCTTGTTTAAAAGAGCTTCTGCCCGTTGGTTGCTTTTTACTGCTCTACGAAGGCGCACATGTTCTCTGCTAATGAAGTATGATGATAGCCTTGCTGATCTTTGCCCCACTCCTTGATTTTCTTCCTTGTTATTCCACTGAGGATGATTTTTAAGTCTTTTTAAGAAATTTTAATGAAAAAGAGTTTTTTGCGTGGATCATCCTACCTCCCACTCACAGCAATTGTTATGATTTTCTCCCATTATTTGAGGCAAAAATATTTCTAAAGAGACATTACTTATGTGGAAAATTATTACTTGGAGAAAGGTTTCTTCTCCCACTAATGTTTCACAGTTTATCAGGTAGGATCAGGCTAAAATGGCTAATCCTACGTCCAGTTTGCAGTCTCTAAGCCACATATAATAATCCTATTTTGAAATCCAGCAAGCAGACATAGGAGGGATTGGATGACTCAGAGGAATAAAAAAGTCTGGGTCAGTATCTGGAAACATTTTCTTGGTCAATTTGTAAAAGATTAAACAGAGTTTTCCTCGAGGGAAAAAAAAAGATAAAAAAGATTTGTCAGTAGGTTGAAACATTGAAAACAAGGTTGGATGTGATACTGTGTAGAGCAAAAATGTTGTAATAAAGCAGATAATAAGCAAAACAGCTTGAGAGTCCTTTCTGATGTTTCATCTCTATGGAAGGGTAGTTAGGTATGTGCACAATTACAAAGCAAATGGCATGCATGATGTTTTTCTCAATCAACCAAGTTTGTTTTTCTGTTCTTCTAATTTGGCTTTAATTAATACTACCACAAATAGTGGTGTTTTTTTTTCTGAATATAAAGACATATATATACTGTATTAAGGTTTTAAATGACGCCTGTGATGCACTTGGATAATTTCTATTAGTATCAGGGAGAATACTGCTTTTTGTTTATGTGGGCAGGCAGAGCAAATGGTACCCAAGGATAACACCGATAGTCATGCTTCGTTGCATGTGTGAAATTTAGCAAAGGGAATTAACAACTGAAACGAGCGCTCCCACATGAAGGATAATATTAAACAAATCTAGCTTTAAGTCCTGACCTTCCTACCCATAATTCCTGTCAGGAGGCTTTGAAGTCTGAGACTAAAAAAGCCTATGAAGCTTGGAAACTGAAAACAGCGTTTCACAGGTATTAACATGATAATGAGGAGTCTGTTTTACACATCATTTTAATTTGAAAGTAAGTAATCAGAGTTTAGATGACACTTTGCTTAATTATATTGAGTGTTTGACATGAAAGTAAATTAATAACAAATTGATTTCCACCATCTGCTACTATTAACACTGGGAAAACCAAAAGAACTTCAAACGCCATATCTTTATCCATTTTTAATATTATTACCTAAAATAGATGCTGCATCTTTGTAAGAAACAGCACAATGCACTTGATGGGAGAATAAAGCAGCCAAAGCAGTTTTCTGAAGACACAGGAAAAAACTTTGGAGCAGAAGACAGTTAGTGGGGTGTGTGGTTGGGATTGAGCCTGTAGCACCACCACTGCCCACTACATGCAAAAGGCAAACGCAGTTTCCGAAGTGTCATGTATTCCAGACTCTGTTCTGGAGTGTTTTGGGTGCAACTATATGAGAAAGGGAGGGAGTCCCACTACAAACACTCAACCCTCTACACCATGGAGAGAATTTGAAACTAAGAGCACGTGTTCAGGTTTGTTGTTATTCCTTATTGTTAACCAGGGCTCTGTACATCTCAGCCTGAGATAACCCTCAAGTGTTATCATCTCTCAGTTTAACAGGTTCTGCCTTTGTTATTGTTGGGTTGTTTTTTTTTTAATCTCACAGTGCAAAGTCTTTGGCAATTTAAATATAGGAACCATTATCACTCTAATATTTTTTTATGAGGACTATGTAATTGGAAATTACTTCCTCTCCTGAAGAGCACAGCTTTCTACATAAAGTACCCAATTCATATCCAACAAAAAAGAATACAATGAGAATGAGTTGTGGCAAGGAAGGTATTTTAAGTGTGAATGTTTATTTGCTTTCACAATACGATTCGAAAAAGCTGGACACAGTCTGGAATATTTCAAAGGCAAACACCATTCTCCATCTAAAGCTGTTGTTGTTATGGGCTTTCTCACACAATGGGTACACTTAATTTAAAACATAGGACTGTGTTGCATCCAGCAAACATGCTATTCCTGTGATCTGATATAAGCTGGGACAGGCTGTGCTCACTTTGTTGAGGAATGGCAATTTTAAAATATCCACGTTCCTCTGTCTGTGATACAGAGACCCGTGATAAAGGTGGGTCAGGTGTGGTACTAGTTCACAGTAGCCATGGGGTAAAATGGAACTGCCATGTTATATTTCTTGAGATAAAGGTCCGTTGAGAACACTTTTTCAAACAACATGAACCCTCTAGCAGCATAACTCTCTTCTCATTTTACTAAACAACACGCGCTTGCTCTGTCTTCTTTACACTGCCTTTGGCTAATGGTTTTCAGATCATTTTAGTAATCAGATTATCCAAAAAGAAATTATTTTAGAGAACCTGGAAAAGAGTCCAGCTCGAGAAAATAAAAAAGCCCAAATGAAAAAAAAAACAGCAACTAAGTGGAAAACAGCCAGGCTGTGCAGAGGCAGAGCTGAGAGTCCTGCAGCCAGCAGTGAGCCAGGCACTTGTTCCCACCAACCTTTAGTGCTTTGGGGGGGGGTGCATGCAGAACAGATTTTAACAACTTGTCTTTGCTCTCGTTCAGTGCTATCTGAGCCTTCTCTCCAAAATTCCTGACCTGGGCGTAATGGTAAACAATGTTAGCATTCTGCAGAAATGATACATGTTAGGAGTTGTGATTCTCTGGGATCCCAAATAGGCATCTATTTGAGTCCCTAGGAGAAGAAGAAAAAAAAAAAAAAAGGCAAACAGCTTTTTGCCAAGGAATACGGTGTTCCTGAAAGCACTTCCTGAAAGCAGGAGCAAGGCAATTTCCCCAACAACCTCTGAGACTCCTGAAACACTGTACAGACATCAGCTTTATGAAGGTATCAGTAGCACTTGAGAATCTTCTCGCACAGAGCATCTCTAAGCGACCAGCCAAATGCTGTTTGGTTTCTCCTGTTTTGTCTCTCAGTGATAGTCCTCGTGGCAGATTCGTAACTGGAGTACTTGGGTCCCCACCTCACATCAAGCTGGGCTCAAGTGTCCCTCTTCAGCTGCGGTTTTCACCTGTGATGGTCAGCCACCTCAGGCACATTGGCTGTTCTGGCCATGCTGTGGACAGACCGGTCCTTACAGCGCAGAGTAGAGACAGGATTTCCTTTAAACTTCTATATCTGTGCTTTTTTGCTCACAGTGGCAGTCTTTAAACGTATTAATAAGGAATATAATTTTTTTAAAGCTTCTGGGCACCCTCCTCAGTGAGTGTATTTCTTAAAGCTTATTACATCTTGCTAATTATGAAATTTAATCTAGTGTATGACTATAGACACAACATATATGCCATCCTCAGAAGGGATATACTAATGCCTTTGATATATGCTGCAGTGACAATTTAAGCTACGTGGATTGCAGGTTTATGTAGGTTTGTGAAGGTAAAAAAAATCAACATTATGAGTGATTCTATGTTAGCTAACACCTTGCCGAACAAATTAATTTAGGTCACATAACTCCAATGACAAAATTCAGGTGATGTCTTTATAAGAAATACCCTTACCGTCCTATTTCATTTTCAGACAGTATTCACATAGCTCCTGAGAATGGCTGTGAAATTCAGACCAGTTTATCAATTATCACTTTCACAAAACTTTTAAGTCCATTTTTCCTTGAAGGTCTCTCAGATCAGGTGAGAGGAAAATTTGCATGGGGGAACTGGAAATCATTTCTCTTCTTCTCTCTTTCTCTCTTTTTTTTTTTTTTCTTAATTTAAATAAATGGATAGTGTTGTGCTTAAATAGAAAAATTAAAATAGTATTCATGAGCTAAATTTCCCTCTCTTGAACATCCCACATCTGCTTTTACAACAAACCCCAAAACCCAGGTTTATAATCTGCGATGGAATTTTCTCTGAGCCTCATCTAGTAGTCCCTCCCAGATTTCCTTACTGCTCACTGGCAGAACACTGTATTAGGTGACACATCACTATAGTTTTCATGTACATTCTCACACAGCATGACAGGAAGGGGGTCTAGGTCCAGAAGACTTGGTCAAAAATTCAGGCAAAAAGATCTGGCCCCCTGAAACAGTCCTTAGGTTAACGCTTGCCATCAAGCATTGGAAGAGGGAAGCCAGAAGATAACCCAGGGAGGTTCCCTTCCTTTTTCTTTTATGACTCTATGTGTAACCAAATTTAGACATCTTTTTATCAGCTCTTCAACAGACCATCCTGGGTTTCCCATCCTAGTGGTGACTTGCTTTGTGAAACTCTAAAGCCAGAGATGGCTTTGTAGTAATTGCAATTTTAACTGGACAAGTATGTGAGAAAAAATGAATCATGTTATCATAGCCAGAAAATAAAGGCCAAACCCTGTTTTCAACAGAAGAAATAGATTTGCTATGCTGGATTTCTGTGAGAAGACTGGAATATTTCCACCCCAAAGTGGGAGCAGTAGCTGCTGTGCTTATACAGTACAACTGCAGAGTCAGTGTGATGTCCCTGGGTAGGCTATCGGCTTTCCCTCTGCCAGACTCATCGTGTGTGATAAAAAATTAAGAGATTAAATTTAGAGTCTTAGTTTTTTACAAAACCTGTTTGGTGTGAAATTCAAGGGGTACAGTATTTGCAAATGGTGTTAGAAGTAGGCAGAAATCAGTAACTGATCCTGCACATCTACTTTGCGTCTTTGGCATGAAAAGAACATAAGAAGATGTTTCCAGCCTCTTTTACAAAGTGGCTTTAACTGAAATAGCATCCAAATTTTTATGACTGGCTGCTCTGACCTCTGTAGTCAACATAGAAGCAGTTAAGGAAAAAGAATATCTTACTCTCCTGGGTCTGTCAGTCTGTACTGGGAATTTAGATTATTATTCTTACTGGAGACTTACCTTCTCTTTAACAAGAGAAATAAGGAAAAGATGCACCTGAATTTGGGGTAAGCCTGCAAAATCTTGTCAAGTCGATGGTCATATTAAGAAGCACAGATTAATTTCCTCGGTGGTGATCCTATATATAAAATATTAGTCTGTTATACCTATATGATACCTATATTTTTAAAAGGTATGGGCCTTCGCACTCAGGGTGGCCATCAAAGGCAAACTTGTCATTTTTACTTACCAATTCTCATGTCTAATTATAATGCTGTGACACTCAATTGCAAATCTGTGAGGGAATACAGCCTCCCAAAGACAAAATGTGTTGCTGAAGTGATTTTTAATGCATAAGAAGAATTGCAATGGTCCAGACTCCTGGGACAGATTTTTCTGTTATACTTGTATAAATCCCAAACTGGAAGCAGAGCTGTTTCTGTTAAACAGGTAGTCCTGTGAACACCAGACCCCAGGAGGCCTGCTTGCTTTCAGCGGGATCTCCCTGCTGAGGTGCAATCAAGAGATTCCACTCCGGTGGAAGACGAGGCTCCCCGCTATCTATAAAAGTATGAACCCCAGAGGAAGCTTTCCTGAATTTGGGGCACTGAGACAGCATCTGACAGACTGTTTGATGTCAGCCAGGATGGGTTGCTTTGGGTGAGGGCGCTGATGGCCATGTCTATATTAGCGAGCAAGCACAGACTAATAGGACCAGGTCTATACAGAGGAATGGGACATCATGGTGTCTGCTATGTACATTTCAGGGATTTTCGAGCATCCCTTGGCTGGTCTCATGGACTATGTGCCCATATGTGACTGAAGTACATTAAAGACAACCCTGGCGAGCATCTCCCAGTTCAGTTTCATCTGAAAGGAATCCCTTTCATACACACTGAGACCACCCCATGACACGAATCTACACACAGCAAGAGTGGACAAATGGGAAAATTGATGAAAAATTAGTACTTTAAAAAAGTACTAGAGTACTACCCACAGGTATGTCATATCTCACCTGCTTTCTTCAAAAGTACAAGAAATTTGCATCTTTGAAACATCTGTCTTTTTTTCAAATTTGGTTGACATATACTGAGAGATACAGTGTCCCTGGCTGTGACTTGTGTTCAAAGGTTGTTAGAGGGAAAATGAAATGCGTGCACACGAAGCAATATCACATACTCCATGTACATTAACTGGGGGCAATATAGAGTTGCGTGGGCTTTCCTTTTCATACACACGAGCATAAAAGTTAACTCTTAGGGCTAGAATGTCAATTTATTTAAATGTTTGCTGACATCAGAGTAGATGCAGTATTTTACTCGAGTCAGAGACTTGGACCCTAATGTTTACAAAGTGCAAACTCATTTAACTCAATTGATCTGAGAAAGAATCATGATTAAAAAGACTTTATCAGGGATAGCTGTTCATTATGCATACCCACAGCTTCACAGAGAAACTCATTCTCGGCAGCATGCTGTGACAGAGATTAGTCATTATGCAGTAAAGCTGCACTGCTGGGACCCCATTTGCATTATTAAATGAATTGGAGTATGACTTGAGAAAAAGCAGTTCCTTAGCTGTGATCACCACCCCCAAAACCCAGGCATATGTGGCCGGCAAGTGTTACGGGACACCTCTCACCATTTGGGAAGAGGACTGTATCTCAATCATCTGTCACAGTTAATGAGACTTACACTGGCATCTATGAAATGCAATATAAGGGAGACCTCATTGAAATTTTACAATAGCCAAGATATCAAAAGCTAAACAACAGTAGGTACTGCTTATAAAACATTACAGTAGTGAGATTTTAGGGGTTTTTCCCCACCCCACGAAGCCTGCAGCACCACTGAAACATGTTTCCATCCAAGCTTTAGCACGGACCTTCTTCCCAGTGCACTGCCCGACCCACTGCTGCCCTGAGCACACCAGCATACAGCCAGGTACTGCGCGGCCACCCAGGAGCAACCAGCATTCGAAGTGCAGTCAGGTAAAGCTTTTAAGCCATCTTTGCACAGTCATCTCCTCTCTGTGAAGTTCCCTCTTCACCTCAGCGCAAATTTAAGTAGGTGTGTGGAAAGCATCTATTTTAGTTTGGACTAAAAGAAACTGGAAGGACTCACAGTCAATACCACGTGTGTTTTGGGAGACCACAAAATTGAGCTGAGGCATTTCACCTTCTTAAATGGCTTCCTGGCCATCCTGGGACTTAAGCTTTCCCAGTCCCTTTTAAGGCAATTTTAAACACAAATGTAATAAGGTAATAAGTTGGACTTTGAACCTTTGTGAGTTAGGAGCCTTCATGTGTTCAGTGCCATTCAAAAAAGTTCCGTATTTCTACACAGCTACAGACTGTAGCTCACCTTTTAGCCTCTCTTTCTGCCTGGCTTACTCATTCAAGCCACACGGCATGCAGAACGTAGGTCATGACCACCTTCAGAAATGCTGGCTGTGTCTCTTGCCTCTGCCCTGAACCAAATCCCCAAGGAGATTTCAAGAACTAAGCTGGACCACACTATACTCCAGGGCTGATAGTACAGTTGGATGGCAAATGAGGGCATATGCTTTTACTCAGGTAAAGATTTAGCAGTTCAGGCATCATGTGCCATAATTTAGGCAGCCTGGAAAGCCACGCAAGGAAAATCGGGAGGAAAAATTGAGCTGCAAGCACGTCCTGGCCATACAAAGGAATGAGAAATGGCTGGTGGCCAAATGCAATGAGCCGGTGCATTTTCAAGTACAAACACCAAATGCAGTAACATTTTAGAAAAAATGCCAAAATCAGGCACTCTAGAAGCACACAGTCCCTGTCTGAAATGAAGGCAGCTCTTTATCCCCTACGGTAGCTATTACTGCATGCTGTGAGAGAACAGGTGACTTGAACTTGGTTCGTATTTTCAAAGTTATCACCATAATCATAATCCTGCAGACCCAAACACAATAAGGTATAGATCCTAGCTGTTACCAACCTCTTTGAAAAGTAAATCAAAAGGAAGTTGCAAGTCTAGCAAAATACCAGGAGCCTAAACATTTTATTAAATCTGGGTCTAAATGTTTGAACTGTGGAGACTTTGGGCTATTGCCAATCTACTGTAGGACCCCCAGGGTCCAGTCAGACCAAATAGGCTGAGCTGATCCAGCAGCTCAGGGCTGCTAAAAGGAGTGGTCCTTCTCCCTCTCCTTCCCCCCTGTTTTGTCACCAGCGTCCTCCTTCTTCCTCTGACCCCAGTGGTCCCCACCTCTTCCCTGGGCTAACTTGGTGCTATCTGACCTTTCAAGAAGTCAGCTGAGCTCATGAAACTGGTAGAAATTAACCCAAGGGGAAAAAAAAAAATTAAGAAAAATAAAATAAGTGGGTTTTTTCAATAGCAAGCTGTGAAGCCAGCTCAGTGATCTCATCTGATTGTATCCTCAGTCCTGCTGAATATAACACAAGCAAACACTGGTTGTTCTTGAAAAAAATATGCTGCGTTTTTCAAACAGCAATAAATGGCCTTTGTTAGTCTTGCAAAGTTGTATGGAGGTGCAAGACAGTAGAGTCTGGCTCAAAATTTGTGCAGTTTTCTTGTGCTAATTAAAAGTGGTCTTTTCTTGTACCGGTTCCAAGCGGCTGCCTGAACTTTCAAGTGTTTTTGAAGACAACTGCAATTTCTTGCTTGAAATGAAGGACCAATGGTTTAATATTTAACCTGCAGATGTTGTCAGCTATTTAACCTTGTCCAGAAGTGAATGGGTAATTCCCCTCTGCTAGCGAAAGTGTAAAAATACCTTAAAATGACCTTGTGCCAATTTTATGGTGAAAAGTCACACTTCAGTAAAGCTACACGGCTAATAACAGTGTTGACCTTTTGTTCTTAGCCATCTAAAGACGTTAAAATCTGCCTGAAACAGGATTATGCAATCTTAGACTCAAAGTGTAGTTAAGTGAACACGTATGCTTAAATAAAACAAGGGGACCAAAGAAGGGGGCAGTGGTAGCGAGGACCAGCCAGGCAGAGGCAGAGCCAGCTGAGACCTGCTCCCGCCAGCCCTGAGGAAGAGCTGTTCTAATTTTATCTCGCTGATTCTTGGCTGGTTGTAACATTTTTTGTTATCAGAATAGACTTCTTTATTTGGACAAAGAGTGACTAAGAAGGGGTGATTTATTCACATTAACAGACAGTCAGTACTAGTGACTCATTAGCATATGATCAGAGAGGGTTTGTAACCCTGCAGGCCTGTGAACAGAGCTGAGCAAATCAATAGAAGAAGAAAAAATGTGGATTTTGTGTTTGAAAACTTGTTTTAGGAAAGTAAGCCAGATAAGAAGGTATTAGCTATTAGGAAACAAGACTGATTAGGGGATACTCCTGTTCAAGGAATGAGCATATTAAGATGTCTCAAAGTGCAGTGTCTTTGCACGGCCCATGGAGCAGTCTCGGGCTCTTAATGGCTTGGAGGTGCCAGCCTAGTTACTCACACATTGAAAAGAAATAGAGAAGGTTTTGTAAAATGCAGTTCATCCAGCTCCATTCATTGCCCTGAAGGCTGAAACGTGCCCTTTAATTTCACTCTATCAAGGTGGGAGCTACCTGCTGTAGCCCTGTGAAAGCTATAAGGGGTAATGGGGATTTTAGCCCACTGCTCTGCTACAGCCTCTTGGTAGTTTTTAACACAATCAGGCTCATCTGGACGAGGAATCTCACTTCTTACGACTCTTGGTCCAGCAGCTCTCTTGGTTTCCACTTGATGCCAACCATGCAGGACCTTGCTTCTCTAGAGAAAAAGCTGTACAGCTCTCTACAGAGCAAATCCCACTGCCTTCTGACTCAGACATCATAAAAAGAGAGATTTGCTTTGACGTAAAATTGCTCCTGAATGCACATAAAACAGGCAGACTTTGAAATTTTGATGCAGAATTTGTCCTTTAGGCACAGTTTACTGTCTCCGGCATAATTATGTTTTGAAATGCTTGATTTTGTCATACTTCTCTCTGTCTCTGGACTGGATTAAGCCCAAGTGAGCTCTTATCCACTTCTGTAACCAGGAGGGTCTCACATCCACTGTAAGTGGAGTGGTGGCTCTGCATTTTAAAAGAAAAGAAGCTACTTTTAATATCCTGGCTCTTATAAGCAATCACTGTCACAGTCTCATTAAAAGTCTCCAACAGCCAGAAGCAGGATCACACCGCAAGTTTCATCTCCTCCTTATCACTCATCCTGGGGCAGGATTTCTACGGGAAACAACATCCAGCTCAGCACTGCGGGCTGGAAATCCTGACTCTCGCCACAGGCAGCACGAGCTCTCTGGAGCGATAGATCCAGCGCCGCGTCCAGCGTTGCCTTCGCAGGCAGCCTGGCTGCTTCACACCACTGCGAGAGAGCCGTGGTGTTGCCTCTGCCCACGCAGGCACAGCAGACTGGAAATCACCGGTGGGCCGGCACAGTCCCTTCCCCAGGCACGGTAAATAAGCAGGAAATAATAGCTGGGAATTTTCAGGAGCTTCAGTTTTAGGGTGTCGGGAGAAATCTGTGTTTTGATTGTTCAGACTTCAGAGCAGCTGCTGTAAACATGACGTGACCGAGTATCTTCTGGGCAAATGCTGGTGACAATGCAGCTCACAAATTCTGTTAAAACTGATTATGTTCCATCTTCCTGCTCACCCTTCTTAGGGCTAACTGACTAGTCATTAATCCTCAAAAATTTAAGACAGCTATAGGTCTCTTTAATTTGCACTTAGCTTCCACTAATCCAAAATGATTGTTGCAGAAGCCAAAAATAACCACTGCACATATCCAGCTGTCCCTTTATTTTACCAGGGATGATCTAAATACCAGTGGGGACAACATGGTGCTGCATGGTTTTCTGCTAAATATCTGTGTCCCACCACATTCCCTCCCCATTGATAAAATTTTCCCGGGGCCCATCACTGTCTTCAAAGTTCCTAGTGGCAGTGGAGCAGCAAAACCAAATTACAGCAGAAAGGAAAATTGAAACTCAGAGGACACAAGACCAACACTGAACTCAGCTATTTACTTAAAGCTTTGCCAAGGAGGAAAACACAAAGCTGTTAATGATGGTAACATTGCAACCCAGAAGGTAGGTTTTATCCCATTCCTGGAAGGTCTGGAAGCTATGCTCTAGTTTCCAAGCGGGAACAATGTTTCACAGCAAAGATGAGCAGGTGCAAACATATGCCAGGAGTAACCTCCCACTTCATTCAAGTTGGGTCCAATGCACAGACTGATGCTCTCTTCTAAGGGAGCGGTGAAGTGACCCATTTTGTTAAAATCAAATTTTAATTTGCAGGTCTTTTACAAGTTCCCAACATCCAGTCTGAAAGCATGTGCCTGCAGACATCATGACTTAGACACAGCGGCTTGGGTCTTTTGGCCTTTTTGAGGTTATAGAACACAAGACTGTCCTCTGAGTTTACCATGTCCAAAACCCCCTTTTGATTCAAAACCTATTATGCAAATGGAGGAAGCATGATGACTAGAACCATGAACTCTGAACATAGGACTCGGCCACCCAAAAGATGTTTTCCTCTGACCTCTAAAACCAAACATCTCCCCAGCTCTCTCCTGCCAAGTCTACATCTTCATCAGAAAGTTGTGTGACACAGTTAGAGCAAATCCAGCTTTGCAGATTGCAATCCGAGGTTGTGGTGATGATGCAACTTTGTCATTAGATGTGTTTCAGCTTTTGTCTGGTCACCTGGACTGACTGCCCAGTAGTGGCTGGAGCACACTTAGTGCAGTCCTGGAGCATACTGTTTGATGAAACCAAACAAAACATTTGGTTTGGTTTCATCCAAAAGGAAGTTTGTTTTAGGGACCTTAGGAAGACCTCATCCACACATGCCAAGACCTCTCTGTGATGCAACCCAAAGCACAGGAAGTGGACGCAATCAGAAGAATCACTTCAAAGACATAATTCTGATTTGAACTACGTCATTAATGACAACACATTCGGAGTGAGATGGCATCTGCCTGAGCTTAGCTAATCACAGGTAAGTTCTAAGGACAACGGCAAAAAATGGGCAGATTCTGATGCACTCAAGTCTGTAAAGGCTGATGAGACCCCACGAGTGTTGGCATTCCCTGATGGCAGAAGAACATTTTTCACCATGGGTGCACTCCATCTTAAATTTTAAGGGACATCTTGTCTTTCATTCACTTGTCAGAAGGACGTGGAGAAGGCTGAACCGTTCAGTCAAATGCTACTGGCACGAGTTTTGCCAGGCAACACCCACAGATCTAATTGCTGACTAAAACCTGTTTCAGGCTGGAGTTCAGCCTGAGGAAATGAAATCTTTCAAAAGAAAAATCTAAAGACAAAGCCTAGGAAAAAAAATAATTTTCTGTTATTCTGTGACTATCCTGAATTACAGATTTGAAATATAAAGTCATGGGTGTGGAGCTGCATTTGAGCCATTGGCAACTGAAGACTGATGTTCCCCCACACTTTTATGTCTGCATTTGTAACCCAGTTAGGGAAATGGCGTGCAGAAAAAGAAAACTTTCAAAGGCTTCATGGAGGGCTACATGAACAGAAAAGACTCAACGTTATTTGAAGTCTAATATGTTTTATTGCAGATGTTTAGTGAGCACTGTGGAAAAGGCAGAAATATGAAACAAACCAGCCCTTCTGGTCTCTATGATATTATTTTTTTTTAAGTAGCAGCTTAACTAGAACTTTATGTTTCATAACATAAAACTTATGTTATGAAACTTAAGTTTCATAACAGGCTCAGCATCCTATAAATAAAGGAGACCTTCACCAACTGGGGGTTTTACTGTGTCACCAATGTATTCTCACACCCGCTATCACATTGCACAAGTAAGAGTTATGGCCTTTTGAAGGAGCTGGGAAGTGAGTTGGGACCATTCTGAGCTTAGGAGAAAGACCATGTGAGTGTTCCAGAGACAGTACACCCTCCAAGACAGCCTTACATGTTTTCTGTTTTCCTTCCGTTTTCTGAAGACTAGCAACAGTTGAAAGAAGTTTGATGAGTGCTCACTCCTAGAGAGACTTCTGAGTGATTTAATTAAATCCTGAATCCCAAATTTCATATGTTTGTTTGAAACTTCATGTGGAAAGGATTTCATCTGCTGCTGAAGTGTAAGATGTCACATTGGTTGTCTTCCAGAAAAGCTCTAGCCTACTTCCAAGATGTTCAGCTAAAATTGCCCTCTAGAAAGATTGTGCTATCCTACCTGCGTAAAATGTCATATACCGTCAAATACGATGACAGTCTATCTAATGGACAGGAACTAAAGAGGTGAGTAAGTGATCATGAGTTAGGGTTGGCTGTGGCCCTCGTGTATTTCTATTCTGTTGAATTGTATACCTATACACGATGGCCATGACTTTAAAGATTATTCAAATATCACATCTACAAAACAAGAGATACCCCTTCGCTGTAGAAGAATCCTGCATAGGTCAAAAAAGATAGGAGCTTTCCAGTTTTTCATGCTGGATTGTCAAACATGGGATAGCATATTAAAATCATAAAAAAAAAATCTAGCATTTCTGCTAAGTTATTTTGTTGGTAAGAAAGAGAAAAAGGCAGAAGTGACTGCTACAGAAGCAATAAAAAGTGTGCCAAGGAAAGAAATCATGATTGTGAAAGTAGTTTATTTGATCTGAAGTGGGTAACACTTTTTCCTATAACTTGGAGGGAAAAGAGGTTTTATATAGTTCAAAAATATAATAGCTCCTTTTTTCAAAGGAGAAAATAATTAAAGACTGATAAAAAAGATGTACTTTTCTCAGTGGCCTCTGATACTTTAGATAATTGGAATTAAATAGTTGTCATAGTCATGTTAATGTAGGTTTACAAAGGGAATATTCTAGTATCCATCTGAATAAATACAAGAATATTTGCTTCTATCTAACTGTTCAGATCCTATACTGCATAAAACAATGACATACGTAACTGATAACTCTTGATTTGAAAAGGATGTAACAAAACTTTCTAATCACTCTCATATGCCAAAAAGTCTAGGGATTTCAGGATATCTTTCATTTTGTCAGCAGAATGCACAGATATTCTGAGGCTTATTCACCACAAAACATTGTCTGTATGTGATGCCATTGAAAGGCACATAAAAACTTTTCTATAAGTTGCTTCTGCACGTTAGGTGAAGATTTATCAAATTCAATCTTTAAATTCATTAAAGATGATGAAGGGGTGGATGATGGAAAACCACTTTTGGTAACTGAGTGCTACTTATGTTATTTTACAGTGTGCTAAAAGTCTTTTTATTGTGTAATCTTAGAGCAGTTTCATTTTATATGCTGAGGTTTCTGAAATGATGCATTCTCTGCAGACTGCTATGACAAGGAACTGATGACAATTTTTTTTGTCATAGCAGTAACTTTTATCTAAGGAACACATCAGAACAAAGCACAAGGTGTGAGAAGGGATTAATTCAGTAATGTACCTCAGCCCTCAGAAATCCGACTTCACATTTTTGTATCAGTAAACAAATTTTCAGCCACCTCTTGCAGAAAAAGATACCAATTTTCAACATGTCATAAGTATGACTGAAGGGCTGAAATGTGACAAAAGGCTGGAATTGGATTGTTTAATAATAAAGTGTATGAAGAATAATATGTGTTGAGAGATTCAGTAGAGAATTATGTATCTGAGGGAACTGTGAATGTACACTTACAGCTTACAGAGTTCCTGCTTAAAACATTTTCTGATATTTTTTGCATAGTTATCTTCTTTGCTTCCATCTAAGGGTGATCACATTGTTTCAATTGCTCTTGTTAAGTCCATAGTTTTTAAATCTTGCCTGGCAATTCTACCTACATCTTCCAATACCCACCACAATGAGTTACTATGGCATTCCTGTGGAACACAATATGTTTCTGGTACTTTGGACTTTGGGAAGAGATTAGAGGTGGAACACAGAAAGGACATTTTGGCTCCACCGATGCAAAACTTAGAGATCCTGGGGGGGTCTGAATATTTCTGTCATGACATGGTGGATACCTTAATCAGGTGTTACTTGGGACGTGAGGACAACAACTTTATGAGGAGTGCTCAGGAGCTGATAGCTTTCCATTGGTACCTCACTGAACAGCGTACATCTTCAGACACAGGACTGGGGCAGGGCTACACTTCATTTCTCACCGGGCAGTCTTCCTCAGTAGTATCCCTTACCAGGGACCTCCAAAAGTGCAATGACTATTTCTTGCAAATCTTCTCCACAGAAAAAAAATGTAGTTTTCTTTCTCAAACCAGTGGGAGTGCTCTCCAGACAACTCATCACAAAAAAGCAGGGAACCTTCTTGTCACTCAGGGGTGCTCACCACCCACCCCAGACCCAGAAATAAGGTTTTGTCATGAGAAAGTATTCTCAAGTACCACAAAAACAAAAGATGCATTTCAAAGGAAAAGAGCATGAGACAGCTGTAAAAAATAATTCTGCAGCTGTTGGTCTCAGTTCCCAGCTCTCTACCATTTCCCCCTACTTCACAACAGCTGCTGCATAGACCTTGTGGCAGATTTCCAAAATCTTCAACAGAAGCTGTTTTACCCTATGAGAAAATCACAATTTCATTCCTATTTCCAGTTTCAGAAGAAAACAGCATCAGGTTCTGGGGTATTTAACACACAGTCTCTTAAATCCTAAGAAGGCTTTCTAAAATCACATGGAATTTGCCATTGAGGGGGCTGTATGTGAAGTTCAGCACAACTGCAGTTGCATAACTCAGAGCAGGGAGGACACGAGGCAATAATGCAGCCAAAACTGCTCAGCTGTGACATAAACATTGCACTTTCCATATTCTGATGGATGGCAACCCTTGAGACCACTCAAGTTGGAGGCAAAATTGGAATACAGGTCAGCAGCACAAGAATGCTTAGAAATGGCAGTTTGAGACCAAATACTCTGAAAACCAAAAACATGCACATTAGGGGAAATTATCTGAATGCGTAAATTAGTGGGTGCTTGGAAAGTAGTTGTGCTTCTCCTGAGTGTTCCAGTGCCTTATCCCCAAAGAACCCAGAGACCTGTGTTTGTGTCCTCTCACTGTAAAAGCAACATCGAATATCTCATCTTTGGGTAGTTTATTTACTCTTTAATGTCCCAAGTATAAATAATTCAAGATGCTTGTGTTTTAAGGTATTCAGCAAAATAAAACCTCCATCCCCTTTACATGAGCCTCAGGCCCCTAACCAGCTGGCGCTCGTTTCAGAAATAAATATGGATTTATTCCATGGAAATTTTAAATACCTGGTGTCATCTCCAGCATCTTAGATAGCACCAAGAATTCTTTTTTTTTAATAATTTCAAATATTTTTTGGTGAGAGCATTCATTCTTCCTCCTCCGTCATGGTGCGGGCATCCCTGGTATCACACGAGGGAGCCCAAAAGCCTTAGCAATCCTGCTGCTGTCATACCTCCCAGCTTGGAATTTTGGTCTACACTGCCCCCGTAAGTCAGTGGACTCAGAAAAAACGGCCCATAGGGACTGTTGCAAAAACACAGGACATGATGGCTGCAGGACATTGCAGCTGCAGGTGATAATGGCTGCAGGACAGCCCTTATCTCCTCCTGTCCGTGGTGTCCAACGTACGTGTTGCTCTCACTTTCACCTGATGGGACTGCTCCCAAGCATATGGCAGGCTTTAGCGTGAGCTGTGTGTAGGGCCAAGAGTTGAATGAACAGCCACACCTTTCCCTTTCCCTTTCCCTTTCCCTCTCCCTTTCCCTTTCCCTTTCCCTTTCCCTTTCCCTTTCCCTTTCCCTTTCCCTTTCCCTTTCCCTTTCCCTTTCCCTTTCCCTTTCCCTTTCCCTTTCCCTTTCCCCTTCCCCTTTCCCCTTCCCCTTCCCCTTCCCCTTCCCCTTCCCCTTCCCCTTCCCCTTCCCCTTCCCCTTCCCCTTCCCCTTCCCCTTTCCCCTTCCCCTTCCCCTTCCCCTTCCCCTTCCCCTTTCCCTTTCCCCTTCCCCTTCCCCTTCCCCTTCCCCTTCCCCTTCCCCTTCCCCTTCCCCTTCCCCTTCCCCTTCCCCTTCCCCTTCCCCTTCCCCTTCCCCTTCCCCTTCCCCTTTCCCCTTCCCCTTCCCTTCCTCTTCCCCTTCCCCTTCCCCTTCCCCTTCCCTTCCCTTCCCTTCCCTTCCCTTCCCTTCCCTTCCCTTCCCTTCCCTTCCCTTCCCTTCCCTTCCCTTCCCTTCCCTTCCCTTCCCTTCCCTTCCCTTCCCTTCCCTTCCCTTCCCTTCCCTTCCCTTCCCTTCCCTTCCCTTCCCTTCCCTTCCCTCCCCTTCCCCTTCCCCTTCCCTTCTCCTCACTCTTCATTTTCTTCCTCTCTGTGATCTCTCTTGGTCATTTTTCCCCCATACCTTGCATTTCCAAAGCCAACATGTACCTCCTACTCCAAGGTTTTAATACTTTTTCGCATTTGCCTGTCCAACAGTTTCTACCTCCTCTTCATCCATCCTCTAATTTTGGCAATGATTTTGGTGCCATAGGACTTTCCAGAGACTTAGCCCAGCCAACCTCTTGGCTGGTCCATACCCAGTTGTCTTTTTATCTCTCCTCACTACCTCAGTCCTATGGAAAACACAGGTAATCCAAAGGGAAGGGAAGCCAGTATCTTATGTCCAAGAATAAAACAGCATCCTCTCTTAGACAGGAACAGAAACTGTTGGCCTTGGAAGAAAAATAATGCTGGTTAGCATCGGGCAGGAGTTTGTCTTTGTGGAGACTCTATGAAAGATGGTGATGGGAAGATGGTGATTCTTAATAGCCACTGCAATGATGCATAAAAAGAGGAATCCAGAGACACCTACAAGGAAAATAAAATGTTGTCCAGCAAGGGTTCAGCCGTGCTCTTTAATAGCAATGTCTATGAAATGAGCTTGTATCGCAGTACGTGTTAGAAAGTGAAATACTCAGAAGTATCGCACAGCTTAGTGGTAAAATTCTTCAGAATAGGATTTTATACATCTCTATTAAAGGTCTTCTTATTTCACATTGCAGGCCGTGCTCTGGTTCTGTATGAACAGAAGGATGCACTATCCCCACACCAAAATGCAAGTGCTGTGGAATAGCACAGCATCCTGACTACGCCAGCACAGGAAAACATAGAAATTGGAAGGCCCTGGGGAGAAAAGGAAGAAAGCTGTATTATGAAGAAAAATACTCTGCACAGAAAAGTTATTTCGATGGGATTCTTTTGCTTGTAGCAATGAGATCACTTCTCTGCCAAGGCACCGTTCCTAAATATCCCGCGCCCCTCTGGGGACTGCTGTATATGGAGTCCTGCTAGCTTGTTCCAGCAGACAAGGCATGCTGGCTGTCACCATTGTGGGTAGGAAATTTATCTTTCTACAAATGACATACAGGCTTAGGAAGCCAGCAGGCAGCCAAGCCGAGGAAGGCAAAACTGGAATCCAGATCCCCTAAATCTTTGTCCACCACTTAGTGCACAGTGAGTCGCCATTTTATCTCAGCCTAAGTTCTTACACCATCCCAGACCCTGCAGCATTGGCATGGGACGCACGGGACAGCCCAGCTCCTCAGGACCCAGAAGGTTCACCTCTGAAACAGCACTAGCAATTGAGTAATTTGGAAAGCTATCACTCTTGTGCCCCTGTGGCCTGTAGTCTAAATAAGAGGATGTTCTTGGGTAACTGTTTATGTAAAAGGTATTTAAGAGGCCAACCACATTTTTTAGGTTTTAGTATTATTTATTAAAAATGAGAATTTGTAGCTCCTGGGAATTCCACTGTTGAAAAATGGATGATAACCAAAAGCCAAAATACTGATTTATTCATGTTCAATTACAAAATTTCAGTTGAGAAATGTAAAACCACATAATTTTGTGTTGGTTTGAAACTAACTTGTCTCTTGGCCTTCCCTTGGTACCTCAGAGGCAACTCACATTCCCATTCTTCTCAAGGGTCTGGGCTTCCCAGACAGGTTACTTTTTACCCTGGCCCATGGTCCCCACAGTGCACTGCATCAGCTTAATGACAGGGGAGAGGCCTGACTGAGAGCAATTTGAACTAAGAAATAAAAACATTTCAAACCAAGCTGTCTCAATTCAAGTCAGCCACCCCTGAAATCTCCTAATGAAATAAGTGTAATTTTTTTTTAACTAGGTATTTTGTATTAAGAAAAGAAATAATGTAGAATTTTTTTACTAGCCTGACCTACATTGAGAAAGAAACGCATCTCTAGATAGGTGTTTCAGTATTGGAGTTTAACTGGAAAGTAAATCCGATAATTTTCCTTTAATGTCTACTTTATTTTTCAAAAAGATATTCAAAGGAATGATAATTTTTACTAAAGTGATGTAAATCCAATAATTTAAAAGTTATCTTTAGAGAATGAATCTTTTGTCAAACGTTTGTGATTTAGAACAACTCTGACATAGTTCGTATTCATATCCACTCTCTATTAATTTTTCTGTTTCCATTTTCCTGTCATGTATATTACTCCGTGCAGCTGCCAAGTACAGCTTATAGTGTGCTCAGCTTTCATGAATTTTTCCTTTTATGTTCATGATGAATTTATAAAGCAGTTTATAATGAAAATTCACTGCAAGAGAAAAACTTACAAGATATTTTTATGGTGCATGTCAGAAATTTTACAATTTAAACCGGGAAGCAGTTACTGTGAAGTCATTGCCATACCCATGGTATATTTTAGCCATCTGTCCACAAGATGCATAAGATGGAACAAAAAGGATTTTTAAAAATACTAAAGATTATTTTCCCCTTCTAAAGAAGCAACAGAAATAAGATTCTGAGAATCAGAGAGTACCACTGATACAAACTCTCTGTAAAGATAACAGCAACCGAATATTGCTGAAGGAATTGATTAATTGTTTGCTGTCTCCTTTGGTATGCAGACATAGATAAAAAGGAACCATAATACAATGATGAAACTAATGACAGTTTCCTCCATCCTTGGAAATCCCCTTCCAAACAAATAGCAAAAGCAGAAAAAGCACTGCCACCAGACCCTTCAGCTACAAGTCTCTAACTTGAACATGACAGTTGCAAGGCAGCACAATACAGGAGAAAATACAGTCTCGTGAAAATAAGTCATGGGCCAACTAGAGATTTATGTATTTAAAGCAACACTTCTGAATACCTAACCATAATCCTCAACCAGCTGTTGCACAGCAGAAAGCAGTAGAGCACTTCCTCACAGTAAAATATCCTGCTTAATGAAGCTGCCCATCCTGCAACAATCTCAGACTTTCAGTGGGCTGGAAACCCAGTCATGACTGGGTTGTTGCCATAACCAAGCTCTGAGGTATACAGGCAATTTGCTGGAGGGGATCGCCATCACCATTTGATCTGCCCTCAGTTTGATTCGGTGCATAAACCAGCAGATAGGAGAGAGGAAAGTTTGATCTCACTTGGGAGGGTTCATGAAGGAGTAAGACAGAAGAAGAGAGTGGAGTAGATTCTTTCCTGGGCAAGAAACTGGAGGGCAGTTGTATTGTGTTTGAAACTAGTTTTGGAAAGAGTGCTCTTCCAGAGAACCACAGGATCTAGGTCTACCTGCAGTACTTTTCCCAGTGCTTTGAGTTTGAGGAAAACAGCAAGAGAGGGGTGCAATTCACAGAGGTAGAGGTCCAACTTACGATCATAGAATCGTGGAATATCTCGAGTTGGAAGGGACCCATAAGGATCATTGACTCCAACTCCCAGAACCTGCAGAACTAAGGACCAAACGAAGAGATCTGCTACAGACCTGGATATAGTTTCTGTGACTTGGAAGGCAGGCTGACAGTGAAGTTTGTGCCACAGAGGACCAGTACCACGCTGAACTCATGATGCTTTACTTGACCTTAAAAATGAATTACAGCACAACTGAGAGTGTACCCTTCAATTTAATTGGTTCCATGAGCGGGTAGGAGAGGAGACTAGTAAACCAGAACTGAAGGTCAAGTTTGGGAGGACTAGCATAAAACCTGGTCCACACACTCAGACTCAGGAACCATATTTGATGTGTTTAAGTGGTAGGTACACCCTTTCTGTCACCTTTAACAGAGTATATTTGGGATAAACTGAACAATAGAAGTTCTCACTGTATTGAAATTGCTGAAAATGTGTCAAAAAGTAATAGTAAATTCACTAAATATTAGTCACATTAGTAACATTTTGATTTATTTTATGAAATTAAAAGCATCACCCAAAATGTCAACATTTGCACAAACATTTGAAGCCGTTTCGCAAGCCCTTTTGAATGCCTGCACAGAAGAGCACGGACTACCTGCTGTCCTGTATGAAACCCCAAGGAGCAGTTGGTGGACGGATTTATCCTCTTTTTGAGGTGGGCAGACTACGTAAAGCACCTTGGCCTCATGGGTCAGCGGGCTGGGCTGCATCCCAGGGCAGGAGAGGAGGAAACAGGCTGTGCCAGGAAAAAGGGTGGTGCAAACTGTTTCCCCTCTGCAACAAGGAGGACGCCCAACACTGTGACTCAGAGTTCCCAGGGCGGTTTAGCTACACTTCTCCTTTATATAGGTTAAATTGCTTGGTGGAAAGCCAATGTTCTGGGTTTGTTTTAGAGAGAAACAGTTGAACGCTTTTGTTAAAAGTATCTGCTCTGGGTTTCCTTTGGTTTAGGGTGGTAAAGCTTCTTCATTGTATTGTGTAAGGATTAGAGTGGTTCCCCATGAGATTCAACAATACCAGTGTTTGGAAGGTTTTTTTTTTTTCCATTTATCACTGTGTTACAACAAAGTGTAACTGTTATATTAGTCAATTTTCCAATGTGCTTGACAACTAAAAAACCCTGCCACTCGACCCCCTGCCACTCAACCCAGCCTCTGTGCTTCTTTCCTTGCCGTTATCTGTCTCTGCAGTGATCCTTCTCTTCTGCAATTATGAAACCTTATTAAAAGTCCTGGAACTGATAAGTTCTCAATTTTTTTGGCTGGTATAGTTTCTTAATGCATTAATGGTAATAAGAGTCAGTGTGAAAGTAAGCCTGAAGCGTCCTCAGTCTTTACTACAATAAATATTCCTATTAAGGAGCCATCTACTATACGTGTACTATCTTTGTGTGTATTTAATGTTTGCATATTTTGCCTCTATAATCAGAATTATGTTCTAGATATAAAGGATGCCTAACTGCCTGTCATGTAGCTCTTAGGGTGCTAGCTTCTCTTAAGCAGTATATTATAATATCTTAAGAGATTTGCATAAGTAGTAGAGCATACTGCAGAGCAGCTTAGGAACGCTCTCTGGCAGGAATAGAGTAGAAGCAAATGGATGAGCTGCAAGAGAGATACACAGCCAAACTGATGCTGGGTAGAGTGGATGGCAAGATGATGACACCAGTTAAAAATATAATCCACTAATGACTCAGCTTCTACTTGGGCAGCTTCCTAACTATTCAAAATGCTATCAGTTCAAAAACCATGAGCTACCACGTATGTGTCGGCAAAACCACATGGAGACTCTCATGGCTAGACCAGGGGACAGAAGAACCCAAGCATCTGTTTCTGACTTAGCTACAGATTTGCTGCGGACAGTAAAATGAATTCTCTACGTTCCCCTAACTCGGTCTGCAAACTAGAGGAAGAAAAAAATACCTAGTTACGTTGTAAAATAAAAGTCTTGCCTTTAAGGAGTTAAAGGAAAAGCAAATATGTTGAAGTTGTCCGAAATCACTAGCTCTTTTTGCTGTAGCTCCTAGTAAATTCCTCCCTGCAAGAAATGCCAAAATGAATTCAAAGTTCAGTCTCTCCTGGAAGTCTCTTGCTTTTGAGAAGGAGGGGAAAGGAAAGGCACCAGCTACATAAAGGCGTTCACTGTGGAACTGCAAATGAGTCTGCACAGTGTTTTATCCTTCACCAGTCCTCTTTGTCTCCTTCTCTTCTGACTGCATTCTTGGTACATCTTGTACATGAATTTATAAGACTATTTGTTTTATTGCCACATTTTTAACTGCACAGACCACATTGCAGCCTGGGAAATTAATTTGAAAGGAATGGCAAACTGTGTAATTTTGATTAACAACAATTCTAGCTAAAACTGAAAGCTATGTGTTTTTCTCACATTAGAATTTAAAAAAAAAAAAAAAAGAAAGCATTACTT
This sequence comes from Vanellus vanellus, assembly GCF_965231255.1. NCBI lineage: Eukaryota > Metazoa > Chordata > Aves > Charadriiformes > Charadriidae > Vanellus > Vanellus vanellus. Next base: position 102,610,985 of record NC_138906.1, read on the forward strand.
CGGCAGAATCGGGACATGCAAGGTAACCAAAAAGTTGAACTGTGTAAAGACCAATATGCTATCAAGCAGAGTTTAACTGGAAACTATAGGATGCAGCATCAATTGCAAGTACTCATGAGTTTTACATATTTCAAATATACAAAAGCCACCTCCATTTTCTTTCAGTGAATAAACAAGCAACTTCTGTAACTTGACAATTATAAGGGAATATAGTACACCTGTTGATAAACAGAATTAACATCAGTCAGAAATGTTTAGAACTTGAGTAATGTTTTTTTGGTAAAAACTGAGCTGGAAGTCACAAGCTGTGCCTGGAAGAGAGTGGGTGTGAGAATCAGCCCACCACCACGGGTGTATATAGCCCCTTGCAGGTACAGTCCCTCCAGGCCTCTCGCTTTGGAAGGCAGCAGCACTGCTCATCTGCTAAAAGTGATGGATGCGCTGCACACCTGATTATCTGAGCGATGGCAAGGGAGGGAAGTGTCACAGGCACAGGTTCTCCAGCAATCTTTTTGCACCAGCTAATATTTCAGTTGCGCTGGGTAAATGCTGTTTCACGGAAAAAGTGTCAAATGTCAGAGAACTAATCTAAGTACAGAGATTTAATCAGCTGGCTTTTGGTTACTGCAGGCTGCATTATGGGACGACAGGATAAATAAAACTATATTGTAAATAATAAAGACATTATCAAAATTATATCATTAAAATGATGCCAAAACAGACTCTACTTGTTTGGATCATTCAAATTCCTTTGAAATAAATGACACAGAAAATGATTACAGACAAAATATAGAAAGTAATTGCAGAGAAGAAATACACGTTAGACACATTAGTTGATGAAAGAAAATAAGTCAAGATGTTTTTAAAAATATATTTAGGAGAAATTAATAGGGTAGGCAAGCTTAGGAGCTGTGAGGCTATACTTCATGATGTAATGACATGTTTCTTTGACAACATCACTCCAATCCCTAGCCAGAAATGTTTGTGGGATTGGCCTGTTGAAAAGAGTATTGGATATATTATTTCCCCTAAATATTTAAATTAATTTTATGCATCAATTTTATGCATTATTTTCTACACTTGTTCATTTGAATGGTACCATCTGTGATATGTTTGCATAAAATGAATTTCAGTCTCACTATGAAATATTTGTTGAAAGCAATTCTGAATTTACTTTGGAAAACATTCATTGTAGAAATCTGAGAAAAGCTCTATATTCAACCAAGTAAAAGAAATTACCAGAGAATCTATAACCAATGATGTTAATCTAATTCTTGGCTTTCAAATAGCTAACAGCAGAGTATAAAAAATTAATGAAAACCTGGTTTAATGTTTTCCAGTAAAGCCTACACTGGAAAAAAAAAATAAAAGAAGTGCTGTTCATTGCATCAGGCTGTTATATGATGGGTTGTCAGCAAACAACACTAATGCTCTTTAAGTCTTTAATGTCCTCTTGAAGATACCACAGATGTCTGGACCATATTACTGATACATAAGTAGATGCTGCTGCACAAAGACACTACAAATTTTATGTAACTGCTAGTGCAAGTTTTCCTCAGCATGACTGATACATAGTTCCCAAGTCTTTCGCACTTTTCAGGAACTACCAGCTATGTAACTCAGTACTAGGTATTGCAATTGAATCCACTGTCTCTTTATTTTGTTGAACTAAGATGTATTACATACCTATAAACATTAAGATTCATATTCATAGAGTATCGAGGAACTTACTTTGTTCCAGGATTCAAATCTCAGATTTGGTGATTCACAGCTTTCTCCAAGTATTTCAGTCCTAGGTCAGACATGATGATAGCTGAAGGTTCCTTGCTCTGCGTTATACTGGAGCAAAAAGTTCTTTGTATATACGATTTATAGCTTAGCAAATTATGTCAGAGAAATTGTTCTAAAAAGAATGCTTTGTCTACTAAACGTGCTTAGTCTGCCTGCCGTGCCTGTCCTGTGTGCTTTAGTGCTATGGAGCAGAGGAGGCTCAGCTATCTCTGTTTGCCAACGGGCTTATATTTTAAATGTGCCTCTGAAAATACTGTACTCTTCCATAAAATATTATTAAAGTTGGCTGAAGAATGCCTTCTCAGATTTAATGGTTACAATGAACTGGTTAGTGCTTAACAGCTGCATGGTTGGAAAATTATGAAGAGTTTAAATGTCTACATTGGATCATCCTGATGTTTTTTGATATGGAAGCATATAACCTAAACTGCATGACTAGCACAAAGAAAGGCAGCTATTAACAATAAGACCTTGACCTCAGATAAAAAATTGAAAGGAATGGGCTAAATTTAGCCTTTTTATCCTTGATCATAGTTCCCTGTATTGTCTTCTACCAAGGCTGAACTTAATACAGTCTCACTTTCCCACCTAACAAACACTTCTATGTTTCCCTTTAATTAACAGTTTCAAACTTTTGTCCGTCATTTATTGGAAAAGGATAAAAGTGTACACAGCAACATGTTTCAACTAGAAAACATTAAAACACCTACTCAGGTAAACCATACGTATCCTTCCTTTTTTGGAGTAGTATGAGGTCTTGTGTGAAAATAATACCATTCACTACTTCCTCTGGCCTAGGATGCCCTCCAAGGTTGGGATCTAAAGAAAGTAAAAGTCCAAGAATTTAATACATCCATTCTCCCAGCAGCCTCACATAAATAATCCAGAAAAAGGAACACTAACTATGGTTGGATCAGCTTTCAGTGCATTCTTAGGGTCAAAGGAAAAACTCTTAAAAAAAAAAATCCCCAGAAAATCTGTGACCAATTCTTCTGAAGCAAAACTGCCAAGAGAGGACAAAAGAAAGGTATTGACTACCTATTAGGAGCAAATATACTTCCCCTCTCTTGGAGGTTGTCATTGATCTTTGACTAGATGTCCTGGTTTGAGCGAGACAGGATTAATTACTCTTTCAGTAATTTTATTTTGCAATAAGGTCTCTTGTAATGCTTGGGAAAACTGCACTTTTAGAAGACTGCTGTCTGAATCTGTGAAAATATTTACTTTATAGCAAGCTATGGTATGTGGGTTTCAAGGTCTCAGTGTTTTCGAGCTCGGAGGTGCAGGAATGAGGAGGAGCGAGACTCAGGCACTTGACCCAAGCTGGCCAACAGGATTATTTCATACCATCAACGTCACATTCAATATAAATTAGAAAGTTTGCTGAGGAGCTTTCTGTCTTCCTTGATGGCTGCCATCCTGAGAACTTCTTGCCCCAGTGCCGGACCCCTGAGCCCATCCCTTCCTCCCGAAGCCATAGCTCTTGCAGTGTCCGACATGCTGGGAGTGCACAGCTCCCACTTATAGAATTGGCTGAGTATAATCCTTGTATGTTTTATATTGGTATTGGGATCAGTACTGGTTCTTTAGTATTATTAATGTTAACTATTTAGTCTTACTCTATTAAATCTGTTTATATTTCAACCCCCAGGTTTCCTTGTTTTTTCCCGATTCCCCTTCCCGGGTGGGGAGGGGTCATCAGGTGATAAAATAATTGTCTAAACAATAATAAATTGTTATGGCTTCTTCAAACCATAACACTAGAAGAATTGGTATCTCTGAAAAGTGGAGACATGACTCATATTCATCATTAGAAGGTGAAGACAGTCCCTACAGCTACTGGGGTACTTGGTGTTCGGCACTGTGCAGGGTGAGCAGCTGCATCACGTAATCAGCAGAGAGCAGGGAAGGGTTTCCTTGCCACCCCCTAACCCCCCCAATTTGCATCCATCTTATTACAAAGGAAATAAATGTAGAAAGAGTTTAGTAAATAGGGATAGGCTTATACACACAGGTGCTCATGGAATGGCAGGTGCTCATGCCTTTTATAAGGTGCCCTTGGAATGGCAAACTTTCTCTGAAACTCATATTTCATATATGACCCTTTTTTTTAAAGAAAGTTTTAAGAAGAGGAACCAAAATGATGCATGACTTAGAAGTCAAAAGTATTCATTCAGTTTCCATTAAGAAGGTGTTTGGGGGAAGTGTCTTAAAGCATCTTCAGATAGAAACATTAGAAGATAGAACATTAGGAGTGAAGAAAGAAACATTTATGCTTAAATCCATAAGTGGACTCTATCACCATTTGTTTGGAATGAAAGGTAAACCTGCAGGAACACTGCTAAACATAATATGAGCTGCACAAGACCACACTGTCTAGTCCCAATTCTATTTTGAAACAAAAAGGGCAGTAATTCATAAGTACATGGGTAAAATGTTATTGACTAAAAGTTTCCTATTTAATCCATTATTTTTTTCCTGGATTCAGGTAAGAATTAATTGTAGGGAACACAGCAGTTTCGGTTTTGTATCAGGATGAAGACAAAGCCTGCCTGAGATTTCTTCAAAAAAAGACACCACCCTGAAGCATCCACAGCTGAACACTCATGTGGGAACTGGGATTCTAGTTTCAAGAGCATGGTCTAAAGCTGGCTGAGCAGGGATTCTAATCAGGTTCTGTATGTTATGTGTGTGACCTGGATACCAGGCTACACTCATCTACGTGGATTTTCCCTTTCCATCTTGTCTCTGCCATGCCCTTTTTTTTTTAAAAAAAAAAAAGAATCCTAATCAGCTGTCTTTCAAAGTCAAGGACAAGCTCCACCTGAGCTAAAAGAATAATATCGTTCGCTGTATTCCCTCAGCACCTTGATCATCACTTTTGAAAAGGACAGAGAAGTAGACAAAATAGGATTGTTGCACAGTTCCTGCTGAACGGGCTGAGGTTCCCCACCCAACATGTATCAATATTTGAGCAAGACAGGTAGAGTAGGGGGAAATTCCATCAGGATGTAATCATCAATATATATTACTCTGTGATATTTTAAATGTCAAAAAAACCACTGCTTTAAAATACAGTGGTATTTTTCTAATTATGCCGGTCTGTTGAGATACACAGTATTGTAAGAAACCAAAATGGGCACATATGTAGGTATAGACACTAAATAAGGTCCTGAGAATCCTGAAGCCATTTGTGGGCTAAATAGCTGACAAGAAACACGAAACTCTGAAAACACAAATTGTCTCCTATCAATTGGTTTCTCTTGTCTTCAGAGAAGCAGGACTATCACCATTCTTTATAAATACATGGGATGAAAGAAACATTTGATTAGGAAATTATTTTCTCCTTATCCAAAGCATACAATTAGATTTCACACACTGATTAATTGCTAGAAGAGACTAACTGTGAAATAAGAAAGCCTGGACTTCAAAGTGACTTCCCTCTGCGATTTGCAAACTTCTTCCTGTTAGAGGAACATGCACAGTGTCCTAAGCATACCGAAACATGCAGTCCTCATTTGGCACCACACCAATTTACATCAATGTAAATGTTGCCAAGTCAGGACTACTGTTAGTGAGTACAACCAAAAAATAATCTGTCAACATGCTCCTTACACTCCAACACCTCATTTTGCTTTCAAAACTTTTGCCTATTAGGGCCTGTCTACATTATATTTCTGAAAAAATGGTTGATATCGCACTGGCAATTCAGTACCAATGTCAAGTTCTAAAAAATACTTTTAGTACTTTGAACATGACTGAAAAAGAGAGGTTTCTAAATTTTCAGTTGTTTGCATTATGTTTTCTGGAACTTTTTATATTTAGTATAAACTCACTGAATGTACTTATTACAAAAATCCTTGTGTTCCCTTGGCAATAGCTTGCTGCTTCCCCTTCCATTTCAGCTGCACTTACAATTTTCTGCTCCAATTCTGATACTCCAGCATGTACTCTCCTGCTGCCAGAAACAGAATTGAATCCTACCAGCTGCCTGTAAGGGGTTAGGCTAATGATTTCTCCAAATAGTACAGTCATCTAATTTAGCAACAATAAACCATCTATATCTTAGCATTAAAAGTATTTTGTTAGTCATGCATATTAGTAAAATCTTTGTTGAGATTAATTTGGATTGTTAACTGAGAAATAACAACCCATGTTTTAAAAAGAACGTATATCGAAACAAAGTATTTTTTAGTACCCTGTTAATAAGGAATTTTAAGTAATGTTATGACCACAAGTCTAGAAGCTGTCCAATTTTTTTAGAATGGATCCAGGTTAATTTAACAATGTCACATAGGTAAAATTCCCAAACAGGTGTCAACAGTTCAGAGGTCAGAGAGGTATGAAAGACACAGTATCCTTGGATATTCCCAGTTTCTTTCCTCTAAGGAGGTTAAAAAAAAAAAAGGAGGAAAATAGAGCAACTGGGATAATTGATATCCAGTGAAACATATTCTTAAATGTTGCAAAGACTTAGGCATGACAACAATCTAAATAGAACCCGTGTGCATTAGCATCTGTGTAACTTTTTCCTACTATCTCATTAGCATCACAAAATGCAGACCAAGAGGATTTTGATCGTCAGCCAGCTCATGCATGTTGCCATTACCCTTCCTCTCATACAATTCCTATACTTCCCTCACATATCTCTGGAAACTAACAGAGTATGTGTGGGCATTTTTAAATCATTAACATCTCTAAATGGTATATTTAAAAATAATACACAGATAATTGAAATTTTTTAAGGAATGTGTTATTTATTGCATGACTAAGCTAACAAATGCCAATTTGAAAAGAAAATAGCTTCTAATCTAAGTATTCATTCACTGATGAATTAAAATCACCAAGTTATTCAGCACAATTCAAAATGAAAAAGCTGACATATCATTTATTGTAAAGGCCACAGCTATAATAGGAACGTCATTGTTTCCCGTTCTGCTGGTCTCACACATTCTTTTTAATCTTGATTATTTGTCACCCTGTTAGGGACTTCTTATGGTAATGAAATCCTTTTGTCAGTGATGTAACCGGAGCCTTTTGCTGCATTTTCCCTTCCTACATAAGTTACAATTGCGGTTCTAAACACTGTGGAGGTTTCTTCTGAATCACACAATTGCAGATTGTTCAAAGGAGACACACGCTCCTGCTGTTGCTAGGTGGCAAATGCTCTTAAAGATTTTGCAGGCTAGAGATTTCTTCAAACCTTTAATCCTCCATATTTATTTTATAACCCACAGGAACAGTTAAAAAAAGAAAACCCAAACAAACACCACCACTCAGTGCTAGGATGACAGAAGATCAGAAAGAGATAAAACATTTGGCGTCAAAGCTTACTTCCATCTCTAACTACAGGTCAGTTTAAGATTTCTTGAGGGATGATTATGGTACATCTGCGTATTGCGAAGCTGCTTATGCCTTTTTCTAAAACTCATGTGCTAGCTCCTGTTCAGAACAGGGTCCTAGATGTAATGAAAAAGCCTCAGACACAGTCCTTTGAAAAATATACATGTACGAAAGAAGAATTTCACAGAGTGCAAGGAAAAAAGCTTAAATTATTGCTTAGCATCTAGGACCTGATCATCTGGGAGTTGATTTTGCCTGATATGTTGCAGAAGCACTAAGAGTTTCGAAGAGTATATTAACTCATTAATAAATCTATACAGTGTTAGTATGAAAAAGGTCCTGTACTCTATCGTTCCTAGGGTATGATTTTATAAAACTGGATGTTAATTCTTACTAACAGTTCAAGATGAAACTGTTTTTCAGATGTCCCTTTTGAAATAAGGCCAGTTTCACAGCTGAAGCTAAACTGATGAGACTTTTCACCTCCAAAAGCTGTCACACCAATGTCAGTAAGTGTTAGACTCATGTCCATACACCAGTAATATTTATTAAAGGACAGCACAAGGAAACTCTGAATAAAGGAAATAATACCAGGCTTGATTACAGAACAGCTTCAGCTTCTCCTGCAGTACCTCATACCTGTGTAAAAGTCACAAGTCCTTGCCTGTTGCACACAGGTGAAGGTAGTTCCTGCAGCTGGAGTACACTGAAATCTCTGGCTAGCACAGTACTTGCTTTGTCCTATATGTCTCACTCGCAGCCTGGCCCTTATTCTCACATCACTTGCTATGCCCTCCTTCAGCCTGCCCTTTTCTCATTTGTTCCTATTCCTTACATTTGGCCCCCCTACTAGGCTCTCAAAAAACAGTCCTGCTCAAGGTACATGCAAGTTTCTGAAAATTTAGCTGTTAGTCTCCAAATAAATTCTACAGAATGTATCCAAAACCCCTAGTTTTCATACGTTTATTCTTCAGCTAAATTTAGGCAAACTGTTATAGGGACTACAAAAGGCATTTCTCTGACTGTCCCATCCCATTTACATAAATGTCATTAAATTTCACCTTTGTGAGCCAGCCAGGATCTTCTCAGCAAAACAATGGAAAGAATTATTCCATTTTGGAAAATGCCCTTTTTTCCCTAATCTCACTTTTTTTTTTTTTAAACAAAGCTATGTAATTTCTTCTGAAAATTAAACAAACAAGTCATTCTGAGACAACAACCTGTTGGAGAACCACACCGCAGTTTTGAAGTTCAGCATATGCATATACAAACAAAAGCATGGGTCTTACAATGGAAAGTCTTGGGCGACTCTTGCAGTATCCATTGGTGTAGATCTTTCCTTACCAATAAAGTCTCATATTATCATTAAAAAAGTAAAATCTTACAGGATGGAAAATTGTTCCCTCCCTACCTGAGCCACGCATCTGCTACAACTGTAGGTGGCTTGGGTAGGAAACATCAGTGAAAAGGTAGGATATATTCTTCAGACTTTAATTCTTCTCTCTTTAATTCTGATCAGTTGACTAAAGCTTCCATGCTCTTCGCATTCAGAATGTCACAGGACATGTATGCTTTATGACAAGATGTATTCTCAAAAATAAGCTACTCATTGCAGGAGTCTCATGATGGTGCTAGGATTTATGAAGCCTACTGGGTCCTTACACCTCTTGGAGAACTAACATGGGTAACTGTATTCTTATGTGCTCTGTAAAAGAGACAGTCAAACCATCATGGGTTTCCGATATCTGACAGTTCCTCATTTTCTTTTGACAGCCATAGGAAACTTCTGACAGCTACCACCTTATAAACTCAAAGGGAGCCACTGCCTGAAATCACTGCCTGGCTGTATAGGCACACAGACATTCTGAATAAACATTCAGAATAAAAACAGACACTACCTATGGTCCTTTGGATATGTCTATACATTATTTTTACATCCCCTTCTTCTTCATATTCTCTGTAATAACTGTTGCAATCCCATTGTGAATGTAATTCACAAAATGACAAAAATATATAGTCACTGTATAGTCGCATAAAATGCTCTCTATGTAAAAAAAGTAACGTTATCTTTGCAAAGTGAAGTATTTTACTACGGGGTATGAAGTAAACATAAAAGCTTGCTTGGTTTTATGAAGTGTAATGTACTCTGGAGTTAATAACCACTAATAATCAGGATTAGGCATTTCAAGCAATGCTTGCCTCCCATCTTTTAATATTTCTCAAAAATCTAAAATTTTTAGTCGTCTTTAAAATTACTGATTTCACAAGTTGCCTGCAAAACACCCCCACTGAAACAAAAAAAAATATGACTTTGTCGAGTTTTAGAGGAAACTGGAGGTAATCAAGGGAAAAGTTTAATCTTAGGGTGAATTTCAAAATTTCATCTGGAAAGATGATTGATGTGCTTTCCCCTCCCACACTGCTCTAACTTTAATCTCACCTGGAGGAAAGAGAATGGGTGCAATCTGACACTTAGCCCACTCAGCTCTGCTTTCCAGACTGCAGCTGAGAGATAAAGACACAACAGAAGTGTTGCTTCCTCTCACTCCTGGATATTTGGGATGTTCTCTATGGGAAGATAAAGAGCAATTACCTGCTCTTGGAATTCATCCTCAAGGTGCTATTAATTTAGATAATTCCTATGTCTTATCTGACTCAGTATGCATGCATACATGGAAGAATGCTCATTATCAAAACTCCCTGAAAAGCCCTCTGATCCCATCAGCTGGCCTTTACCAGTATTTCCCTGTTCTCCCTGCAGTTAGTGTTTCCTAGACCAACTGTTCTTTGTGGCCAGAAACTGTTAGGCTCCTCTCCGCAGCACACAAGCATACAAGTTTTGACTTGTTAAATGGCATCTGCTTTGCTGCGTGTGTCTCAACAGCACATACACAACAACCATAATCACCTGTTTCTTAAGGGTTAAACACGAGGTTTCTTCTAGTGGAAAAGGTTTCTGTCCCCATCACTGACCTTACACCAGTCAAGAAGACCAGATTAGCAAAAACATTATTTAAACTGTTTAAGTGTTGCCCATCTCATTTTGTTTTAAACAGACCAGGGAACACAGGCACCTTAGCTGGAAGGTAAGAGCAGGTGCTAACTAGTCCATCAAACTGAGGATGACTGACAGCCTCTTCAGACAAGCCGTGGTGCAGGTAGAATAAGATATGCTTACTCATTAGTACATTTCATATAATTCTCATCAAAGCTAAGAGGCCAGCATCCATGGTCAAAGGCCCAGCTACACATAAAGGCTCAAAACAACCGTCTTTCTCAGGAGCATTGTCATTGTCAGGGTGTGGACATTAGCTTAGAGAAAAAACTGGTTTGGAGCAGCACTGTGCTGGATAGTAGTTTTCTCCTACAAAAGTTGCTTCAGATAGGAAAGACAAAGGCTACAAGCTTGATGAGGGAAAAATGGTTTACCTTCTGTGTGGGAACCTGCCACTAGTCACAGAACTCAAGCTTGTGGGAGACCATGGATAGAGGAGCAGAAGGTGTCACATCCTTGAGTGAAGTCTGGAAGCAATATGAGGAGGAACAGATTGACACATTCATAATGCTGTGAGGATATGAATCACTTCCTTCCCCTTGATCACTGACAAAGTTATGAAGTTCGAAATATAGTCCATTAGGCACTACTCTCATCCTCTATCCTTATACTTCAAATGCCTTTCAGATGTAAGGTAGAGCTAAACAGCGGTAGCTGTCTAGAAACTGCCATGGCCAGTGGTCCTGCTCCTGCATCGCAGGTGTGAGGGACATTTGTTTTGGGTGATGGGCTATTGCTTTCCTGAATGCATCACATGGGCTGAAAATTATAGTATGCAAAATATTCTAGTGCTGTGCATTGCACATTTAGAGTGCTCCCTCAGAAGTATGTGTTGGCATGCCAAAGGTGTGGTTGCAATTTATCACACTGGCTCATTCAAATTGTCTTAACGTAATTAAAAAGCACAGTTAAGCTCCAGGCTATCATTTTTGAAGATGTCCTCTAGGTGTCTTCAAAGATGTTAGTCTGCAACATGCTAGAGCTTTTCAATTGTGTTAAATTAGAACGATCACAACACACATTCTGTTTGCCCAGCACAGGACCCAGAAGCAGAGCATGTGGTTGCCATGTTTAAACTGGAAGCACCTGAAGAGAAGTGGGAGAACTAGACAGTGTTGTCACTAACACTACCCACTAATGCCACTTATCTAGTGAAAACAAAATGAAAGCGGGAAAAGATTGGGAATAGGACTTCTGTCTGCAGAAAGGCATTGCAGAGTTCCCACCATTTGTCCAATCTGTGTAGAAAGTTATTTTTAAACTGCTATTTTTGCAACCATCTTTTATACCAAACTTGTTTTCTTTTTCCATGTGAAGTTAAAATCTGTAAAATTCATCATTAATCTCTGCTACTTACTCTGCTTTGAATCAGAAAATGTCATCCCCAGGAAGCCTGGTCCGTTATTGCATTGGAGAAGACAGACAGCCTTTGAAATTAAGTGACACAGACTTGGCTACCACACCAAATTATAAACCACAAGTGCATCCAAGTGTGCATGTGCTTCTGGTTAATTTCTGATGCGAATTGCAGATTCCTATCAGTAGATGGTGATGACGTAGATAATTTGTATTATGGTAATGTTCATAAAATAGTCAATGAGTGGGAATTAACAATTCTGAAGGAGGAAAGCGCTTCAAGTAGAAGAGGGCAGGAAGAAGGCAGCAAAGGAATGCATTTCTCTCTCTCTGGTATTACTGACACTTTGTCTGGTACATGCTGCAGCTCATATGACCCAGAAGTCTCCTCCTGTACCACTGTACAGTCCTGGGGAGGCTGCAACCCCACCTGACCTTGGTACTCTACCAAAATGCAACAGAAAACAATTGTTGCCAAAGGCTTAGAATCTGGGTACTGAGAAGTGAAGGGAAAACAAATGACCTGAAAAAGAATGAAAGATGTTGTAAGAAAATGAAAATTTTAGGAGGAAAAAACCCAAGGAGTCTCAAGTGTGCTCTAAACCACTTTGATCAAGCATGACTAGCATTTATTTCAAGTCTACACCATCATTTAGATGTCTTTGTACCATGGCAGATTTAAGCCTTCAGTTCTCTCCTGTAACACTTGATGTTATATAAGATGTCATTTTAGAAAATATGAGACCGTGTTGGAAACCAATTTCCTGAAGAGCTAGGAACAGAGTCATATCGTTATCTAGGGTTATAGTTGCAGTTCTGGCAATTTTCTTTTTTTAATAAACATGGATAACTCCATAGGACTCCAAAGGACAACAAATACTGTCCTTTATCTTATGTCTAGGTTCCAAAGGACAACAAATGCTGTCCTTTATCTTATACCTAGGTTTCAAAATTGTGCAAAAGATACTTTGTGCAAAAGAGGTCAGAAATCTTCCCCAAAACAGAAAATGATGCAAAGTCCTTGATCTAACAACATTAAAAAAAGGCAAAGACACCTTTACAGAGTTGTTTTGTCTGAGATCTGAGCAGTCAAACACAAGTCATCAGTTCAGACCAGGAAACCAAGTAGTTATGTTAAAGCCATTTATTGGCCCAGGCCCTACGTAGGGCTTGTTGGCTCACGCACAGCGCTGCAGAGTTACCCCAATTCTAGGCAAGAGCTGCTTTTCACCTTGGTGGTTTGGATCACAGCCAGAAAAGCTCTGTTCCGTTTCCACAGTTTTGTGTAGACAAGCCTGTAGAAGAATCAGCCATACCAAATACATATGAGTAATACATACATCAAATTAGACAAGTAAGCATTCATGTATTGATCCTTCTTGAGTGCAGGTTACAAACTAATGTGGGGAAGTGAGTTTAGCCAATTCCAAAACAGAACAAAAAAACCCTAAACAAAACACTTTTATTCCTCTTAAATTACTTTTGCTGCCTTCTTGCTAGATCATAGATGGTCTGCTTTAGCACCAAGGCTGGGAAAAAACAGATACACATAATAGAATCACAGAATGGTTTGGGTTGGAAGGGACCTTAAAGATCATGTAGGTCCAACACCCCTTCCACTAGACCAGGTTGCTCAAAGCCCTGTCCAGCCTGGCCTTGAACACCTCCAGGGGTGGGGCATCCACAACTTCTCTGGGCAACCTGTTCCAGTGCCTCACCACCCTCATAGTAACCCTGACAGCTATTCTCTGACAACAGCCAGCGTGGCAGCACCGGATATTAGGAAAAGTTTCTTCACCGAAAGGGTTGTCAGGCACTGGAACAGGCTGTCCAGGGAAGTGGAAGCCGCCGTCCCTGGAGGTATTTAAAAGACGTTTAGATGTGGCACTGAGGGACGTGGTTTAGTGGCGGACAGGGCAGTGTTAGGGTAACGGTTGGGCTCGATGATCTTCAAGGTCTCTTCCAATCAAAAGGATTCTATGATTCTACGACGGGGACGGTGCCTTCCTCAGCTTCGCGCCAGCCAGTGCCGCTTCAAGCCCAACGACCCGTTACCGGCCCAGACTCCCGTTTCCTTGGAGCGCCTCAGCCACCGCCACCACCTCCGCCCAGCTTCCCCCACCCGGGCAGCGACCCACCGGCCGCCCCCGCCTTTGCTTCGGGCGAGAGAGACGGAGAAACTCTCGGTGGGAGGGGTGGCGGCGGGGACCGGTCCCGCTTTTCCCTCTCCTCCTCCTCCGCCGCCAGCTCCGGGCTGAGGGGAGGCGCGCGGCGGGGGCGGGGAGGGGGCGGGGCGGAGCGGCGGAGGCGGCTCCGCTCCGCCCCGCCCCCTCCTCGCCCGCGGCGGTCGGCGGGAGCGGAGTTGGCGGCGGCGGCGGTGGGGTTACCCCGTTCGGTTCCCCCCCTCCCCTCACCCGCCATGGCCACGTCCCCCTGCAGCAGCAGCGGCGTCTCCTCGTCGTCCTCGTCGGGGCTGGGGGCGGACGCGGGGCTGGAGATCCGCACGCGCTCGGTGGAGCAGACGTTGGTGCCGTTGGTGTCGCAGGTAGAAATACCGCGCCGCGAGAGCCCGACCTCCCCCCCCACCCCCACCTCTACCCACCTCAAACCCCCGCGGGCCGGGGGACCCGGGGACCCGCCTCCCCCTTCCCGCCCGGGACGGAGCTCGGCCGCCGCCGAAGTTTGCGAGGTCGGGTCGAGGCTCTTCGTAGCTTCCCCCCTTCCTTCCCCCTCACCCCTCCATCTCCGACCGCTCGGGCGGGGGCGGCTTTCCTCAGCCGCGCTCTTTCCTTCCCTCTTTCCCTCACGTCCCGGGCCCGGGGTCCCGCCAGCCGGCGCGGTGCGGGGGCGGTATCCCGCTGCCGGAGCTAAGCGAGGGGGGTTGTGTGTGTGGGGGGGTGATGCTGCATCTCCCCCCCCCCCCCCCGCCTTCCCGGCAAAGGCTCCGAAGTTCCCCGCAAGGTCGCGGTGCCGTTGCGTAAGGCCCGCGGCCGCGAAGGCGCTGCGGTGCCGGCGGCGGTTTGAGCCCCGGGATGGCGGGAGGAGGGCGGGGGCGAGTGGCCGGTGGGCGCTGGGCGGCGGGAAGCGTTAAGCCGCCCCTCCGCCCGAGTTCCCCCGGCCTCCCCTGCCTTCTCGCCGGATGGTTTTCCGCATGGGAGCGTTCTCCTTGTGGGGTTCCAGGGGGTTTGGAGAGGCTTTTGTGTTTTCGCGGTCCGGCCTGAGCGTTGCATTGATTGGAGCCCTTACGGCACCCGGGGAGAGGTACCCGAATTTTAAGAAGTTAAATAATACGCAAACTGTGTCTCGGTGACCTGTTAACGTGTCCCACACAGTGCTAAATGAGATTAAAAAAACAAACAAAAAAAACCAAAACAAAAACAAAAAACGAGGCTTTCAAATGGTCTTCTAAGTAATTACATGCCAACCACTTCGGTGTGGATGTTTTTGTCTGTCTTTTTTTTCTTTTAGATCTTTAGTTACAAAATTGGCGTTTGATATACACAATAAAAAACTTTTATTTTTTGAAAAACAGTGTATGAAAATAGCACAGTGTTTGCTTTACAACATTTTTGTACTTTGAACGCTGCTTATTAAAGTTAGCGAGTAGAAACCTATCTGTACAAAATCTTTAAACAATGTTTCACAACTATACAAAAATAACTAGTCCTGTTAAGGTCAAGTTATGTTTGTATCATCGTAGCCCATCTGGAAACAAATTGTTGTAAGCCTTGGTTTGCATTTGTACAGCTGGGCTGCTGGATAGGTTTGTGATGGGTAATTGTGGTTCTATACTTATCATGGTAATTTGTCTTTCTCTGAAGAAATCGGAGTCAGTTCGAATAAGCCTGTCGAAGGGATTAATTCTACTTTGCCTTGGAACAATTAGTTTAAAGTTCAATGAATTTTATACTCCTGAAACAACTGAGAGAGAGAAAATATGGAGACCACTTTTAGGAAGCTTAAGAACAAAGGGTCCCCTCCAATTGCAAAGGCTGAATTTATTTGCATATGTTAAATTCTTACTTTTAAGAGATTTCTGGGAAGATGTGCATATTCGTATTCCTCTGGAATACTCTTTAAGAACAGCGGTCTTATTTTGCTGTGGATTTGTTCCGTATTTAATACGTCATGTATGATTTTTCACTGACCACAAAGCCTATGACTGCGTCTTCCAAAAGCGCTAAGCATCTTTCACTTCCCCTGTATACAGTGTAAGGTGCCTGAGCATTTCCGAACTCTCAGAGCTTACTGTTTTCCTGGTGAAGTGCTCCTGACTTCAGACGAGCTTGTTCCCTTGAAGTGTGAGCGCTGAGCTCTGTTCAGATTAAGGTTGAAGTTGCTGATGGTATCAGCACTTGCCTGATAAAATGCCCCACTTACTGTACTGACTTATCGGTTCTGTCTGTACTGTTTCATTTAGATTGTTCAGTAGAGGTCTCACTGGCTTGCTTTGCTTGGGTATTTATGCAGAAAGGGTGTTTATAGAGTAGTTATGCAGAATATAAAAACCTAATTCTGATTAAGCTATGTATCAGCAGTAATGCTCAGGACTTTGTTTTTCTTCTTGTATGAAGTACACTTGCAAAAGGATTTGTTCTTGCTGTGAAGTTAACTTCACAGTTTACCCTTTTGTTCAAAGCTGAGAAGCACTATGTGATACTTGCATACTACTGAAAAAATAGTCAGAATGTTGTTACTGCTTTTCACTACTTATTTTAAGCAAAGAGGAAACAAAAGGTGCCTTGTCTGGCAAACTCACTTTCAATCTCTCTTGTGGAGCCAAATCTATTTCCTTTGAGAAAAAAAAAAAAAAAAAAAAAAGGCTGCATTGGTTCTTATTTAAATTCATGTACTGCATAGTACATCATCCTAATTGATGTGTAATACTGTAAATGTGTGATTGACCACTTGCTCTTACTCAGCAAATGTGAGGGTTGTTTTTGTTGGGTTTTCTTAATTGCACTTTGCAGCTTGATTTTTCTTATAGACTATATAGTATCAGAGTACATTTGCTGCCAGCAATGGTATAAGATTCCCATTTTCCTGGCAGGAGAAATTACCCTTAGAGTCATTACTACACATATTTATTAACAAATTTGTTTTTTAAACTTACAATTTACAGAGTTGAACTAGGTCTTCATTTTCCCTAGATCTATTCAGACCTTGATGTGGCCCTTTTCTAATAGTGCCACAAATGACAAAAGAAGATGGCAGATTTAAGTGGCAATATTAAGCATATTTGCTCACACTTCTTTTTCACTATCTACTTATCTGTACTGTGAAGAGAGTCATTCTACAGTATTGTGCAAAGCATGTGGCATGCAATTCAGAAAATATGGCTTTTGGGGTCAAACCATACAATTTTCTTTAGAATAAGTAGAACTCTTTTTTCCTGGATAGGTGTCTTTAGTTCAGTGTCCCACATGTAAATAGTACAGCATTCTTTAAAATCTAGACATCTCCTTCCCTGCTGCTACCCATTTCCAGTCTAATTATGTTGGGTTTTATTTTTTTATGGAAAGTTTTTGGCAACATAAGTCAGGAAGGGTGTTTAAAGTGGCCAGTGCTGACTCATTTAATAACAAGTCATTTAAACAGTTGAGGAAAGGCAAAGACAGGGGAAAAAGCACTTTCCAGGATGTGGCTCCACCAGCGACTTCCTCAGCTGCCATTATGTACCCGTTTGCTAGTCTAGCAGCAGTTGGGTATCTTCACAGCTGTAGGAGTCTGTCTGCCTGGATCTGTTCTAAGGAATCACTCTGAGAAACTGCAGAATAGTTTTTTGTCAACCTTCACAGTCAGGTACTTGGGAAAAGTTCACTGAGAGGGAACTTGGAGCTCTGTCTGCGTATGTTCCCGAAAGAACAAAGTTAGTTTTCATAGTTGAAGGTGACCTGTCCTCATAGTTGAAGGTGACCTGTCCTCATAGTTGAAGGTGACCTGTCCTCCAACATCTCCAGTGTAGACCTGTGGGATTACAGCTCACTGCTCAACCTTCAGAAAGCCCATTTTTTCACAGAATCACAAAATTTTCAGAGTTGGAAGGGACCTCTAGAGATCATCTAGTCCAACTCCCCTGCTAAAGCAGGATTGCCTAGAGCACGTTACTCAGGACTGCATCCAGGCGGGTCTTGAAAATCTCCAGAGAAGGGGACTCCACAACCTCCCCGGGCAGCCTGTGCCAGTGCTCTGTCACCCTCACCGTAAAGAAGTGTTTCCGTGTATTTGAACGGAACTTCCTATGTTCTAACTTGTGCCCATTACCCCTCGTCCTGTCACTTGGAACCATTGAAAAGAGCCTGGCTCCATCCTCCTTCGACCCACCCATTAGATACTTGTATGCATTAATAAAGTCTCCCCTCAGCCTTCTCTTCTCCAGGCTAAAGAGTCCCAGCTCTTTCAGCCTTTCCTCATAAGGGAGATGCTCCAAGCCCTTAATCATCTTAGTTGCCCTTCGCTGGACTCGCTCCAGCAGTTCCCTGTCCCTCTTGAACTGGGGAGCCCAAAACTGGACACAGTATTCCAGTTGTGGCCTCACCAGTGCCGAGTAGAGGGGGAGAATGACCTCCCTCGACCTACTGGTCACGCTCTTCCCTATGCAGCCCAGGATTCCATTGGCCTTTTTGGCAACAAGGGCACATTGCTGGGTCATGGATAATTTACTGTCTACCACGACCCCCAGATCCTTCTCCTCCGAGCTACTTTCCAGCAGGTCCGCCCCTAGCCTATACTGGTGCCTAGCATTCTTCCTCCCCAGGTGCAGGACCTTGCACTTGCTTTTGTTGAACCTCATTAGGTTCTTCTCTGCCCAGCTCTCCAGCCTGCCCAGGTCACGCTGGATGGCAGCACGGCCCTCTGGGGTGTCAGCCACCCCACCCAGTTTGGTATCATCAGCAAACTTGCTGAGGATACACTCTGTCCCCTCATCCAGGTCATTAATGAATATATTTAGCAAAACTGGACCAAGTATTGACCCCTGGGGGACACCACTGGTTACAGGCCTCCAACTAGACTCTGTGCCACTGATCACAACCCTCTGAGTTCTGTCCCGCAGCCAACACTCAATCCACCTCACTGCCACCTCATCTAGCCCATACTTCCTCAGCTTCCTAATGAGGATGTCATGGGAGACAGTGTCAAAAGCCTTGCTAAAGTCAAGGTAGATGACATCTACAACTCTCCCCTCATCCAGCCAACCAGTTATAACATCATAGAAAGCTATCAGGTTGGTCAAGCATGATTTACCCTTGGTAAATCCATGCTGACCACTTCCAATAACTTCCTGTTCCTCAACGTGTTTGGAGATGACATCCAGAATGAGTCGCTCCATTACCTTCCCAGGGACAGAGGTGAGACTAACCGGTCTGTAGTTCCCTGGGTCCTCCTTCTTGCCTTTTTTGAAGATTGGAGTGATGTCAGCCTTCCTCCAGTCCTCAGGCACCTCTCCTGTTCTCCATGACTGTTCAAAGACGATGGAGAGGGGTCTAGCAATAACATCCGCCAGCTCTCTCAGCACTCGCGGATGCATGCCATCAGGGCCCATGGACTTGTGAATGTCCAGCTTGGCCAAGTGGTCTCTGACACGGTCCTACTCAACTGAGGGAAAATCTTCCTCTCTCCAGACCTTCCCCTTTGCCTTCAGAGTGTGGGATTCATGAGGGACAGCTTTAGCAGTGAAGACCGAAGAAAAGAAGGCATTCAGTAACTCTGCCTTCTCTGTGTCTTCCACCACTAGGGCACCTGTCTCATTCACCAGTGGGCCTACATTTTCCCTAGTCTTCCTTTTTCTATTGATATACTCAAAGAATCTCTTCTATTGTCTTTAACTGCAGTGGCCAAGCTGAGTTCTGATTGAGCTTTGGCCCTTCTCATTTTCCCCCTACATAGCTTTGTTATATCTTGATAGTCCTCGTAAGTTGCCAACCCCCTTTTCCAGAGAATGTAAACTTTCCTTTTTTACCTGAGGTCCAGCCAAAGTTCTCTATTTAGCCAGGCTGGTCATCTTCCCGTCTGCTCGTTTTTCGAGACAAGGGGATGGCCTTCTCCTGCGCTTTTAAGAGCACCTGCTTGAAGTATGCCCAGCCTTCCTGGGCACCTTTGCTCTTCAAAACTGCCTCCCAAGGGACACTCTCAACCATACTCCTAAACAGGCTAAAGTCTGCCCTTCGGAAATCCAAGGTGGCAGTTCTGCTGGCTCCCCGCCTTACTTGATCAAGAATTGAAAATTCTATCATTTCATGATCACGAAATGCCATATGACATAAGGGGAGAGGCTGAAGGAAGTGGGTTTGTTCCACCTCAAGAAGAGAGGCGTAATGGTCAACTAGGACCTAGCTGTCATCTGCGAAGCTAAGATGATACTTTTCTATCTGTATCACTTTAATCTGCAGTGATTTTTCATCTGACCAACAGCAGAGTTTACTGTGGTCTACAACTACCCACCTAATGGGCAGGTATGGAGAAGATGGAGATAGACTGATCCTGGATGTATATGGTGATAGGACAAGAAGCAATGGACAGAAGCTGGAACATGGGACAGTCTGATGATATATAAGAAAAGGCCTTTTCCAATGCAAGGGTGGTCAAACACTGGATCAGGCGTGCAGAGCACCTACAGAGTCTGCAGTTTTGGAGATGTTCAGAAATAATTGGACAAGACCCTGAGCAACATGCTCTAACTGGACCTGGTTTGAGCAGGGAGCTGGACTAGACAAGCCTGAAAGTCCCTTTCATCATAAACAAGTCTGATTTTCTTCATGGTGGTATGTATTGTAATGAAAAGATATTGCTGCTGAGGAGTAATGGTCATCTAGGACCAAGATTTCATATAGGAAGCTAGAATGGTACTTGCCCATCTGTATCACTTTAATCTGCAGTGATTTTTTTTGTCTGATGTTTTGTTGCCTGGTCAGTGTTGCAAGTTGTTGTATAAGTGTCAGGCAACCTCAATACCTGAACTGTCAATCTAGTTTTAAGCAGGAGACTGCATGAGAAAGTTGATATTATCCATTGCATCTTTGAGTCCCTTGAAGTCTTAGTGAATAACATCTAATGTTGGCAAGGTTTTCTGGTTCACTTTAATATTTTCCATAGCCTCTTCTGCAGTCTTTTTCATTCATAGAATTGTCTAGGTTGGAAGAGACCCTTTGGATCATCGAGTCCAACCATCTACCCTACTCTACAAAATTCTCCCCTACACCATATCCCCCAACACCACATCTAAATGTCTCTTAAACACATCCAGGGATGGTGACTCAACCACCTCCCTGGGCAGTCTATTCCAATGCCCGACCACCCTTTCTGTGAAAAGTTCTTTCCTAATGTTCAGTCTAAATCTACCCTGTTGGAGCTTGAAGTCATTCCCTCTTGTTCTGTCATTAATTACCTGTGAGAAGAGACCAGCACCAACCTCTCTACAGTGTCCTTTCAAATAGTTGTAGAGAGTGATGAGGTCTCCCCTCAGCCTTCTCCTCCTCAAACTAAACAGTCCCAGCTCCTTCAACCGCTCTTCATATGGTTTGTTTGCTAGGCCCTTCACCAGCTTTGTTGCCCTCCTCTGCACTCGCTCCAGCACCTCGATATCTCTCTTGTATTGAGGTGCCCAAAACTGGACACAATACTCAAGGTGCGGCCTCACCAGTGCTGAGTACAGGGGCACAATCACCTCCCTACTTCTGCTGGCCACGCTATTTCTAATACAAGCCAGGATGCCGTTGGCTTTCTTGGCCACCTGGGCACACTGCCGGCTCATGTTCAGCCGCTTGTCAATTAGAACCCCCAGGTCTCTTTCTGCCAGGCAGCTTTCCAGCCACACCTCCCCAAGGCTGTAGCGCTGCCTGGGGTTATTGTGGCCCAAGTGCAGGACCTGGCACTTGCCCTTGTTGAAACTCATACCATTGATGTTGGCCCAATGATCCAATCTATCTAAGTCTCTCTGTAGAGCTTCCCTATCCTCCTGGGAATCAACACTCCTGCTTAACTTGGTGTCATCTGCAAACTTGCTGATGATACACCCTATGTCCTTATCGAGATCATCAATAAAGACGTTGAACAGAAATGGTCCCAACACTGAGCCCTGAGGCACACCACTTGTGACCGGCCGCCAGCTGGATTTAAATCCATTGAGCACCACTCTTTGGGACCTTCCAGTCAGCCAGCGCTTGATCCAGCAGATCGTATGCTCATGCAGGCCATGCGAAGCCAGTTTTTCCACGAGAATTGTATGGGGGACAGTATCGAATGCTTTTTGAAAGTCCAGGTATACAATATCAACAGCCTTTCCCTCCTCCGATATTCTGGTAATCTTGTCATCAGAGGAGATCAGGTTCGTCTGGCAGGACCTGCCTTCCATAAACCCATGTTGACTAGGCCTGATCCCCTGGTTGCCCATTATGTGGGTTTTGATGGCATTGAAGATGACCTGCTCCGTGACCTTCCCTGGTATCGATGTTAGAGTGACAGGTCTATAGTTACCTGGATCCTCCTTTTTGCCTTTCTTGTAGATGGGTGTTACATTTGCCACCCTCCAGTCCATTGGGACCTCCCCAGTTAGCCATGACTTCCTGTAAATGATGGAAAGTGGTTTGGTGAGCACGTCTGCCAACTCTTTCAGAACTCTTGGGTGTAGCCCATCCGGTCCCATAGAACACAGGTTCTCTGAGTACATCACGTAGATACATTCTGGAGTAGGGATTGCTTCACTTTCTTTTGTAGCTGAGCACATATATGAATAGCTGCTCTGCTCTGTTCTTAGTTTCTGTGAAAGGGATGGGGCAAAGCCATGTCAAGAAGTCAAAGAGTATATCAGGGTTGTAACTCCTGAAGAAATGGGTTGTAATAGCTGGTAAGTTACTGTATGTTTAGTGGAACTGATGTTATTCTCCATAGAACTGAACAAGCATGTTCTGTCAAAGAGACAGAATTGTAAAACTGTAGACATGGAGTTCAATATGCTACTTTTCCGTAACACTGGTCTTTGAATTTTGTCTGTAAGCTAGCAGTGTCTTTGCGGAGGCTCTTTTGTGGTCTCTTTGTCTTCTAAGTTCTCAGGTGACTGGAAACTAGTAGGTTGCTCATGTTGTACCCCTCAGCAGCAGAACTCTGAACAGCAACTGGCATTCAGTTCTTTAATATACTGGTAGACGTGGACCTTAGTATGTCTCCTCACTGAAGAGTATTTCGTTTGGATGTAGCAAAGGAGCTTCATAAGACTTATTTTTTTGGGGATATATCCATGTGTGGCACCAACACTGGCCAAAACCTATGTAAGAGGTTTATATATAGTAAGAGACATACATACACGATACCTTTCAATAAACGTTCATTTCTTCTAGACTTAAGAGCTGCAAAACTAGTATCCTTGGGAATTATTCAGTCATGGACTTGTCTTAATGGTTTTTCTGCTAACAGCTTTAAAGCAGATTGTTCTCTATTAAGAGCACTGTTAGACTTCTAACGTGATATCACTAGCTTTTTATTCTTCGAAGTCCACAAAAACTGAGGGGTGGAGACGGGAACCCAAGTGCTATCCCTGTTTGTTTTTTCATCTGCGTCATGCATCAGCCTCATATATAAGCTGATGTTTGAATGTCTATAGTCATAGGATTGTATTCCAGTACAGGTTCGTTACATACCTACTTTTGAACTTTTTGCAAATCAAATGCGTTCTCTCTTTCTCCCTTAGAGATTAAATAAAAGTGTCTCATATACTCTCTCATTCCCTTCCTGAACTTTGGTATTCAGTCCAAGCTCTCATCCATTTCAACTTATTTGCATTTCCGTGCAGCACATGCATGGAGAGATTTGTTCCAGCAAGTCCCTCAGCTGCCTTGTTTCAGTAGGCATTTTTTGGTACCTCTAGGTCTTTCCCTTTCCCACCTCCAAGGGGCTAAAGGGTTCTTATGTTGTTGGCTGTTCTTGCTCCAGTATACTACCAGGGTTTGTGCTTTGCCCCTTACGGCTGTTTTTGGAGGATGGGAAAATTCCTTTTTGGAAAAAGTAGGGTAATCCATATTTATCTTAAACTCATTGCTTTCTTCAGTGCATTTGAGGAAAAAAAAAAAAAAAAACAAACAACCCAAACTGAGTGCACCCCTTTTAAAATTCTTCTTGGGTACCAGTCTTTATCCTTCAGTACTTTAAAAATTCTGGTAACTTGCAAGCTTTGAGAAGCTGTTTCTCCCCTTTTCCAGCATTTTCTTCTTTGTGAATTAATTTGGTAGTCACTTTAGACTTGAGACTTGGCACTACTGTTGAGTAATAAAATTATGAATTACGGTGTAGAGGCTTGCGTTGTAACTTGTACGTAGTGAAGCAAACCTCCTACTAAACTCTTTTTAGTTTACATCCTGTACTGCAAAGAAAATGTGCCATGGATGCAGAGTCATACGCATTAACTCTGCTGTTGAGTCTGGAAGCATATGGTATGCTGCCTATGTACAGAGTTGCACCTCATTAGTTTCAATTAGTCACTAATTCACTGACTCTTTCTTCTCCCTTTGGTTCCATAGGTATCGTGGGTTAAGTTGTGAGCTTGTGTTTTGTATTACAAATTTTCCACTCAATACAAATTCTTTTTCTGGAAAATGAAGCTTGCAGCAGCTCAACTGTTACTCAGCTTACACTAGGTATTCTGTGCACCTAAAGGAGCCTAATTCTTTTTCTTTGATTTATGCAGGAAAGTTAATCTTCGGAGATTGTCATCTGGCTGTAGATAATGAGATTACTGCAGTCCATAGTATCAGTTGTATCTCTGGGCTGACGTGGTTGCAGGTTTCCCTTTACTGGGGCTAGTTTTTAACTGACAGCTATTTAGTCATTGAAGCTAGGTTGTTAAGAAACAGTGAAAGGGAAATAGCTAATAATTTAGAGTTGTAATTTTTAAGGTATGCTGGGGAGCACAAGAGTACCTTAGAATATTCTAAATCGGTAAATGAAATTATTTTGTTATATTGAAAATAATTGATGCTAACATCACTAATGATGTTCTGCTTTACAAGAAAATTTACACTTGAACATTTTATCACATGAGCAACAGCACTACCGTGAAACAGCTGTGATTTCAGTTTTGTCTTTTTTTTTTTTTTTTTTTCTGTGCACCTTTGGATGGTGAAATTGGCTTTGAGTTAAGCTTGGCTCCTGCTTTATAATGTTATAAAGTCTTTGATGTGATAAATGAGTCAGAGTAACATTTCAAGTAGCTGAAGTAAGATGCTTCTTACTCACATAGCTGAAAATCAATTGCTCTTTTTCAATGGAATCTTATCTTTCAAATTTATGAGATCTGATTAATGGCTTTTCTATAGATTAGACAAATTTTTGTAGTTCTGCAGCAGAATAAGTATAAATCAAAACTGCCTCACAGTGATCCCGCACAAAAAGAATTGGAGCAGCTTTCTTGCTATTCAGCATTGTTAACAGATGGTTTTAGACAGATTAAGTAGGGAAATCCCCAAAGGGTGAATTATGAATTAATGATTGCAAACAACTATGATGGTAGTTTAGTAAAACTGCTGTATGGTACTATGAGCCTATGGCTTTCTTCATGGATTTATTTTATGTTTATTTATTCATTGACAAAGCATAACCCTTGCTAGATAGAGCCTTAAATCATAATTTTTACTCATTGAGTTGCATTGCATTCCATCAATAGCCTTGTTTAAAACTAGTGGGGTAAATGAGTAGTGATACAGACTCTAGTGCCAACTTGTAACTGTTGATCTGCTCTGGTTACTGAATGGGATGATTTCTTGGGTTCATACATAAAAGGAATTCTCAAAAAGTAAGATAACTCCTAAACACAAGTTACAAAAATAATGTATGAGCAAATCCTAAGGTTCTTCCAGATGTATATGGAAAGATAAAAAAATATGCATTTGCTTTTTGTCTTAGAGAAACACTGACTTTTTGTATTAAGCAGAATGAACATAATCACAGAAATCATGTATTTTCAAATAACAATAAAGTAAAATCGTGCTGTAGTAAAGTAATGTTGTAAACGTGGGGTTTGGGGTGTTGGGTGTAAGGTGTTTGGAGGTTTTTTTTATTCACAGGTGTCAAAATTTTGTAGAAGGGTAATATTGTCCAAAGTTGGAAGCTTAACACTTATGGGCTAGATGAGGTGACAGCAAGGTGGATTGAGAGTTGGCTACGGGACAGAACTCGGAGGGTTGTGATCAGTGGCGCAGAGTCTAGTTGGAGGCCTGTAACCAGTGGTGTCCCCCAGGGGTCAATACTTGGTCCAGTTTTGCTAAATATATTCATTAATGACCTGGATGAGGGGACAGAGTGTATCCTCAGCCAGTTTGCTGATGATACCAAACTGGGTGGGGTGGCTGACACCCCAGAGGGCCGTGCTGCCATCCAGCGTGACCTGGGCAGGCTGGAGAGCTGGGCAGAGAAGAACCTAATGAGGTTCAACAAAAGCAAGTGCAAGGTCCTGCACCTGGGGAGGAAGAATGCTAGGCACCAGTATAGGCTAGGGGCGGACCTGCTGGAAAGTAGCTCGGAGGAGAAGGATCTGGGGGTCGTGGTAGACAGTAAATTATCCATGACCCAGCAATGTGCCCTTGTTGCCAAAAAGGCCAATGGAATCCTGGGCTGCATAGGGAAGAGCGTGACCAGTAGGTCGAGGGAGGTCTTTCTCCCCCTCTACTCTGCACTGGTGAGGCCACAACTGGAATACTGTGTCCAGTTTTGGGCTCCCCAGTTCAAGAGGGACAGGGAACTGCTGGAGCGAGTCCAGCGAAGGGCAACTAAGATGATTAAGGGCTTGGAGCATCTCCCTTATGAGGAAAGGCTGAAAGAGCTGGGACTCTTTAGCCTGGAGAAGAGAAGGCTGAGGGGAGACTTTATTAATGCATACAAGTATCTAATGGGTGGGTCGAAGGAGGATGGAGCCAGGCTCTTTTCAATGGTTCCAAGTGACAGGACGAGGGGTAATGGGCACAAGTTAGAACATAGGAAGTTCCGTTCAAATACACGGAAACACTTCTTTACGGTGAGGGTGACAGAGCACTGGAACAGGCTGCCCGGGGAGGTTGTGGAGTCCCCTTCTCTGGAGATTTTCAAGACCCGCCTGGATGCAGTCCTGAGTAACGTGCTCTAGGCAATCCTGCTTTAGCAGGGGAGTTGGACTAGATGATCTCTAGAGGTCCCTTCCAACTCTGAAAACTCTGTGATTCCGTGAACATGTAGGAGTTAAACCAATGTACGGAATGTTCCCTTTTAATTATTAACGGTTCTGTATTGTATCTCAATGTTACATTTAAATATTGAATTTCCAACTGAATGAGTTTTTGTTGCCCCTGAGCTCTTCAAGGAAGCAATCAGAAGACTATACAGGCTCTTTAACATAAATAAGATAATAGTTCCTGGATTATGTGAAGGTGTTTTGTTGTTGTTTTACACTCCTCGAGGTGGATAGTAGTTGGATTTGCATAGCCTTTTCCAGAGCACACTGTACTTCTCTGTTAATCCCTAGGGCGAGTATGTGCTTTTCAAGATGAAATACCAGGTGTTGCTCTGAATTGAAGTGGTATGTCAAAATGCTGCTGAGGAAGCCTTCTCTAAAAAAGCCTGGAGGAACCCTCCTGTCTGCAACACACAGTGCAAGGCCGATTGAATGGCTGGTATTCATGGCAGTGGAGCTGTCCTTTTATGGGACTAACAAGCAGCTTTTTCTGCATCAGAGCCAGTCCCAATTTGAATAGAAGAAAGTGTTGTCCCTGTTACATCCTTTATTACAGTGTCTGAATTTTTAGTTCCACAACAGTGGATTATTTTTTCAATAAGCAGCTCAGAGCTGGCTCAGGCATTGTTTGCACAAGCAGTAGGTCAGGTACGTTAACAAAGGCAAGTTAGGAAGGAAAGCCACAATAATTATTTGCCATTCAGTCTCTGGTTTGGGGGATATCTGAGCATGTTGGTAAATTGAATTATTTCTGAGACTTGCATCTCTCTGGTGCTGAAAACACGTCTGCATCTGTTTTGACCACATCTGAAAGTACATTTTTAACAATTAACTTCCCTCTGAGTTGGTTTTGTATCCTTAGGCTTGCTCATGCCCAGGATTTCTAGGTGCAGAATGACAAAGGGTAATAGCTTTGTTTATGAAACCTGCCCATTTGGGTAAGAAGATACTGAACTGGAGGGTAATAGGAGGAGAGGAAAATGTACTGGTTTGTACACCCCTAAAACCAATTATTGGGTCTATTAGCTTATGTTTACTTTTCGAGGAAGGTAGCTGTGCATTTCAGCAAACTTCAAGACAGCAGTTAAGTTAGAAAGCCTATTCACAATGAAAAGTGCAGTAAATGCCATTTTATTTTTGGGTGCATTTTATGATAAGTAAATGCATATTTTCTGATGTTCAGTGTACTTGTTGATGCATATAGCATATAATCAGAAGAGGTTAAATTGGACTTTCAATCTGAAAAACTGTTTTTGCAACTTGTGTCAGGTGGCTCAAAGGTGCAAATTTCAGTTTGTAAACTTCCATACATCTTTTCAAAAAGAGAAATATGTTAGAATTTGAGTTGTCTGAAAATGAAGATCTTTATCATCTTCACTCATTTCTGTAGGAATTCTGAAGACATCTTTTGTGGGGGGAAGATAAGGCAGTCCTCTGGCTTGTAAGGCATATAACAATCAGAGTAAACAGGTTAGCTTTGTTTGATCGGTGGTCAAGCTCCACTACGTGTTCTCTGGTGATCTGTCTCCTCCTCTCTTCTGTGCCTGTAAAAAAGAAGGGAGGACGGCAGGAGTGCAGGACAGTTTTCATGTACTTTTCTGCTTCATATCTGCATATCATTGGGGGTCCTGGATTTTAAGGAGTTTGTGAAAAGTGAACATTAAAAAGCAAGCATATTTCTTCTCTATAATAGTGCTACTTTGGTAATACTATTAAAATAATTCAAACCTCCACATAATGTCTGAGTCCACAGGTTTCAAGAACTAGCCAGCTGTGTTCCTTTTTTTTTTTTTTTTTTGTTTCCTGGAGTTCCTTTTCACAACAACTTGCAAAACAAAATTTGGAAATAATTTAATCTCACTGAAAAAAAATTTCTGAAGTTTCCAGAGTTTTCATTACTTTGAAGAAACCCACACCGGAGGAAATAAATTGGTGTCATCAAAGTACTACATCTCAATTGAACAAGTTCATCTCTATCACATTTTGGATAATAATTTTCTCAATGGTGTTTGGTTTGGATCTTGAAATTTAAAGGGCCCTTGGTTTTCTAGGAATGTGTTCAGCACAAAGAAAGGGTATTCACTACTATAGTACAGTTTTGCTGTGAGTTGAATCCTTTCTTTTGATCTCTTAACAATTTCAAGAATGTGTAACAAGTACATAGGAATGGTGCTGTTAATCTGAGGTGTGTATTCGAATTTGAAGTTGTGTACTCTTGTCTTTCCTGGCAAACTTTACAAAGAGGTCTGAGATAGGTTTGGAAGCCTAGATCTGAAGGAGGTGAAGAGGACTTTTCACCCCTTCCAAACAATATTTTTCTACCTGTTGAAGCTATTGTGCCTGAGAAGTGGACAATTAAATGTTGTGGCGTTTTAAAATAAAAAAGTACGATTTGCAGTTAACCAAAAACCTGGTTATAACTGCAATATAGCTAGTGTCTTGTTTGCTTGTTTTATTCTTATGCTCTTTTCGGCAACCATGTTTGTGTACTGTAGGAGTTGAGATACTAGGTTAGGTATACCAGTGATCTCATTTGGTAGGGCTATTCTTGTGTTACTTGTCAGCTTCTACTTGTCCCTGCAGGTCCTGAATTGTACCTTCTTCCTTTTCAGAGGTGGCTTATCAGCTTGTTAGACACTACATGTGAAAGATTGCCTGAGGGTCCTCTAAGCATGTTAGCATTTGCTGGCAGATAAGTGAACCAGCATACAGATTGTTAAAGTAGTTTTTCATTTGCTTCCCTGAAGGCTTTTATGAAAGATGTGTACAAAAGCAATGAGAAGATGCTTTTAAAAAGCCTTCAGGTAACGATACAACTACAACTGTCTCAATACCACCAGTGTAACAGAACTCAGCTGTCTTGGACATGCAGTGTATTTGTACTGCCCTTCTAGACACGAGTGCATAGGCAGTATGAGGAAAATACATAAACATGGGGTAGCAGGATCATACCACTTCTTGGAAGCTGTTCTTTTACAGAAGTAGCAACTCAAGGTCCCGAATGATGCATTGGGGTCTGCAATTTCTGCCAGAAGGGGTTGGTTGCCCCTTTTGAATAATAACCTGTAGAGAAACTGTTCTGGTTCAACTGCCCGTAAAGCAGAGGCAGCTGTCTGAAATAACATTTTCAGGATAAGTAGAATATGGTTTCTTACAGTTAACTAGCACATATAGTAGTTAATGCAGTTGCATTTCATTTTGGTTATTTTTTTCCAGCCTTTGAAAACTTTCTGCAAAGTTCATTTGTGGGATTTTCCTACAAAATGAAAAATAAATAGAAAGGTAAGACTTTCCAATTCTAAAAATCTGCACATTAGCCAGACTTCTAAAAAATATTTTAGTGCTTGAAATTGTAGAAAATGCTTAATAAGACTTTCATTAATGCCTGGGCAGGCATCTAATCTTAAAAGACTTGATTTCTAGGAGAGGGAAGCAGGTAGTCCTCATTCACTTCTCAAGATCTCTTAGGCTCTTGTCTTTTGTGATGAGAAGTCTGTGTGACAGTTCTGCTTGTAGCCTTTATGGACTGGATGTCAAATGCCAGCTGCTGCTTCTGTGCTTTCTCACATGTATGCTTGTATTCTGCAGCAGATGTGGGTGTTGGAACGACGTGTGCTGCTGTCTGGCTAAAGGAGTCTGAAGACCTGTTTGTCCTTTAGTAGTACTAAAGACCTAATGAGAGACAGTACCTAAAATGCAGTATTAGAAGTTCCCCCCTGCCCCCAAACTCAAGATGAACTAATAAAAATATAAGCAGTGTAGGAAAGGCCGTTTTTTTTTTTTTTTTCTACATGTCCTATCAAATACAACTATATTTACTTTACAGCACACTTCTGTTGTAGGGGTTTGTAGCTTCTTCCTGACTATGTAGTGCTACTGCATTTTCTTAGCAAAGGCTTTCCATTCCTGGTACTAATTTTTTTCAGAAAGGAATTTTCTACCATAATGAAATTAATGGAAGGTAAAAAGCAGAAAATACACAAAATGGAAGAGGAGGTATTCCTCCGAGGATGCTACATGACTATAGCCAATCCTCATTTCATAGAGAAAACATCTTGCATATTTTTTCCAGCAGGAAGACTGATTAGTGTGAGGCAGTAACAAATCGTACTCTTCAGAGTCTAAATCATCCTGTGTACCATGTGGGTATTTACCCGACCTACCCCCCTCCCTGGGTATCTTCCAACATGACTTCTCAGTTTAACTCCTGCTTGTAGGAGTGGCTGTGAAATATCTATGTTTCCCCTGGTTTTATTTATAGTTGTCTATAAATACTTCCTGAAACCCAATCTCTTAAGTATCACTTAATTCTGTCATGCAAGACTTAATTACACTGATAATAAATAGACATTAGAATATTTTTAGCTAAGCATGCTGTCATGATGTTTCCTGTGCATGAAGCATATAACGACTTAAATGTCAGTATTCGAAGGCCCTCGAAAAGCTCTGAAAACAGAAGCTCGAACACTGACACAACTGAGCTCGTTTTCTTAAATATTAAGTACAACTTGATACATTATTGCTATATATGTTAATTTCAATGAAGTACTTGGGAAAAGGCCGTTTTTCTGGGGCTGGTCATAACAAGTGACAGAAGATTGTAACTGACAATTTCTTGAGACTGCACCCTGCTTAAACTGTTTGTCTCCAATCTCAGATAAGCATTCCATGGAAATAGTGTCAGAGCATGCATTAAACAGAGTATGAGTACCATCAAAAGGACTGTTTCCTTTCTAGGACCTGATCAGTAAATCCTTAAGTAAACAGCATGTAACATATTTCTCCTGTTCAAAGAGACTTGCAGGTAATCTTTTCAGCTGTTAACTCCTGCCCAAACACCACAAATGTTAGTGACTGGGTGAAACATGATCAGAATAGAACAGATTGAGTATCTGGGAGGTGTTAAGCTTAAAGGAGAGCTTAGATAATGTTCTTGGAGTCATAGGGATTTCCTATGTTACAAAAAAAAAACCCAACCAACCAAACAAACAAACAAAAAAAACCCCAAAAACAAAAACCACCAAACAAAAAAAAACCCAACACTAAAACAAACAAGAAAAAAACCTGAAAGAAACACAGCAGTAATAGTTCTGGTCTGGTTGTGACCGGATGGGCTGCAGGGAAAAAGCAATTCTTTGTAATCTGAAATATCCTTTTATGCTGCAAGTTGTCACTGCTTCAGTTTTTGATAGGCTCTTAGGGTATCTTTGGAGGAAGGTGGTTGTTCATTGGGGAGGAAGTTTCTTGCTTTTCTCCATTTAACTTGTCCAATTTTATATCTTTGTTTTAATTGTTGTTTAAAAGTCAGGAGCAAATACTTTGCTTATTCTTTATTTTAGAAGCCTAGCTTATTGGCCTTTTAATGCTCATTGCTTTGTTTGTATGCTGAACTAAATTGTATTGTATACCTGTCGCCAACACCCCTCCAATTGTACTGCTTAGAGATTTATTTATTTATTTATTTATTTATTTATTTATTTTTACTATGGTCTGAACTGGTTAAATGGTTTGTGCTGCTTATTAGCATCGCAGTTTCCTTCAGTTTGTAGCTTAACATACAAGTGAAATTCCTGTCCTTGCTCAGTTAAGATCTTGTTTGTTAGGTTTTTAACCCTGATTGTTAATTATAAGTTTGATTAAGTCTTGCAAAGAGTCTGAAACTGCAGTTGCTATTACTTCTGCTTTTTCATAACTTTATTTTAAATGGAAGATATACCTGAGTATATACTTGTCACTCTTAAAACTTCATGAAGGAAAGAGATATTTCTCAGAATTATACATTCTCCTTGTTTGCCCAGCAATGTCTTCTACAGGTGGCACGTTATGAGAAGCCCACCTCTATCTGAAGAACTTTGCTCCTGCCTTTGATGTTAATAAACATTTTACATTTGTTATATGTCTAAGTGGTTTCTAGAACCAAAGACAGACCTTTTTCTGTTCACTGATATATATTTCGTATCTTCCTCTCTCTCTTTTATCATGACTTACCTACTCCTATTTCAGGGCTCTTTGTTACTTACTTTTTTATAACAAACATCCTATGTGAACTTTACTATATTAGTACAGGCTGTATTTGCTATGTCTTATGTCATAACGTTGATCACACTTGAAATAGGTGTTATATGCTGTTTGTCTTGGTATGTTTCCAACTTCTTGACCGACTTCTGTTTTAGCTCTTTTACTATATTTGTTTTTTACTGGCAATCCATATAGGTTTTGACTTCCCAGAAAAAAAATGGTGGAGCCCAACAAGCTTCCCTCCATTCTAATGTTAAATTAGTTACTGTAGTGGCCTTAAGTTAGCCAGTCTGAGAAAAAATTATATTACCCAGCTGAGAGTTCATTATTTCCGTAGGTATTTGCAAAGCCTCAGCTGCTGTGTATAACCACAGATTTTCAAACTGAGTTTACTTTGCATATACAAGCTACTCCAGTGGGTGTCTAGAGTAGATTATAGAATCATAGAATGGTTTAGGTTGGGGAAGGGACCTTAAAGACCATCTAGTCCAACCCCGCTGCCACTGGCAGGGACGCTTTCACTAGATCTGGTTGCTCAGAGCCCCATCCAACCTGACCTTGAACACTTCCTGGGATGGGACATCCACAACTTCCCAGGGCAACCTGTTCCAGTGTCTCACCGCCCTCATCGTAAAATATTTCTTCCTTATGTCCAATCTAGATCTACCCTCTTTTAGTTTAAAAACATTGTCCCATCCTGTCACTACAGACCTTGGTAAAGTCTGTCTTCATCTTTTTTATAAGCCCCATTTATATATTGAAAGGCTGCTATAAGGT
The DNA here is from genome assembly GCF_965231255.1 of Vanellus vanellus. Classification (NCBI taxonomy): domain Eukaryota; kingdom Metazoa; phylum Chordata; class Aves; order Charadriiformes; family Charadriidae; genus Vanellus; species Vanellus vanellus. The sequence continues at coordinate 102,644,515 of NC_138906.1, forward strand.
CTCCCCAGAGCCTTCTCTTCTCCAGGCTGAACAACCCCTACTCTCTCAGCTTGTCTTCATAGCAGAGGTGCTCCAGCCCTCTGATCATCTTTGTGGCCCTCCTCTGGACCTGCTCCAACAGGTCCACATCTTTCCTGTGCTGAGGGCCCCAGAGCTGGACACAGTACTCCAGGTGGGGTCTCACCAGAGTGGAGTAGAGGGGCAGCACCACCTCCCTCGACCTGCTGGCCGTGCTGCTTTTGATGCAGCCCAGGATATGGTTGGCTTTCTGGGCTGCAAGCACACGTTGCTGGCTTATGTCCAGTTTCTCATCCACCAGTACCCCCAAGTCCTTTTCTGTAAAGCTATTCTCAATCCATTTATCCCCCAGCCTGCATTGATACTGGTGATTGTCCCAACCCAGATGCAGGACCTTGCATTTGGCCTTGCTGAACTTCATGAGGTTAAGATGACACTGGTGAGGTCGTAAGGTTAGATGACACTGGTGATGGACCTGACAAAACATCTGCTGATTCTTGCTTCGCTTATGTGGGGGGTATAAGGGGTGTCTCTTTCTGCAAAACTGATGATCCTCCCTGAAGAGAGTGCTAAAGAAGTGATAGAATTGTAAACTTCACCCATGTCTCAAATGAAAGCGTTTCTGAAAATGTTTTGTAAGACTTCATTAAAGCAACTTAAACTGTGACATCTTTGTGATTTTTATCATTTGCATACCTCTACAGTAACATATGAGATTAAAATGCCATTGATAATTTGTAAGAGACCATGGGATTCCTTTCACTCTGCAGTGTTAGTTGCATATGCGTTTTTTTTTCAGGATTGCGCAGAACATATTTAAACTTCTACTGGTATAAAGTGCTGTGGGAGGTAAACTTGCAGCCAGAACGTGCATCCAACTTGTATTATTATAGAATATTATATAGAATAACAGGCCAGTGTTATTCTATATGTTTTGTAGAAGTCAGTAACTGTATGAATGTAATATTAGGCCTTTGTTTGCATAGCATTAGGTCGCTGTTTGCTTAAAAATCAGTTGAGGAAACAAAGTTGTGACCTTCTATCAAATTGGTTTTCTTCAAGTGTTTTGGCTAGTGCTGTCTGTAGGCTTGCTGCCCGTGACTAGTCAAGAATTCGCCATCTGGGATTGTTAGATTAGCTGCTGTCAGGTATTTGATAGTTTGGTATACCTGAAGCATTTACGATGCAAGAATTCAGAAGAGCTGCATATTGCAGCTAGTTTTAATATCCATTTGATATTAATTTGAATTTCCGCTGAAGTGATGGTAATTCTCTAGAATGAACCTGATGGTGTACAGATGTTTCCTTAGTTTTCTCTTTAATAGGACTCTGTTTTCCTCCTAAAATAGTGTTTTCACTGCATGGGCACCAGGGGTTCACAGGATTTGAGGCTGAAGTTTGGTGAACCGGGGCACTCTTACAGACAAATTTGTTGTATGAATTGTAGAAAGTGGCCTACCTTTAGAGCTTGTGGCTTAGGTACAAGTTGGAGAAATAGGGCGTATATAAGGTGGCAGTGGGCAGACGATGCATTTCTGTAATGCTGTTTTGTACCAGGACAAAATATTCTTGTGTTCCCATAGCAGTTTTTTGATAGGGCAGCACTGTTTATTGGGATAGTTCTTGGCTTTTTCAGGCTCTATTTTTTTTTTTTTGTTGTGCAAAATGCTCTATAAAGTATTGACATTCTCCATTGCAAAGAGTTTAATACTTCAAAATTGACTAAACCAGCTCCTGGCATTCAAAACACCCAGTAAGGTGTTCAAAAAAACACCGCTTCCCCCCCCCCCCCCCCGAGAAGTAGGACATAGTGATACCTGAAGGGTGAATCTTGGGCATTGATCAAATTATGAAGCAGAACAGTTTCTACACTGCTTCATGCTCTGTCCTTTGATGCAGTGTGAGCATTACAGGTACAGCTTCTGTGCTCTTGTCCTACCATAGGCTTGACTGGTAGGAAAGTGTATGAGTGAAACGTGACCTATGTTTTTTTGAGGAATGGACAAAGATATCTGTGATTAAGTTGATGCGGTTGAGGTGTTCAGACACTTAAATAATTCACGTAGGTCTGAGATTCTCTCAGCAGACATTTTTGAGCCCCTGGGGATGTGGTTTGCAGTGCAGTTCTGTGGCCATTTTAAACCACACTCCTGCTGAAAGCAGCACTTCTGCCCATCCTTCCCTTTCCAGTCTGTACCTTTTCCCTTTTGCCACCAAAAGTACTCATACAGCTGTGCAATGAACTGGACTGGGCAACCAATTGTGAGGAAAACTAAACTAACAAACACCACTTTCTCCACAACTCAGGTTAAACCCACATCAGATGAATTTGCTGCAAAAAGAGAGAGGGAGTTGAGGACAGGCAGGACTATCTTTGACAACAGTGATGGCTTTTATGCTGGTTTAGGATGTTCAAAAATATAGAGTTCAACTTCTGTCCTGCATCTCGCTAAAAATGGTTGTCATAGCAAAAGTGTAAAGCTCCTATAGTGTTAGTAATACAGTTTGTATTCTATTGTATAATACAGTTCATTCTGAGTGGCAAGATTGCATGCTGTTTTCATGTTTGTTTGCCTTGGTCAAGAAGCTACTTCTGCATTACCCTTCTCTTTGGGTGGGAAAGGGATCTCTGTTAGTTTCCTTATGTTTGGTGTTCTAGGCGAATCTTTAGTCTCCTGCAGTCTGCATGAATCAGAAGGGGATCTCTGGTTGGTGTAATCCAAGAAGAAATATATCGTGCAATGTAGTACAGGGGCAGAAAAACTGATACAGGATGTGGAGTTCAGAATAAGAATGTTCTCTCAAATTGTTTTAGTGATGACTTGCATCTAAAAGACAAACTTGTTCTAAATTTTAGAAAACACATGTAATTGAGGAAGTTTAAGTTATGAATACAGTGGATATTTTGATGGGGGGGGCTGGAATACTTCAGATTATTTTTGGTTCTTTTTGTGTAAAGATTGTGCTATTGCTTGTTCTTAAAGCCTGCCCTAATCAATTGGATAAAACATCATTTAGAAAGGCTTATTTCAGTGACAGCAGCTAATGCTCCCAAATCGTAATTGATGACTGTGTTTGGTTACCTGGCAGCACCAAAACTTGGTAAGATTTCCAATGCTGGCAAACCCAAAATGACAGTGATATGTCTACTATTGGACTTTTCAACTTTTACTGTGTCTGTAGTATGAAAGCCTGTTGAGAGACCTAGAGCAGCTTATTTTAATACTGCAAATGGGGGGAAAAAAAATATCCCTCAATTCATTTGAGATGTGAGATAAGCTGAGATCACAGCAGATGAGCAAACTTAATTATACTCCATTTTTTTTTTTTCATTCTCTGAGAAGTTAAGTGATACCTCATGACTCAACACTAAATTTTATTAGAGAAGTATGCTAAAAATCCATTACTGAGTTCAGTTCAAAACTTGTCTTTAATACTAAAGTTAAATTGTCTTCTTGCACACAGTTCTAATAATAAACTCTTCTTGTTCACAGATAACTACTCTTATTAATCATAAGGATAAACCAAAGCGTTCAGACAAGACTCTGCAAGCAATTCAGCGAGTGGGCCAAGCAGTTAACCTCGCAGTTGGAAGATTTGTTACAGTAGGTGAAGCTATAGCCAATGAAAATCATGAATTGAAAGAGGAAATGAGTGTTGCTTGCATTGAGGCAAGGAGAGCAGGTATGTAGTTACTCGTGAAATTTGTAACTTGTGCTTGTGCCGTCTTTGGCACGCTTTTTTTAGTGTCAGGAATAATGTAGGAACTTTATTATTTATCTTAACCTTAATAATAAAATTTATTAGGCCTTATTACACCTAAAAAGTTTAAACTTTATCAGGCCTTAACTTAATAATAAAGTTTATCTTAAAAAGTTTTATCTTACAGTTTATCTTTAAGATAAACAGTGGACTTGAGGGCAAGTGCTTGGTTTTTATCTTTTAAATAACCTCAGAAGCCTGAGAAACTTGCGTTTTTGTGTCCTAGCCCAGTATATTTCTTGCTGAATCACTGTGCTGGCCTCAAACTTTGGGGATGCAGTTCATACTATTCTTGTGATTTTAAAAAAAAAAAAAAAAAAAATTTAGAAATTGGACATGGTACTGTAAGAAATCCTCTGAAAATCCTTCAATGATGAGTCGCAATGTCTAGATGTCTAGAGATATGCTAGTGATGAATGACTGTTTTTGTGATTTGAAGGACTACTCTAGATAAACTTCAGACTGAAAATTCCTGGTTGCTCCAGTAAACTTGGCTGCAAACAGAAATGTCCTAATTTGAAAACATTCCATTTGTTACATGAAGCATGTATTTTCTCTTCAGAGGTCCAAGTAAAAAGCTGACAAGCCAAAATTGCCAAAGTTTACATCGATAATCTCAGCTGCTAGGAGAGCAGTGCAGTCTGGATCTCTTATTTCTTGACGTGCCAGTTGTGCTGTGGTGTGGTGGGTTGACCCTGGCTGGATGCCAGGTGCCCACCAAAGCCTCTCTGTCGCTCCCCCTCCTCAGCTGGACACGGGAGAGAAAATATAACAGAAGGCTCATGGGTTGCAATAAGGACAGGAAAGTCACCCAGCAATTACCATCACAGGCAAAACCAGACTCACCTTGGGGAAATTAGTTTAATTTATTACCAATCAAATTAGAGTAGGGTAATAAGAAATAAACCCAAATCTTAAAACACCTTCCCCCCACACTTCCCTTCTTCCCGGGCTCAACTTCACTCCAGATTTTCTCCACCTACTTCCCCTGAGCGGCACAGGGGGATGGGGAATGGCAGTTGCGCTCAGTTCATCACACATTGTCTCTGCTGCTCTTTCCTCCTCAGGGGGAAGACTCTCAGTCTTCCTCTGCTCCAGTGTGTGGTCCCTCCCACAGGAGATGGTCCTCTACAAACTTTTCCAACATGAGTCCCTCCCATGGGCTGCAGTTCTTCACTAACTGTTCCAGCATGGTTCCACAGGGTGCAGTCTGTCAGGAACAGACTGCTCCTGTCCCCCTCAGAGTCACAAGTCCTGCTAGCAAACCTGCTCCAGTGCGTGCTTCTCTCTCCATGGGGCCACAGGTCCTGCCAGGAGTCTGCTCCAGCACAGGTTGTTCTCCATGGGGTCACAGCCTCCTTTGGGCTCATCCACCTGCTCCGGCATGGGGTCCTCCATGGGCTGCAGGTGGATATCTGCTCTATCATGGACTTCCATGGGCTGCAAGGGGACAGCCTGCCTCACCATAGTCTTCCCCATAGGCTGCAGAGGAATCTCTGCTCCGGCACCTGTAGCACTTCCTCCCCCTCCTTCTTCACTGACCTTGGTGTCTGCAGAGTTGTTTCTCTCACATATTTTTACTTCTCTCTTTGCTGCTGTTTTTGCACAACAGGTTTTTTGCATTCTTAACTGTGTTATCCGGAGACACTACCACCATCGCTGGTGGGCTTGGCCTTGGCCAGCGGTGGGTCCATCTTGGAGCCATCCAGCATTGGCTCTGTCGGACACAGGGGAAGCTTCCAGCAGCTTCTCACAGAAGCCACCCCTGTAACTCCACTGCTACCAAAACCTTGCCACGCAATACATGTGACCAAGTGCTTTTTCTGCCTATCAATGTATCCAGAAGGACCTCAGAGTCTAAAAATAGTCTGCAGTATTTTCTCTGGCCAAATGGTTATACTTTTTTACATTGTAATTTTTATTTCCTGTTATGCAGTAATGTGCCTCAATCTAGAGGAGTGAAGATACAGACTTTTCTGTCGAGCCACACATTTATCTTGGCATGGGTCAGTTATTCTATTGGAGAACTAACTGAAGTCTTACATGTGAAATTCAGTATATTAAACATGTTTGCTGCTGGGTTTTTGTTTGATGGGTTCTTTTTCGTGTGCCAGTATTATGTCTTTGGACTGTTAAGTGTTGGACAAGGTAAGAGAGTCCTTTGTGCAGAGAAGTTGTTATGGATAACTGTCCGCTGAATTTAGGCTCTGAATGCAGTTGCTCAACTGCCATTTTGAACAACTTTGATGTTCCCAAGCAAGCCAATAAAATCTCCTGGCCAATTACAGCCAAGAATATTAAATTGTATAAAAGAATCCCATGTTCTGATGGCATGGGCAGTAGAAAGCCCTTGCGGTTTAGGACAGAGGATGTGGTAGAGCTGTTCGTACTTCTTTTTAGCCAATAAAATGGTGCCTCAAAAAATAAAGGGACACTTTGTTAGGAGTATAAGATAGATTTCAACACTGAAGGATTTAGAACATTAGGCATCTCAGTTGCTACGAAAAGTAGGGAGTCTTTAAATCAATTGCATATCCTGCAGAGGCTTTGAAGGATGACAGATGTTGTATCTGTCTCTTGTGAAGGGTATAATCAGTGATCAGAAGTGTTTCAGACTTGTTATGACTATTTCCTTGTAATAAACCTTGTAATTTGATTGACTCAAAATAGAATCATAAAACACTGCAAAGGGTCATGTAGCAGATTTTGCCTAACATTAGTCTTGCACTGTGTCAGTGTATGCAGTGACAGTATAGTAGTGGAATGTAACTCAAAGCAGCACAGTTTTAGATGCCCATCTGTGATTTTTTTAAATTTTTTTTCCTCCAAAACTGGGAAAGACTGGTTGATTTAAAAGAGAAAACACATGTCAAGAATGACTTAGTGTCGTAACATTTTCAGTATTCTCTGCCAGTTGACTACATAGCCCTAAAGAAAGACACAGAGTAACATGGAAGCAATAAGTAGCTTTCTCCTATTTTTGCCTTGTCTTTTATTACAGAGAAGGACTAAATTAAGAAGGTTGAAAACTAACAATGTAAAATGGATAAATAGAATCACAGGATAACTTAGGTTGGAAGAGACATTTAACTCCAAGAATGGAGACTGTCCAACTTCTTGTACACCTCTTACAGTGTTTGACCACCCTTGGCAAAAGTATTTTCTCATATTTTGTCCATTGCTTTTTCTCTTATTGCCATTCACCTCTGGGATCAGTCTGTCTGTCTTCTCCATACCTGCCCATTAGGTAGGTAGTTGCAGACCACAGTAACTCTGCCATTGGCCTTTTCTTCTTGAGACAGAACAAACCTGTTTCATTCAGCCTCTCCCCTTATGTCACACGCTCCACTATGTCAGTGTTTTCTCCTGTACTAAGGAGCCCCAAACTGGACATGGTACTCCAGATGCTGTCTCACAAGTGCCAACCAGAAGGAAAGAACAATTTCTGCAGCCTGGTGGTTAATACTTCTGCTGACAACCCAGCGTGCAGCTGGCCAGCATTGCTGACTCCTGTTCAACACTCTGCCACTGGGACCATCGTGTCTTTCCCTGCAAAGGTTCTCTGTGGACAGTTGATCCCAGCCTGTACTGTTGCCTGGTGTTATCCTGGCCTAGATTCAGGACTTGGTATTGCTGCCTTTGCTGGACTCACAAACTCCTTGTCAGATCATGTTTCTGGCCTGTCCCTCTGTCTAGCAGCTCTGTCCTCCAGTGTATCAGACACTCACCCAGTTTGGTATTGTTCACACACTCAGCCCATCATTCAAAGAATAGTTTTGATGCCTTGTATCAGTCCCTAGGGGGTGCCACTTGTAACTGACCGCCTATTGGACTTCGTCCCACTCATCACCATCCCTAAGCCCAGCTGTCAGGTCCATTTTCTACCCACCTTATTGTTCACTTGTCCAGTCCGTGTCTCATGTTTTAGTTATAAGGACACTATGGGAGATCATGTCAGAGGCCTTGCTAAAAGTGAGATACATAGCATCCATTACTTCCTTTTCTAGAGATGGTGTCATCTCCTCATAGAAGGCATTCAGGTTGATAAGGGACTATTCACCCTTGCAGGTCTGTGCTGGCTCTTCCCGATTGCCTTTTTTCTGCTTCACGTGGTAATGGCTTCCAAGATGATTTTAATAATTTTCTTGGAGACTGACATGAAGCAGACTAGCCCATAATTACCCGATATTTTTTTTCTTGTTACCCTTCTTGAAGATGGGTGTGACAGTTGCCTTTCTATCATTGGAACTCTGTCCCAATTGTCACAATCTTTCAGATATGGTAGCAGAATTACAGTGACACTGAATTGATCCGTTGACACTCTCGGATGTGTCCCATAGACTTGTGTATGCCCAGCTGGCTTAAATATTTCCTAGCTCAGTCTTTTTACCATACCAGGTCTTGCTCCTCATAGCTTACTCCCCGGGCACTGTTCCTGTAGTTGCAGATCTGCAGGCAGAGGAGGAAGCCCTTGTTCTGTTGTCAGAAGGCTCAAGTTTCTAGGGCTGTCTGGAGCTTTTGACAGGCAGATGTTGCAGCTCTTTCTACATTCTCCAATTACTCTTTGTATGATTAGGTCCCTCACATATGACTTGATAATTCGTCTTCAAGAAGGTGAATCCCATGGCAAAAGAAATTGGATAATTATGTTGGGCATCCTTCCTTCGTTATCAAAAGCACTTTACGTCTATTTTAATTGTTCTCTGTGTGTTTCTACAGGATTTTATGTTGTCACATGTATTTTGAGGTCTAATGAAGAGATTGGGGTTAATCTGCTGATAAAGTTGAACAGTTCCAACTAGAGATTGGCCTGAACTGGAATGAATTGGACTGTGGAGAAGGCAATCTGTTTTCCTGTTAAATTATCTCCTTGCCTGGCAGGAGACTTGCCCTACAACTTGACTGTTAGTGTATCTGGCTGCCCTCACTGTTTGGATAATAGCCATATTTTTATAATTCTTCTTTCTTCTTCAGGCACTTCAGATATGGAACTGACTGTTTCAGATTGTACTCTGTTTATCATGTTTGTATGCTTACAGTAGAGAAACTCTCTGATTATTTGTACTGTTGCTTTTAGGACCTGGCCTGGTCCTAGCAAAAGTACTGGCAGTTTCTTGCCATAATGCACAATCTATTCGGGCAATTTAGGAACTTAAAGGATTACAGTTGTTGGAGGAGAGAAATCTATACAAACACTATGAAGCATGGAGCTCTGTGGTTTGAAGGACCATCAGGGCCAGGCCTTCTTTGTTCTATAGTGTTTGCGTGTGGTATTTCTAGAGTAATAATGCACCCTCAGATTCTTCATATGGACCTCTGGCTTTATCAGGTTTCTGAAGTATCTTGTCTGTTTAGGTGAGTTACCTTAGTTGGGGTTTTGAAGATGAGTCATAGGGGACTCGATCAAATCAAGGGGACTTGATTTTATCTTCAGGGATGATCTGCAGGTTATTTGTGGGTTGATCATCTTGTCTTGCATGCTAACAAAAAACATGTCTCAGAGCTTGCCCTGAGTTCAATCTCCCAGCAGTCCTTACGTGGTTGTGGAACAGGAAACTTCTCTATGCCTTTCCTCTATTGCACTATTACCTAGGGTGCTCCAGAAGACTTAATTGAATGTGGGCCTGTGATTTTTCTCAGACAAGGAGATCCATTTGCTGCATTGGATTGTAGAATATTTAACCGCATAAAAAAAATCAAAGTGGTCAAATAGTCCTATTTAACTATAATCCTATTAAATGTTAGTTGAATAAAAAGATGCTTATGAACTGAAAATCAGTGCTGCCTTGCCTCCTCCCCCCCACCACCCCCCCACCCCGTTTCTGACAACATACTGTTTGGTGGTTCTCCTTTGAACATAAAGTGCAGTAGTTTCCCTAATGCTTCAGTCCTATGAGTTATAAAGTTATTGTTTGGAATCTCTTTAGTCTTCATGCCTGAAGACTTCTACAGGAATAGGAAATCCATAAATGATGGGAATACTAACTTAAATTTGGAAGGTGGAGGAAAATCTGTAGCTCTTCGTTCCTTGCTGCATCCTACTCCTTCAGTGGGTTGATACTGCAAGTGTTGACACTGACTTGTCTTTTGCTATTAAAATTGGAAAAATGTCTCCCATTAATGTTTTCTCCCTCCACACTCCCCAGCTCCACCCCCTCTACCTCAAATATCTGTAGACTACTGTAAGAAAATTAATGTATGTTACAGATGGAAGAATGAGGCAGTACTGAATAATAGTCCAAATTTAAATATGGAGAGGGTGCCACCAACAGTCAGTAGAAGGAAGTGAAGTGAAATAAAAAAAGAGTTGTAGGTAGCTGTGAAATTGTTGTTTTATCCCTCAAAGGTAAAAGTTAAGAACGCTTAATGGCCCGGTATCCATTTTTGTAAGTATGAAATGTTAATTATTTATTTTTTCCCTCTAGGTGAAACAATCGCACAGCTTACAGACGTGGCAAGCTTGGATCATCCAGAATCTGATAGCCACATAACAATCTTTACAGACAAAACGGGTGTGGTAAAAGCTGCAAGGTTGTTGCTTTCTTCTGTCACAAAGGTGCTGGTGTTAGCAGACAGAATTGTTATTAAGCAAATTATAACTTCCAGAAACAAGGTATTTGTAGCTTCTTTTTTGTTTTGTTCAACTGATACCTGGAGTCAATGCAAAAGAGCGGTGCTAAATGAAGTTGTATTTTCATTTTATCTCTAGGAAAGGTGCAAAATAGGTAAAAAATGAATGTCTTATACATTTTCACCTACCAGACATCTGAAAGGGGATGTCTGTAAGTCAGGAGGAATAAAATAACAATTTTCAGTGACTTTCTACATTTTATGTGACCTGTATTGCTCTATTGATTTAGTATGCTGGAGAAGATGCTGCGTTACTGCTTATTTAACTTCAAGTTTGCTATGAGGTGGAAAGTGTGTCTGTCAGTAAAATGGCCAATAAAAGCTTCTACTTGTTAAGGGCAGGATGTTTGTACTGTCAGGATCAAGACAGGGAGAACATTATGAACGTGTCTAAGGCAGAAAGCTGTGAGGAACGCTGATAAAAGTCTGTGCTAGTGAAATGAGGCTTACAGATTAAAAGTTTCATGTTCAGTTTAACTTAGGTCTTGAAACTACTTAGCTGATTTCAATAATGTATGAAGACCCATTTAACCTAAAATGTAATCTATTTCGTGTACTGTCTTGGCTGTAGGATATTCTTCCTTTTTTTTTTCTCCGCTGACATGCTGAAACAAAAATAGAAAAAACTCATATTTGAAAAATGAGAGCCTAATAGGGCCTGGGTTTTTCCATTAGTTTTCAACTCATAATCCAATCTTTCCTCTTTTGACTTCTCATACTATCTCTTCCTTTCATAGAATCATAGAATCATAGGGTTGGAAGGGACCTCTGGAGATCTAGTCCAATCCCCCTGCCAGAGCAGGGACACCTTAGAGTAGGTTGCACAGGAACCTGTCCAGGCGGGTTTTGAATGTCTCCAGAGATGGAGACTCCACCACCTCCCTGGGCAGCCTGTTCCAGTGCTCTACCACCCTCAAGGTAAAGAAGTTCCTCCTCATGTTTAGGTGGAACTTCCTATACTCAAGTTTGTGCCCGTTACCTCTTGTCCTGTCACTGAGCACCACCAAAAAGAGCCTGGCCCCAGGCTTTGTCCCACTTTGTTTTCCAGACATGCTGGTTTCTATTTTGCAGCTTCTAGATCCAAGACACTTAGCTGAGTCCAGGATTCAAAAACTACAGCAATACCTGCTTCACTCTGGCTTTAGACTTAGCAGTGCTCTTTGCAGTCTTAGTGCTCCCTTCTTCTCCCTGTGGTTGGTGAAGGTGGCAGCAGTTTTATCAATATTAATTTGCTGAAATTACTTCTAGCTTTGGTCTTTTCTTGCACTGGAGACCAGAATGGTGCATCTAATACCTTTTGTTGCCTTTCCTGAGCTTTTCTCCTGAGCTTTTTTCCTGCCCTTGTCTGCAACCATGCCGTGATCTGAATTAATTTACCTTTCCAAAAATGGCTGGTGTTAACACAGATTTAGGCTACAGAGCAACTGTGCAAGTGCTCCTGTCATGAAGGGATAAGGAGGGATTTATCCTTTCAGCAGTAGGGCATGACAGTCTTAAATATATATGAAATTATTGTCCTATATGCAGAGGTGCAACTATAGTAAGCATATGTGCAGAATTTAATTTTGAAGTTATTTAAAATGAAGTCTCATTTTCCAGAGTAAGTGTGTCTGTCTGTTTGCCAGAGTCACCCTACTCTTTGTGGTCTTTTGAGTTTTACTGCTTTCTTCTTTCTATGCATATTCTACACATATTTGAGAATGTTGCCTTCTGTTTATGATATTGATAGAGCAATTTGCATTTCTAGGACCAAATTAAACAAATGATGATGTCTTATACAGGCATACCCTGGTATTTATAGAGTACACTCCTGAAAAGTGTGTCAGACACTGGTACGATGGATAGCAAAGCAGTTCTTCCTGTAAGAAGTGTGGTAGAGGAATGTGGGATGTGGCCAGGGACTTACGAAGTGCACACAAATACTCAGAGGCAGTGGAGTATAATATGGCATAGAGGATGGAAAGGCAGGAGCAGGATCATCAGTACTGCCAACTGGATCAGATGCAGGCTGTTTGGAATGAGTCACTGCTCCAGAAGATTTCAGCTGCTTTTTCATCTTAGAGACTAAATGCTCAGTGTTAAACTTTTAGTGCCAGTTTGCTTGCTGCCTCTTTCTGAATGCCTTAATTTTCATTGTCATAACCATCTTCCTCATATGAATCAAGAGTACTTAAGTCAACCAAGGGCAAAGGACAGAAAAAGAGCATAGTGGCTGTACATCCGATCTCGTAGACTGATGAAGTGATTGAGATCTTCTGGAATGGTGATCTGCTCCAGAACCTAACCTCTGGTTGATGATCCAGATGATACTATTCCTGCTTCTGCATCCTCTGCACCATATATACCATCCCTGTGTTCTTAGATTGTGTGCATTTTATAAGTCCCTGCCCACATTTTTCCTATCTTGCAAAATTTGTTTCACTGTCCATCAGACTTAGTCACTGCATCAGTGAGCTTAACGTCTTGCTCCACTTACTGTCCCCAGTCAGGTTAGGAGTGCCAGAACAATGAATAGGGAAGTGACAGATAGGGGGGGTGTTTCTGCACTATGCAGATTGGATCAAAATATGGATGTGCCCTGAAGTGATGTCAGCCTATGACTGCTGTCTGAAAGGTGACATTCATAGTGCAGCAGTGGCTGTGTAATACTAAGTTCTAATTTAGATATTATAGGAATTTAAAGCTTTTTTATACATATTTTTAAACTTGTATTTGAAAATGTACATTTTAACTACTGTCTGTGTGTTTCATGTTGAAGAAAGTTTAAAATGAAAAATTACAAAGACATCACAGGTATTTTGTATTTTAACAGCTTTTTGAATATGCTTTAGACAAATTTAGAGCTGCCTGAATGGTTTGTTCCTGCATGTAGTTTCTTGGAATGTCAGCTCTGCCTGGAATGTCTAGAATTGTTAGGTGTAATGGAAATGTGTGTGCTTTCACTGAAATATTTATTTGACAAGAGATTGGTCATGACAGAAACATTGCTCTAGGGTAACTGTAACAGAGTTGCTTGCAACCAAGACCACACTCATGAAGTACTATACTTCCTTAAATGGAGAATGATGGAGCATAATCACTATTATTTTTTTATCCACTCTTAGAAGAGAAAGTTGGACTTCAACTGGTATGTTTTATTCTTTCTCCATATTCCCTTTTCTACATCCTCACTTTCCCAGTCCTGTGGTTCTCTGCTGCTTCCGCTCTTGTACCTCTATTTTCAGATCTTCGTCTTTGTGCAGCTTCCTTCTAAGTCCTTTATACCCCAGCCTTGCTCATGCATCAACACCTGAATCATGGAAGTTCCTGTTTCTGCAGCCTTTGTGGAACTTGCTGCATAACTTAAGATACTCAGACAGATACTGCAGTGATAAAGCAGTCACAGGATCTAGTGGAACATTTGCTTTACATAGATTATAAGACTGAGGACCTGTTCTATTACAAAAGAATGGGTCTTCCAGGATGGTTTACTTGGGTTGCAGAGAGGGGGTAGTTTGTCATAATCAAGTATGTAGAGTGCTTTTTTAGTTGGGGGGAAGATACTTTTGGCATAGGAAAGGAAAAATAAGTTGACATTTCTCCCTTTCAAGTACAGTTTGTAAAATTTTCATGTGGTTTCTTATCTCCAGTCACAGTAAAGAACTGCTTTGACTATCTTTCCTTCTGAAGATATTTAGTGGATTTGAAAGATCGCTTTGGGATGAGCAACTGTACCTCTAACCTGAAAAACCCTAATGTTAATCTTTGTTGTAAACCATACTGTAGTGACTTCAGCAGGATAGCTTCAGTAATTTATAAGCTATATGATAATTTTTGCTGAATATTTTAAAAAAATGCTGATTTCACATATTTTTATATATCTTGAGTAAGAGCTTGGTGCAACTTGGGTTCATTTACTTTGTTTTATACAGAGATAAAAATCTTCAGAGTTAGAGTAAGTTGTTATGGAAAGTATAATACCATATATTAACTAATTTCTAACTTTTTTTGTTTTGAGGAATGTGGTTGCTTTTTTTTAATGCACACAACCATTAAAACACTTGTCTGAGTGCAACTGTGATTTTAGACTTTGAAAGTTATGCATATGAAATTGAACTTTGAAACTGAGAGTTACAACATAGGGATATAAACTGTAGATTAATTTCAAGTACTTATGTTTTTAAAATTAATATGACAGTAAAATTTCTTCTAAATTTAGACACTGAATCCTGTAATACCATTACTCTTAATATTGGGATAAGTAAGGAAAATGTTTTTTGAGGGTTGACAACAAATGACGCATTTTGAATGAAGCATGATTGTTAATTTAGACTTATTTCCAACTGTTGAGTTCTTAATGCTTAAATAGTGACAAAATATATACATTTTAAACAACATGATTTAGAAGTGTCTGCAAATAATAATATTCCTAGTTTAGTAATAGTATTTTCTGTTTATCATCTTGATAATCTACAGTATTTTCCGTTATCTTGCAGGTTCTTGCAACGATGGAACAACTAGAAAAAGTCAATAGTTTCCAGGAGTTTGTACAAATATTCAGCCAGTTTGGAAATGAAATGGTAGAGTTTGCCCATTTAACTGGAGATCGGCAAAATGTAAGTATTAATGAAAAGCTGTGAGAGATGTAAGGTATCATTTTCATCTGATTCGCTGGAAGATGTGGGTTCTTCTGGGATGATTAACTATTACAAAACATAAATGATTGCTGTTGTCCTGTCTCTGAAACCTAGCTACTTCTCCTTGCTCCATCCAAAGGACATCTTATTTTAAAGCTCAGCCTGAGAAATATCACTGTGGTGTTTGATCTGCATATCTTCCAGAACCCTGGATGCATGTTATTTGAGATGTCCTTTGACTTCAATCACGGTCTTTTGGCTCTAACTTTTCTGGCTTATTACTCTGGTAGAGAATTTCTGTTGTTACTTGACAGAAATGTTTGATATTTGCGCACAGTGAAGGGATTTGAAAGCAGTGTAATAATTTTAGAAAACTCCAAACGTGAATTCTTTAGATCCTAATAAAGCATTTGCCCATATTTTTTATTATTATTGAATATTTTTCTAGGTTTAGGTCAAAACCTTCTTACATTGTGGTAATGTTTTTTTACTTCTCGCATGCAGCTACTCCTCGAAGCCTTTCATTCACACAGAAAGCTCTTTGCTGCTACTTCCATGTACATAAAAGGTTTGCTGAGGCTTAAGACTTCTGCTGTGAGCTCAGTTGCTTCCCCTTGGCAATCAAATCCTCCGTTCAGAACTGAACCAGGGTCTCATACAGAGATACAGAGTCCCTAATATCCAGCAAAATTCAGAATTCAGTTTGCATAAATAATTGGCCAACCTCATGCATATAGAAGTAGGTTTTGGTGATATGGTGGAGCATCCTTCAGATAAAACATATGACAACTTTGCTAAAAAAAATAACCCACTCTTTTTACTGTTGATGTGTTCCAAGTTTGCTAACTACATGCTCAGAATCAAATAATCAGTTCTGGAAAAGCTACATGTAATTAAAGGAAATACCTGCTTGGAAAGAAAATCTCTTTATTTTTCCCTGAAGTATTCATAGCAGTTGTTCCTTGAAAAGAGAAGGGTGCATTACTACTACATACTCTTTTCAGCTGTTTTTGGTTTTCAATGTTAACTGGTCTTTGACTCTCTTCTCCTTGCCTACTTGATTCTTTTAGGAGAGTGTTTCATTAGTATTTTTAAATTGTGTCAGTGACATGCTCACTTTACAGCCTGAAGGCTGCTATGTGGCATTGTTAGTTTTATTGGGTGGAAACATCCCTCAAAGTATTTTTCCTTGGTATAATTATAATAAGTATGCCAGAAATTCTTGAGTGTGGTCAGATACATCAGAATGTAATGTCAGAATTTCAGAAATGAGCTGTTTGTTTGTTTGTTTGTTTTTTTAAATGTGGTGATTTTGATCTTAAAGGTTTTCTGTAGTTGCTATGTGAAATTTTTATTAAAATGTCAGAAGGCTGCAGCTGTGATTTATCCAGGTGTTTTTCCTGATCTAGGGTAAATTAGGATTAATTCCATCTTGTGAACTGTTCACTTTTCAGCTGGTCCCATTCAGCTGACTGTTTAACACTCAAATAGCACTCAGCTATCTTCGCTACTGTTGAAAAGATCTTAGTTGTAGCTTTGTAAGTACTTCCTCTTGTTAGACTCGTTTACGTGTTGAGGGATTCATGTCTTGCCCTCTTCCCTCCCTCCCACCCCCGTCCCAATTTGGACTCTAAATTTTTCCCTTTTGATGAACTTTTCTGGTGGTATAGTTCAGTTTTGCAGGTATATCCCTCTTCCTGGAGAGTTCTTGAAAAGTTTCTGTACACAATGCCTTTCTACAGAGAAATTGCTTTTTTAGCCTGGTAAAACATACTTTATTACTCAGCCTTACCCTCTCCCCTATTTCAGACAATTTTTTTTAGTCAGGTCTATTTTTTCCCCTCATTTTCCTGTTTTATGAATAATGCTATATGACAAAGATAGCAAAATTAGTGACAGTTTACCTAACATGCTTTGTGTCTCCGAGATCTTCCTTCTTTGAAATCTTGATTGAATAGAGCCAAGAATAAATGCATAAATTAAAATCTGTCTGAAAATCAAGTTCTAGATCATGAGTTAGGCTGAAAATAGCAGTTGTCAGACATAAAGAAGCTTTCTCACAACTTATCCATCTGCAAGAGAGTTTTCTTTTTCCAGTCTCACAAGCAGTTAACATTTTAGACATTGTGTAATAGTCATGCCATTTTTTCTTTTGATGTTTAGGATTTGAAGGATGAGAAGAAAAAGGCTAGAATGGCAGCATCTAGGGCTGTTCTTGAGAAGTGCACCATGATGCTCCTGACTGCTTCAAAGGTGAGTGAGCATGTGTGCACTTACACAACTTGCATAAATCACAGAGTGTGGCATTTAGCAGGATAGCTGACTCTTCTTTCTCAGCCCCACTTTAAACTTCATGCCAAAGGATGTAAGAGTAAAGAATAAGTAGAGGAAAATCTTTATATTCTGAGTAACGCTATGAGTTCTACGTAACACATTAGCAGTTTAACAGAAAGGATTTATCATATTCTAACACAATCTTTAGACTTGCCTTAGCAGGAAGCATTCATTATGCTATACTGCACATGTGCTCCATCATAATACTTACTTTGTTTTCTTTAAAAAGACTTGTCTGAGGCATCCAGACTGTGAATCTGCTCGTATAAACAAAGATGGAGTTTTTCATCGCATGAGATTAGCTTTGGAACAGGTAATAGAAATTGTAACTGACTCTCGACCAAATGGAGAAAATGAAATGGCCCCTATCAGCATATATTCTGGCATCAAAGAATTCAAGGTAAGAATAGAAATGGTATTGTTTTCTACAGCCTAATAAGTTACCTCAAAACTAGAATTTTGGGGAAAAAAAAAAAAATTAAGTTCCAAATGATGGAGCTGCATCTTTTCGGCAGTGTAATTTAAATAACTCTTAGAGAATCTGACAAGAGGTGATTAGAATTTCATTATCATTGCCAAAGTACACTTTCTGATACTTGCCCATCTCCTCCTGAATTGGAATGCATTCAGAACTCTAATGTTTTGTTGAGGTGATGCCTTGAACAGTAAATAAACTTAAGTATCATGATACCAGTCAGAACCTCATTAAAATACTTGTGGTTGAAGAGTTCTTGCTTCATAATTGGTAGTATTTTTAATACTGCACACAAATTATTCATCCAAACGTATAAAAGAGCAAACTGTCATTCAAAGGAAATGTCATGAATTGAAATTGTATCTTGTAGCGCAGTCTATTTTTCCTGATAAAGGATTATCTAAATTTCATGCTCAGTTAAGAAGAGTTAATGAACAACCATGTCTTACTTACTTTTTTTTAAATTATTATTATTTATTTATCTATCCTCTCCCTCCCCTTAGAATTTGGTTAAAATTTTTGTGAAGTGCCTCAAAGTATTCAATTTGCTACATGTAAATTTTTAGAAGAATACTCAAAATAGATGATATGGATGTGGAAAAACTTTTAAAGAGCAAACAAAATCTGAATACACAATTAATTTCTGAAACTTACTGAACTTAACTTTATTGACAGCAGGAGAACAGTAATGTATTTGCTGTTACTTCTGATGAGTCACCAGTAATTTGCTGATGGTATTATTACCAAAAACCCCAAAGCCTAAACCTGATGTCTGCATACAGACAAATTGTTGGATTACTTTGAAAATAAGTGGGGGGAAAAAAAAAAGCATTGAAGAGAAAAATAAAATGTAAATTGATGTGTCTGATTTCTGTATTTGCATCACAACTGTATAACCACATAAGTTCTCAAGGAACTGATATGTTTCTTTTTCAGAATAAGGTGGAGGGTCTTCGTGAGAATCTTTATTTTCTCTCAAAAGAGAACCTTTCAACAATGCTGGAAGTTATCCTGGAACATACGGAGGACTTCACAGACTCTGCCTATACCAGTCATGAGCACCGAGAACACATTTTGGAGCTGTCTAAACAGGCTAAAATGGAACTAGAGCAGCTGGTTTCAGTGTGGATGCAAGCTGTAAGAGCTTTTTAGCAAAGTAAATCTTTTCACCTCTACTTTGGAAAGACATTTTCAATGCAGTGTTTCTTCTGGTCTAGGAAGAGAGAACTATGTGTATTACTCACAGTGAGAGCTGATCAAAGAAGTCAGTTTGTTCTGTGCTTCTGCAGCTTCAATATGTTCTATCTTCCCTCTTCCCCAGTGGTATTGGTTCACTGATTCTTTGATGGCTAAATTAGGCTACTAATGGTGGTAGCCTAATTTTAATGAAGCTCTAAGTGGAAATAAGGCCAGTGGAAGTATCATTATAGAGTCTTAAACAGTTAGGTCTTTTGGTTGAGTAGTTTGGAGACTTTGATTGTCTTGATCCAATGGCAGTGACCAAAGTTTTTGTTTCTTATTTTCAACAGAGTATTGAAAACAAGCTATTGAAAAGGGAAATATTCTAAAAAATTGACTTTTTTTTTTAATCTTGTGGAGAGAGGAGAGAGACACTAGAACTTCCAGGGGATTTTTGTTTGTCCTTTTTACAAGATTTAAATGATGGTAGTTTTCCTTTTTAGAAAAGCAGCATGTTAAGCTTCCTTCTGTCATTTGTCTTATGTTGTTCCATGAAGATGATACAAGATACGTGCAAAAAGGGGAGGAAGAGCAGAGATGGAAATGCAGTTTCTGATGTTGACTTGCTTTCAGTCTTGTTCCTGTGGAAATGCATAGCACAAAATCTTACCAACACTCTGAAATATGGCAGATGTATACTAGTATAGGATACTTATTTAACTGAATATATTACTTATGAGAAAGCATTTTTATTCAGTATATATAACCAGTATAGGTTAGGGGCGGACCTGCTGGAAAGTAGCTCGGAGGAGAAGGATCTGGGGGTCCTAGTAGACAGTAAATTATCCATGACCCAGCAATGTGCCCTTGTTGCCAAAAAGGCCAATGGAATCCTGGGCTGCATAGGGAAGAGCGTGACCAGTAGGTCGAGGGAGGTCATTCTCCCCCTCTACTCTGCACTGGTGAGGCCACAACTGGAATACTATGTCCAGTTTTGGGCTCCCCAGTTCAAGAGGGACAGGGAACTGCTGGAGCGAGTCCAGCAAAGGGCAACTAAGATGATTGAGGGCTTGGAGCATCTCCCTTATGAGGAAAGGCTGAAAGAGCTGGGACTCTTTAGCCTGGAGAAGAGAAGGCTGAGGGGAGACTTTATTAATGCATACAAGTATCTAAAGGGTGGGTTGAAGGTGGATGGAGCCAGGCTCTTTTCAATGGTTCCCAATGACAGGACGAGGGGTAATGGGCACAAGTTAGAACATAGGAAGTTCCGTTCAAATACACGGAAAAACTTCTTTACGGTGAGGGTGACAGAGCACTGGAACAGGCTGCCCAGGGAGGTTGTGGAGTCCCCTTCTCTGGAGATTTTCAAGACCCGCCTGGATGCAGTCCTGAGTAATGTGCTCTAGGCAATCCTGCTTTAGCAGGGGAGTTGGACTAGATGATCTCTAGAGGTCCCTTCCAACTCTGAAAACTCTGTGATTCTGTGATTCCTTTTCTCCTCTTTGAATCAGATGCTGCAGTCAGGTGTTCTTAATGCAGTAGTGCAGTTGGAAGAGCATATAAGTCTTATTGATAATAAAGACTGTTGTTATTACAAAGGCGACACATAAAGAATATTAATTGCATAGAATCCCATAACTACCAGAAACTAAAACTGTGTTTAGCTTCACGTTGGTGGTTAGCCCTGGTAGGTAGCTGTGTAAGCACTGCTGAGCAATAGCTAACACATCCCTGTGTTATCAACACTGGTTTTATCACAAATCCAAAACAGCACTGTGGCAGATATTATGAAGAAAATAATTCTCTCCCAGGCAAAACCAGTACACTTGTGTATTTCTAAGCTCTATTACTAGTGGAAACTGATCACCTCTAGATAATTTACATGCTACATTTCAAGTGATAGAAATGAGATTCTGGTGTAAGACTATGCATATATATGTTCTGTGAAAAAACTTTGGCGTGCAAATTTGTGCTTATGCATTGAGTATTTTGGGGATACATGAACTGGGCGATATGTAGAGCTTTTACGGTACCCAGTTATAGAATCATAGAATTTTCTAGGTTGGAAGGGACCTTTAAAATCATTGAGTCCAACCATCAACCTAACACTGCCAAAACCACTGCTAAACCATGTCCCTAAGCACCACATCTACATGTCTTTTAAATACCTCAAGGGATGGTGATTCCACTGCTTCCCTGGGCAGCCTGTTCCAATGCTTGACAACCCTTTCGGTGAAGAAATTGTACCTAATACCCAATCTAAACCTCCCCAGTGTAACTTGCCATTTCCTCTTGTCCAATTGCTTGTTACTTGGGAGAAGAGACTGACCCCCACCTCACTACAACCTCCTTTCAGGTAGCTATAGAGAGCGATGAATGAGGTCTGCCCTCAGCCTCTTTTTCTCCAGGCTAAACAACCCCAGTTTCCTCAGCTGTTCCTCATATGACTTGTCCTCCAGACTCCTCACCAGCTTTGTTGCCCTTCTCTGGACACGTTCTAGCACCTCAATGTCTCTCTTGTAGTGAGGCACCCAAAACTGAACACGGGATTTGAGGTGGGACCTTACCAGTGCCGAGTACAGGGGGACAATCATTTCCCTAGTCCGGTTCACCACACTATTCCTGATACAAGCCGGTATCTTACTGGCTTTCATGGCCACCTGGGAACACTGCTGGCTCATATTCAGCCTGCTGTCAACCAACAGCCCCAGGTCCTTTTCCACCAGGCAGCTTTACAGCCATTCTTCCCCAAGCCTGTCACACTGCTTGGGGTTGTTGTGACCCAGGTGCAGGATGCCGCACTTGGCCTTGTTGAACCTCATACTATTGGCCTCAGCCCGTCGATCCAGCCTGTCCACATCCCTCTGTAGGGCCATCCTACTCTCAAGCAGGTCAACGCTCTCCACTCACAATACTTCCATTTAACAAGCAGAGTAACTGTGAGTCTTCAGTAAAGAGTGTATTTTAAAACAGAAGTGTACTGTAACCTAGTTCAGGTCTAAATTAGACTGACATCACTGATCTGCTCTTGTTTGTATAATTGTAAGTTAATGAAAACTAGCTGGAGCACGACGGATAAGCTGTTGATTGAATCTTAAATGTTTCTGAAATCTTTCCTGTGCATGTTCAAGTTCATAAGATCACAAGCTACTGTCATGTTTGTTTTCTTTTAACCTCATTTTGGCTAGGCAATTACTTCACTTGTGTTTAAGAGGAAAAAAAAAAAAAAGAAAAAAGTTGCACATAGAAGGAACAAAAATGTGCACATTAAGTAAAAGAAATAAAAAGGACAGTCTAGTGAGTGTAAAACATGGTCCTTGTGTTAAAAGTGATGATCTTTAAGGTCCCTTCCAACCTAAACCATTCTATGATTCTGTGATTTTGTGATGTTACACTTTTACACAAATTACTTAAAAGGAAAACATTAAATTTGAGGGACGGGTAGCTTTGAGACTTAGAACAGATAAGAATACCTGAGAAAATTATCATATTGGCTTGGGTGGATTTTTTTTCCTTTAAGTAAAATGGAGGGTGTGCGTGTCTATACCTCCATACATTTTGTGTGTATGTTTATGTTAACTCTTTTCACAGTGTATGTTTCTTAACATTTGGGTTTTTCCATAGATAGGTGCTATTTGCATAAGTGGGAGCTCTGTCTTGAAGCTACCTCAACAAAATGTTGTTAGCAACTGTACTCGTTTAAATCAGACAATGATCTAAAGACTTACAAGGGTGTTTTAAGTAACCTTTTTGTAATTCAATGTAGAACATTTGGTATAATGTTTAGGTACCGCTACTTTAGAATTGTGTTTATATTTAAAAAAAAAAACAGGCCTTAAACTGTTGCTCTGCTTCAGGATACTTGGACAGAAGATTTTTGGAAGTTGTTCCTGAAAAAAGCTCAGTGAGATTCAGAAATAAATTCCTGTTGAACAGAAAGAGTCAATTAGTTTGCATCACTATTACTTTTAGATTTGATTTGGTGATAAATGTTTCTGTAAAAGAATTTTTCAAGTAAAATATACACAGGATGTGCAAATGAAAACATTACATCTAGAGAGAAAAGACTGTCTTCTAAAGCAAGTTGAAGTAATGACACATCACGTGAAGGTGGGATTTGCTGGATTTTTTGTGTAATGTTTTGTTGGCTTCTTTTGTTGGCTTCTTTCTTTGGCTTGTAGCAAAACCAGAAGACAAAGGATCTCATGGAAGACTTAGAAGTAGCCATTTTAAAAACATGCCAGTGCATGAATGAACTTAAAAGAGAGGTAAGTTGAGTTTAAGCAAGCATAAAGTGAATAAAAGCTTGAATATCTTACTTGTTTTATGTGAAGTTGTAAAACAGGATCTTGTATCCAAAAAGGCTAGTATCTATTTATAGACGAGAGTAGCTAAATCAAAATTACATTAGTCATTTTCTGTGCCCTTACTTAGAACTGATTAGAAATCTGGAGGATACATTGTCTTTTTGCTAACTCTTGACAACAATGAAAAAAAAAAAAAGAGAAACGTTTGGAAATAAGTACTGTGTATATAATCGTTACTTGAAATGTAAAAGCTAATCTTTCCTTGGATGCATGCATCACTGTTTTAAATACTTTTTCTTGTTAGCATGTGCTTAAATGAGTAAATTACATTTACTGTTTGTTTCTACATAACCTGTTCTGTTGATTTCTATAGCAGAAATATGTTATGACAGTGCCTTATGCCCATTTTTTTTTCTAGATAGTTGGCAGCCATGTATGTGCTTGTTGTAAAACATTATTGTCCGAAATGCAAGCATGCTGGGTGTCAACTTAAATAGACGTCCGAGATAGCTGTCTCATTTGGTACGTGGGATGGGCTGCGCTTGCTGCTCAGGGTCCTTTTCCCCACATTCTAATGGATAGCATTGGCGCCTTGTCTGTTCCACAGATTTGAGCCGAATACAGAATTACTGGTTTCTGGCAGCTTCTGAAATATTTGCAAAGCATTCAGAGATCTTTTCAACTGCTTCATATTATTGTTCCATTAAACAGATGGGAAAATGAAGACTAAGGACAGAGAGGGTTTCAATATTAGGTGACAGAGCAGTGCAGAGATGTTAGGGAAGTATGGTGAACTTGCTCAGACTGAGCTCTCAGCTGCTGCAACTGGAAAAACTCGAGTGCTCAAAAAATCATGCTGTGTATTTTTTAATAGAGGCAAAATGAGAAATTAAGTCTTTGGGATTATAATTACTGCAGCTGTGCTGAAGATTTGAACAGTGCTTTGAAGCAGTGCATTGGGCCCCTGGAAGATGGAGGATACATAATTTGTATGTATTTGGTCACCATTATGTAGGAAGTCAGTAGCAGAGCTTTTCCAGAGTGACATTCAGCTGCTTTAACTGTAAGATCATGCTTTTTGAGTATCATCACTCCCGGTGCTGAATGAGGAGGAAGGGTTCCCAGTGAGAATAGTATGCGCCTATGTAATTCCACAGATCACAAAGTCAAAGGTGGCTGGAATATAGTATGTTGAAGAAATTGTTAATAGCTTGTATTTTCTTGCAGCTCCATAAATGTAAGTCATACCATATTGTCCTGCCCACGGGTTTTTCTTTATTAAAACGTCATGCGACAAAAACTATACATTGTCATGTGACAATACCAGAAAATTACCTTCTGTAAGCCAGCTAACAGGGGTGGCAAAAGGGGTACCTGTGCCCTGTGGTGTAGCTCCATCTTAAAAGCAACACAGGTGAAAACATAGTACACTGTTCCAGAAATTGTGAAGCAAATTGAGTGGGTTTGGATTTCTAAACTAACAAATTCTAAGTTCTGTATGAACTGCTTTGGTGACCTGTAGAGTATGAAAGCTTGCTTAGTAAGACTTTTTTTTTTAAATGCACAGGATTCATGCTACTTAGAGAAGTAAATTGAGAGTATTGGGTCATTTTCCTTATTCTGTATGTAATGATTGGATTGATCCCAGAGTAGCTATGTTTCTGTACATGGCTGAGGAGGACTGTCCTGTCAGTCTGACTATGGGTGCAGTGTATCAGTCAGCAACCAGGGTCTCTGTTGGTGAAATTTAAGTATTGTGACTCTAATTAAAGTGTTTTTGAGAGCCTGGATGGCTTAGAACACAAGACAGCCTTGTTAAAAGTGGTTCTTGCCCATCTCTGTCACTTTATGGAAGATATAAAAGGTACGTTTCTTCCTTGAGGTGATTTTCCCGCTAATGATCAGAGACAGCATTAAGTAGAAGTAAATTTCTTTTTTAGATCAGGATGAAAAGAATCTCTAATGAAAATGTAATCTCTATGTAGCCTATATATAAATGAGAATTGCCAGTTCCTACTGTAACATTACACGCCTTGCAGATATCCTTTCTTCGGAGCTATTTCTGAGATTAGTGGTTTGTACTAATTTTAATGGCATGCAAGCAATGCTATATAAATAGTTTATAACTGATTGTCATAGCTTTTTTTTGTCTCTAAAAAAACAATCGCAGCAGGTTTTGAAGCAACAATGCAGGTTTCTTGCATGAAATAAAAAAAAAAAAACCAACAAAAAAAAAACCAAAAAACCCCTTTAATTCTGGACTGCACAGGAATTACTGCTGGGGAACGGGGTAAAAATAGGTAGAGTCCAGTGGAATAAAACCTCAATATATCCTAGTAAACATTCTCTTCTGTACCGTATCAAGGCCCACCAGTGTCACAATTTCAAGCTCATTGCATTCATAAGAAATTGAAAAATAACTTTCCTCTTGAACAAGTTTGTTGTATATTCATTGCTGTCCAGCAAAGTGAGCGTAATATTACAAGACTCATAATAGTCTTAAGAGCATAAGAATGGTTTGCTGTTTCTAAAGAGGTTGCTATTTTGTTTTTACCATTGTTTTTAAAATGGGACTGATTAGAAGGCATAGGTAAAACTACTATGACTAGACAGTAGAACTAGCAGCAGCTGTCACTTACATCTGTTGTTGAGCAGTCCTTCACAGCACAATTTCAGCAGATCCATGGATGTGAAAGGATGTCTGGATTTAGGGATATGTTTCAAGGGGAAGCCTCTCGTGCTGGTAGGGAGTGTCAAGAGAGTGTTTGAGACTTCTCCAAGGCCCATCTCTAGCTTCAATCTCTTTGCAGAAAAGATGCTTTTTATTTTTCCTAAGGCTGTGTTCCAAGCTGATTATATTCAAGCTTTTCTTTGCATCACTAAGAATTCAATTTATTTATAGGAACTTAATTTCTAATAGACTGTAAATTCAGATGCTGTGTGGCTTTAGTCTGATTCACAGTTTAATGTGGGTCCTTCATGAGAAGTAGAGCGCCCATTGTCCCATGCTTGTACTGAAGTTGATGCCCCAACAAATTCATGCACCTGTTTTTTTCCCAGCTGTAACATTATCAGAAAGCAGCAGTGTGATAACTTCGTGTCCTGATTTTACCCAGCTGCTCTTTTGTTTTTCTCCATATTTGGTTGCGGGGTGGATTGCTTTTTTTTTTTTTTTTTTGGAGTGCAGTGGATTTTATCTTTATACTTTGAATAGTAATTGAAGAATTAAAGCCCCAGATAATATGCAGGCAGTATACGAGCTTTCATGGCAGTAAATTTTTTGCTTCTTAGAGAAATCAATCCGTCTCTTAAGTTTATTTGACGTGGTACTGGATGATTTTTTTTGCCTTCCAAGATTTATCTCTCCTCCTTCTTTTAATGCTACTCAAGGTCCACAGTGCAGCAACATCTTTGGCAGCAGATCTGCTAAAATACCATACGGATCATATGGTTCTCAAAGCATTAAAAATCACAGGAGTAGAAGGAAATCTTGAAGCTGTAGCAGAATATACTTGCAAGCTATCAGAGCAGAAAGAACAACTTGTTGAGGTGAGTTCATGGCTACTTTCATTTTGTAAGGCACTTAGAAAATGAGTGGCTGGATTTGTCTTAATCTGTTCTTTACGACGGCTTTGGTCTGTGTTTATGTAATTTTTATTTTGTTTTCCTAGTATACTGTTGAATTTTGTATTGTTCTTGGTAGGGTCTGAGCTAGAGGTGTCACTGTGGCATACAGTTGTTGTAGAAGGGATGTACAGTTGAACCCAATTCTCCTGGATCTAGACTCAATCTGTATGTATATATGGGGACTAAAAGATTCATTAAAAAATAGGTTTGTAGATCCAAGTAGTGGTGGTAGCCTTTGTCTTTCAAGCAGTAGGCGTCCAGCAACATTCTAAGAATGCTGGGAATGTAAGGTTAAGTTTCTTAATGCGCTAACTTGACCGTTTTGAAGATCTTGTGTAGTTTTTATCAGTCAAGAGGGCCACTGAAAGTCTTTTCTCCTTGGTGAAAAGCAGTGTGTATGTTTCATGTACTAATACATTCATGGTTTCATATGGTAGTATTCACACATGTGAACAAACAGAACTTCCAAGACTACTGAGAGATCATGGCTCTTAGTAGTGCTTGTGGAGACCATGTCTGCCATGCGTACCTTGTTGCTCTCTCGTCTGACAGATGAGCAGAAGTAGCTGTACCAGTAGGAAACACACAAAGATAAATCACTTTGATCTGGAACATGGTGATGCCAGAAGCTATACTTGCATGGCATCTAATATTAATTTCTAAAATATTCTGATGTCATCTGGGGCTTGAGGATTCATCCTAGAAGCATGAATATGCAGAAGTAGCACCCTTGAACTTGTGGGACTGGCAAATCAAAGCTGTGGATTTTTAATTTTGGCTTTAATGTCCCCTTTTTCTATGACTAATTAGCGTGCCATTAAGATCCTAGTTTTTTTTCAGGCATAACCATGAGATTAAATAGTGTTTGTATGTGAGGCCTTATAGCATTTCTGATGATGGACAGTGCAATTAGTTTCTTATGTGCTGTCTCTGTCTTACAAATTTTTCTCTTAATTTGAAAACATCAATGTTCCTTCTCAGCCTTTAATCTTATTTAACAAACAAACAAAAAAGATGACTAAATTTTGCTTACTGTGAAAGGAAACAGTATTTCTTCCTTAAATTAATTTGATGTTGATTTGCTCAAAGATAATTCAGTCTCCTGGATGATGAAAGCCTAAATTTTCCACATGGTTGCTAATTGATGTGTAAGCCTGTTTTGGTAGTCATTTATGCTACAGTTTTTCCAAGTTCCATAGGTGTCTGATTACTTTCAAGTTTATTTAGACATAAATATGTGAAATTGTTGTTGGTTTATTTTTATGTATTTGTTAAGACTTTTCTTTCTCTTGGTGATTTTCTACACGTCCCAAGTCAGGACTTAGCTCTGTTTTTATTGTAAATGCTCCCTGAGAAACACTCAGCTCTGCAGTCCCAAATAAGTTTCTGAAAGGACTATCAATAACTTTGTGTGTGTGTGTTTGTGCATGTGCACCTTTTCTTAGTAGTAAGGAAAGCATATTTTTTTACCATTCTTTTCTCTTTATATTTATAAAAAATATTTAGATGTGTCGTTTATTGAGGCACGTTTCTGGAACTGAGCCTCTCGAGATTACTTGCATACATGCAGAAGATACCTTTCAGGTCACTGGCCCACAGGTATGCTTAGCTTTTGTCTGGCCACTTCTACTGGACATAAATCAGTCAAAATTACTTGTATGATTTTTTTAAGACTAATGAACTATTGAAAGAGTTATACTTTAATGATAGGTGGTAGCTAAAAGAATGCAGATGGAAGATCATCAAGCCTGCAAATATCAGATGAATACATTACAAAGACATAATAATAGCTGTTTAATTTTGTGGTTTGCCTGTGAAGGCATTTGTGAATTTGTGTACAACACTATGTACTGGGACTTCCAATAGCAAATATTTTCTTCTCTGTCCAGATAATTTCTGCTGCAGAAACACTGGCATTACATCCATCTAGCAAGATTGCAAAAGAAAATCTTGAGGTGTTCTGTGAGGCTTGGGAGTCTCAACTGAGTGACATGTCTCTGTTGTTAAGAGAAATCAATGATGTGTTTGAAGGAAGAAGAGGTAAGAAGGCTATGTAGAAACAGAAAAATGTAGTTTTCAAAACATGTAGTCTAAGAATTTTAAGTGTGATTTAGGAAATACTGTTTTCTTAAGAGAAGAGTGCAATAAACAGTCCCCCATCCCATATGGTAATGTGGAATCTTGGTGGCAGAAACAAATACATTGGTTTTGTATAAATGTCGAATTAGGGTACTTACTGGATTTTTCTCAAAGAAAAACAGCCAAAAATTTAAAGTCCCGATTTGTGTAAAATTAGGTATGTTTCACTTTCTGCACTGTGGCTAGTTCAAATGGAACTGTTGAAAGTACACAAAAGTATTTGACACTGCTCTTTGCCAGCGGTGTCCAAATATCAGGTGTGCAGGGCTATCATCCACCTTTTGGTTTGTCTAGGACATATCAGTTCATGACACTATCAAGATATAACTTGAATTGTGTGACATCTTTAATTAATTTCCTGTATTTCTGGAAAACATATATATACATACACACACATATATTCTATACTGTCAGCTTGTCTTGTATTCACTTCATAACATAGTGAATGTAGTTATTTGATTTTTAAACTGCTGTCCTTTCTTCTGGATGGAATCTCTGGCGACTCTGCACAATCTTGGGATATTTTCTCTGGTTGGTAAGTTTATTGGTATTTGTACAATATGTAGAAGAAAACCTTGGAATCTTAAGAAAAAAGTTCTGTGCTTACTTTTAGCATAGGGTAATTACCTTTAAAATGGAAGCCATTTTCTTTTTCATTTTTATCTAACAATTTTTTTTTTCAGGTGGTGTCTTTAGTGTAGCCTGTCATACTTCTTGCGGCTACGTGTTTGTTTCAGTCTTTAAGATGTAATTGCATACAGATAGAATGTAATATATAATAATAATGAATGTCTTGTATTTTTAAGAAAATCACTCAGGTTTAAAAGTTTAGATTTAGTTAAATACAGGGACTTCATTTTTTTTGTATCTAAGATACAGGAAAAAATAAATCCTTATTCAGGTTAGATGACACTTTATCAATGGTACAATTCTTCATCTTGCTGTTAATGTGAGACCTTTTTTTCATTTTTAGAGTTTATTTTGTCAGTTTAACTTTCTGTATTTGATCAGGTTTTTGTGTAAGCAGTTCTTTTCTGCCAACTTTATTGTGAGGACAGTAAACAACCAACCACAGGGCAGTAATATCTTAAATTGTTGCTGTTCGTTGCTGGATGAATGTGTGTCTGAGCCTGACGACTAGTAAAAGGAAAACATATATTGAAATTCTGAGTGGGTTTACAGTAATTGTGTGTAGAGCAGGTTATTGGGAATTTGAGGCGTTTTAGAAATACATGATTGTTATCCTACTTGTTCTTCCACCTTTGTCTGGAATGCCACATAAAGATGTGTAGCAGAGATCCTGTTTATGGGCCTTTTAATTTTCAGTGGGGTTTTTGTTTGTTTTGGGAGCCAAATACATATTGACGTCCTTTAAACATGACATTAAATTTTATATAACACAACTTAAAATATGTTATTACTCTAACATTAATAAGTTACAATAAATTTGGAATTTGCAGGGCTGATCATGCAGTATCTTTTTTCATATTCATATAATAGTCTAGCAGGGTTGAATGATAACCTTTTTATATATTTATGTGCGTGTGTGTGTATACATACATATATTTGACCATATTTAATAGGATGAGAATCATGCAGTCAGAGCAAAGCATATACTTGGCTCTCCAAACAAATAGTTTTTTGAAGTGTTGTGGCAGATTCCCGGCCTCTCCTGTAGTTAGAAATTTTCTCTTCTCTTGTGGCTGTTGACAGCAGATAGCAGACATTTTCCACAAGTGTTACTTCCCAATTTCTTTAAAGCGTCATTTCACAGGGCAACCCCATGTCATTGCTTGAAGGAGAGAGGAGAGAATGGGTAGGTGTTGCTGAGTGTGTTAGAGGCTATAGCGTGTGTAGGCCAGGGTCTAGTGAAGACTCTCCTCTGTTTGGCATAGCCAGATGAGTCTGTTCTTGTTACCGTCTCTCGATTCTTCAGTCTTTCCTTCAGCATAAAGTGTTCTGATACCACCATTTTTAAGATAGTAAGCGTAGCTTGTATTCTTTATATGGCCTTGGGTACATTATGTCTTGTATTGCCAAAATGATGCTTAAGAAATCATGTGTCTGTTTTCCTATCTCGTGGCTCAGCCTCATAAGGGACACCTCTCCTACTCTGGGTTTTCATATTAACTATCAGTTATCTCCTTAGAAATAATTTGGTCTCCTATATGCACCCATCTTCTACACTCTGTGTTGTGGGCTAATCTTTTTTTTTCTTTGTATGCTTGTTTTCTCTTTTTGGACTTCAGGGTGACTCTTGTCCAAAAAAAAAAAAAAAAAAAAATCTCACACAAATATCCCCCACCTTTTTGCTTCCAGACAATACCCTAAAGTTACCTTGTGACTTTCAACAGTTTTTTCTCCTAGAAAACACGACTGATGGCTTATTTTATTCTTCTTGTAACTCACGATACTTGTCTTAATGTCGAGGTTGGTAAAAGTGTCTTTATTTTACAGACTAAAATGTAAGAAGTGCTTTATTCCTAGTAGAATTGTGATTGTGTGTAACAGAAGATAGAATTACAGTAACAAAGTGATATATATTTTTTTTCTCCTCAGTTTAAAAACTTGTATTTTTGTACTACCAATTTAAATGTTTGGCTTTGTTAGAGAGTTCAGAATACAGCTTAAGAGGCAAAAATTGAATGGTGACTAAATGTGCTGGACACATCAAATAAAAGAAGCATTTTTCTGATTACACTAGATTCACATTGTTTATACTCATTTCTTTTCTTTTACAAGCAATTGCATAACTCCTTATCCAGTGTTTCTTTCATGGCAGCAAATTAGGTATTTCTCGTATTGAGGTTCAAAACTCACATGGATAGAGAGCCAGATTTAGCTTGGAGATGAAGCAATATTTTACTCAATTTTAATGTAATTGCACCAGATCATGCCCAAATTGAAATGGGCTCGTCTTGGGGAAGGGGTCGCACATTCACATAGAGGTGGGGGAGGTTGGTGAGCACACCACAGCCCAGTTACCCTCACGTGTATTTTGAAAATGTCTCTGTGCTATGCAGAACTGTACAATGAGGTAGAGTTGAACTTCTTTTGCTTAATTCTAAAACACTTTTTAATCCAACAGCGAGGAGGCCTATTCTGCACAGTGTTGATGTCTGAAACGTTGTGTGGCTGTGCTGGGCTGAGGAGAGTGCCAGCCACCTCTAGAGGGTGGCTCCTGCCAGCCGGGAGATGTGGTTCAGCAGGTGGAGGGATCGGTTTGTTCTCAGAATTACTAGTTTAGGTTAGATACTTAACTTTGAGGCTCTTGCACTTTGAGACGAATCCCCTAACGAAAGTACCTCTCATTGATCCTATCTGTTGGATCTCAGCCAATCTCTTTTTTTTTTTTTCCTAACTTTTTTGATTCAACATGCTTGAGAAAAATGTGAATAATCCCCTGATTGCTCCCTTGAAACTTTGTTGTAAGTGAAAGAATGATTTATGAAATTAACTTCCTTTTCTGCCCTCCTCTTTTGTTTTGCTCACTTGATTTGAGAGGAGTTAAATGACCATGAGGATTGGGAGGGCTGTAATTGATGAATAGGGGATACAGATCAGAATTTCAGAATTTAGAAATCAGACTTCTAGGAGGAAGGGTGAAGCAGGGATGCAGCCATCTTACTCTCAGATAGGAAGTGAGGTCAAAAGCAGGATTTAGAAGTTGAAATGGAGATGTTTTGGAAGGAAGAAGATGGCTGAAACTACTAGAAAGTGGAAAATTGGAAGACAAAGAGGATGAAATAATAAAAATTAATTTTAAATTAAAAAAAGGAAAAGCGTTAGAGAAAACACGTTACAAAAAAGCAAAGGCAGACTGGAATAAGTAAAAGGAAGATCCTAATATGGCAAAAAGTCTTTTGCTATTATAGCAAAAATCTGACTTACAAACTAAGGAAATTAAATACCTGAAAAAATGTGCGTATTCTGTTAATGGAATCAAATATAAATTCTGTGATTATACTGATGTAATTAAGTATTTTCTGATGAAGTAGGATTATCTCTGGCCTGAGTTGATCTACGCTTTTGAAAGGTCTGGTATCTGTGAGTCCAGTGAGGTGGGTTTTTTGTGTGTGTTTTCTGTTTTGTTTTTTTTGTGTTTTTTTTTTTTTTTTTGTGGTGGTGGTTTTTTTTAATGTTCCAAGAAATAAATAGTAAGATCCTTCCTCTTTCTGAATTTGGTGAGCCACTAAACCTTGCAAAGTCAAATAATAGGAATTGCTTGAAGAGCAAAAACTTTTTTTTTTTTCTTATTTCTGTTTACCATCCCTTTCCATTTGGTTTTCATAATTCTGAATGCTCACCTTGTGTGTACAAGTAGTACGTCCTCTCGGTATGCATTTGTATTCCATTTGTTATGTCAAAACTTTGTGTTTGAACTTTTTTTTGACGTGATAGAACAGGTTTTTACATAGCACCAAGGAGATCTTTTATGCTACAGCATTTTAAACTTACAAGTTAGCTTTTGTTCTTGGTATGTCTTACATGCTTTCTTACATGCCCTTTAGCTGATGTTTTGATATATAGGATGTTGTAAATCACTTTGCATAATTTACATCAATCTTTAGTGAGAAGTCTTGCTTGGATGCATGTTTGGACAATTAATATCTGAATAACTGCATTCTGAAAAAAACAGTTAGGTGGCTTGTGCCCTGATAGCTCATTTGATCTTTCACAAAACTGGCTAGGGGAAGGAAGAGGTGATCTTAGAAAGAACACCATTTTTCACACTTACCAAGAGGGTTGAGGGACACTTGTCAACTTACTGAAATTTGGGTTTTAGGAGTCAGTTGCCTAGACACGGAGTTCATGATCTTTCTGTGGTGTCAGGAAATAAAGAGCATACTTTCAAAAAATCTTGAATGCATGAGAGAACTGTCTCCTGAGAACTCAGAATGCAATTTCTCTAGGAGCTGATATAAGAGGAGGAAATGGCAATTGCAGAGGGATTTGTTGCTTGTCCTTTGTCTGTCAAGATGCATCATCTCTATGCAAACCTGGCAACGATATCCATTATAGTAGCCCTTTGTTTCTTCAGATAAAATCTCTTTTTCACTAGTTCTTATGTTTGTTATTTATTTAATTTTTATTTTATTTAGGAGACGTTCATGAATCTATTGTAATAATTATCTATGAAGACTTACATTTAAGTCTTCTGGTAACTGGAACTCTAATCCTAGGCTGTTAGCCCAGGCACTGTTTCCTCTTGCCGATAAGCTCTTCTTACCCACTTTTAGATAACACCTAAAAGGACTTTTTTTTTCTCCATTTTCTCCTTAATTCAATAAGTATGTAAAATTCTATAGAACGTTTTTCTTTATGAAATACAGTGCACGTGATACGTATTAGTACAGTACAACATGAGGGTTTTATCAGCATTACTTAGAAAAACCTGCCTAGGTATTTCTCACTAGTGGCATTGCTGCTCCAAATTTTATACCATCCAACCCAGGCCAAGAAAAGCCTTACGTGGAACTACCATTGTATGTTCTGCACTTTGCAACAAAGTGAGTGCATATAGCAATAACTACTTGGTCATTGGAGAGAGTTTCTTTTACTTGCTTGTGGATTGCGTGCAGGGGACTAGAAATCTTATTGAGGGGAAACTGTCCAGAGAAGCTTTCTTAACT
The DNA here is from genome assembly GCF_965231255.1 of Vanellus vanellus. Classification (NCBI taxonomy): domain Eukaryota; kingdom Metazoa; phylum Chordata; class Aves; order Charadriiformes; family Charadriidae; genus Vanellus; species Vanellus vanellus. Next base: position 102,679,235 of record NC_138906.1, read on the forward strand.
GCCAGTTGCTGAGAGCTAAAATCTGAACAGTACAGAGTTCTTGGCTTGTCTGTCTCTGGAAGCTCTCTGCAACATTCAAAGAGGAGGAATTACAGGTAAGTAATTGGCTTCTATAGTACTACAATTAAAGGAAGGATGAAGTAAGGCATGTGATCCCATTGATTAAAATCTGCATATAAATTTTGGTGTAAATGTGTGTGTTCTTCATAGGAGAGAAGCGTGTCTACCTATCACTGCCCAGACCAGGGGTAAGTTGCTTTTGGAATTGCTGCATTTGCTTTATACCTGCTGTTAACTAATTGATTTGTTTCCATGTTACACCGTGATGAGGACATAGCAGTATCTTGGTAACATGCGTCCTGACTGGATGGCTGACAGTAAAATATCAAACTTTGTCAGTTTAATAAATGAATAACAAATATACTGAAAACTAGGGTAACTAGTTACATTAATATGCTTTAATCGCTTGGATTGTATGTGAGCTTTAATTCCCGTTCCATAAAAAAAAAATGACATTTTTTTACCACATACTCGACTGTCATGCTATGTAATAAAAACATGCATTGTTACTATTAAAACAGTGAGAATGTGCTGCAACATACTGAATATCAGTCTTGGTAATCTGATTTTTTTATGGTGTTGCCTGAGTTGACCTATCTGGAATAAATGGACATGTTCAAGCCCATTGTAGGCTCTTCAGATAATGGGTTCTTGTTTCCTTCTTTGATCTTAAATGTTTCTAATGCAGAGATAAAAGCTACACCAAATGTCCAGGTTTAGTTGTGAAGTAATTTAATATCCTTAGCTGATTATGACTGATACTACATCGTTTCTGAGAGCATCTGTTTGTTAAGATACCTCCTAAACCTTGTTATTGTCATGTCATCAGTCATTTGATTCACTTGCTACATACTGAATCTTTTCACGGGTAAGAAAAAGGGGAAGAATGGTCTCAGAAGGTACAGTAAGCTCTAGCTTGTTTGTCTTTTTTTTTTCTCTCCCTGCCTTCTTTCCTTAACCTGTAGTGTTGAGGAATTTGGGTGTGAAATGATCCCGTCTCCATGTCTCTTGTTGTGCAATTCCATGACTTCAAACACAATATGTTATTTCTGACCCTTAATGAAAAGAGGAGAAAAGGTCATACATTATAAATCAAATCTGGAGATTTAAATAGAATATAATGTTAGGCCGAGTGAGCATGGGTGCATTTCACTGTTACAGAACTAAATAAAGAGACTGGAAAATAGGTTGGTTCAGTGACTTTTGATAGGTTTTTTGCCCCTCACTGGTTTGACTAAGCTACATAGCTTCTGGATTTCAGCCAAAATCTAAAGAAGAGATGTTTGAAGTCAGATTCCCATTTACTGCTTCATGTTCCTTTTTAAATACCTTCAATACATCTTTGTCACCAAGATTTAAACAGTTCTGCTCTGTTGATGTTTGAAAGGTTGCTGTCTTGTTTTGAATTTTGCAAGATGCATAGGTTTGGGGGAGTTAAGATAAATAGTTTGGAAGTAAACAGGAAATGTAGATTACATCCAACAGAGTTTGTTCACAGAGTAATTTCTTTGCCTAACTGATGCACTAACCTTTGGAACTGCCTCTTTTCCTAGTGCTGTGACTCTCGGTACTGCCTCTTCTCTCCCTGCTGCCATCGCAGAGGTCTGCTCTGCCTGCCTAATGCCTACACTGTCCCTGCACAGAAGTCACACTGTTCCTGTTGATATAATTAGATTACACATTTTGCTACATCTGTGTAATTGCAACTATGCTGTCTTCTGGTAATGAGTGGCATCCTAGACCATGCCATAGTGGAGGACAGAACTGTAGTGATGACTCAAGTGTGCTTAATGCACAGGTATATTTTTCTTCATAATGTTAGGTGTCAAATCATGTTTTAAAAGCAGAGTAACTGCTTATCTGCTTTTTACCTATTCTCCTATTGAAATAGTGTGAATGAACACTGGAATGGAGAAAACTACAAATCTGACAAACGTTCTGAGGTTTCTTTAGTTATTTGTGGACAGAAAAGCTTACCTGTGCTAGAGTGCTGGTTTTCTTAAATACTGTTCACACAGCAGCTTAAATATTTGCCATGCCTTGTAGGCCAAAGCTTGTGTGTATATACAAACGTAGTTTGGCTCTGCCTTAAAACCAGCATTTCTTGAATTGCATCTCTAATATGCAATATGGTCAAACTTAAATAACAATTAGGAGTATCAATTCTTACACTTTTTGCTAAATCTTTCTATATGAGATCAGCATTTCTAATACATAGACAGAATTAATCTGAGCCGACATAAGATTCAGAATATTTAAAAATTTGGGGATGGGAAAAGAGAAATGTCATGAAAACGAAATTGAGCGGCAAATAGCAGTAGAAACTCCAGATTCTCAGACAAGGATCTCGGTCCTGCACTGTTAATCATCCAGCCTCCTCCAGTGGCTCATGTATCTCCAAGTTATGACACCAACTTTGTATTTTCCACTCCTCTGCACTCTAGTGCAGTTTCTGAACGTGGACTGTGGCTCCCATGTCTGTTAGTTTTTGCTGTCTTTGCACAGCGACAGCACCAGCACATGAAGTCAAAGCCAGGAACTGCTGCTCTCTACATGCAAATTCATTTGAAACAAATGATGTGTTCCTGTGTATATATGTTCTGCAGTTGGCATGCTCTGCCTTGTCAGATGCTGCACTCACATCAGTACCACTAATTATTTTTTAATCTGAGCCAATATTTGGTTTGCAGCCAGACTGGTATTTCGGATAGTTCATGACTTAAATAAAAGAAGGAAACCCATAAAAAAGATCAAAGTGTCAGTATTTGTTTCCAGCTACTTCAACAGAGTGACACAGAATGAGCTACACCCTCACACTAGCATTTACATGAGTTGTACCCTAGATCAGCTTGCTACTAGCTAAATCAACTTCCAAGTCCCTGTTATACCGGTACCATCTTTGATGGAAAAAATCAGTGCAGTAGTACTTGACTGAGACTGTTTATTTAGTCCTACGTATTACTGAGGATTTAGAGGGTAAGGGAGAGGGAAGGTAGTGCATGAGGAAGTGGAGCCTGAGACCTGTGGAAGAGGTCTTTTCCTTGAAGCTTTAGGGTGTCCATAGGCACAGACCCTGTTTGCACATGCCATTTCAGGAGGACAGCCTGATCAGAACAGGTTCTCAGCTTCTACTGAGAAGTTGGTCTGAATCACTGGAACTATCCTGCAAAGTCTGCATCTGAGCCACCCCTTATGATTTGTTGGTAAAATGATTACTAAATCCTTTTATTTAAAAATATTATTTTTTTGTTTGAAACAGAAGCATAATGCAAATCTGAAAGCATTAAAGCCAGTCAAACTAGATACTGAGGTAAGATGCCATCATTTTAGTAAAAAAAATTTTTACTTTTTTTTCTCATCTGAAGAATGTATTTTCAAGTGCCATAAATATGGTTATCATCTACAGGAACAGGCAAAAATTGCAAAACTTGGATTAGAATTGCATCTGCTCACATCTGATGTGGATTCTGAGACAGAGAAATGGGAGGATCAGGAGAATGAGATCGTGCAACATGGACAAGGCATGTCAAGTATGGCCTACTCCATGTATTTATTTACCAGGTAATTACACTATAGCAGCATGTTTTGGTGGGGAGGACAGCATTAACAGTGTTTATAAGAAATAAGACAATTTAATTTTCAGAGTATAATGATTGGGACACATTCAGAAAGGAGCTCTAATTTCTATTCTTAGGCTTGATAAATTTTTGTAAACTTCTAAGCTGTTTCACGATCAAATTAGGGGGTTTTAAGTGCTAAACATCTGATCTGTTGCAGAACATCTATTTAAATATCTCTTGGGTATAGAAAACATTTTAAGAAGCATGTTCATAAATACTTTCAAAATTAAGGGAATTAAAGCACAGGTATATAACTGTAGATTAGAATCGCTGAACTTTGCTGTACTGAAAGGTGTTCTGAAATTTGCCCATGCAAAGTCAGCTTTCTTATTTGAAGAATTTACTTTTTTTTTTTTTTTGTAAGAGTTGAGATTTTTCTTATCTTGTAGTCCAATAATACTCAGTGTGCCACAGACATGGATTTCTGTCCTTGTCCAGCTGTTGAGAACTGAACCATTTCCAATTTCCCAATAGTGCTCTAGCCACTGAGGTTATATAATATTTTGAAATGCAGTTCCTGTAGTAAGTTATTGTTGTGCATAGCATCCTCTAAAAGGGTGATATTTTACAGTTCAGTGGTGTGAATGGGGGTGAGAGAGAGAGACACTATAAATTCTGCAAGTAGCAGGCAAAATAATCTACAGTCTATACATGGCATATATTCTGCTTTCATTATTTCCCACAGAGGAGAAGGACTTCTGAAAACTACTCAAGATTTATTTCATCAAGCAGAGGTAATATATTTTTAACAAAATCAGAGTTAGGAACTCTGTGTGAAGAAGAAATTGGAACTTAACTCCCTGATTCCTTACGGAATCACGGAGTTTCAGAGTTGGAAGGGACCTCGAGAGATCATCTAGTCCAACTCCCCTGCTAAAGCAGGATTGCCCAGAGCACATTACTCAGGACTGCATCCAGGCGGGTCTTGAAAATCTCCAGAGAAGGGGACTCCACAACCTCCCCGGGCAGCCTGTGCCAGTGCTCTGTCACCCTCACCGTAAAGAAGTTTTTCCGTGTATTTGAACGGAACTTCCTGTGTTCTAACTTGTGCCCATTGCCCCTCGTCCTGTCATTGGGAACCATTGAAAAGAGCCTGGCTCCATCCTTCTTCAGCCCACCCTTTAGATACTTGTACGCCATAATAAGGTCTCCCCTCAGCCTTCTCTTCTCCAGGCTAAAGAGTCCCAGCTCTCTCAGCCTTTCCTCATAAGGGAGATGCACCAATCCCTTAATCATCTTAGTTGCCCGTACACAGAAGTACAGTGTACCATGAATTGACTAGCAACTGTAGATTTTAAACAGCCTAACTCTGGTGCGTACTTTCTGAAAGTTAACATTTCAGTGTTCTAGTAGTAGCTTAAGACAGCATTCATTAAACTGACAGATTCCAGTTAGGAGTAGCAATGGCAAACTGGCATTGTGGCATATATAGTGGACTTCAATGCATTAGTAGTATTCATTGTGTCACTTAGCTCAGTCCCTGATAGCATTAACAGATACTGCATCCTAGCCTGAGCAGCAGTATTTTCATGGGGAAGAAAGAAGGTGTAAAAATTTGATTAATACCAACAAAAGACAAGGGGCCAAGGGGATGAATGTGGCGTGATGTTTCCCAGATGCATGCCTGAGGTTAACAGGAGACTGGTTACCTTTGTCAGGACGATAAAGAAACATGGCAGGTGTCAGCTACCCACCAAACTCTTGTGAGCTGCTACAGCATAAAAAATAATTGGAAGTCAGGGTTTTTTTATATGTAAAGGGAAAGCCTTTAAATTTTGCTTATCTGGGAGAATGGCCATTTGTAGTGTAGCTTGTTATTTCAGAAGTCACTGCAAACTGCTCACTTGTCAATTATAAATGTATACAACTATCACAAGTATTTCCTGCTAGCTTTTTACTTTATAGCATGCTATTTATTAAAACAACAAGGAAAAAGAGTCTCATCTTTCATCGTGGTTCATTTTGTTACATCCTTTCTCCCCCTTTCAGATTTTTGCTACAGAGGGCACAAAGCTTGCTTCAGCTCTTCAGGCCTTTTCTGATCAGGTGATGTATAACCTCTAAAACAGCCATTCAGCTTATGGCTCTAGGGATACTGCTTAAAAGTTAGTTGTGTTATCTTCTCTGTTAACTTAATATTGGAGCCTTTAACACAGACTGGTTTTATCTTCCTGAAACACATTTCAGGTACACGATGATGACAAACCTTTGCTTCTGTTGCAAGCTGAAAAACTGATCTCTATGTGCAAGCAGCTCCAGATAACAGCTAAAGCTTCTGCTCAGGGTAAAAGCGCTACATTTACAAAGGTAAGGTGAAAACTACGTATATTCCTTAAAGTAAGACCTAACTTGTTTTGAAATATAGTAATTTACTAATTTATGCTCCTATTAAAATATGAAACAGTTCATGACAGCTGAACTTCTTGGATTGACAGAGGACCATTAAAATTAATAAGTACAAAATTTTACGATGTTGTGCATGCATTTTTCTGCTATGCAATATGTCATGGTTGCTGTTCCTTATGTAGAATAGGAATTTACTTCAAATTCTTTTTAGCACTTCACATGTTTTGAGAAGCTGATGTGCAAAGTATAGAAGAAGAACAGCAAGAATTGTTCCTCTTGCTGAAAATGTTCTGTCTATTGGGACATCCTTCACTGATAACTGTAACGCAAGCCATTTACTGCACTATTTTGTGTCAGGAGAGGATGTTCTTCAGCACGGGTGCTACTGTTTTCTAGACTTCTCCCTTCACCCACCGCCAGCAGAGAAGGGCTTCAGTGAAGTTTAGCCTGACCAGACCCCCTCATTCACGCTGAGAGTTTGACAGGAGACAAAATGTGGTAAACTGGCACATACAAGGAAGCCTCCCAGTGGATAGCTTGGATAGTATTATTCTACAGGCTTATATGAAGGTTTTCTTTAGGCAGCATCCAAGTTTTGTATAACTGGTCCAGTGGCCGCAGACATCATTGATATTAATGTTGTAAGGAACAGTCTCCCTACCCCTAACTTACCAACTTTACAGTCTGCGAATCAATAAAATAAGTAATAGGATTGTTTTCCTTCCTATTACTAAAAATATTGAAATTATAATTTGGGGTTTGGATTTCACTGTTAGTGAAAGAGTTTACAGGCATGTTCCCCAAGATAATGATGTTACTGGACTGCTCTTAAAAAAGCAAACAAACATGAAAGAAAAACCAAACACAAAAAACAGACAAAAAAAAAAAAAGGTGGAAAAGTGTCCACAGGCTTCCACTACTTTATATTGCTTTTTACTGCTGAGAATTTTTTTCAAAGAACTTCTGTCAACACCTCCCTCAACTTGCCCACTAGATAAAGAGAGGTAGTGGAATTTTATCATGCTTCAACTGAGAATTCTCAGCTGAATAATACTGTATATGATAATACTGTAATCCACTAGATTACTGTAGTAATACCGTAATCCGCTAGAACATCATTCAGAGAAATATGAACCACAATTAAGCGTGTACCTCACTAAGAAAGGACTTCAGTGATCAAAATATTAATGAAGGTAATTTGTATTTCCACCACTGTAATAATTACTGTTATTCTGTTCTTACTGATGCTTAACATAAATGTAAGAAATTTCAAACCGCAAAGACTCTATTATGCTTGCTTCTCAGTAGGTAGAGTCTACCCTAGACTGCCCAGAGTTTATTCTGATATTATTCATATTTAAATAAATATGTATACAGCTGCCATAAAAGTTTCAGCACTGTTAAGCACGATAAGTAGATGTGAAAACTTTAGTGGGGAATAGAGGTCAGGCTTTTTGAAGAACTTCCCTGAGCAGCAGTATGATCAATGTGAGCAAGACAATGATCTTTAACGTCCCTTCCAACCTAGATAATTGTATGATTCTCTAAGACCATTCTGTGCACCTAGATGTTTGTTTCCAATGAGCTACGGAAAAGATGTTTCAGTTCTACAGCAGGGACTGAACCTGTCTAGCCCATCCAAGCCACTCAAAGCCAAACTGAGCACCTGAGAGCTACCGCTTGGTTTCTTTTACACTCTCCAGCTAAACTAAATGGGAGCTTCAGTCTGTTAATACAGGATGGTGTATCGCTACATAGTGATAATGGCCTACCAAATTAATGTTTCTTGAGGGCCCAGACTTGTGACGTGTGCTGAGTGTTTGACTTGAGGCATAAACTCAAATCGCTTTAAGATTTAGCTAACTTGTAGTGTAACTCATATCAAGGTAAGGCTTACAGGATGTATGGCTTTCTAAATCATGCCGACAGGATATAAACCAAAAGGAAAACCATGAAGAATTATGATGAATCATACTTAGATGGTAAGAGCTCCCTTCCACAACACTTACATTACTGATTAGTATTATATTATTATTACTACTTTCTCCTGGGATGTGTGTCATTCCCTTCTGCGTCCTAGCTCAAGTGTTGGGTTAACAAGGGATGCTGTTGCTTTATGCGTACTATATAGAGAAATTCAAAACAGCGAGGCAAAACCTTTTGATTAGAAGGGATTTATGAAGAAAAAATACTACCCACTCAAGCTTGAAATAGATTATAGTCTCATGCATTAAACAGTTGCCTAATAAAAGTAATCAGTGGTCTTACTCTACTCTAATTGTCTTATTTAGGTTGATGCCTGCATTCTGAAAACAAGGAATGTGATGACTCTGTTATGCCAACTTCTTCCACTTTGCTGCAAATTACTGAGAAAGGTGAGTACTTGGTTCATCTGCAATATTGTAGAGGTTTGGGGGTTTTGTTGGTTGGTTCGTTGGTTGGGTTTTTTGTTTGTGTGTGTTTGTTTTTAAAATATTTTTTTTTAAATATATATACAGAATAAAGCGGGAAATGGCTGTCTTAAACCTGCTCCACCATGGAAAGAAGACAGAATACGAACTGGTACAGATGCACATACTCCAGAAAGGAGAGCTGAGACATTTGGCATCAAGTCGTTAGAAAATCATGTAACAAACATGACATTTTTAGAGAGCAAGTAATTATAGCACTTAGAAATGCAGAAACTCCCATTTGAAAATAACACTTGCTGAATTTTCAATATTGCTTTCATTTGTGGAAAGTCAAACCAGGTTAATTAGAATTAAAACTGTTGACCTTTGTCACATCTAATAGATGTCCCATTACTTAGCAGTTACAACACCAACAAGCCGAATCATTATGTATTTTTATAATGTGAATGCCTTTCCTAAGCTCACTATTGATACTGGTTTTGTAATTAATGCTTATGAATGTCTTAATGGATGTTTCAACCCAAAGATGCTGCTAATAGACGTTTTATGTAAAGAACCTTGTGCTGCATATGCTATATGTAACACTACTGTTGAAGTCTGTAAACTCATCTCTGGTGTATTTCAGTCTATGTATTCGATAAAGCAGAATCAGGAATATAGTCTGAAAGGCTGTGGCCTAAAGCACTGAAATGTGATCTTAGTTATGAGTTATACCTGCAATGAAGTAGTTCTAGGAAAAAGAACCCTCTTTCGGTAGCTGCACCACTGAAATCTATTCTTGTTGACATGATTAGTGTTTCCAAAACTGTATTTCTAAGTGATTAATACTCTTGACTCAAAACCTCTTTCTTTTACTATCTTTAATTGTAGATGGCAGCTGTTGCTTCCTTTTTCATAGAATCACAGAATGGTTTAGGTTGGAAGGGACCTTAAAGATCATCTAGTTCCAACCCCCCTGCCATGGGTTGTTTTTTTTTTTTTTATTAAAACTTACTGAGCAGAATTTGAATGGCATGTAGAACCACTGAAGTATTATGTATACTTTACATTATACCACTTAAAATTTAAGAAAATAGATACTGATTATGACAAACTTCTGTACAAAGGGCATTACTTGACTTCAGGATGCTATGAAAATATAACGTGGTGTGAAATACATATTCTCAAGTTTATCTGCTCTTTGTACATAGGCTCCTGTTGCATTTTTATTTTCACCTTTGTCAAACTCCATATTGTATTAGTTTAGCTAAATTAAGTGATAGATAAATCATGTGATTTTTCTGTATGATATGCTTGCACTGAGCAGAAGCAAAGCTGCCTGTGGAACTTTCCAATATATTATTCTGTGCTTGTTTAAAACTTGTAGTGCTAGAATTGAGAGAAAAAGAGAAAGCAAGTTTTAATATACAACTACTTGAACTGGTTTATTCTTGTGTGAAACAAGTGTTTAAGTTCCACTTTAAAAACCGGGCACTAGGCCTTTCAATACCAAGAAAGTTGCAGTGTACAAAAGTAGCTTATCTAGTATCAAATACAGATGATGCCTGTATAATTAATTTCATGAAGAAGAATTAAGACGTTTCAACAAAACTTCCTCGTACTCCTTCTGTGTCAGAAGTCCTTGAGTTATACTCTTGCTTTCTTCAAATTTGGGTAGAACCACTGCAATGTATCCCTCGGTTGATGGCTAAAATGCAAGATTAAAGTTAGTAGTGAAATAAAAGTTAGAAAATAAAAAGCAAAACAGTTTCGTACCTTTTCTTGCAGAATAGCTGGATTGCTAAGAATGTTTTCGTTCACTTCTATCAGACGCCCTCGTATACAACTGCAAAAGTGTTAAGTTTCAGTAAAAGTGCACGGTACGTCGAGGTAAGAAGAAGAAAGAGGGAAAAACCTCACCTATAAATGGTGTATTCCTCTCCATCTGATGAAGATATCCTGCACAGAGGGGCAAGTTCCGTTAAAAACTGAGCTCCCTACATTTGAAAAAAAATATAATTGAATACATAAATATATGCACACACCACACATTATATATACACTTTTAATTACACAGGGCTTTTAAAAGTATTACCATCAGCAACACAAGAAGTTTGTAAGCTTCAGAGCAAAGCAAGGAAGTGTGACGGTAACAGGTCTGTGCAAGTTACATAGCTTCCCTACAGAAGGGAATATGACAACTTAGTTATGTGCAGAAATAGATGAGAAGCTTGTAAGACCTTACAAATGTAGCCATAATTAAGTTGCTTGTGGAATAACAGGCTTGTAGTTTGATCAGATTAAACTCAGCAAAGAGAGGAGAAAAACAGCACAGTTGATTTCAATATAACCACGTTAAACCCCGTATTTGAAAACCCACCATGAAACACACTGGACTAGTCCATCTGCTATCAAGGTCTGTTTGACAAAAACAGTAGTCTCCGAATCCTTGGCATTTTGGTGAAAACAATTTTTTATCTATAAAGGCATGTTTAAGTCCCTCTAATTACTATGAAAAAATGACTAAAAGCGTCTGTTAGCCTTGGTTTGAGCAACACTGGAAGCCACTGGTGCTGTGGGAGCACTGTAAGACGCTGGCTGGGACGGTCAGATGGGCACCTCCTGAGGAAAGTCAAAATTCTTTAACTGTGGAGGGGCTGTTTAAAATCAAATGCAAAGGTAACCTGGTAAGTTTCTATCCTAAAAAGGACAGAAATTTTTAGGCACCATGAGAGGTAAAAATGAAAACTAACCAAATCAAAAAGACATACCCTTTTTGACTTCCCAGAGACCTTATTCTGGAGCCTGCTACAGTTAGCGCTGATTTGGTAATTAATGCTTGTAATTGTTTTCCCATTTTGAAGAAGAGGATGGGCTTCTGCCAAGGTGATGACACAGATTCTGCAACAAGAAATGCAGTTATTACGCTGTACTTGTGAGAAGCCATGGTCTGATGTGCGTTAAGCAAACTCCACAAACTTCTCTGCCTATACAGGTAGGATTTAAAACTTCATTTGGAATCCTAGTCTAAAATGCTAGCAAGACTTTCAGTGTTGTGAAAGCTCTTTATTTTCATTCTGTAAGCACATTCTTCCCTCTATAGTTCAGCAGGGGAGTTAAGCCAATGCTATTTCACAGGCCCAGGGAGGAAGCAAGGACAGATGCGTCTGGGTGACAGCACGGGGGCTGAGTAGGGTAACCTAGAACACAAGTCACTGGAGCTAATGAAGAAGAATGAAGGATAATTGTTGGCTGTAGGTCAGAGACAAATTTTAGTTTCCTCCTTACAAAAATGTCAGATACGGGATCAAATTGGACTTACTTTCTTCAGGGCATCTTAACTGACATCTGCTCTACCAACCAAATGAAAACTACCTTCTGAGCTAAAGCAACCCCCACAGAAGGTGCTTTATTTTGAGATACTAGACTGGATCAAAAGCAGTACGCTTCTTAGAACCAGAGTCTTTAAATATGCTAGAGCTCTTCTATCTCTTGTTGTACCCCATGCCAGCATACTTGGTTCACTTGTCTTGTGATAGCTGAAGTAGATACTCACTTAAGACAGTCAAATAAAGCACAGCATGCTTTTGCAGGAAAATGTAACACAAGGCAATGTTTCTCAGAACAGCTAAAGGCCATTAGCGGTCAATAGTTATGGCAGATGAATCCTTCAGTGATGTGGGCTCCAGCTAATCTGCTGCTTGCATTTTATCTTTTTCTAAAGCAGGGTTATTTCTTGTCATGGAACTGAAGAGCTTGAGACAAGCCCAGCTGTAGAGATAGGTTAGAACCATGCTTAACGCACAAACACGTAGAGCCCAGAACTTGCCAGTAAATATACAGAGATGAATCTATTCTGTTCAAGAGAGTTTAAAACCTAGGGCAAGGACCACACTCAACAGAACAGTAACTGTAGAGAAAACCATGGCACAGGACCAGAGCTTTCCCTGCGTGGGGATGCTGCATCCATCTCCCTGCGCTGTCGCATCTCTGCAAGTTCTTGCTGCGCAGCTCCCCGCAAGAGGGAGCTGGGTCCTGGCAGACGCTTTCAGCATGCCCCAGCAGCTCAAAGGCACCAGCAAAGCTACCGCCTCTCGACCCCAGCCTCTCTTCTCATGGGAAGATGGCAACTCATCTATTTGAGCTGTCTGTTAGCTGCCCAGACCTGGCAAAGCAAAAAATCAATAGAGATTTTTACGCTGCTTGGAAATACCTAACTGAGCTACAGCCTCACACGTAGTAATGGTAAAATGGTTTATAGAGCATTTGGCTAAGCTGCTGTAGAAGCCAAGGGCCCTGTTATTTCAGAATTCAAAATAGCAAAATAATCTTTATAGACATTTGGACAAGTGTTTCTATTTGTATTGCCTTCCCCCATACCAACAGGATTTAAAATGTTGTCAATAGAAAGGTTTTTATATTAGACAACTGAGACTAATAGCTACTTAATTAGTATTTAGTACAAATGTGAGGGCATCTGTCCTTGCTGTTGCTGTCATACCTGTTACTCCCAGGTACTCAGGTTTCTGTTTCCAAAGAACAAGAAAGCGAACTGCATGAAAACAGCCCCAGCTCTGAAGGCTGCTGCGAAGCGACTGATGGTTCTGCCCTGCGCCAAGGACCCCTTCCCCGCACTCTGAATTCTTCACAGGCATGGGCAACCCACTGGGAACAACCAAGGTCTCCAGCTAGCCTTCCCTCATCTTCCTCAGCACAGGAGAGACCGGCACTGCCGATTTCTGTGCAGACAGGAGTTAAGTTCTGTTCTTTCCTTGGGCACTAAACACCCCAAAACAGCCCCAACACCACCCTGCAGCGGCAGGAGTTGGGGAAGGTAAGGTGGGTTGTTAGAGGCCAAACCAGGTACAGGGTTAACTGACGTATTCCAAATGACTGGATATCCACCTATAGCAAAGTAGAAGCCACGTATGCCATTTTATTTCCTATCTCGCATTGCATGGAAGCACAATTAAAAGCAATTAAGTTGTAGGTACAAAAAGCGAAATGTTTGTTCAAACTGAGCCAATTGATTTTTACTAGAAACCAATCTAAACCAGCCTACTTGTAAATGTCATTACTGAAAGGCCTTTTAAAATGATGCTACCACTACTGAAATGATGCTTCTGCTACTGAAGATGATGTAAAGGGTCCTTCCAGCAGGAGGGGACCCCGGGACGTGAGGGCAGTGCTACAGGCACTGAAGGGGCCTTTTAAGAAAAAAAAAACCAAACCAAACCAAAACAACACAACAAACCCATCCGTTGAGCAATTTGTGGGGATGAGATGCAGCTCCACTCTTCCTACTGGAGCAGTAATTAAAGAATGACAGAGGAAGCCTGAGATTGCCGTCACCCTCCCGTCTTCCAGCAAAACCCAGGAAACCCTGTTGTTTTCCACCGGCCCCACTCCGGGCGCTGCAGCGGGGCTGGCGCCTGTCGGGCTGACACCCCTCAACCGCACCGAGCCCCGGCACCCACCGGCAGCCGCTGCTCCCGCCCCCAAAACACCCCCCACCCCCCGGCCCCGCCACTCGCCTGTTGGAGTGCTGCAGCACGCAGAAGTCCTCGCACGGCCGCCCCTTCACGTCTGCAACAGGCCACAAACACCGGTGACCCACCCGCCGCTCCCGCCCCCGCCCCCGGCCCCGCTCCCGGCGGTACCTGGCTTGTACCAGCGCGTAAAGTACCGCTCGGCTCCACCGGCCCCCCCGGCCGCCTCCGCCATGCCGCCCGCCCCGCCCCGCCCCGCCGGCGCGCCCCGATGACGGGCGACGCCGCAGCCGCCGGTTCCGGCGGAGACGGCCCCGTTCCGCTCCCCCCGGCCCCGCCGCCGCGGGAGGGAGGGAGTGAGTACCAGGAGGGCGAAAAATCTTTTCCTCACCCCCCCCACCCGAGTGCAAGGGGAAACAACACCAGTACAAGGCAGGCGGTTTTGCTACATGAAATAAATATGCCAAATTATATTTTTTTTCCCCCCCGAGAAGGTAAATCAGCGAGGAAAACACTCGGAAAGCCAACATTTGGTTGAGTGGTTTATTTTCTCTAGCACGCAGCAATACAGTAACAGCTACAGTGATCATATATGGACCAAAAAAGTCGCTCCAATAAACACATTTCACAAAAATACCTTTTCGTTTCTTGCTTGTGGCGAAGAGAATGACCCAGTTTTTCCACAGAAATTTTAATGGTGCTGGTCTCTCCCAGTTGAGGCAGCAGGAGAGCTGCTGTGAATAATAATTACACATCAGCCCCCACTGTATTTTAAACACAATGATGTCCCACCAGACATTTGGCATCACTCTGAGGTGCCCCGGCCACAACAGGGCAGGGAAACGGTCCCGGTACCACAGGTGAGAACTTCCACACCTTAGCTTTGACTCTCGCTGCACACAGTAACTTCACACAACACCTTTTCTGTACAAATACAGGCTAAAAGCTTAAGAACACATTACAAAGAAAACAACTTTGATTCCAGCATTGTTTGCCTATTCTGCTTACCTGCACCTAGCACAGGCACTAAATACGGCAGCTGTAACAGCATGTAGAATTAAGGTCTGTACCATAATTAAGCTACAGATGGATACACAAGAAAGATACACTTCCATTTACCAGCTGGAATAGCCAAGCACATTACAAACTGCTGCAGAAAAATATACGCAGAAAACTAAAGGGCAGCTCAGAGGCCTCCGCCCCATCCATTTGCCAAACCATGAGTATTTTCAATGCGAGTACATTGCAACAGATGCAGTTTACTTTATAAGGCTGACAAACAAACAAACAAAAAAAAAAAAAAAACAACCAACAAAAAAACCCCAACCTGTTGTCATTTTCCTGGTACAAACCTACAGCAGGTTCACTCTGTAGTCTTTTCAACTACTAGTTTGGACAGCTGTCCGTCATGGACATCTCTCCACCAAGGATTAGAGAGCACTGACCAGGTGGGACATGCTCACGCCTAGCTTATCCAGCCATTTCTGCCAACATGCTCTAAAGGCGGTTCATTTTTCAAGTTGTTACTTTAACAATGTGTGTTGATACACAGATATTTTAATGTCAGTTGATTACATCAAAAGCCAGCCAAGAGCTGACTGAAACTTGTACATTTATCTCCATCATGTAGTCACTGATCTTAAAAATCCCTTAGGCAACAAGCCTGCTTCTTATTTCACGCCCACCAGCTGGGTAAGACAAGCCCAGCTAAACGAGCAGCTCTGAAGGCTGTAGGCTAACAGAAACCATGAGTAAAAAACTCAAAGTGAACTGAGCTGGGACCCATCCAAGCCTGAAATCCCTCATGACCAATGAGATGGTACATGCCCCATTTCTTTAAGGGCTGAGGGTGCAGGACAGAGGGAGAAAAACCCACAGGCTACAGCCCATGCAATTTATGGTTGTTCACCAGACCCCTGGTAAACATAGCACCCAAGCCCTGCAAAACCCACTAGGATGCAGTGAGGTCACATCTCAGCAGATGTGATGAGAGGTTTGGAGGGAAGGGGGAGTGAAGCCATGCTGCGGGGTTTTTTTCCCCCAGGAATGCACCTTGCTCGTGAGGAACAATACAGGAGCACAAACTGAGGCACATCAGCTCCAGTGGTGACCATCACCCCCAGCACAGGCAATAGTCATTTGAATGGGATACGGTGAAGTCAGACCACTCCAAAGAGGGGCACGTTCAACTGCAAGAGACATCAGGAAGAGACTGCTAGAGGAAAAGCAGCCACATTTTGGGAGATCTGGAATGAGGTGGGACTGCCAAGGGGGGAGGTCAGTACAGGAAAAGGCATGAAAAAAAATCAGTTTTGGCAGGTTTAGCGTGTGTTTGTGTTGGGGTAGGGTTGAGTTTTCTGTTTTTCTAAAGAAAGCCGGGACATGCACACACCAGAAACTGAACAGCTTTCAATGAGCCAAAGATTCTGGTATACAAGCAAAGGAAAGATGAGGATCTGGGTTTTAGCCATCGTTTTAGCTACAACAAAGTGAGGAAATGGTTATAGCACAGGAAAGGGCAGAAGTGTCATAGGAATTTAGATCATTTGAAAAAAAAAAAAAAACCACAAAAAACAAAAAACCACACAGAAGTTACCATCTCTTCAGAGGCACAGAAGCAATGGGTAGATATACATCCATTTTTCAGGATACTCACAGATACTACCAATTCAAGTTTGGGAACACAGGAATACAACTGCTGTAACAAAGAATAAAAAAAAAAAAGCACAGGATGGACGATCAAGGAGATGCTATGAAAATTCAACAGATGGCTACTGTACCACGGCATGACTCTTCTGCGCCTCAAGCTGAAGAATTCCTCTGGCAGACTGCCTCTACCCTTCGTTCGGAGGTGCGCTTCTAACAAAAGTCCAGAGGCTTAATCAAAATGCAACAGCATAGAATATAAGAAACACAGAATGTAAAGTGTTTGATGAAGGGAAGGAATGCTTTTTGTCAGTGTTCTTGTTAGAGATGAAAGCCCAGCACCAGAGCAGTTTCTAGCAATGGAAAGTAAGTCAGGGAGAAGAAAATGAGTGCTCCCAAGAGAGAAACGTCTGTTCTTCTCTCCACACAGCTGCTCACCAAGCACAGACAGTAACAGGTTCATACACAGGCAGATCGGGGGGAGCTGGTAAGACCCACCACAGCTTAGCACTCCCCTCAGGATGCATTGACAGAGCTGAAGGAAGTAAACCTTTCCCTACCCCCTGACTTCAAAGGAGACAGGGAACAGGATTTCATCACTGTGGAAAGATGATCAGACCTCAGTCTTGTTAACCTGAGGAAAGACTGAAGGAGGAGGAAAAGCTAAGATTCCACTGGCTGCAGAAACTCCTGCAATCTCCATTTCTTAACTAGTTAAAAACCAGAACAAACCCTCCAAAACACAAACCTCAGTTCATTCCAAACATCTATTTCTGAGGCGATACAGTAGTTTTTGCTTTCTGACAGACTGTTTTAACCCGTCAGACATGGTATTATCAAACACTTCCTCTTCGTTCAAGCTTTTTATTCAGCTGATGATGTGAAGCAGCAGTAAAGTTGAATCAGAAATAAGTTCTAATTGGTTTATCTCTGGGATTTTTAAAGCTAGCTAGTTAAAATAGCATAATTCTGTTACTTATTCATTATATAGAAATTGTTTAAAGTTTAGCTTTCCTGAAAATGAGGAATTTATTTATTTTGCTATTGTCTTTTTCATCCTTCTCCTTCCTTCAGTTAGGAAGGAGACCTTTCAGGGTGGTTAGAATAGTAAGACACTTACAATTATCCTTAATATGCTGCTTCCCAACATATGCTGTCAAAGAAATTTTGCTGGTTTGGATTTCTCAGCCTTAGTTGTTGCAAAGAACGTAACTGTTTTGCAAGCACAGGTTTGTGTGCA
The DNA here is from genome assembly GCF_965231255.1 of Vanellus vanellus. Lineage (NCBI taxonomy): Eukaryota > Metazoa > Chordata > Aves > Charadriiformes > Charadriidae > Vanellus > Vanellus vanellus. The sequence continues at coordinate 102,697,026 of NC_138906.1, forward strand.
ATCACACTGAACTAGAAGTAGTCAGCTCTCCCACTCCAGCTCATTTCCCAAAGTAAATCAACGCTTAAGGAAATTGCTGTAGTAAGTGACTGATCGCCTCAGCCTGTAGCACTCCTCCCCTTGATATCAAACAGACTTTATTACACCTTTGCCATTTCAGGCAGCATAAGTGGGATATAGGACTACTTTAAAAGTATTTTTGATGGAATTTACGTATATTAGAGCTAGATTTATGCTTTTACAGTCTAATAGCTGTACTTTCGTTGCCGATTTGAGAAATCGGTGAAGAGCAACTCACATCAGAAGGGACAAAACAAAGAAAACATTTGATGCAAACACTTAAAATGGGATTTCACAATAAATTGTTTGGAGTAGAAACCAGTTGGAACAAGGCAAAGAAACCACAAGCTACTGAGAGAAGAACCACCGCAAAAAGGATGGAGTGGACTCATCTCCCACTCCGTGTAAACTAGGTGGATGCAGAACAGACAAGTTTCTACCAAGATAAACATATCCTACCCACTACAGGTTTTTTTCTTGTTTTACACTGTTCACTGTGCTTTGTATCCACTGATTTTGATTGTGCTAAAATAAAACCACTGTCGTTTCATTTCTTCAAACCAACAAAACCACTGAAGTAAAAAAAAGTTCCATATAATTACATACAGTAAATAAATTTACTACAAAAAAAAAAACTAACCCCCCAGATAATAGTCCTTTAATAGATTTGGCACGTTCACCATGTTTTACCAAGTACAACTTTCCACAGTACCATATGCAATACTAAATCCTAAGTCAAGAAAAAAAACCAAACAACACAACACCTTAGTGTCCAGTTCTATCAGGGGAAGAACAGAGGGACACAACAACAAAGCACATCAATAAAAATATCTAGTCTATATCAAACGTACCTTTTCATTAAGGAATTTAATAGAAAAAAAACCTCTACCACTTATAATTTAACACCAAGCTGTCTTCCTGGCAATCAGGACTACAGGTTTATGCTGAATACAATCTTATGTTCAAATACAGAGATAAGCAGCATTATCCCAAAACCCAACAGAATCCCAGCATTCTGTAACAGGAAGTATCCCCAGCGGCTACATCCATGATCACTGGCATCATTGTGGAGCATTTCAGGCACCTAAACAAACAAGACAGTGTTAAAACGCCTTCAGAATAAATAGTTACTTAAAACCCAGTTCAAACTGGGTTACTTCAAACCATGAGGCATGAGGTAGCAGAGTCTTACTCCTCTGGTCTTTCCTGTTGACAGGATTAACACTACTCTTCAAGTAGGTGTCACTCGACATGAACAACACTATCAGAGTCTACTTGCACATACAGAGAGAATCTGTAATGTTCTAATTACTGTTTTAATGATAATTATGCTGATGTCTTAATCATATCCTGAGTAAATTGCTGACTTATTTACCAACTGATTTAATCAAGCCACACCAAGAATTTTCTTCTTAAGAAGATAGTTAAGCTTTCACTACTTTGTACTTCCGTACAAACACACTTCTGAGGTATAGTATAGGTTTTAATACAATTCTGTCTTCAATCCAAGAAGCGGTAATGTTTTAATGCAAAAGCCAAAGCACGTTTGGTGGAGCCGATGGTGTGCAACTTGCAGTCTTACTAGCTATCTGCTATTCCAGGCACTGTCAGAAACAAGTTTTTTACTCTACTTCCACTGTTAACTGCTTCCATTTCACAACTAAGGGAGAAACAATCTCTGTTCCTACAGTAATCTAAATAAAAGCGATTTTCCATCTGAACGTTTAACTGAGCAATTACACTGCATAGTCATCAGCACATTCAAGCACAGAAAGAGTTAATTGAGGGAGAATGGACAGAAGAATTTATTTTGAGATCAAAATATAATTAGTATTAATTCCTAAACTATGTTATATAAATTCAAGTAGATCTAGCCACTTACCATATCCACAAGAGCCACATACATGAACAAGCCAGCAGTAAGTGCAAATATCCACATCGAAACATTGTCTGCATAATGACCGATAAGAATCCCAGTGGCCATTCCAAGATAGGCCAGCATAGCGGACAGAGCATTATAAAGCACAGCTTGCTTGACAGTCATACCAGCTTTTAGAAGTACAGCAAAATCTCCTACAAAAGGGAAAAAACAAAAAAAGAGTTTTCATCCTCAGGTAACTATTGCAGTATTCTTAAGTTCTCCTCTTACTTACAAGATTAATAAGCTATTTTTATGCTGCCATCTGCCTTATGTTTTTCCTTCATAAAATCTGAAATCATTGGCAGACAGAAAATTAAACAGCGCACATGAACAACACAGCAGCAACCATTGTAAGTTTAGAACCTTAAAGTTTTAGGACTTTTGGAAGAAGCAGCTTTTCAGGTAGTTTGCATTTAAACCAACACTGTAAAACACCGCAGTACCTGATGTGCATGAGCATTCTAAAGAATTTTCTAAAATAAATATTCCCACTTAATTGCATAAAGTGACGGTGAAGATTCCATTTATTATCCTTTAACTGCTCTTTGCACTTTAAGTCCAGCTGTTTCATAAGTTTAGAAATAATTTCTTTACTAATTTCTGTAAGTGATCCTTAAGATCTTATTTTACTTGAAGGAATGATAGACTACCAGCCAGAAACAGGTTTTCGATCATTCAGAACAGATTTTTTTGTTGTTGTTCAGCCAAATTAGATCTAAAACAGAGTAAAATAATATAAGCTTATTATTTGGAAATAAAACGGATACTATATAAAAATGTAGGTTATCTCCAGTTAAAGTAAACAACTTGGCTTTGAAGATTGCTTTTGAGTAATTTGTTACAACAGCTTTTCCCACAAGATACTGCAATTAAGATCAACTGGTATGTTATAAACATCATTGAGCACTAGCAACAGTACGTTCCAATTTTATCCCCACCTAGCTTCATCTAGTCCCATTTGGTTCAGTATTCCTATGCCACTTCGTGTCCTCTGTTAAAGAAAGTATTTCTATCAAGTTTTCTGTGCTGATTAAAAAAGTGTGATTTAAATTTTAAAAGATTTTTCTTGCTTCCAAAACCAGCAGAACATTTGACTTTAAGATTATCAGATTCATAACATGAATTTTGTATGTTTGTACTAACATTTAGTACACGTAATTATTACAAGTTTGATGACTTCCATGGAATGAATATTAGGATGAACAGGATTCAATTCCAAACATGTCATAAAACCAGTATGTTTTCTCTAATGTATTTCTGTATAACATTATTGTACAGACAGACAAATATATCAAACTTTAATAATTAGTTTGATGTATACACACACTGGTTTACAAGCTCCATTAAATGAAATTGAACATTCAACTTTCTAGGCAATTAAACCCTAAAAAAGTGCAAGCAAACTCTTCTTTCCTCATTCTGTACACCAGGTATGACTGTGGCCATGACAGCTAAGAAAGAAATATCAGTCACACATTCAAAATGATGCGACAATAGGAACAATCAGTTTCATTCCAAGTTAAACCAAGCAGCTACATCCTGTTCTCACAACCTGCCCTGCAAAAGGGCCAAATATTGCAACATAAGACACGTGCATTCCCATGAGAAGTTATGGTAATGAATTTAAATCACTTAAGTTTGGAAGATATAAATCTTTCCTAGAAATAGTTTAATTTAAAGACTAGTTGTGTTTGTGCTGTTAAAAGGAAGGTCACAAGAATAAAATTAAACAGAGATGTGAGAAGGGCAAGTTCTGACATGCATTCTCCAGCAATTCACAATTTATGTTGCTAATGAGAATAAAACTACAACGGAACTATACAGAACAAGTTGTAAGTAACTGCAAGACACACAGTTTTAAACAAAGTAGCTGAAATATTTAGATTTTTATAAGGAAGATTAATTGAATTAATAAAACAGTCTTTAAATAAGTTAAAAGTATTCCCGAGTAGACAATCTGACACAGATGAAGTTTTCTGATCAAGTTTTATTGTGCCACAGAATAAAGTCACTCATAATTTTTCAAAGCACACCTTTAAGTACCTATACCTGCAGCATATGGAAATACTGGGGTCTTACCTAGTTCATGAGGTAACTCATGGCAAAATACAGCCACAGAAGTGCTTAAACCACTAGATAACCCTTCAGTAAAGGCTGCTCCTATGAAGAGACAGGAAAAAAAACCACCAAACAACATTACCGCATATTCAGACATCAAGTGCAGAAGCATTGTCACATTTTTGTACCAGATTCAGACATACTAGTTTCACTATTTTTTCCTTATGCTTGTGGAAACATTTAAACTAACTGAACAGTTGTTGATTACAATTCATAAGTTTCCAAATCAGAAGCAATGTAGAATCCTCCAATTAGTTAAAGCCAATCAAATTTCACTATCTTATTTCTGAAGCAGGCCCTATGCCTTTCAACAACACAACCTTCCCCAGAGAGGTGTAATAAATGAAAATGTTGTTAGGAAAGACACTTTTTTAAAGATACAAAGGGAAGAAGGCAGCTCAACTGCCTCTGAGAGTCAGTCACTGGAAAAAGGGAAGCCAATTCAACAGTAAGAGAGGCTATATAGTCACATGAAATCAGCAGCGAAGATTGTGAGTTCTAGACAGCTGGCACATAAGTGAACTATCATACCTTAAGTGGAGGGGGGGGGGGGGGGGGTGGTGGTGGAAGAAAAACCACACCACACAAAACCCCTTAAACTAGTCCAACAGTCCTCATCTTTCTTGTTTTCTCCACTCCACCTGTTGCTTGCTATTTTTCTTATTTGACAGCAGCTCAGGAGGAAGCAGCACACAGCAGGGCTGAAGAGCCGAACCACAGTTCACACACAGCAGGGGAGGCCCCACCTGCATGGTGAGACTCCCCAAGGGGTGCAGCAGAACCACATCCAGCTTCCTCTTCAGCTGCTACCAGGAGCATGCCAGCAAACAAGGTGCTGCCAAACAGTCAAAGAGGCATAAGACCATGTCGCAGTAGTTGGCACACAAGGGACCCAGGAGTACTGCTCGCAGAGGAAGAGCCACAACGTCAATGAGACCACAGGAGACAACCCCTTTGCTCCGCTGGGGTTGCCACCCCCAGTTCTCCAGCAGCCTCTCTACCCAGATGTAACTCCTGAGGGTGGACACTGCTGTCCAGCTTTTCACCTGCAAGAAGGGACTCATGCTCCTCCCTGCAGTGAGGGCAACAGTAACCTTAACTCTGGGGTGCATGGTGTAGCACCCAGTGAAGGTGATGCAAGTAGTGGTGAACAGGCATCTCTGGATGAGCGATAACGAACAGGGGGTTGAGAGAGTCTTCAGAAAAGGCTCTACACAGGCAAAAGGCCAAGCCCCTTCAGACTAAAGAGGAAGGCAGGACCAAAGCAGCACTGGAACAGGAAACGTGAACTCCCAGATGGGTAAAATTTGAAAATAGTGAAGCCTGGCAACAGGAAGAACCCTCTGTCCCCAGTAGCAGCTGCTAATCTAAAGAACATGGTCACAACCCTGGCAACAGTGAGATCAATGAGTTCTGTGCAGCCCGGAACGTTTGTTCAGCACATCAGATTAGGGCCAGCAATACAAAAAGAAATAAAAGATTTTTAGTGACAGGAGAGTCCCTCTCATGGAGGATACAGGGCAGAGGCAGACCTGCTGACTAGAGCTACTGCCCAGGGAAGTCTATTGTTTGCCCGGAGCCTGCCTCGATGATGCTGTAGAGACACCAAAGCTCATTTGGCCTGTGCTGGATAGATACAGACTGCCTAGAAAAGACAGAATACAAGTCACAGGGTTTTTTTGTGCCTATCTACATAAAGGAGTTCCTTGACTGCACAGAGCTCCAGTATAAAAACTCCGTATGAATGCAGTTTCTTGTGCCTATTGAGTCTCTTGGTCAAGATCAGAGTAACACTAGGAACACGGTTCCAAACCACCCAACCAAGAAAACGTGGTGGATAAGGCTATACGTGAACAACCGCACAAGACATCACCATTCATGTGAGAGTTTTCAGCCGTGAAGGTAACAGCACTGGGTACACAATCCAGGATGTTCCTTAATTGTGCTGGCAATGATTTCCTGATACAAATGATGTAAGAGCCAGCCAGGATTAGAGTTCTACTTGACCTGCTGCTCATAAACAAGGAAGAACTTATGGCAAATACAGCAAAAAAAGGCATCTTGAGCTCCAGTGAGCACGAGGTAACTGAATTCAGAATACAGGAGACTGGGAAAGGAAAAGGCAAAACTCAGGACTCTAGATTTTAATGAAACAGACTGACTTATTTAAGGAATTGCAGGGTAAAACACACTGGAAATCAGTCAAAAGGGAAAAAGTACCCAGAAGTGGTGGCTGATTTACAATGCGCGCTTAACAGAGTGCACAAATGAACTACCCTGTTTGTGCAGGAACACCAGGACTTCCAAAAGAGGACACACCCAGCTGAGCAGATTGTGTCTTAATGAATTAAGACTCAAAAAGGAAGCACACAAGAAATAGAAACAAAGATTAGCAACAGTAAGATAAAAGTGATGGAACAAAAAGGAGAAAGACCAAAGCACAGCTGGAGCTAAGACTAACAAGACACCAAGGATAACAAGAAACAGTTCTACAGGAATGCTAGCTGAGAAACAAAGTTCAGGAAAAAATTGGGTCTGTTGATGGATGGGGAAGGGAATCAAACAGTAGACATAAAAAGAGGCTGAGGCACCAGCACCGCCTTCATCTCAGTCTTCATAGACAAAGCCAGATCCTGGAACATTCCAGAAAGAGAGGGACAGTGAACAACAGAGAAGCAACAGTTTAGAGATACTTCGAAAAAACTGGAACTGCTCAGATGCATCCCAGGATGGGACTCACCCAAGGGTGCAGAGTTGACAGATGTGACTGCAAGGCTGCAGTCTATTCTCTATGGAAAACCATGGCTACAGAAGGCCCCAGTGGAACTCTAAAAAAAGGATAACATTATTCCCATCTTTAAGAAAGGTGAAGAACAGGACCCAGGGAACAGTCAGCCTCACCTCAGTTCCTGGAAAGATCATGTTGGATATCCTCTTCAAATCCTTCTCCAAATGCTTGACCCAGTTTGAGGAAATAACAGACTATAGATATGACAAAAGCAGTGAATATAACAGAACTTAGTGTCAGAAACTCTACTGAAGTCATCTCCTACACCAGTCTCATCCAGGAGCACAGGAAATACGGGCTTGACAGATCATCGCACATTGGCTGGACTGCTGGGCTGACAGGGCTTGCTGCTGGCTAGTAACAAGTAGAGCTCACCAGAACAAATACTGCGATCCATTTTCTTCAATATCTTCACTGGCCTCAAGTTACACCAAGGGAGATTTAGATTGGATGTTAGGAAAAGTTTCTTCACTGAAAGATTTGTCAAGCATTGGAACAGGCTGCCCAGAGAAGTGGTTGAATTGCCATCCCTGAAGGTATTTAAAAGACATGTAGATGTTGTGCTCAGGGATGCGGTTTAGTGGTGGTCTTGGCAGTGCTAGGTTAGCAATTGGACATGATGATCTTGAATGCCCTTTCCAATCTAAATGGTTCTATGATGTATATGAAACAGACTGCACCATCAGCAAATTTGCAGATGATACTGAGTTGAGGGGCAGAGGGGGAGAAAAGTAAGGGCTGAGTTCATACACCAAGCACTAGAGCTTTAGACAAGAAAGACCATGGTAAACTTGAAGACTAGGCCAACAGAAATCTTACGAAGTTCAAAAAGGAAAAGTGAAGAGTTCTACACATGGAGCAAAATCAACCTCATGCATTAGTACAAGGTAGGAACTGGCTGGCTGAAATCATAATCCTCACATCCTTTTCGGGAAGGCTGCTATTTCAGCATTGAATACAAGCCACCAGTGTGCTCTCATTGCAAGTACAGTGAGCCACAAACTGCGTAGTCTTAGGAGAAGCAAGGCCAGCAGACTAAGTTCTTATCCCCCTCTGCTAAGCACTGGTGAGGCTGTTCCTGGTATTCTCAGTCCACTTCAGGGTGTCCCAGTTCAAGGTGGATATGAATACTGTCCAAAAGAGGCTAACAGGATGATCAGAGGTCTACAGGATAAGGCCTAAAAGCTTGAGGAAGCCAGGTATATTTAACCTCCCGCTCCACCAGACTAAGGAGTGGTCTAACAGCAGCTTGTAAGTACCTTTAGCGCAGTCACAAATACGAAGGAGCCAAACTCTTCAAAGGGTGACAGATGACATAACAGAGGGAGAGGCTGCAAATCACAACTTGGGAGCTTTGGGATGGACATAAAAAAAAAAGGCTTTCCTTATTAAGAGACAGTAGTGCAACACTAGAAGAGGTCAGCCACAGACGTGGTGTAATCTCCTCATTTGTGGAGGTTTCCAAGGCTTGGCTGTGTAAAGCGCTACAACTGACCCACTCTTGTGTTCCCAACAGCTGTTTCAAGCAGAGGGTTTGACTAAATGACCTCTAGAGGTCACCCATTTCTCCGGCTATTTGTGAAGTCTAATTCAGAGATGCACAGTACGCAAGACAAAAGGGACTTTGATCTAAGCCCTCAGCAGGAATGATTTTCACTGCGCTCCAAAACACTGTCAAGGAGTCCGCACAGTAGTTATCAGGCAAGACAGGAGTTACTGCTACTTGACTAGCAAAAGAGGTTATTAGTGAACACTATCAATCTTTTCTAGGTATCAGTCTGCTTCCCCCACTTCCAAACATAGCTTTATAGTTCTGGAGGCAGATTTTGAGAGACAGACAGGATAGCTACAAGTTATCTTCTACTAAGACAGCAGAATTCATCAGCATTCAATCAGGCTTCAGTTTGAGGAGACTAGATAAGTAAAGGAAGGCAGAAGCTAATTACCTTCTCCCATGCCTGCATCCTCAATAATCTACAAATTCCTCTATATTACTGTCTCTATACAATGTTTTCCCAGTTTTATCACTTATTAGAGGAAAACTAAAAATACAAGAATCCCGCTTAACCACATATGGTAAATCTAATTTTGGGACCACAAAGGCAAGCCAAAGACAACCTGACTGCTCGGCATAGTACCTGGGTGGCTGATATGGCTGTAAACTGTACAGATACAGAGCAATCAAAGTACAGGCTTAAATAACAGGATTACCCATTTTTATTTTTTACTGCTAAAAAGATGTCTTGAAACATTGACAAATTGAAGACTACATTGATATACCTGGTATTATCCCCTCTCAAGAAGTTGATTTAATAGTGTCATGGTATCTTAAAATATACTTTTATGACATCACTTCTCAAAAAAGAGCTAAAGAAAAAATATATACACAAGATTAGTATAAAAATAGTTTTCTGCACTTCAGTTATTTAGTTGAAGCTACACAGAAAAGTTCAAATCGCAAAAGATCATTTTGTTGCAACTATTCATGCTTTAATAAAAAAATAAGCACTTTTACATCTTATTCCTACATAACTAGCACAACAGATTTGAAGAAAATTATGAGTAACAAATCACATGAAATGAACTTAAGTGAAGGGTTACTCTGGCTAAAGCTATCTTGACAGAAGCATTCACATTTTCATTTAAATACAGGTAAAAATACCATACAAGTACTTTTGGCATTTTCACAAAATCATCAAATTGATGTTTTTCCATAATACTTTTGAGTACATCCAGAACTGAGGGTAACCCCCATTTCCATTAGCCTGAACAAGCTACACAGCAGGACTTCTAGAAGCTATTGCTCTCACTTGTTCAATAAGTCTTTATTAACCTTCCTCATACTTTTCCCTTCATAACTATAAAGTCATAGCTCCTTCCCAAATCTCCCTAATGCTAAGAGGTAATTGATTCTGCATGTCATTTATATGCAAATCCTCTTCCTTCTACCACATTTTCACTACTGATCTGCTCAGAAATTTACATTCCGTGCTTCCAACTTTCATCAAAAATAAGATTAAAGTCATAAGGTCTCTTTTCACATTATACTATTGACTGAATCTGAACAACTCTTAAGTACAGCTGTGAGAAAATAGTTATTATTGTGTTTCCTCCTCAAACAAGAATGAACTTGTTTTTACAATAAAATTTACAGAAAGACTGATGCTGCTGAATTGACCCCAGAATGCTGTACAAGCTGGAAATGAATCCAATACCTCTAAAGATTAAATAGTAAAGTCAAGATTATGAAGGACTACCACAAGAACTGAGGATTACTGATTTGACTTCACTTTCTATAACTTACTTTAACCTTTTAATTTTAACATACCTGTAGTCTAGCTCTCCTTCTAGAAAAAAACAAGGGAGTTCCCAAACCTGACCTCCCAACCAGAAGTCCAAAACATAATATTCAATCTGTTATTTTTATGATAAAGAAGTATTTTCACTGAAGCATTGTCAAAAAAGACTGAACAACTACAACATGTAAGGGAAAAACAGGGACATGAACAAAAAGCTAAGTGTTCCGATTACATGCAAAATAACTGTTTATACCAGTTTAAATTTAAGACACATGGATTACATTCAATTTTAAGAATAACATTTTGAGTACAGTATGACTGGTGTTTAATAAAATAATTTTTTAAAAAATACTTTTTAAAGAGATGCTGAGCCTGTTTTGAGACTGAGTACAGCACACTAAGCATCTGAAGGAATCTACTTATTCTGCGCTCCTTTAACTGATATAGACACTCTTAATCCAAACATCTGAATAAAGGCAACATATAGTGACTTTATTGGTATCTTCTCTATGAATCATATCTCTGAGAGGTAATAGCTAACTAATGTCCTATTAATTAATGCCCTACTCACACATTCCCAGGATACAAAAAGCAGCACGGACCGGAAGGTTAGTGCAAGCACTAGAAGGAACTGGAATGCTGCTCTTAATGGATGGTAAGATCTGAGAATCGGGATGTGACAGGACTGTGATGCAAAAGTGTAAAGCACCTTGAAGAACACAATGCTTTGGACAAAGTTCATTTTACAGTAAAATTGAATGCATGCCCACCTCCCACAGCACAAAAATCACACATACATATTGCCAAATCCATTTGGGCAATATTCAGGCTAAAGCAGACTGAAACCAAGGTCCCATCTTCCTAATCACCAATGCTCTGGGGAAACTAATACATGATGTGTAACCAGGGCCCAGTATAGGCAAAGCCAGATGCGCAAAATATAGAAATTGACCTTGCTGCATAACAAGTGAAGATGGAGAGGAAAAAAAAAAAAAAAAAAACCACAAAACCAAAAACACACACACACATAAAGAAGCCAATGGTACTAATGGCCTGATTGGAGTGCAAAAAACAACCAGTTACTTTGTATGTGACCAAAATGACAAGCTTATCTTAAAAAAAAAAAAAAAAAAAGTAATAATTGCTGAGGACTTGCAGACATTGAAATACATAGTCAGCTCTAAGCCCTAAATATTGTTTTATAAGCCTAGCTTTAGTTTTGAAAAATATTATCTTTAACTTTTTTAAAGGTAGAAAAATAAGCAAAGTATATAGATTTCCTAAAGAAATATAACTGTAAGCACATAATTTCTGGTTTATTTGTCACTCCAGGTTGTTAAAACTGGAGATTTTTTCTCCTTCATTCAGAGCTATCAGATAAGAGTTTAGGCTTCAAAGATCCACCACTAATTAGTTATGTTCCTAATAATAAGACAAGTGAGATAGAGATAAGTGACAGCAAGACGACTTCACTGTCCTCGCATTTAAAAAAGCTGTGGTACCCAAGCTAACACTTACCAATTGCTAGGCCATCACTAAAATTGTGTAGTCCATCTCCCATAATCACCATCCATGCCAGAGTTGCTATCCCCGCATCCTTTAGTTCTTCACGTGAGTAGCGCTGACTGTGACTGTGGGGATGATGGTTCTGATGATGATGGTGATGCAGAATATGATGGTAGTCATGGTGATGATGGCTAAGATGATCTGTCTGTCCTAGAGTATCATGTAAGTGAGAATGACATTTGTTTCTACAGCCCCGGGATACATATTCATTGTCAACCTCCTCTTGATGAGAATGAGCTATCATCACTTCTTCTTCTTCTTGTACAGTTGGCTGCTGAGAAATGAAGGGCGATGGATCTTGAGAGTCTGTCCCTAGATAGCCCTCAGGCCCTGTTACAAAAACCCAGAGTATAATATTATACATTTTAAAAATGCCCTAGGAAGCAAAGATACAATGACCAAGTTGAGTAAGTGATGCAATAAAGAAGAAACGAGTAAGTCTAGAAGTTGAAACTGATACCCCAGCTTCTTGTACCAGAAGTTCTTTCCCCCCCCCCAAGGGTTTTCACAACTTATTTTTCTTTAATCAGATTTTTGAGATAATTCCCAATATTTCAAAGTAAGACAAACCTTTTCATTTCTGTCCCCTACAACAGAAGCAGCCCCTACATTATGGCCACAAATGCCTCCTAAAAGGTACAAAAGCTTTTAATCTGAGACCCAGTGCAATTTAAACACAACAGCATAAGGCTCTATGTCCCAGTTTCACAGCACGAACACTGTTAGTTCAATTGCTTCAGAAAGACAAAGTGTCTGGAGAGCATATGCTATTTAGTCATCTTAGGGCTAAAGATTAGGAATGCAGAAGAGGTTTACATTATAGATAATTGCAGAAACTCCTGTATTTCATATAAATATAGGAGCTCAAGTTCAAACATCTGAAAAAAAACAAAACAAAAACACTCAAAAGTAGTTATCGCAGGCCATGAAACATCCTCATATAAACATTAGTGACACACTAAGATTAGTTATTTTAACTTCTAAAACTTGCAAAATTCTTCCCCTGCAATTAAATGAACAAATACACTTTTATTCTGCATTACCAACAAGTCTTTCATGAGTTATAAAATTATTCTAAAAAACAGAATGCCTCTTTTAGTTACAAGAGCTAACAAGTATCTAGTGAGGTGTGTTTTGGCTTACAGCATGATCACATGATCATTTGCAGTCCGAATACCTCAACTAACCTCCAGGATTTTAGATTATCAACCCTATAAATAAATACCTAAACTAACAAAATCCAGACTTCAGATACACAGAAGTCTAAATAATAGATCACTCATATAACATCTAACAGTCTAAAGAGAAGCGTAGAAGCCAGTAGGTACAGCTGTATTTGCAACAGGCACAGCCAGAAAAGCTTCACAAAATTACTTCAACTTCTGCTGTTAAGTCCAGAATCAAAAGAATTAAGGTTTCAAACCTGGGAATTCACTACTTCTAGCCTATCAATTATTTTTAAAGGAAAGCAGCAAATAGAACTAGTCCTCTCGTATCAATGCACAGAAAGGTTTTGTTTTGAAAAGAATTCAAGTAGTGATCCAACCTACAGTAAGAAGCAGATCTATGAGCTGCCATCAATCAGGTAGGGTTTTTTAACAGTGCTTCCACAAAATAACAACTGTGCAATATTACTGAGACTTACGATCATCTGCGTCTAACTTTTCTTCATTTGCTGAAAACTTCTTACTTTCTCCATCATCTTCATTTTTTTTCTTATTCCAAAAGAAAATACTGTAGTTATCAATATTTTACTTATTTTTTTCAGGATATACATGAGCAACATTATAGTCACAACATTTATGCACCCTGCACAGAAAGAGGACAACATGGAAGCCACATAAAGAGCGCAGAAGAGGAACATTAGAAACTCAGCTAAGTACAGTAAGACAAAAAAAGGTTCCTCAGGCGCCACAGGAGGAAAAATAAAACCCAAACAAAACCCCCACACATAAATCCCCATGTTTTTGTATGAGGAATAAGCAGAGGGGCTCCTCTGAGAAGCAAAACACATCAAATACTGAGTAAAGGTTATTCCACTAATACTTTTCCACAGTAACGTCAGTATAATTTTTTTCTAGTGTACTGAAGGAAAACCAAGTTAAGATGTCCAATCACTGCTTACTAGTGTCTGTATCACGATTTACAATCAGTGACTCAGTATCTATAGGGCATAATTAGACTAACAGGAAGTCTATTCCCAGTGGCTGAGAGGACACAAAAAACTTGCTTTGCTTGGAACTCTTCATGTCCTCTCTTGGCAAATAAAGTTAACTAGAGATAGGGAAAACAATCCTGTCGCTCACAGTTATTTTAGCTTCAGTATAAACCCCACCAACACAACCTCCTGTGACCAAAGCCAAAGAGTTTACATGGCATCTGCGCCAAGACTGCTGCCTTAATGACCAATTTAACAATGAAACTAAACAGTCATTGTGGTAGCCTATAAATTAGCTATTTTTAAGCTAAGTAATTAGTAGTTTAGTAACTTCCTTCAAGCAAAGCTTAAGATATTGCCAGCCTTTACCGTATCTTTTTTTATTCTGTTAACTTTTACATTATTGTTTACTCCTGGCTACACTAGTCTTTAAAGAACTCAGTTACCAATAACTGGCAAGTTACCAACATGTATGGCCTACCAAATTCAGTTATTTACCTTCCACATAAAAAATGGCACAGTAATCTGAAAGCTGTATAGCTCTTCTTTATTGAGGGGAGAGAAAGGAAAGAAAAGAGGGGCTCGGCAGACTGTATTTCCAAATGGAACGCTATCTAATGAAGTCACTTTCTACAGTGTAGCTGGATGCTTATTTATGTAAGCACTTACTTCCACCCTTATCTGTTTTGTGCAAGTGCCCCCTTCAACAGGGGTACAATAACTGCACTTAATCCAGTATGAGAATTAAAATAATCCAGTATGAGAATTAAAATAACAGCTCTGATTGTTATATAATCACCCTGAGATGTCAGAAGGAAGTAAAAAATGTACCGTAACATTCTTAAATCACCCTGTTGAGACAAAGGGTGCAATTGGATATTTGCTTATTAAACAATCCACTTTGGTGACAAGCATGTAATATATGTCTGGTTAAGGAAGTAGCTCAGAGATCTTCCTTAACAGAACCACAGAAAAAAAGTTATCATGTAGTTTAAAAGTATGTGTCACTAACAAATGAAATTATAACACTAATCAAGTCAGCAATCACTATTAAAACCAGACATATATATGATACTCATAAAAGTTTTTTATAAGTGCATTCAGACATGATCATGCAATACAATATAGCTTCAAAATAGTTTCTCTACCTTTTTCTTCTTGTCTTTAAATTGCTTTATTAAAGTGATCAAATGCTCCACTAGAAACATGAAATACAAGCCTCCAAGTGCTGTAAGTCCCTTCCACGTAGAATCCAAGTAAGCACTCTCCTCCGTACTTTGAAAAACAAGATGTTTGAACGTAGAGCCTTTGTTTTGTTCAAGCATCGGTTTTTCATGGTGATGATGATGGTTTCCATGAGACTAAGGGGAGAACCAAACAGGGAAAATTATTATTCAAAAGAACTGATAACATAAGAAACACAAGGTATTTTCCACGTTCTTTTCCTCAAGTCTGAGGTCCAGACTTAACAATTTTCATGGGGTAAATACCCTGGATATAAACTCAAACAATTAGAAAAAAATCTGTCGATAGGAAGAAACATTGCAAAGGCACAGAGCAGGCCAGTATTCATCCTCTGATGGGCAGCTCTATGCATACTGCTTAATACAAGATATACAACTGCCCCCCCCCAAAACTCCTGACACTGTCAAGGAAACTGCATTTTAAGCAGTAGTTACAGACAGCACACCAATGACTTTCCCAGCTAAGACAGTTCATAGACTTCAAACACGTTCTTCTACAAGGAACTTAGCAGTAATTTTCTTCTTTAAAGGAAGTCTGACACTCTTCCCCTCCTCACTGGCTACTATGTGTTCAGAATAAAAAAATACTTCCGGGACACCTCACTCACACTTGTTTAGACTTACATAGCCTCACATAGCAATTGCAAAATTAACTGAAAGGAAAAAGAAGAACCTGATGAATTACAGGCCAGGGTCAGAAACCACCACAGGATCCTCAGTCCTTTCTATCCATCTTATCTGAAAGGTGGAACAAGTTACCTTTCAGGGATGTGGGGGAGCAGGGCGGTGCAAATGTCTGTTTAAGAGCTTCAAGAAAGCTAGAAATTTAGTAATCATATTCCAATTTCATTGTCCATATTACATAATACCAATATGTAACTCCAAAGTCTATCAAGTCATGTTTTCACAGGACTTCAGAAATGCTTGATTCTAATAAAAAAGTTACAACGGATAAGCAAGCAACCTAAGTGGCCAATAACAGGAAATAGTGGATTATCTATTCCACATTTAAAGCATACAGTGAGCAATTTTGACTATTTATAAAATTCATTAAACTGGAAAAAGAAAATAAAGGGGCAGCATTGCAATAAGTGACTAAAAACATTTATACAAAATTCTTGCATGCAAGGAACAGTAAGTGATTGGGCAGCATGACTAAGAACAAGAAACAGATTGGGGGATAATGGTGTTAAGTTCTTACACTGTAAGGACTGTGAATAATACAAACAGTTCCAAATGGGAAGCCTTTCCATCCAATAATCTACCTTACAAGGCAGAGAAATGACTCACCAAATAGGTATTAATTAATAGGGATTAAAATTATCACTAAGAAGTACAGACAGATGTCAAATTCTCTGCTTTGAGATAATGAGTGAAACAGTAATTAATACTTACATGTGGAAGGAGATGTAAGAAAGCATCTCCACTCAAAGTCCCCACAGCCAATGCCACAAGAAAACTTAGAAGAAATTTGAAAAATACGCGATTCATCAGTGGTACCAATATAACACCCAATAAGGAAAGAAAACTAATTACGGAGATGGATATAAAGCCACCAATCCAAGCTGGTAAAAAGAAAAAAGAAAAAAGTAACAAGAATAAATAACAGCTGTATGACATTTTGTTTGCTTAACATTCCTGTTATCAAACACTCCTGCTCATTCAATTCATCAGGTGTTAACAAATGGTATGCCATAAAGATTTCCCTCTAGACATGGACAAGTGCCAAAAGAAAATTACAAACTTCTTTCAACTTTGAAATGTTTCTCAAATTTATAACCAACATAAATGGGTTTCTAGTAAGTTTTACTCCATGTTAAAAAAACAACCTACCTATTTGCAGAGAGTAACCTTTTGGAGGAGTTTCAGCTTTTTCACTAGTTGCATGGACTATGCAGTATTTGCCATCGATCTGATTAATAAGAGCTGGGCAGAGGTAACTAAATTCTGTAGCAGTTAACAATACCTGAGTGCTTATTCCATGGGACTGCATTAGTTTTGATGCGCTGAAGCACTGTGGAAAGACACATGTGTTAAAGATTAACCAAAACAACGTATCTCAAAAGGACTGCACATCCCATTTTAATTGAAACGCAGTGGCACCACATGAAAACAGGTGCATAAACAGTAATTAAAAACTGGTAACAAACCAATTTAGTAAGAACTGTACCTCCATCCCACTTCTGGCCCAGAAAGCTAGTTTGGGAGTCCTGGTAGATGATGCATAATTATCACTCACTCTCAGCACAAGGGGGGCAGACGCTTTGCTGTGCCAAGTTTTAGAGGTGCTCAGTTTTAAAGGAAGTAGTAACAAAGTTAAGTAACTTTTTATAGAAGTGATTACTATGGAAAGTCTTGTACATAAGATGTTCTGCATACGCTACCTCCAGTAAAGAGTTCCCCACTGTATGACCTACAATCTTGCTGGGCTTGAATAACAGTAGTACTTCTGCTCTGTGCAGAACACAGTAGCAACTTATGAATCCAGCACTTGTGATCACAAGCTACACAACACCCGCTCTGAATTACCTGGCATGGCTGTACATTAAGACCCCAGAGAGACACTTGTTTTTTAAAGCCTTTAATGGAGAAGGATCTGATTGGGTAAGAAAACTGTCTACAACACAACTATAGACTTTATCAGCATTAATTTTTACTATTTTAAAGTAATAACATTTTGCAGCTATCATTTTTACAGTTGGTCTTTACATACAATCTTAAAGAAGATGGTGAGGGCCAGGGTTGAAAGAAGGTGCCAGTTACTTCCCTGTAACTCTGTGCTATCTGCCATAGAATTATCTAACACTTGTGAGGCAGCTTTGAGAAGAGTGACAGTGTTTTAACTAGATTTTTCTTTTTTAACTTTCACTACATTATTAGGAAAACAAGACAGATTCTGGCTTTAAGGCACAACAGCAAGATTTTAATCTGAAGTATTTTTAAATATTATGAAAAATGAAAAACAATATAAATATATAAAACCAAGTGTATGTTTATACTTGATGAAAGTATGTCTTTCTTTTCAGGAAAAAATAAAAAATTAAAATTAACCAGATTGCATATATATTTTCCTTGGAGTTTGTGAGCATAATGCAATATTCCTTCAAAATGTTAAGTTTCAAGGAAAGTTGTTTGTGTGTGTTTTGCTATCAGTACTGTTACACCACAAAGCTTGTACCCAATTTAATGATAAGCACCTGACAAATAATCTATAACAACATTCCTGGTGCATCTGGACTCCCAAGAATCCAGCAGAATCAGTCTCACCTCTTGGGCATTTTGGTTTTTCAGTTTAGAATACAGGTAACTTCCTCTTTCCGATTCTTTCGGCGAAGTATGAGATTCATTTGGTTTGCTGCTAGCAAGCCAGCTTGCGTTGCTGCCACCTGTGACATTAACAGCATTAGAGCTGGTCAGACCTAAACGACTAACCAGCTTGACTTCTCCAGGTTGCACATTCTGTAATTCGGAGTGACCACCTGTGGGAGTGGTGATGACAGATGCTGTTATTTCATTAACGGTGTTCTTGCTGCGTACAAAGTTCTGATGTTCTACATTCTCTACTTTATGAGGTTCCTTTGAGCGGCTGTTCCTATGGTCTCTGTTAGCATCAGATTCATGGTTTGGACAAACAGTCTTCTCAGAGTTTTTACTCAATGCAACATGATTGTGATGAAGATGATGATCATGGTCATGATCATGGTCTATTTTAATCCGTTTCATTTTATCTATACCTATGTTCTGGAGCAGTTTTCTAAACCCTTCCATTGACAGAGAGTTGTTTTCGCCATAGCGATGAAAAAGTTCTTGAAGGTGAAACTTCTGTATTAATCCTGCTAAGTCAATATTAATGCCAGCTGCCTTTTCTGGAAAAGTTCTCTCTGATGTATGCACAACAGTAGCCGTCTCCACTCCATGATGGTAACTTTCACACAGTAGTATGGAAAATGATACAAGGAAAGTGACCAATACTGTACTCTCCATTGCAGTTTCTTTTAGCAGTGAAAAAAAATGTAGAAAAAAAAAAGAAAATTTAAATTTGCATAAAACTGATCACATTTTCCTCTATAACAGATGTTTATAATTTGCTTAAACAAACAAAAAAAAGAAACCCCCGAAAACCCCTGCTTAAAGTATCAATGCAGTAAGAGAAGAGCCATTTAAGTTTCTTACACGTTCAGCATTTTTCCCAGATGTGTGGCCTCAGGCAACAGGAGATGAAGCTGCATACCACAGTGAGGTCACTGGCTGTAAACACCCCTCCAGGTGTAAGCTCACCTTTGTTTAGCTTGGCCCGAGTCACTTTTCTAACACAATCTAAACAATGAGAGCATCCTCAAGGGCACAACAACTGAGTTCTAGGTTAGGCTTTTCTTGTGCTTAAAAGAAGTCTTGTAATTTCACTCTTAGCAAGGAGTAAGTATTATAAATTACACGTTCCGGCTTAAAAATCAAAAGTTCAGATTTTCCATCACTGGTTTCCCAGAGCTCTTGGCAAGGAAGCGCTCCACAAAAAAAAAAAAAAAAAAAAAAAAAAAAAAAAAAAATTATGCTGTTACGTTCTGTCTTTGTTTTAACACTGCTGTCGTACAGCTCCTTTCACTAGGCAGGCAGATCACTGCTGTGGGCCAAGCGTTCACAGGCGCCAACGTCCGCGTATATTATTCCATAAATACTCTAGCAAGACCAGGAATTCACCGATGTTTAAAAACTAGCCCTGCACGCAGGACTATGCCCGAGGGCTGCCTCAGCACCTTTTCAGAGAGGCACAGAGAACAGAACACAACGCAGAGAACTTCTCAGTTTCTAAGGAGATGACGATCAGCCTTAAAATCCCGGCACCACCCCCGGGACCCGCGGCAGCACCGAGTTCTGGCGGTTCCCGTCCCAAACCGCACCGGCAGCGTCCCCAGAGACCCGCACTCCCCAGAGCGCCCAGGCTGCGGCCGGGCCCCGGCGAGCGCAGGGCGGGAGAGACAGCCTCGGCCTTTACCACGCGCCGGCCGGGCCCAGCCCGGCCCCGCCTCACCCGGAGGCGGCGGCTCCAGCGGCCCGGCCCTGCACGCCCCACCACCAGCCCCAGCCCAACTGTGAGGCAGGCACGCCCGCCCGCCCCACAGCCTGCCCGTTGCCGCGGGAGGAAGTTACCTGGCCCGCCACCGGGACGGACCCCGCTACCGGCCAGACCCTTCTCCTTCTTCTTCTCGTTCTTTTTCTTCTCCTCCTGCCGCTGCCGCCCACGCGCGCTAACAACTCCCCGCCTCCTTCCTTTCCTCTTCCGGGTACAGCAGCCGTCACGCGTCTCGCCGGCGACCAATGGGGAAGCCGGGCGGCTGTCGCGTGGCTGCGGCGGCGGCGCGTAGGTGGCTTCGACGCCGGCTGAAGTCGACTCCGGCGCCTATGGAGGCAGTGGGGAGGGAAGGCCCTGCTGCTCCCTCCCTGGCTTCCTTCCGCCGTCTGCCGCCGCTGCCCCTCGCAGGGAGGGTGCCCCCCACGGTGGGCGCTGCTCCGGGGGTCTGCAGGGGCCGCCTGGCCCAGCCCAGCCCAGGCCAGCCCAGCCCTCCCCAGGCCCGGGAAGGGGTGGGGTGGGGTGCGGGGCTTTGCCGGGAGGGCCCAGGAGGAACGGTGTCAGCTGGGGAAGGGCAAAGTAGGTGAGAGCCAGCGGTAGGGAGGAGGTAGCCCGAGAGGAGGGCGGTGTCCCGAGGGTCTCCTTATTTCCGGAAACACTGAGGTTTGGATTGAGTGGTGTTTGGAAGGTGGCGGTTCGGTGTGAAATACTGCAAGACAGCTAAAATCAAGGGTAGATGAGAGTCAAAGCAATACTTCCTCAAAACAGGTCATTCTGGGTTTGGGGCTGTGGTTTAGGTGAGGATGCAGGGTGTTATAGCATCCCTTAGTCTTGGAAAGGAATTGGCATGAGGACTCCCAGTCTTGAAAAGAGTACGTGTGTGGGGTATGGGGCAAGCAAGGACTGCCAGTGAACTGACTGGTTGTAAATAGGGGGTGCGGGTAAATGGCAAGCGATGTCATTTTTTGATGACATCCGCTAGGGTATTGCAGTGAGCGCTGTTTGGTTGAACCTGTCATTGTAATTAATGATCTGGCAGAAGAAAACACTTCATGCACGAGTGAACAAAGAGACAAGAAGAGAGGACTGAGATTGGAGAAAGGCTTGAAACTTACTGAATCATGTTACTTTCTTTGGAATAGGTATACTGTATTTTTCAAGTGTTGCTTTGCCCTGCCACTTTTCTAAACTGTCCATCACCCCATGAGTGCTGTATGTCCCAGGTGTACGCTCTCTTGTGTTTCCTCTTCCTTACTCCACCACTTCCAGAGTTTTACTTTCTGCCATCATATGGATTGCTAGTACAGTGGGTGCAGTTCTGTTTGCCCAGCCCAGCTGGCTTTGGAATTAGGCCTCTCGTGTGATCGATTGCCAAGATTTTTCAGTTTGCTGGAGTGTGAAGGCAGCGCTACATCTTGCCCTCAGATCTGGCTTTCCTGATGGCTCTCCAATGTTATGCCCACAACTTAAACTTAACATCCAAAACATTCACAGCCATCTTTCTCCTGCTGTCTGCTGCTTTTGATGGTACCTCCTTGCTCGCCAATCAGGAGGTGACAGATCTATGTTCTTTATGCCTAATACTTCCAACTAGCTGACTGATTTAAACCTGTTTGTTCCTGAGTTCAGCTGACTGGAGGGCAGAAGGGAAGTATATGTTGTGAACAACTCTGGAAACAGAGAGCAACACGTCACAAGGTTATGGATTTATTCCATACAATAGCTTTTGAAATATTGAGAAAATAATATGTCCCTCAGCCTTACTCTTTTTTTTTTTTTTTTTTTTTTCTTCCCCTGGAGGAAGAGATGGAGGCTATAAATTGCAGGAGTGGGTAGGGTTTGTTTTTTTTTTTAATGCTAATTCATTTTAATTCATTTTACATGAATACTGTTTACCAGATGCCTTTGTAATATTTCAGTAACACAACATTTATGCCTAAGATGCTAATGTTAGGCATTTGATTGTTGTAAATGTTGTAAATGAGGTTTTTTTAAATCTTTTCAAATTACAGCTGCTAAATGATGGAGCCTGTTTTTCTAGCCTCTTGAATGCATCCACTGTCTCCAGCTGTTTCATTGTGTCAAATCTGCAGTTTCTCGTGTCTTGTCAAGGTCATTTACAGACCTAAGTGTCAGAGCTTAGGTCACAGAACAGGTTTTCAGTGCTAAAATGCTATCTTCTTTTTTCCTTTTAATTTGAGTAGTTAACATACATCAGCTAGGAAAAAAAAAAAAAGCTAGTAAAAAAAAATCCACCTATAAAACTTATTTGCAGTAAAAGTTGAGGTCAGATCTGTTTTATGGTACCTGAAACTTACCTCAGTAAGTTTATGTCATGGTAAAATTAAAGCGCTTTAGTTGTTTTTACTCTTTCTGTTATCCAGTGACTTAGCCTGAATACATGTGCAACCGTGAGCTTTGGACTAGCTGTGATCATGTAAAACAAGGATCTTGGTGTCCCTTTTGGATGGTTCAATGAATGTATAAAAATGTCTCAACCTGTGGATAAACAGAAAGCATTATTTAAAGAGTCAACAGACAGCAAACCGGGAAGCAGTTGGACTGCTGTCTCAATCCATCATGGAACTGCATCTTAACTACAGCCTGTAGCTCCAGGCCTCTATTTCAAAAAGGGTATGTTGGGAATTGAAAAGATCATTCTTGTTGGGATTTTTTGTTGGTTTTTTTTTTTTTTTTTTTTTTTTCTGTTCAGAAGGCCTTTCCAGAGTTGACAGCCTTTTCAGCTTGGAAAGAGATGAATGAGGAACCATATGATGGAAGTGGAAAAGTTTATGAAATTATACCACCTGCTTATCTCTTGCGACTAGTGTTGCCCAAAAATTTCTTGATTGCTTTGCTGAGTATGTGTCAGGTCAAGTGTTTTAAAAGTTACCAGTTTAGGACCAGTAAGGACCTGGCTGTTCATGCAGTTCTAGTGTCTTTGCTTGCAATTGCTAGCTGTTCAAGGCTTCATCACAAACGCATTGTATGAGCCCAACATTACACACTGAACAGAGGTGATGATGAGTAAGTTATCAGGGAAGTGGCCCTGAGCATGATGTTGAGAACTGCCCTGCTGTGGTCCCTCTAAGCTTCTACTTCGGAAAGTTTCTGAAAATTTGAAAAGTTTTATATTTCCTTGCCTTTTAACTTTTCATTAAGAACAGTTATGTGATTGGAAATGTTAAATGTTGTATAAAATGTACGAAGACTCTGAAAGTTACAAAAATATTTGTTTTAAACTGCAGAGCTGCTACCGCACAATTTCTGGATAGGTGTAACCCCATGTAAAAGTCCCATGTTATTTCTTAGAAATCTCCAGTAATCCTTTTGTTCTGTTAACAGCATTTCAGAATTGTAAAGAAATCCCCAAAGCAGCAATTCTTTCTGGCAGTGTTCCAATAGTTTCCTCTCTCCAACACCATCTGAACAACTAGTTAGTAATTGCATATTTGATGGCACTATATTTTAAGTCCTAAAGATATATTTTAATGTAGCAGCGTCCTTAGTTTCATTAATATGTGTTCTATATTGATTTTCAAAATACTTAGAATTACATCTGGGGAAAAACAGTATTACTAGTTACCTCCGCTGAATGGCTGCAGATTTTCAGCAAGCTGCAAGTTGAGCCTTGGGGTTTTCTTATTAGCGTGTGTACAGAGTAATGATTTCTTAAGTAACAAAACATTTATAAGCATACATCCTTCAACAGCGAGGCTAATGAGCAGCACACGAGTCCTTATGTAAGAATCCCCAGGACTTTCTGCTGTGCTCCTCTCTCTCTTTAGTGGCTCATTCTCATGTCAACAAGTTATTTTCCATTTCAGAAAAAGAGAGGTGGTGTTCCTCAGGGTTCAATTCTAGGATCAGTCTGTTCAATACATTTATCAACAATCTGGATGCAGGAGCTGAATGCACCAGTAGCAAGTTTGCTGATGATACCAAACTGGGAGATGCTGTTGACTCTGTTGTCAACAAGAGGCCTTGCAGAGTGATCTAGATAGATTGGAGCATTGACAATGATTAATGGGATGAAATTTAAGAAGTCCAAATGCTGGTTTCTGCATCTAGGATGGGGAACAAGTTAGAACATAGGAAGTTCCGTTCAAATACACGGAAAAAGTTCTTTACGCTGAGGGAGACAGAGCACTGGGACAGGCTGCCCAGGGAGGTTGTGGAGTCCCCTTCTCTGGAGATTTTCAAGACCCGCCTGGATGCAGTCCTGAGTAACGTGCTCTAGGCAATCCTGCTTTAGCAGGGGAGTTGGACTAGATGATCTCTAGAGGTCCCTTCCAACTCTGAAACTCCGTGATTCCATGATTCCGTGATTCTGTGAACTGCCAGGCAGAAGTATAAATTAGGAGAGGAGTGGCTGGAGAGCAGCCCTGCTGGTCGGCAGTAGGCTCAATGCAAGCCAGTAGTGTGCCCTGGCAGCCCAGAGGGCAAACCACATCCTGGATTGCATCAAACACATGACCAGCTGGTCAAAAGGGGTGATTGTCCTGCTGTGTTCAGCATTGGTGCGGCCCCACTTTGAGCACTGTGTGCAGTTCTGGGCCCCACGATTTAAGAAGGATGGGAAGGTCCTTGAATGCACCCAGAGGAGGGCAGCAAAGCTGGTGAAAGGACTGGAAGCAGTGTCCCCTGAGGAGTGGCTAAGGACTCTGGGTTTGTCTAGTCTAGAGAAAAGGAGGCTGAGGAGCAACCTTATTGCGCCCTACAGCTTCCTGAGGAGGGGAAGTGGAGATGGAGGTGTTGATCTCTTCTCCCTGGGGTCCAGTGACAGAACACATGGGAATTGTTCAGAGCTGCACCAGGGGAGATTTAGACTGGACATTAGGAAGCATTTCTTTACCAAGAGGGTGGTCAAATACTGGAACAGGCTTCCTAGAGATGCCCCAAGCCTGTCAGTGTTTAAAAGGCCCTTAATAACATGGTTTAGCTTTTGGTCAGCCCTGAATTGATCAGGCAGTTGGATTAGATGATGGTTGTAGGTTCCTTCCAACTGAAATATTCTGTTCTGTTCTATTCTATTCTAGAGTATCAGTATTGAAAATCATTTGTAAATTGTTAAGCTTTGCTTGATAATGTAACAATAACACAGAAAAGTGTCTTAGTGTAAGCTATACACAATGTGATCAGCTGCTCATTACCGTGAGCACAGAGGAGCAGTGATGGGCAGTGAAACTCCAGTGATCTAGTCAGGAAAAACACCCTGACTTGGACCTCATGTCCAAGTGTGAAACTTGCCAGACGAGACAATGGAAGAGGCTCCCTGGAGACAACCTGTCAGCCTGAGAGGGACATTGGAGTCATTATGGGATGCAGGGATAGAGATTCTTGGGATTATGCAAGATTTCTTATAAAATGTTCGGGGGGGGGGGTCTAAGGTGGGGAAAAAGAAGAATCAAGCTAATGTGAGGAGGAACAAATATGAGAAGATGGGGAAGAGGTGACAAAGGGAGCCAGTTGCAAGGCTGCTGGTCAGTATGCTTATCTGGCCATGCCCTGTATGTAATCACTGTTACCTGTCCAGGCTTGTAACTGAACTCCATTTCTGACAGTTTTCCAGGGTGAAGGTCTGTGTATTCTGTGTAGATAGACATCTAAGTACCAGTGGCTGGAGAAGGGACCAGGGGTCACAGGGTCCCATGCTTCTGTGATACCAGCAGCTGGAAAGACTGCAGTGCGTGGAGGTCTGAGGGCCAGCAACTGCAGAGAGGGCCAAGCATCATGGTTGCCCTTGTCTCTGGAGTGGCAGTGGCTGTAGAGGCTGGAGTGCATGCATATTGTGTGGATGTGTATGCCAGTGTGTGTAATTGCTAATGAACATTAAGCTGGACTAGCAGGCTAGTAGGATAAGAGTACTATGGAGCCAATTACTGAAGCAGCCATAAGCGTGGGCTGCACGCTGGAGAGACCAGAGCACCCTGAGTGTTGGCTATGGGAGGGACCAGGAGGTCCAAGCCAGGTACCAGAAGGACCCATGGGATCAGGGGACCACCTGCGAGAGAGCCTGTTTGCACGTGTCTTTGTGCATGAGGGGACTGGAAGACTAGGAGATTCAGGGGCCAGGTACTAGGTAGGCTGTCTAAGGGGGGTTACCAGAGGGAGTCATAGTGTGTGTGTCAGCACATGTGTGCACATGCAGCAGGGGTGCCAGCAACCCGTGTGGGGCTACAGGCCTTAGGGGTTTATGTGTCAAGATGCCAGCAACTGGAGACACCAGAGGATCCAGAGACCAGTTACTGGGCAGATGGAGTGTCTAAGAGCAGCTGCTGGAAGGATCTGTATTGTATCCACGTACGTGTTCCTGCTAATGGGCTTTCATCCTCATTAGCCAAACAGGGGAACAGGATGTGGCTTTTGATGATTGTGTGAGGATTTCTGTCTGTGCGTCTGGCTGTACATGTGTATGTGTGCACTGTGTGCATCTCCACCTATTGAGAAAACATGCTCAGCCTTGCTACTGGCTGGACCCGGAGCACTGGCAACCTGGCTCTGCTGGGCAACAAGATTAGGTAACCTCTAGTAATTATTGTTGTTTGGGTATTGTGATGGCATTAGATCTAGACACAGAAAGGCTGAGTTTTCAGGAAGGAAAAGAGTATAAGCAGCAGCAAAGTATACTAGAAAAGAATATGGAAAAAATGAGTAAAGGAAAAAATAAGGTAAACAGTCCAGAGAGACCTATTTAGAATTGTATAACAATGGACTTTGTTATATAGCAAGGCTATATATATACAATATATACAATACACACAATACAACTGTATAATATACAATAATTTCATACATTATTGTAAATGCCATTGACTAAAGATCCCGCAGGAAGAGAATAAGAGCTTTTATTCATGCATGGCATGCTTTTAAGTAGCATAAGTTGTTATATATCTTCACAGGGGAATCTTTGACATAATTGCAAGGTATCCCAGGATGGAGATTCAGTTCCTTTGTGCTATAGGAATATAATAGTTAAAGAGTCCAAGTACAGTTTATCATCTGGAGCTTAGAGCTTTTATTTACTTCTAAAAGTTGCCAAAGAGATACCGCATGATCGAACATGCACATTTTATGTGTGTCTAAAACACAGGGGTAGCAGTTCTTTCATCAACAAATTTCTGCTTAATTAGAAAAAGTTGTATTTGGCAAACACAGCAGCGACAGCTTCCTCGTTTGTCTGTTCCTTTTTTCCTCATTTGATTGCATAAGTAGAAGCCCGAATCTCAAATGCCCTGGCTCAGTCAGCAAAGACAGGCTGCAAATCTCAATGGGATAGCATTGGGCTTTTTGACACTCATTGCTTTAATTTCTTTACCTGAGGTGACAGTGCAACATTCACTTGCAGTGATAAAAATCATGGTGAAGAATGATGTTCATGATAACAGCATATTCTCTCCAGTTTTAGGTGCAGTGTCCTGTAAAAGGGATGTTGCGCTAGGATGACCTCTGTTGTGGCTCCTTCATTTGCGTTGAACACAGTATTGGTTTTACAGCTGGCCATTTTTCCCTTTAATACAGTCCACTGCTTTTTCACATCCTGCTTTGCTTTATCATAACAGAAAAATGATGCCAACTTAGTTTGTGTATTTTGAAAATGGATTGTAATAATGGAAATCGTAGCTTCTTAATGTGCTGTTGGAATAAATTTTCAGTGTTCATGTTACTTTGCAAAGCTAAGAGAATTAAGAGCTGGATTCAAAAAGCGTATATAAGCACAGCAGTTTTTGCTGTATTTTAGGCTCTCTGCTGGATACAGAAGATAATTGGAAGTCATGCATTCGGGAAGTTGACTTTCTAATCTCAGGTTTAAAATCAAAGTTTTCAAACCTAAATGCCTTTGAAATCACTGAAGCTAATGGATGTTCAGCATCTCAAAATCTGAGGCCGCTTATTTACATTCTTCAGTCTGGATCTAGAGTTCCCCTGCCGTTTTAAAAGGTTGTCTTTAATGAATAATGTAAGCTTAAATTCTGATCAGTTAAGCTATTATGACTACCATTAAGGTAATACCTGAAGCAAACGTATTCTGACACAAGGACTAGACCAGAGATGCAGAGATACTGTATATTCTATACATTAAAATTATTGCAGTATTTCTCTGTGGAGCTTCCTGGAAAGAAATAGCAGTGCATGCGTTGGGTAGGTCTTGTTGCACGCACGAACTGCTTGTTTATGTTCTGCAGAATAGATAGTGTCCAAAATACATTGTATTAATTGTACATGACTAGATAAACTCTAAAGCTGTATATAGCACTTCTGACCCTCCAGGTACGCTACACCTCTGCAACTACTTAGCATATGCAGGGTTTCTAAAATGTCTACCAGCCCAGCACTGATGTTCAGGTCTTCCTGTAACATTTCTAGTAGGAAAAAGGAGATGTGAGTAAGAGACCTGTTGATGGCCTCAAGAGTTGCCTCTTTTGATAAACTGGTACTCTCATGTCTTCACTCTTGTTAAATTATTGCTGGTTTCAGGTGCACTTGTTTCAAAGCTGCGATACAAAAATAACCTCATACAGCATATGACAGATGCCACAATAATGTTTAGGATTATTGTCATTCTAGGTTTTTTCAGCCTGCTATGTATTAAATTTGGATGGTATAATATCTCTTGTGAAATAGAGCAGTAGTAGATAACTTGAAAATGTGGCACTGCAATTTTTTTCCCTATCAAACTAATTTTCTTTAAACCTGTATGTTCTTGAAGCAGCATCCATCAGATCTTGTCAGCAGCACAATGAGGCACCTACTGTATATTGTCAGTGGAATACCAATTAGCCTTTAATTTTACCACATGTCCAATCAAAAGAGCTATTGCTTTCACATGATGGCAGAAGGTCATTAAAACAAATGATCTTGCTGCCAGACAATGACAACAAAACCACAGCTCAGTAAGTAGTGTATCTGTTATTGGACACTGACAGCACACTAAATGCTGTGCTGCACTCGCTTTTTCATTCTGACTTGTTTCAGGTGGTCTGATGGCCTGAGAGCTATAGCTAAAACATGCTCTCCTAAGTTAACCTTTTAAGATGCAATACTATTTGCCTCAGACATACAAATACACGGGTACTTTTAATGTCACAGCTGTCAAATTTGGTAGCTCTTCCTTTGATTTCAGCTGTTGCTTGCAGTTTTAGTTCTTAAGAGTCCCTTCCAGACGAAACAGCAGCCTGTCCTTTAGTACCCTGAATGGTGTTCTCCCACCCTGTGAAAATGAGTGCTGATGAATTACTTCAGATGTTTGTCTGGGTTTGGTCATCTGGCTTCTCTGAAGTCTTTCACTTCCCATTCTGCTGTGAACCATGACTCATTCAATGCTTTCTTCTGCTTGGGACATCAGAGAATTTCCAGATTCTAACTTTCCTGTATATCTCATCATACTCAGTTTTGAACTTTCTTCTCATAAGATAATTACCTGGCTTCATTTCTTCAGCTGGAGAGCAAAGTACTTTGCAAAATTGCAGAGTCATCCACTTACTGCTGTATAATTGGAAGGTGCTAGTCACAGTTCTGAGTCAATCACACAAAGTTACTAAAAATGCGTTAATGCTTTTACATCCAAAAAATAACAAAACTCTACACAGTGATAAGAGATACTAATTCCCCTACCAATTATGCTTTCAAGATCTCTGTGCAAAAGTAAAATAGAGCAACAAAATGGGAAGTAGAGCATGAGTGACAGCAAAAAAACCCATCCTACTCTATATGTAAGAATTTCCATTCAAGCCTTTGCCATTTTTTCTGTGCTGAGTTGTTCCGCTGGTTTTGCTCAACAATGCCATCAACACTGAGAGCTCCTGCAGAGATGCTGCACTGGTAGCTATCAGGAAAAAAAGGATTTTTATGCTTACTGTACAATAGTCAAGTTTAGGCACCCAGTTTGTGGGGGGTTTTTCTTGCTTTGTTTGGGGGTGGTGGTGTGTGGTTGGTTTGTTTGTTTCTGGGGTATGCTTTCTGCTTACCTTCTTGTTAGAAAGCAAAAGTTGCACTCGTGGTAAATGGTCCTGCGGGAAGTTCTCAGCATGTCTATAAATTGAGTTGCAAGTGAGCATCCAAAAAATGAGCATTATCATGAGCATCATAGACCAGATGACCACATATCTTCCCCTTCCTCCACAGCTAAGGAGAGTTTATTTTCTTCTAAATGTCACCAGGATGTTTTTAACAGGGAAGAAGAAAATGATGTGCAGGATACACAAATTAGTTGTAGTCTCCGAGCCTCCTGATAATAAGCAGTTCTTTTCATAAGTTGTGCCCTGAGAAAGGACGGTGCCTCCAGTCTGCTTAATTCACCAAGTGCAGAGATCAGAGGTTTGGGTTAGAGACCTACAGATACATGAAAACCATTGGCTGTACCATCTGCTCTAACCAACCCCAGAAGGATGTTGATGAAGTGGGAATGTGCTAATACAGTGTAGCACGGCTCTAATAAGCCTGATTTTTCAGAGGTGTATCCCTAAAGCTTTACTTGAAGCAATTGGCCCAATACCCAAGGATTAACTTTTGACTAACTATTACCATTTGGTGAAAGGATGGAGCAAAAGTGAGACCTGAAGTGAGAGAAGTCTTCTCCTCCACCAGAAATGTTTTAACTAACAATGTAGTTGTGGGCAAAGGAGAAAAGTATTTTTTCATCATCTTGTGTCTCATACCCTCAACTCAAATTTGGGGGATTCAGAAAAGCCTTCAGGTATTCTCTGTGCTTTGTCTCCTAGGCAGGTACTGCTTGGATGATAAAGAGCGGCATGAAGAGATGTAAGAACTTGTGTGGGAGATATGTGATGTAGAGGACTTGATACCTACCTGTTGTGAATTCATGACTCCAATACTAAATTTTGTTTTGTAATGGTTATTTTGAAGCCCTAAAGTACTGCTTATTTAATCATGTCTTTTGAAAGGAATATCAGTATTTGTGTCTTTAAAATACGTTTCTAGTTATTGCGGTTCCAGGGGAAAAAATGAAAATTTGATCCACATGCAATTTTCATTTCAGGAATTTGCAAGGGAAAGAGAAGGCCATGGATCACTAACCCACTAATCATAAGTATTAAAAACCAGTGAGCCAAATGCTGAAAGCAAGCCTGAGTGACTTTAAGTCTCCACTCTTTTAAGATTAAAATAATAATAAAAGTTACTTTCTGATGTCAGAGGTTCAGCAATCTTTGCTTTCAGTTTTTTTGTAACCATGAGCCCAGAAACTCAAAACAGACCTTTTCAAATAACTCAAAAAGCTGAACGCCAGGTATTTCTGGACCATATTTCACACTTTATCACATCTTTCTGGACTCGTGATAAAGCCTCCACAATTGCTAGTGCTGCAGTCATCAGCCAGAGAAGGCTCCAATAGGAAGATGCAAAATGCAGAAAGGTCTAATACTGCATTTAGAGCAATGATTGCTGTATTATTTCCTGCAACTGCTTCTCTCATCACTTTGTCTTGTGACCTGCATACGCTGGTGGTCTTTTCCTACTACTTTCTGCTCCTCATACAGAGGCATTTTTTCATCTGAGTCTTTTTAATGAAGTTTTACATACCTGAAAACAAAACATTCCTTGCACTGCTGTTTTTCCCTTCAGGAGCAGGGGAGGAAAGGCTTTACGTACTTGAAAACACCCAAAATATTCCATTGCACATTTTTTCCTTTGGGCAGGAGAGAAGGGGAGGATAAAGGAGCAGTCCGACAACATAAGACGTAATACTGAAGAAAAGTCGCTTTAGTAATGCTTAATTGGTTTGTAGGCAGCTTTGTAAAGCGCAGCTAGAGTGTTGTATGGGTGGCAGGTACAAACAGGCTCTCTATGTTCTGAGTAAACAGCAGGTGCTCTGGTCCAAAAGCCGGGGAGCACATCGGCAAGTCACTGAGACGGAGCTTCTTTCCCCGGACTTGTCAAAGAACCTAGATGTGCAGGTTTGGTGCCGTATTAATACAGTCACACATCTGTCAACAAAACCAGCTTGCGTCTGCCCACAAGGTTATACAAAGGTAAATTAGAAACTCTTCTTTATGGGCAATCCATTTCACATACTACAAAGTATGCTTAGTAGGTTTGTGCGCTGAAGCAATTTGAACAGTGGAATATGTAAGTAAGCAGATATATATACATACATACATATAAAGTGTGTTGCTGAGGGGCTTAGGATGATTTCGTTGAAGATGTAAAGGTATGACTTAAGTTGGCAGTACCCTCTTGACTATGGGCAAGAACTTCTACGTGAGCTGCAAGAGAAGGGGTCAACCACTGAGTCATTATTACTGGAAATCTGTTCCAGCACCAAAATAATAGAAGCCCTAGTGTTTGATTTTGTGCTTCCTGGCAACAGGAATTCATCTTGTGCCCTAGTCAAGAATCAAACTGAGGGGTAAGGAAAGGGTGACGGTAATAACGTCACAAAACTTGTCAAAAACTTGTTGCTTGCTAGGTAGCCATAGAGATGGATCAAACCATTTACTTAGAAAGCATAAATAAGTAAGAGGATAAACTGAGATTAACCTGACTACTGAAGTCTGATAGTATTCCTGGGCCCTACACAGCTTTGTTCTGCAGGCTTTTGATCGAGCCTATAGTAAACAGGAGTATGTCATCTTAACTTTTTCTCCACGATAGCCACTCAGTTACCTGAGGTCTTTGGTTATCTGCTAGCATAACAGCAGGTAGTGGACATGAGTCTTTTCATACTTACTAAAATAAAGCAATCTACAACAGTGTTGGCAAGTGGAAAAGGGAGCAAACTCTGTTGCTAATAAAGTAATGACAACCAAATTGCATTTTAGAACATAATAATATTTAAGGAAGACCTTAGTTTTCCAAATTTTACTGTAAATGACATTGTTGACCATGAAGTAACTCGTAGTTTAAGATGTTAATTTTCACTTTTCTACGATGATAATTTTGTGCCTGAATGCATAGTCTAAGTCCATGTAGGATGTTGTTCATTTGAAGCTGAGGGACAATGTTGGGACAGATTCTCAATAATTATTGTTCTATATATATGTACTATTCATTCTAATTATGGGCAGCTGAGAATGCAGCTGCAAAATCATCATATCATTCAGTATACTGTTAGTATTCATTACCGGCAAGGTTTTTTAATTTTTAGAATACAGTATTTTAAGCTCTCCCTATTCCTTGTGTTTCTCCACAGATGTTTTGAACATTATTGTCAAAAACTAAATTTTACAGACTCTGGACACAATATTTTTATATTTAGGGTCTTTTTGTGGAAAAAGTAATAATTTTTGAATTAAGTAAAGGCTTATAAGAATATGTATACAAACATTATAATAAGGCAAAAGCTTATAATTAGGAACTGACAGATAGAGACTTTAAACAAGTCTTCCATCTTCCCTGAAAATACATAAATAGTAAGCAAAAGCAGAAAAGCAGCTTAAAAAAGTTGCTAGGTTTGAAAACTTTAAAAATGGTAAAAGGAGAATTAATTCTTCAGACCTGAACATATGTTTCTGAACAAGGAAAAAAAGACACATATTATTACCTACCTAAGAGAAGAAAAAAAAAAGCTGCTGCCAATCTTTAATATTTTGGATACTGTATGCTTGCAGAAGCCTTAGTAGCTTTCCATTGTTAATGTCTAAAATTCCATTTTCTTTGTTTCGTACAAATAAATCTTCTAAAACCAGTTTA
The DNA here is from genome assembly GCF_965231255.1 of Vanellus vanellus. NCBI lineage: Eukaryota > Metazoa > Chordata > Aves > Charadriiformes > Charadriidae > Vanellus > Vanellus vanellus. Next base: position 102,730,898 of record NC_138906.1, read on the forward strand.
TCTGTGGTGTCTTTGACCGCACTTGCAATAGTTATTTTGGCTGAAAGTTTCTTCTCTACAGTCACAGAAAAAAAATATAGCTAACAACTCTTGCTCCTAAAGACATCATTCCCTTTGCTACTGTTACAACTGTATAATTTATGATGTCACTATGTAGAAAGTCTGATGGTTTTAAAACTTCATACTCCAAAAGGGGAGAAGTAGTGTTCTTCTCCTTTCAACCTTTTTTGCTCCCAAGACAGTTTTGCTGTCATAGTGTGTGTTGATGCAAATCTGCAATTCTCAATTCTGTTCTCATTTTCTCATATTTTTGCAGGTTTTGTGTCTTATAAATGGGACTGTTTACTGTTCCCTTTGAAGCATATCTTGTCTTCCCAAAGCTCTTTTCTCAAGCCTAAAATCCACTGATTTAAATGAGCAATTTTTTTATATTTTCCTTATTTTTTTATCATTAAAAATAGGGTTAGAAGCCACAGCAAAAAGGATCTTCATTAATAAAGACAATTCCTAACTGTAAAATTCACAAGATCAATATGCAGTGCTTTGTCAGGCTGCACTTGGAGTAGTCTGTTCAGTTCTGGTCCCCACGATTTAAGAAGGATGCGGACTGACAGGAGATGATCTAAAGGAGCCACGAAGATGATCGAAGGGCTGGAGAACCTGCCCTGTGAGGAAAGACTGACAGGGTTAGTCTCTCCCTGGAGACTAGAGGGCTCAGAGGGCTCTCATCACAGCATTCCAGTACTTAAAGGGTGGCTACAAAGAGAATGCCCTTTTATTTTAGAAAAAGAATTTGTTGAAAAATTCCTGCCTTGGTCTAGAAGTGAGTCAGAAGCTTGTAAGTCTTTGGTTGCCTTATCAAACTAAATGTAGGCACTGCATTTCCAGTCTTCAATAGGGATAGTTTTTTAGAACCATATATTCAAAATTTGCAAGCATATTTTTATTTGAAAAGTGATTGCTTGACATAATCGCTTCATTGCTGTATAGGCATTGTGATACAAGGAATAGCAGCCTCTAACTCAGTTTGTCTAGTGCTTTCCATAATTAAAAAAAAATGGTTATAAATTTAACAGCTCCAAATTCATCATGATTAGCTGCACATTTTGGAAGCTTGGCAGGAGACAGTCTTTGGGTTAGAGAGGTGCTTTTTACTGCCATTATAAAATTTTCTGTAGCATTGGCAGAATTATAAACTGCCAGGAATCATATTTTTTTTTCCATGTACTGTGTATTGTACAGATCAGGGTTTTTCACTTCCTGCCAAAACCCTCGACATCTGATAGCACTGCATGTATATCAAGGAGATATCCTGAATCTTTTTTCCATACAGAATTCAAAGTCTGAATGGATCAAGGACAAAATTGATCTTCTCCTCTTTAGAAAGCCTGTGGGGAGTAGGAACTGATCAAGTAATAAATTAATTCTGTACCTTACTTCTTGTCTCCGCTTTGATCTGTACCCTTTACTCTCCCTATTAATAAAAATGTCTCTTACTTCACAAAGAATATGCACAAACTTGGGTGAGAAGACATCTAGGATGGATACATCAGCTACCTGTGAAGTTACACAAGGAAAGCACTACTTAAAGATTCTTTGTCGTTTAGCCCACTAAACCAGGAGTTGCCAGGTATGAACAACTCTTTTAAAAGGAAAAAAAAAAAAAAGAAAATCTGGCATGGCTCAGAGACGTCTTTGTGGATATAATAACTAATCATTGTAGGACTCCATCAGAATATCTAAGGAGTTAATCTCCCTCTTAAACTAATGGCATCAGAAACCTCTGCAGATGCAGTTTATATTCCACTAATATTTATTCCTCTAATACCAAGATGCTAAGTTTACTGATAGGCAAAAATTCAGAAAAAAGACTAGAGAGCTAGCAGGCTATTATTAATCAATCTGACATTTAGACAAATCTGAGCTGTGCCAGTCAGCCTATGCATCGCAGCGAACAATTTCTATCTGGCAGCATTACAAAATTTTGGTCAATAAAACTGCAATAACAATAACTTGAATACAGAGTGGATTTCCTGAATGATAGGATTTGATTTTCGTAATTGTTGCGAAGGTGTCGAGGAACTCTAGAGCTGCCGTGGCAGTAGGGGCTTATGGCAGACACTGGTACATTTAACGTATAGGATCAGTGTAAAGCAACTGAAGCTGGCTGGTGAGAAGTAGGCAGGGTTGCTCTGCAGGCGTAACCGGTGTGAATACAGCAGCCCAGGCTTGTAAGAAAGTGATAAAATCACTTGTAGGCAGATCCACTGCCTGCTTTCAGCAGGACCACAGCCAGCTTAATGTCATGAGCAGGGTGCTGCATTCTTCAGGCAAACACTTTTGTACCTGACAAATCCTCTTGAGGTTCATGGGGCTGTTTTATATCACAACACAATGCGTGCAGTTTTCCTTTATATATATTTGTATGTTAATTCCGTGATTCCTGGAAAAGTTAGGAAGAAATTATTAGTATTTAGACTGCGATAGCAAGGCAGTCAAGTGCCTACCTGCTAGTTACCAGTCCAGTGGTTGTGAAATAATATAATATAGAAATGAACACCGTAAATGTAGTAAAGGTAGTTCTGGGAGATAGAAGCGTTAAAAATATGGCTAAGATCATTTAAAATATGAGATGAATTTGTGTAGCATTTTGAGTCCCGGAAGCAGCAAGTACATTAAAGAACAGGAATTTTTCACAAAAAGTTATGTGAAATGTAAGCAGATATAAAAACCTTCTGTCACAGATTATATTGTTAATGGTATGTGTGGAATGTTTAGAGCATTGTTCATATCTAAATCAACACAGGTGATTCTATTCTCATAGAATAGCAAGTTGTATTCTTGTTTGTTCTTCACTTTTATATCTTTTCTGTGAATACCTAACAGACGCTGTGACAGCTATATGTAAAAACAAAACCAGAATTTCCTTGGACGTTTTTAGAGGCTTGTTCTTCACCCACTTCATCATCTCAAACAATCATGAAAGATGTTGCACTAATTAAGTTTATTTTCCAGAAATTCCACTTACATAGCCATTAATTTCTCTCTACCAGTAGCGTATCAGCACAGGCTTTGTAGCAGTTTTGATAACTAAGATAACTAAGATACAGCCAGACAAATATAAATTCCTAATTGAATTCCTGGTATTTGTCCTCACACTCTCTGATTTAGGTAGGGTTTTGCAGGCTGTATGTATTTGGCGTTTTAAAACATTCTTAAAATATAGAAATTAAGTCACGTAGGAAAATGAGGAAGTGATATTATCCTTCTGCATCTACAGACATCGTTCTCTCCATATTACTCCAGGTTTAATTACAGTGATGAACGTTTTTCTTCCTACACATAAGATAATGCACTTCTTAATAGAACTTATTATTTGGAAGTGCCTCTTGATACTCAGCATTTATCATAATTTGCCTAACTTTATCTTACTCACTAAATCCAAAATCCAGTTGACTTTTTCCTAGGTTTTTTGTTGCTTCAGCTTCCAGAGTTTGAAGTACTAAGGACGCTTCATCTTTTATTTTTGCCTTTGCTGTAAAAGTTAAGCAGGCATTTGATTGACCGTCTCTGTTTAGCTTTGACTGAGGCTAAAAAAATAAGAGACCAAGGGAGCCCTTAGAGCATTGAAGTCTGAACTTCCCAGATAACAGAAAAGGATGTGTTATTTCTCTCTGAAACACAAGGACTAGTTGCTTCAGTGAACTGTTTTCAAAAGCCAGTTTCTGAAATGTAACTCAAGGAGAAGTATAAATTATTCTCTCTTTTGACATTCTCAAAAGGTTAAATTGGAAAGGAAACTGCGTCTGAGGTTCTGGTAAGCGGAGGGGGAAGACAAGGGCTGAAATAGGAATGCTGCTTTTAGTCGATACGTGTTTCAAGTTTTGTTGTGCTTTCAGTAAGAAAACGCTAAGTATTCAAAAACATGTTGCTTTAATTAAATCTGGATTGCAAGGTGGAAAGATTAAGTAATCATATGGCTTTTGTAAAGTGACAGTGGACACAGGACATAATCATACTTCAATTGTACGTGAAGCAATTTTAAGACAAAAGTAATTCATTTCAGTGCTACATGGGCAAAATCAGTACAAGTAGAAGAAGGTCTGAGGAGGTGGCCCAGATCTTATAACCTACATTCTTTGTAGCTCTCAGTGCTCACTGATATGTACATGCCCAACTCTAGTTTGACACCAGCCACTCCCTGGTTTTGTAGGAAATAAAGCTTCTAAATACAAATTTGAAGCCTTAGTACTCTTGTGAATCTGGTTCTGTACTTCCTTCTGTATTCAAATATCTGTAAAATCAATATTGTCTGCCTTGGGTTTATCTCATTTCAATAAGGTACAATGATTATGAGTCCCTGCTGCGGAATGGTGATGATCTGGTGAAGGGATTTCTCAAAGATTAAAGAGTAGAAGGATATCTCCAAATAACCTTAGATTGGAACGTAGCTTGGTGAGAACAGAGATAAATGTAGAAGTAAGAGTTTATAAGCAGTGTGGGGAAGGCAAGGGATAAATGGGCTATTGTAATAGAAATACCAAGAAGTTGTGTTCAGAAAAGTCAAATAACAACCCGTGTTAATTTAGTAATTCTTTCTTGCAGCTCAGTAGTGTATATGAGTCATTTTCTACATTTCTCACTTGAATCCAGCATTGCCACTGACGGTTTTTGCAAGCACAGATCTATTTAATTGCTTTTTTTGGCTGAATTTTGCTCAACAAGATTGTTGATAGAAGCCAGAAAAATTATCTGAGTGTGTGACCCATTCGCAAATGACCAGAAACGTTATTGTTTTTTCTGTCGGTGTTTAATTAAAAATAAAGTCTTCTTGATTGTTTTCATTGCTATTTCTGCTTTTGTTTTTAAACATGTCATAGGTTTTTTATGCCATATGCTTTTCATGTTTTACGCTTTGAATCTAAGATGATGTATGTCTGATATGTAAAACAGGGAAAATAGTCTTAAATTGCATTTATGATTCTAGAATTTCTTTTATTCTGGACTTTGCCATCACCAGAGAAAATGTTTGTGTATTTACTCTGATTGCAGTCTCATCTGTAAGTATTAAATGTACTCAGCTGATACTTTATTTAGCTTCTTATTTTGTCTTTTCATCACATCTATATATAAATCAGCAGTGTTAAGTTTACAGAGTCAAGATTTTATTTTAGTGCTCCCGTGATTTATAAGAAGTTAATTCATTTTGTAAACTACCTCATTTGTATACATGCTGCAGTTTTTAACGCAATCAAATTGCAGATCAGTTGCGCTAGGTTTCAATTGTATTGGATTCACTGAAGCTGTAACTATCCACCCTAATTATTTAGAGACCCCTTGTGGATAGTTATGACCTTGATTACTATAGACACAGGCAGAATTATAAGTATAGAAAAATCATGTACAATGTATAAGATAAACCCAGGAAATACGTATCAAATTACATGAAAATTGAAAATGGAAAAAATCAACTCTGTATGTCTGCACATTTAATCCTTAACCTTTTTCCTTCCAAATAGTTTTGAATACATCCAGTGAAGGTTTTTCCAGTATTTATTCCTGGGAACTATTGTATTGTCTGAATGTGTGTAAATTCCATCTACATTTTATTTTTCATCTTATTACTCATCCGATAGTGATGTAGGTGTTAAATTAGAAACATTCAAAGCTGACAGTGTTGAATCGGCTTAAGAAATTTTAAACAAAAATGCATCGCCAAACCTCAAGTTATTCTAAACCGTTGTAACCACGGGGCTGCCCAGATGTGTACTGCAGCATTTCCAAAGCCATTCTTGGTAGCAGGAAAATTGCACGTTGCTTTTTGGAGTCTCCCCAGAGGTCTCAAAGAAATTACAGGGAGAAAGGCCAAGTCCCCTGAGGGTCTACCCTAGGTATCCATAAGCTAGCATTATTCAGAAGTACCCTCAGAAAGCAGTACCAGGCAGACTACTCCGAATGAGCTGTTTGTCCAACAGGGCTTGAAATCCCGCTGTTGCCATAGTCTGCCTGTGTGTCACAGCTATGCATTCACCAGGGGTCAGTAAGTTTAAGTATTCTGTTTAAAAATAACTAAGATGATTTCTGCACCCATAGATAAGGGGGAAGTGCATGCCACTATTTTAGGTGAGGTTTGTAAGAACTTTCCACCTTACAAGGAGACTGAGATTCCTCCAAGACATAGAAAGTTGTAGGTGCCCACATGACTCTTTGCAGGCCTCTCCCTCTCCTATGGAGGGGACTTCCCACCTAATCCGTAATCAGTGAATTTTACTGAGGTGCTCATTAAGCAGGACATCATCAGGGTTTACTCAGATCTCTTGCTCCAGTTTCCAGCATTGTGTGTCACAGAGCTCCTCAGACGTGGAATCAGAAATTTGGAGGGAATCCTGACTGCATGAAAAAAGACCTGTCCTCATTTCTGAACCTCTCTAGAGCCTACTGTTCCATCAAATACAAATTCATATTTGTTGCAACTGTTCTTCAAGTGTGTCTAGAGAAACTGAGGGGAAGTTTGTTTGTCTGGATAAACGTCTCTGTAAAAGTACTTCGCATATACAAAGAAAGACTGGAGCTCTTTCAGCTTCTTTCATAGGACTTGCTTTTGAGAAACTCTGGTAGGAACCACTCATTTGCATCAGTCTCCTTAAAACAAAATGCATTAGGATCTTCTTGTTCCAGTAGTCAAAGCAAGAGTGTGTCCCACCGGTCAGCCAGTTTCCTCTTAACATTAGCTGATCTCAACTAGGGGATCTGCGGCGGGCTTACTTCACAGTGTTTGTCCAAGAGAGTTCCAGTATTTGTTTCTTTACGCCTCTGCTTCTACAACTCAACCTTTTGTGTTCGTACTTTGCACTCAGAATGCACATATACTCACATTCGAACCAGCCAGTTGCACATTGTACATTTAAAGAAAATGTAAATTTTCGTCGGAGTTGCATTTGCAACTCTGATCGATGCATTGCTGGTATTTTGCCTCTGGTGGTAAATCTAAAAATTCTCCTCTGAGGGGATGTAATGGATTTTCCTGTGGCTGCTGTGGATGTCTGGGTTTCCTCTGCATGTTAGGTCAAAATGAATTTTAGGATCTGTTGTTTCTCACGTTTTGCGCTATTATTGACAGTTAGATAGTTGCATCACAATGTCATGACTTTGGGAGTGGATGGTTTTCTCTTTTTTTTTTTTTTTTCTGTACAGGTGGATCTCTAGCCCACAGGCTAATTTGAACCATGACCAAAGAAATTTATCTACCTGAGCTCACAGATAGCCTGAAACAGCTGCTATGGGATGTGAATTGCATCGTTCATGTCAAGGAGTTACCAAAACCAAAAGCCACTTCTCTGAAGCCCCCCTTCGAGAGAATGCTGTGCATATGGCCATCAAAGCCTAAACAACCAAGGAGCTAAGGAGAAAAGAAGTCTTTCCTGTTAGAGCCTAGGGGAAAGAATCATCTTGTTCTCTTGATAAGTGTAAATAGGAATGCTTTCACACTTTCCTTTCTGGGCAGGAAAGAGGTGTCTTCTGTCAATGTCAAAATCTTTCCTGAGAGTAGCATACTAGCTATTTTGAATTTGAGAAATGTGATCATCTATATTAATGCAGTGTTTCTTAAGGTGCCTGAAAGTCCAGTTTCCCTACCACGTTTAGCCAAAATCACCTTGAAATTCCATGCATCTCTTTCCATTTTAACATCTGTAAGATTTAGTAGAACATGTTTCATTTACAAGCATTACTTTTTTTTTTTTTTTTTTGGAATAGGTAAACTTTGAGCTCAGTTCTCATAATAATAGATGAGGAATTTAATCAGATAAACTATTAATACTAAAGGGAATAATTGCCTAAAAGCAAGCGAAAGCTTTCAGAAAATACCTTCTGCCTTCATAATGTAATTAAATTGTAGTTAAAGTTGCGTTATACATTGTTAATTAGAAGTGAAAAGCAGCACTAACATCCAAACTAAACCTATTATTTTTAAATAATATTAGTTTGAAGAAAATACTTGCACTTCGATTTCCTTTAACTAAACATTTCAAGGAAGATTCTCCCAGATCAGAGAGGAGGGCTGCAGGCAGCATCCTCTTCACGTCCTGCGGTCAGTGTAGGAACCACTAAATCACACTCGTGGAGACTAATTTAAGGGCAAATACGTGGTACATTCCTGTCTCTGTTATTAAAAAGGAGTGGTGTCCTACATTATTCTCACAGCAGTCTAAGTGACTCAAACTTCCTTTGAATTTTTTTAAATTTCTGAAGACTAGAGTGTAAACTCTTTGAGGTAGGTATTGCATGCTGCTTGGTGTTTGCACCGCACCTACTGTACCGTGAATTCAACCAGAATACAGTCTCTGAAACTTGCCCCAGACAAGTTGGCTCAAGTTGAGGGATACGTGTAAGCTCCTACAGGAGACCCTAAAAAAACTCCTTTGGGGAGTTGCCCTTTTTTCTGTCATCAACCCAGTGACAGCACCTGTGGCACTGGCTCTACAAGGAAACAAGCCAGAAGTAGGGATTTTTTTGTCATTTAAGAGTTCTGTACTGCCACTGAGCGTGGGAGTCATCTTCAATGTAAAATCAATAGTATTAGCTGTGTCTTTAGTGGATTTATGGAAGAGCTATTGCCTTGTTTCTGCATGTCATACATCCTTGTTCTTGGCTTTGTGACCTGCTTAGTGCCATAGGAGTCCAGCTATTTCCTGACTGCTGTTCAGGCTGTAAAAGAGCTGGGGACTGACCCATTAATTTAATTGAACATTAAGATGAAAGCATTGCAAGCCTTAGAATCTGATCAGCAATCAGTGAAGAAAGGTCGGGCTGCATTTGCAGCAATAGGTTATTTTCATTAGAAATGTCTGTTTATCAGAGCCAAAATTTTTCATGGAAATGTATAAGATTCAGAGAAATTTTGGTAAGGAAGATTATATAGGTGTTGCATGGAATTTCTGACCTGATGGAAAAAAGTTCAAGTCCTCGCTCTTTTCTAAGTCGGATTCCGGTTATTTTGTTTCTGCAGGTTTTTTTTTCCACACGCAGGTTCAGACCCTGAATTGGTAAACCCCACCAGTACTGGGAAGACAGAGGGGACAACAGCCTAGACTAATGTGGTTAGGTGCTTGCATGGAAAGAAAGAGGGGAAAAATTTCCTGGAAAACCAGACATGAATTAGCATCTCTGTGCAAAACTGTTGTGGTCTGGTGTGTTGGTTTTTTCCCTCAGCCTACCAGGGCACACATGAGCCCTCAGGCTAGTAAGTGGGGACCATGTGCTCTCCTAAAGCCTCATAGTTGAAGTAGTTGGTGTCTGTCTTATTTATCTAGCGTGGGGTTTACCCTACATTTCACATTACTTATGTTTACTAGGATTCTTTCCATTTTCAGAGATTTTTAACACTTGTATCTAGCTGACAACATAAGATGTCACACAGAAGGGGAGGCTGGTGCCCATGGCGTGGGAGCAGCCATGCAGCACAGTGCCTGGGCACCCCAGGCTCAGCCGGTGTCCCCAGGTGCCTTGTGGCAAAGGCAGCAGCCAGCAGACCCCGCTCTGTGAGCAAGGTGGGAGCCAGCGGGGCAAGAGAAGCGACTTCTTCCCTCTCTTCAGCCATTTGTGACACCACAACTGAGGGGCTGGCTCCACACTTGGGGCTCCCCACCACAAGAAAGACACCAGCCCAGTGGATGGGGCTCTGAGGAGAGTGATGAAGGGATTGTACTGCCTCTGGAGCCCCATACGCCAGGGGTCAGTTATGGGGGCTGTGCTGTTGAACATCTGGACAAGGCAAGGGAGTGCCTGATCCTCTCGTTTGCAGACGAGACCAAACAGGGGGAACCGATCGATGCACTCCCAGGCAGGGCTGTTATCCAGAGCAACCCAGACAGACTGGAGAGATAGGCCATGAGGAACGTTGTGAAATTCAGCAAAGGCAAGTGTCAAGTGCTGCACCAGGGAAGGAAAGAAGCATTTGTGAGAATACTGGCTGGGGTCTGAGTGGTGGGGGAGCAGCTCTGCAGAGAAGGACCTGGGAGTCCTGGTGGACAGCAGGCTGGACATGAGGCAGCAGTGTGGCTGGCAGCAAAGAAAGCCCACAGCATCACCAGCTGTATTCGCGGCAGTGTAGGCATTAGGTGGAGGGAGGTGATAATCGGTCTTGACTTGGTGCTCGTTAGACCATCTCCAGAGTCTTGCATCCAGTCTTGAGCCTCTTGTTACAAGAAAGGCATGGATAAACTGAAGGAGGTCCAGTGGAGGGCCACCAGGATGGCCAGGAGCGGAACATGTGCCCTGTGAGTGGAAAGGGTGAACAGGCCTTGTTCTGCCTGAGGAGGAGAGGGCTCTGGGGGCACTGTTCCCATAGCTATGAGGAGGTCATGAAGAAGACGAGGTTCAGCTGGGCTCAGTGGTGCATGGCAGGATAATGGGAGACAACAGGCATAAATTGAAACCAGTGAGGTTCAGAGTTGGTGTAAGAACTATTTTCTCACAAAGGGAGTGGTGCATTGGAACAGGTTGCTGTGAGAGTCTTCATCCTCAGAGGCTTTTGAAACCCAAGTGGATAAAGCCCTGAGCAGCCTGGTCTGACGTCATAATACTGAACTGGTCTGGTCACTTAGGATGCTGGTCTACTATGATGTGTGATGATGTGCACAAGAGAAGAAGCTGGAGTTCAGGTCACCTTTAGCAATTTGGACAATACTACCAGTGCATAGGACAGCAGGGAGACCTCCAAGACTGCTGTTGGGGCTGGCCCCCAGCACTGCACAGACACTCTCAAGCATTGTTGCAAGGTTATGGGGCAACGGGAGTGGATTGGTGGAGCAGGGGCAGTCTCTGAGGCCTGGAAAAAAGACCAGAGTGCCCCCCCTCCCCTTCTTTCAGATGGGCAAAGGAGAGGGATGCAAAGTGCATCTCTGTCAGCCATACTTCATAGTTGACTCAGCTGGTAGCAGGAGGTTGGTTTAGATTACCTCCTGAGGTCCCTTCCAACATGAATTATTCTATTATCATGTAGCAATCCAGTAGACCAGAAGTGGGCTGGCAGGCATCGTGAGGTCATCTGTCACCTCCCAGAGGCCAGGAGTTTGTAAACCAGGGCTGACCACATCCCTTGTGTCTTGAAGCCAGCCCAGGAGACCTGTAGCTATGGGGCAGCTTCCCAGATCTGCCTTCTCAGCCCTCCCTGGGCTCTGTGACTCAGTGAAATGGGCAGAAGTTTGACTCCCAAATATTTGCCCTCAACGCATACCTACTATGTTTCTGTAATATGTCTCATTTGGAGCAGATAATTCCTATACAATTCAATAGTGTCTCCATTTGCTGTTTTTGACCTTGATTGAATTTCACCAGTATAGAGTTCAAAGCATAAACATCACCCTGTCATTAGATACAGAGAGCAGGAAGTGGGGAGAAGAATTTTAGGGGAAAGATGCTGAGTTCACCTTTTGTTCATGTTGAATTTAAAAGTTTGTCAGATAAGGTTGTGGAACATGGGAGTAGACAAAACTGTTGTTAGAGAAGAAAAATCTGTGGCAGCCTAATTGAAATGGGCACCAAGAAAGGAAACCTGTGGATGAGAATGGTGTACCGCAAACCAGAAGATAATAAAGTGCTGAAAACAGTTGTCATTGAGCTGCGCAAATGAAGAGGTGTAGAGAGGACTGTGCATGGCAGAGGAACCTGAGTTCCTAGGTTTAACTTCTAGTCCCTTGGACAAATGCAACAGCAGGGCCTTTGCTTGTTAGGTTGATTCTCCGTTCTGTTTAAGTGAAAGTTAGTCTAGATTAGAGACTACCAGAGATTGAGGAATGTAGGCTGTCTTGGAGGTCACAGGCAGTGGCATCACTTGTCTTAACTGGGTGGTGGGTGATGTTGAAGTGGAGTTAGTATTGATTGGAGTCACTGAACTTTGATCTAAGAATTCGTTCTCAAAATCGTAGAGTCCTGACTAGCCATCACAGGATGAAGAAAATTGACCCAGATCAAGAAGAGTATTAAGGAATATATCTTTCTGAAGGACAGAGTTTGCACTATAAATTGCTTAAAAATGCTAGGTTCTTAAAAAATAAAAAGGTCTCCTAGTTTTTAACTTTTCCTTTGAAAAGCATGGGTAATTTTCCAGAAATAATAAATCCTGATAGTCCAGCAAACTTGGAAAAATTGAACTTCTGCACATAAACTGGATTGAAAGTCTGTGCTGAAGAATAAGGTTCTGCAAAAGGGAAAATAAGAAAGTGCCTAGGAAGCAAATGCATACATTTAGCATAATATGGTCTACATGTAATCTCTATCCTAGTCACTTCTTCTCTAAAATTACAGACCTGAAATGTATATTCATAAGCTTTCAGACAGTGCCTAGTACAATGAAATTACGAAGGTACTTGATTCCTCTGAGTACTACTGCAATGTAAATTTTGAATTGTAGTGAAATGACTATGTGAAAGGGCTATCGGATTGAAAAGTCAAATATAAAAAAATTAGAAGAATCCAAAATGTGTGCTTTTAAGTCTCAATGTACCAGTTTAACCCTGCAGAGCAAAAGCAGTATTGCGGCTTCCTGAGCGCTAGTCTACCATGACCTATAAGGAAAGGTCAAGAGGTCTCATGGCAAAGGCCACTAAATGCTTCAAAGGAGCAGTTGTGCTTCATGACGGTGAGCACATGACGGTGACCAGCAATGGGCATGCCATTTGCCCTGTGGTTTAGCTGTGTGTTGCCATTGCTATATCATGCTTGTGTTGTGATTTCAGCAAGTTGCTGTCTCACGGTTCTAAATCAAAATGGCCTGTAACGCCAAATGTATCAAATCAGTAAACTCAGTGTTAAAGCATTAAACCCTCCTCGAGTGGAATATCTAAAAGAACTTGGTGAGATACTGTTGGACTCTGACACCATGAGAGGTCTGGAAATAGTTCAAACGAGGCAATTTCATGCATTATTTATAAATGCATTGTAGCATCATGATAGCAGATTCTGCTCAGTAATAATATATTTCTGTGGTATGCTTTTTTTTTTTCATTGCAATGTGGATCACTTTGTTCTAGAACACTACATTTTCCAGGACTTGAATAAGTAGTAATGGGTCATATAAACTCATTAAATAGAATGGATTCAGCCATAAACTCAATATTTGTAATTCCACACCAAGAAAAGTAAAACCTTTTGTGAAGTACTTGAGAAGGAAGCAAAGCATTATTAGACTATTCCTGTTTAGTAACAGTCAAAATGATTATTCTTTCACATATGAAGTGTGTGACCAAATGAAATAGAAACTAAATGATACATTTTGGGTTATTGTCCAGATACAATCTAAAAAGATGTGTTTGAGTGCTTTGAATATTTCTGGGCTAAGAAGGGTGTGGCATGAAAATAGACACTGTCTTTTCAAAGGTTTACTCCTTTGTACCTTGTTTGGTTTTGTTTTTTTTTTTTTTTACTGTCTGGCATCTTAGCTAGACTACTCATTTGGCCAGGTATTGGAAATATCTAAAAAAAAAAAGGATTTAAATCAAATAAGCACTCTCTCTCTTTGCCTCTTCTTCTATGTGAGTATACCACTGAATATTTTCAGTGTTAAAACTTATTTTTCATCATCTGCTATAGTACAGTTTAACAGTCACAGGTTTTCTTTAACATCTATTTATTTTTTCAAAGCTCTATTTAATATAACCCTTTACGTCCCTAGACTACAAGTTAATTTTCATGCAAGGACTGGATTAAGTTTGGTCTTGGCCTATATCAGTGATTGCTGAACCAAGTAGGATAATTTGCAGCATAAATTCACAAATTACAGTCAAGTCAGCATCACTTTGTTTGAGAACTTTAGTATGTTGGTCATGTTTATCCACCAAAACACTGGTGACTTAGGATAAGGTTGGGCATTCAGTTCATAAATATCCATTGAATGTATATAAGCTTAATTAAAATATATGTGTAATTAGTATTACAAAGGTTTAGAAGCTACGATGTCAAATGCAACCATGGCTTCACCAACTTTGCTTAGAAAAGCGATCACATTACGCTGATAACAACAGTTTTACTAGTAAGTCATATCACAGTTGTGGTATGTGTTAAAAAACTGAGCTGTTGAAAAAGGTCATACTGATAACAAAAAACCTCTTAGCACATGTAATTTATAAGATATTCAGAAAATTGCTTCATAAATAAGCCCTTTAACCTGACCATTTGGAATACTCAGTGGTAGAATCTCCTTTTTTATTTCAAAGAAATCTCAGAATGTATCAAATAGATCTTTGTTCCCTCATTTGCTCTGTAGAAAACATCTTTAACTTCACCTGGAATGCTACCCATATAAATAACACACAGACATATATTTACATATATACTTGTATTAAAAAAAATAGACCCATATAGAACAAACCAGCAGTTAAATGATCCACAATATGCAAGTGAAGAAGCCCATTATACTTCTGAGAATTGACGAGTGACTTTTCAGATGAGAATGTAGTATTTTTTCTCCTTTTCATGAAAAAGCTCTTAAATCTTAAGTGGAAATATTCACTATCTCTTTACATGAGCACTTTTATTTTCTCCAGTTATGAGGTTAATAAACCTGGCGTACAAGTATCTAAAGGGTGAGTTGAAGGAGGATGGAGCCAGGCTCTTCTCAATGGTTCCCAGTGACAGGACGAGGGGCAATGGGCACAAGTTAGAACACAGGAAGTTCCATTCAAATACACGGAAAAATTTCTTTACGGTGAGGGTGACAGAGCACTGGAACAGGCTGCCCAGGGAGGTTGTGGAGTCCCCTTCTCTGGAGATTTTCAAGACCCACCTGGATGCAGTCCTGAGTAATGTGCTCTGGGCAATCCTGCTTTAGCAGGAGAGTTGGACTAGATGATCTCTAGAGGTCCCTTCCAACTCTGATAATTCTGTGATTCTGTGATTTAGACAGATTGACTGATGGCTGTGGATAAGCAGGTTTCCCCAGCACACTTGGACACTTGACCAGGGATCATTCTCAACAGATCTGTCATCTGTGTCTCCATGGAAGAACTATACTGCAGAGCACGATGTTTCCACCTCCAGGTGAAGTGGTTTGATTTCTTTCCATGAGCTCTTCTAAGGCCCAGTCTTCTTGTTCTCCCTCCTAGGGTATTTTTTTTTTTTTTATGGCTTCCTCAGGGCAGCAGTCCAGCCCTATAGGGTTTTTTACCTTTTTTTTTTCCTGACAGACTAAAGATTGGCATTGCTAAAAGCTTACACATGCTACATCGACCTTCATATTAATTAGTCCTTACCCATTAATATTAGTTAAACATAATTATCCCTGCATAAGTTAATAAGCTGCCTGTTAGCATCTGCCAATGGGCCGCTGTTATAATGGGTATGCATTTGGCTTAAAGACATGGCCCCAAGGTTACTGAGAAAAAAATAAAAACAGTTACAAGTTATCCATATTCTCTGCTTCTAAGCAGAAAAAACAGTGTTGCTGAAGAACAGCTGATTTTACCCCATCTGTTCTATCGGTTATCTGAAGAAAGGAATGGCAGATGCAGAGACAGTAGGAAGAAAGTGCCATCTAATTGCTGGGTAGTCACTGCAAAGGGTTTTGCATTTCAGTTGAGCAAAAATTGAACAATCACAAGTTTTTGTAGCACATCAGAAGAAATGTATTTATCTAATTGTGCCCTCCAAACACAGCTCTGTGCAAACACTGTGAACTGGAAAATAACTTGAAAAGTAACTTGAATGAAGTCATTTTACAGAGATGAGTCTGCCATTCTCTAATATTTTCTGCAATATGATACTTACAATGAAATTTGAGGAGTATACTTTTTACCCCCAAACTTACTAAAATTATAGGGGGACCCCAAAA
The DNA here is from genome assembly GCF_965231255.1 of Vanellus vanellus. Classification (NCBI taxonomy): domain Eukaryota; kingdom Metazoa; phylum Chordata; class Aves; order Charadriiformes; family Charadriidae; genus Vanellus; species Vanellus vanellus. The sequence continues at coordinate 102,746,724 of NC_138906.1, forward strand.
AACAAATAAACCAATGTAGTTTGAAAGTATCTGAATTATATAGCTGTTACTTCTGTTCTTTAAAACTACACATCAAAAATTAAATCAGAATGTATCGGAATAAAGAGAGTAAGAAAAGTAAAGCGGAGCATAACATTTTTAGGGTGAAAGAAAACTGAGTTATACTAACTGACCCTGGCCTGAAGAAGATACATATTCATTAAAAGATTAATGAAGGTGACGTTTTAATGAACTTTTCTAAGAAGAGATTAACAGAAGTAACTTTTAGAAATATAATTTCCTCTACCTGGAGCAGACTCAGTGCCTGAACGACATCAAGGAATGCCGAGCAGAAGCCTGTGACTTGTGACCAGCACCTGAACTGCGCCTTCACTGAATGAGGGCTTACACTTAGCATGCCACTCTCCCCACGCTCTGCTTAACAAGCGAGCAAAAAGAACAGTGCCTAACTTTGACTTGCTGTAGCATCCTCACAGGGTCAGGAGATGGTTGCATTGCGTGGGCAGTGACATTGTATTTTTCTTTACCAGAAGCTGGAATATAGATGCATTTGAGATTCTGGGAAGGATTGTCTTATACATCTGCCCGTTCTAGCCCTCTTTTCTTCAAGGATGCCACACACTGTGGGGCTCAGCAGAGAGTGATGGAGAAGTTCAGTGCAGTAGTGGACTCCCCATGGAGGCAGCTGCGATGTGTTCAAAGTTGAACAGATGATGTTAGAGGTTTAAGCCAAAGATGAAGTCATCTTCCATCATCCACAGCACAGCGTTCTCTGTCTTCTTTCCTACCCGCTTTTTCCTGCATTGCTCTGCACAGCCTTCTCCTTCTAAAAGCACCTACAGTGGCAACATGAAGGGGCAATCTGCTATTTTTTTTTCTCTTCTGCTGAGAGCTGCAGCATAGGAAAGACAATTTTAGGTCTTCCTAGTTGAGGTAGTGGAAGAAAAGCATCTCCTGCACATCCTTTAGTGGGGCTGGTGAGCAATCTGAGAGGATTTTAGGGTACATAGCATATCTATATTTTCAACAGTAATCTGTGATCTACCTTACTATGGCAGGATCATATAGCAGTGCTGTGCTGTAACCATGCAGTACAATATACATTGTCATGCCTCATAGTGGTTAAGCAGATCAAAATTGCTTTATAGCATAAGCAGTAGGCATGACTTTACCTAAGAAAATGTGCATAAAGTGTGATTTGCTATATTGCTACAGCATATCTGCAACCTGAATCCTTGGTTCAGATTTGATTTTTTTTTTTTTATAAGCTTGACAGTAGTGATGAAAATTAAGAGAGTATATCTGGGAGAGGAGAGAGATCTGTATATAATAAGAATTTTAAAAGAGGAATATTGTACAAGATCTATGTATCAAATACTGTAAAGTAAGTAGACTTTGTGAACTTTAAGAAAGTAACAAAGCAGAAAACAAAATGTGAATGCAGAATACCTAAAATTAACAAAAGATATACTGCAGCCAACACAAACACTTTGTTACTGATAAATGTCATGGAGTCAGAAAGTCCAGCAGGCTTTGAAAGGGAATTGCAAAATTTTACTACGATGACCTGGGAATATTATAGAAATGAGAAAAAGCAGGGCAATCCAGCTGCAGTGTTTGCTATATATGTACTTTAGTTGAATGGAAAGTGCAGAACAGTATCCATTACTAATACACCGTGTCTACAATACTTAATGCATAATATTACAACCTCACAAGAGCATAATACCATTACTGTCAGCCATAACTGAGCTATACCCAAGGCCTGATGCAAAGTTCCCTGAATATCAATAAAAAGACCTTCAGTGACTTCCATATGCTTGGGATCAGCTAGTACAGAAATAAGGGAATGGCTTATGCTACTCCTGCCCCTAATAGCTTATCTAATTAACAGCTGGTTGCAAAGACCTTTTAGGGGCAGTTGCAGCAGCCCAATGATAACCAAAATGCCACATGCTGTGGAAATGCCGCTCTGGGTTTACTCAGACCCTGACACAACCCTGTGTTACTGCTGAGAGAGTAGAAAGCAGTTAGCTCTCAGCTGCTGCTGAAGTACCTGTAAACTAATTGTCCGAATCTCTGAGCACGTTCAAACGACTTCTTCCTCATGTCCTCGCATGTCTTTGTGAGGTCATAAATAAACCCCCAGATGAAGCCAGCATTTGAACCCCTACTTGGCTAATACCCAACTCTTACAAAACATGTTGGGATCCAGGCTCAAGCTTTGGGCAGTGTGTAGTGCGGTAGCGAAGTTCAAGCTCCTACATTTCTTGTTACTGGCATTTTTGGAGCATGAATGGGCTGCAGATGAAGCGGGACGTGTATTCAACTCAAACTCCTTACCATATAACCCATAATACCTTGCAGCACCATCATGAGACCAATATTAGACAGTCAAGTCTGCCTCAGGATGACTAAAGTACTGAAAGAAAAGCAGAAATCCACCATTTCATCCTGGTCTGATGCACGTTCTCGATCAAAAATTAGGGGGAAAAGCATTGAGTAGATATATGTTAAATGTTCAAGATGAAGCACTGGAAGGACTTTCCTTCCAGAAGTCATTACAGCCACATCTAGACTAGTTAATGGAACAATGCCGGAGTACAGGCTTGAGTGCTGGCCTGAGGTGAGCCGTACTGTTGGTTACATGCTCCTTGCACATTTTTGACCTCTGCCAACTAGCTTCCTACCAGGTAGTGCCTGGGCACTGAGGGATAGACGTGCAAGGGGGCAGTCCTCCTAAGGTGGTGCAGGCAAAGCCACCTTGGGGAGGGGAGAGAAGGTCATCGGGAGACGAAGTGTGCTGTGTCATTTGACCTCATGTGGCCAATGAATGGTCCTTGGCCCTCTTTTGAAACATGTAGCCAGTAAGTATACCAGATTTATCAAAGAAAAATCTGTAAGAATATGTTAGCTGGTGATAATGACCTGATATACTGAAGAGTTTCTTTGAGAAATGAACTTTATGCTGCGGTTGTCAATGTAACAGAGACTGTGTAATGATTAATAGTGTAGTTAGAGAAAACACATTGTACTTTCTTGCTTGCCTATGTTAGATTTATTCCACTGCTCTGCTATGCGCATACGTCTGAGAGAAATGAGAATTCTGTAAAACCAGTTGCAAATGAGAGCTCAGCAATGCTGTTAGAAAGTTCCCTCCACCACACAGACATGCACCTTCCCATTGCATCCAGAAAAGTTTATTACTTTTATGGTCGTATTATATGGAATGAAAAGCAAGATGCAGCACTTTTAAATGTTCATGTAGGATATTCTTGGGCAGGAAATGCGTAAGGTCTGGCTATACTTTTAAAGACAAAAGGATGCTTGAAAAGGGCTGTGGGTAAGAAAGTATTGGAAGCATTGGGAAATACTTGTGCTGTTTAACTGGCATCTTTTGAGAGACTAGATTTCATCTTATTGCCCTAAATGAGACGTTCAGTGTTAGATCTCAGACTGAAGTCTGCATCACTACGTAAGACCGTGGATTTGCATATAAGTTAAGGTAAAAAAAAAAGTATTCTTTTACTTTAAGGATCTTTGAAATTTCCCAATTTCCACCACTAGAAGAATGAAGCAGTGAAAGAATGGTTACATTTGTTCCTTGAAGTGTTTTAACAGTTGTTTTAGCAGTTTCAGCAGACTAGCTGCCCTGTTTTCTTTTTAATCATTTAGTATGGAGACAAAATATTCTTTATATTAATAAAAAATATCTAATCTCTGTAAACAGTAGCAGGGATCTCATTTCTTAAGCTGTGAGTTCAGCATGCTGTGAGTTTTAATAAAGCCATTATACCTGGCTACTCAGTTCTCTCAAGTGTATCTTTTTTTTTCTTTTAAATTGTTAATAGCAACATTTTTATTGTGAAGGTTCTCCTTCTTTAAAGTACTAATATTATTCTCTCTAAATCTGAAATATTTGGTGCTATTGTTCATACAACAGCAGTTATGGAGACTGAAAGGCGCACGGACTGCAGAAGATCCAGTCTCACCTGGAAGACTCAGACATGTTAAAGGCGAGGACTGGGTGTTTAACATAATGATGCATCAACATGAGCTATCAGTTTAAGGACATCCACCATTGAACATTACTTGCTGATGTTAGTTAGGTAACTAACATACCTAATTCTCGGCTAGAAAAATGTGTAAGATTCTCACTTCTACATAGTGAATTTTGTTTCCTTGAAGAGATATGGGTATCTAAGATCAGGATGCTCAAAAGTCTGCACTTTAACTGGGGGTCACTTTATCTAGCTAGTAGAAAACACGGAAGTCTCTTAAGTAGCACCATCCTTAGCATTTAGCCACCTAATACTGGACTGCAGGGGTTTAGCGTTTCATTGACCTGAAACATTTTAACCTTAATTTTCAGTGCCCACACCCTTCCTATAACAAACAAAAAAGTGTAGGACAGCCTTTAATTTCAGAGGGCTGTAAAAGGAGGGTGTTGTGCATTCTCTGTTACTCAAAACCTGGGGGAACACCATGAAATTTATAGTCTGCACAAGAGAGCTGGAAGACCGGCGTCCAGTGCCCTGCTCTGGCTGACAACGTGTAACTCATCTTTTCCACAAAGAGACCATTCTCCTTGGTCCAGCAGGTATTTAGTTGTTCTGCACAAAGTTAAACAGTGAGAAAGATAGAAAAAAGGGAGGAAAAGGGTCCCATCCTAGAGCGGTTTGTAGTAAGGTTGCGCAGCTACACCATGTGGGAGAGCGCATGGAGGACCCTGACCCCAGAGCAGCATTCCAGATACTGGGACAGGTCTGCATTGTTCCATTTTTGTCCAGAGGTGTAATACTCTGATCCAGAATAGAAATATGAGGGCTTTTATTTTCTTTACTAGTTCTTGCCTGCTTTACAGGATGTCATTTAAGAAGTGGGCAATTGGCTACAGTCAAAATTTAACCTCAGATATCAATAACCTTCTCACACTTTTTATTGCTTTTGAGCAACATTCTCATTTGTTAAGACGAATGGTGTCTTAGTCTGTAAGCAATAGCTGCAAAATATGTACAGCTTGCCTGTGGGTAAGAGTACTTAATTATCTCCCTGAATATAGAATACATTTGTGTTGTTATGCCTCGGTTCACAAAAATTATGATATATATCTACATTTTCAGAATAAATGGCTTGTTTTAGACAAGAGGAGAAAGAGATTCTTCATACAATGTCATATGTGTCAGCCCACAGAAAATTTCATAACTGTTTACCTCCACTGAAACCAGAGATGATTGACATTTCATATATAAGTGGAAAAAAGGAATACCAATCTAAGTAGAATTATGCACAAATATCAGTTTCTGAAATCTGAAGATGGAAACAGCTAAAGAAAATTGCATCTTGTTTGACCTAGAATCCTCAGAAACCTATATAACTTTCGTAAAGTATATGCATGAAATGACTTCAGATTTATTATAATTTTGTAAGTCACAGAAGCCGCAGAATCCAGATGGTTTTGCTTTCTTTGGTCTAAAATGGTAAAATTGATGATGAGTCATACATAAGAACTGTAATTTTTCTGACTCAGCATTGAGGATTCAGAAGTATCCAACCAATATAAAAGTTAGGTTTCCAGCATAGCTGCAACACTGTCAAGTATCAAGTAAGCAAACAAATGCAAACACTTTTTGTGTGCACGGTAATTAAAATCTGAGCCTGAATCTTCCGAGGATTTATAGGATATAGCAATTACAGGATATATACTGCTTACTTGGGGACGGTGAGATGCAGAAAGTCCAGGAGTAGTTCAGAAACAGAAGGCACCCAGTGGCTTCCCAGATGATCTGTTGAGGAATAGTGGTGGCCTTGGTGTGCAGCTGGATCCTTTTGGGGGTCTGGCGCTTGCCGGCTTGTTTTCTTGTTGCCTCATCCTGCTGAGGATTTACTGAGCAACCTCTGCTCCAGCTCTGCCCGGCTGCCAGTCACCTCCACGCAGTCCTGGCACAGGCATTGCTCTTGAATTTTTTATAAAGTTACAAACAGTTCCTCGACCACTACTGAGCCCTTCTATCAAGAATGGAAATAGCCTGCCTGAAGTTCAGTTCATCTGGAAACAGCTTGATCCCACCAAAAGCTTTTGCAAGCTTTTCCCACTAAGTTTTCTAAGATTTTTCAAAATGTTTATCGTAACAAACACTAAACCTTTCACCTCAACTTTAGTTGGTAAACTTTAAAATATTCATTATTTCACCTTAAAATACATCAGGTGCTCTGCAGCTGCCAGAATTTGGATTATACAGAGCGTCTGTATTTCCAGTCATTGGCTTAAGGCAACTTCAAACTCCAGCTGAGATGTCATCAGATTTTATGATAGCATACGATTCAGTTCTCAGCTTCCTAAAATTTCCTGATTGCCCCCTTCTAGTTGGACAGGGATGCTTGCTGGTTGTGGCAGTTTGACCTTGGCGGGCTGCCAGATGCCCACCCAGCCATTCTCTCACTCCCCCTCCTCAAACAGGACAGGAGGAAGAAGTTGGTTGAAATAGCTCATGGGCCAAGATAAGGACAGGGAGATCATGCACCAGTTGCCATCATGGGCAAAACAAACTCAACTTGGGAAGCTTAATTTAATTTATTGCAAATTAAAATAGAGTTAATAGTAAGAAACAAAGACAAAAGTTGAAACACCTTCCTCCCATCCTCCCTTCTTCCCAGGCTCAACTTCACTCCTTCATCCTCAACTCCTCTCCCACCTCTTTAACTTGTGCATTACAGGCCAAGTTCTCTGGTCTTGCTTTATTTTTAACTTGCACATTATAGGCCAAGTATCCTACTACAATCAATGAGTAAAATCTAAAATTACCTGAAGCTGACAGGCAAAATTTGAGATAAGTAAATTACTTCCATACAGGTATATATCCTCCTAGATAAGAACCTCGTAAAATTCAGATCTGCTTGGAAAAAATCAAACCTTTTTTGCAGAAACAGGTACCAGAGAAATGCTTCCATTTGTGTTACAGCCTGGCACGTGTCTGGGAAGAGATGAGAAGAGAGTTAATTTGTAGGGAAAAAGACAGATCGTGCTGCATGTCTGCAAGATCTTGTCATCCTGTATGCATTTTGACAAAACCGAGACCAGATTTCTTTTTGTCTGTTGTGTTAACATACTACCTGAACAATTAAGCACAGGGAAAAAAAACTGGCTTGGATATAATACTGCCATCGTGAAGGGAGAGCTGTTCAACTATGGCAACAATTGCAGGCAGCGCTCTGCCAAAACCCTGAAAGGCCAAAACACCCCAAAAGCAGTAAAAACAAGGGATCAATTTCTGCTTGAAATGTTTTCACGTCGTTTTTCAAGCTCTCAAATGAGAGGCCGTGCTTCTCTCCCAAAGTGCCATGGTAAGATGAATAATAAATGGACTTCAGCGTTTGAGCCCAACAACTGGAAAAGGTTAAGGGCAGAGAGAGAGAAGGCTGAAGAAAGGAACCGGTGATCCAGGATCATACTATACAGGCAAATGGGAAAATAGCTGGTTTTGTGTAGGCTGTGTGTAGTTGGGTTTCTGTCATCCAGACCCTGTATGAGCAGATCTTTCAAGAATATGTCTACTTATTTTTTGCTATCTGACTAATTATGAGTACATCCCATAGACATTTTCATCATTAGCGTCTCACAATAGGAGCCAGAGTCATTAGTGAGGTGTTATGTTGGACTGTGAAAACTTTTGCTTCAAGTGAAAGGGAACTTCCACTTCAGATACACTTTTCATGGTGACTGATGGATGCTGGTTCCCTAGACAGTGTTCGTTTCCGGCAGGGCTGAGCCTGTGTGGTTTTCCTGGGGCCAGAGCTCAGGCTGAGTGGTGTCGGAATAGTTAGTTCAGATTCAAAGAAAGATTTGGCCACAGCTGCCACATACTCTCACTTCTATCAGCTGAGCTTTGGTTTTGATGGGAAATGAAGTGGAAATGGTGACCAGACCTTATAGAACAACTTTTTAAGACATAAATCGATACAACCATGCGACTTAATTCTACATTGTAAGACAATCAATAAGGATGCAGGAGTTAACAGGGTTCTCTAAACACATAGTAGTACACCGTCCCTTTCCTGCTAGTCCCTTAGAAATAGAAAGCAAAGTTCAGAAGTTACACCATTGGCTTTCTGTGGGTTCAAACACTGTGTTACTAATAGTCAGTAAGTAAAGCAAATATTCAGACTGATATAGTCTAAGATGTAACGTTTTTTTGTAAACATCCGTAGGTTAGCCTACTCTTTGCTTCTCCTCCACACGTCCCCAGCACTTCAGTTCAGCTGGGGAACAAAAGCAATGCGCCAGAGCCACACGTCTTCACCCAGCATTGGATTTTCATCATCTTCCTCCTGGAAGCTCATCTCCCTGCAGAGCAGAACACAGCAAACCTCCCTGGTGAGAAATGACACCTTCCAGACACTGAAAACACAGCCATTTGCTCTCTTTTGAGCGCATCTACCTTGTGATGCGAGTTTGGATTGGTAGTACAGCTTCAGAGTGCATTTCCCAGTCCTCCTGAATGATCATGCTTTGATTCACTTTACAGAGGGCTCCCTGAGCACATGGATTTGATTCTTTTGGCATGAAACTAAACTGGAAGGTGCAGTACAGGTGCCACCAGGTGTGCAGCTCATGGGACCAGCTTCGACCTGGCTGAAGGAAGACATCCTCAAATGTGTACTGCAAGGACGGAAGGTTCTCAGAACCCATTGCTTTACAGGTCTGCTCTCACTGGTCTTTGATACCTGCTAATGCAACCATAGCCTTTGTGGTGACCTGCCTTGACCTCAGCAATTCGTCACCAAGTTTTCATGTCTACAACTACAGATGTGGCTTTGAGAAATTGTGGGCACTGCCACGTGCTCTGTGAAGTGAGCAGGTACATTGTGCACAGTCAGTTCAGGGTACATCTGTCATCGACCAAGGAATATTTTGGTGATTTGAGGGGACAGAAGAGTGGCTGGATGATCAACATCTCTTCCTTTTCCATGTGCAATGCTATCTTGAAATGCTGGAACAGCATAGGAAAAGGTTTTCTGGTATTTTAAGGAGTTTTGCCAATGTTTCAGGTAGGACAAAAGAAATAATGTGTGGAAAATGCCAGGGCCTGGAAATCGGTAACTTGCCCTTTTTTGTTTTTTATAAAGCCAACAAAAGGCATCCCGGCTTTTTGACTCAAGGCCAACCCTGGTGCTAAACTGTAAATTCTGGTGAAACCACCGTTCCTTAAATACTGCTGTAAGACATTTTATAATGAAAAAATGCTGATTATCCTAAATAAAGGTCTCGCCACTTCTTGCCTTACCACACAGAGTTTAGAATAATACAACAGAGCTTGCTGATTCACTTCAAAAGGAAATGCTGCTGTGCTGAAAGCATAATTGGAACATTACTGTCCAGAATAAATTGGCACACCAAAGTTAGGAGCAATTGAAAGGTGGTGGGAAGATGCTGCAACGGAAGTTGCATTTCTCTGATAGTTAGTTTGTCACAGCTTTTATTTTAAATGATGATAAATGAAGCAGACTCTAAGCACTGGATTTTTCAGAAGACTTGGGCAACCTATTGACATTTAGATATCAAAGCAGGCAGACAGGTTTTCCAGAGAGCCCAGATCTGGAAACTGCTGGACACTGGGCTCTTTGGAGCATCATGGTCCACCAGGTTTCTGGGCTTTTGGAAATGTTAGTAAAATATTGCCAAACATATTCTAGTCTGAGGACCTACTTAAACTTCCAGTTGTCATTTCTAAATTTCCTGGTACCTACTCTTCTACGATCAGCTTTTCTGAAGTAGTTTGTGTGTTATTACGCACAACGTATGCAGCAGCTGCATGTATAAACAGCAGGTCTGGATCTAGCCAGGACATTGGCAGGGGCAGCACAGTATCTCCAAATGCAGCAGGTTTTTTTCTAGATGAGACTGGCCTTTTGTATCTTATGAGTCAACAAATTTATAAATATGTCTTAGAGCCTACACAGTACCTAACAAGTACTTATTTTTATATCTTCATATTACTTTTCTCTTAATTTCATATTAAATTTCCTTGTCTAATTACATTTTTTGTAATATTAAAAGGATTATCTATTCCCTAACAAAGCTCTCACTGTATCTCATTAGTCAGATGGCTCAAACTGATTATAAGACATTTGAAATAGCAACATCATGCTATTGTAATGCTGGATTATTTTGTTTCTCTCCCCTAGTGGAAAAATGCCTTTTCAACATTAGCAATTTATGTTCATTTGTCTAGCCATAAAAATAAGATTTTTTTGAACCAAAATTAAAATTAGTTTATTAAAAATTTATCTTAGTTCTAATCCTTTCTTGTGAAGACATCTCGCACATTGCTCCTCTCAGATACCGTAAATTAACAGGAGACTTTTTCTATTTCTCTCACAATAGTCTTTAGAAGAATGGAAGGAAATCAGCGGTATTGTTTTCTTCTCAGATGTCCAAGCGCATCTGATAAAATTAGATGGGATAGTTAGCTGTGTATCATAGGTATTTGTAAGCTGCTTTTCAACTCAGCATCCACATACTTAAATGAAACAGGTGTTTTTTCAAGTGGGTAGTTATCTCACCTTTTGGAAAAACATAAAGCTAAGTCCACATAAGTGTTCGCTGGGGGGAGATTCTGCAAATTGAAACCTTTTCATCTTAAAATAATGTAGAAAAAACCTGCCACCAAGACAGTGATATTTTCACAGAATCACAGAATCACAGAATTATCAGAGTTGGAAGGGACCTCTAGAGATCATCTAGAAGAGTGTTTATTGCTTACAGGAGTCAGTCAGCAAATAACAAACACGTACAGCAATAGTTTTCTAATAAAATACATGATCACGTGCCCTTGCGCTGTTCATCATCACTATGACTACAGTGTTCCTCACTGTTAAGTGTCTTCCATTTCAATTGTAAACTGAAATAAATCAGGGATGTGACAAATCCATTTCTCTCCTGATTTGTCAGAACCGCCGGCTCTGGTAAGCACCAGCTGCGGTACTTCTTGCTGTGCCAGCCTTGCTGTGGCCAGCCTCTCAGCCGAGCGGGGAGATCTGTCAAGCTACCCGTCGAGGAGCTTTCAAACTCTTCCCAACTCCAAAGATGAAGGCCTGTGCAGCAGATGAGGTTTCCTTTTCCTTCCTGGCCCACCATCTGCCTTGCAGAGAGGGTGTTCAGAGAGGCAATGGAGGATGTGGCTTTGACAGCTCTGTGGCTACTGCAGGTTCCCAGAAGGCAAGTAGAAGTTGGATTTTGATCCTGCCTAGAGGTGTGTATTGAAAGGAGAAGGACACCAAATCCATCTCTGAGACAAAGTCGTTGATTTGTCCTTTTTGGTTCTCTTGGTTGCAAGCCTGTCCTCTTCACGCTCATAAGTGTGTGAGGAGCACGACTGCAACATATGGTTCTGGTCCTGGAAGAGGAAGTGGAGGTGGGCTGGGAGCCTCGGGTGTGATGAGGCTATGAAAGAGTCCGTATGCACTCTGGAAGTCAACTTAAAAGCTTCTTGTTTCTTAGCGTGAGAACAGCTTAAACATTTTCTCCCGAGTTACACTGACCGTATTTGGCTCTGAGCTCATCCCAGCAGCAGTTATGCCGGAGGAACTGTGATATTGTACAGCATAAGGAGACTTTAGCAGCCCTTCCACCATTTGTTCCCAGGGATAGATTCTTGCTAAAAGCGGTATAATATGAAAAGACAGTATGTACAGGAAGCTCTTTCAAGCAATAGCTTCCTCATCCACAGCGGTGCAAGCTGGGTGCATATCTGGGGGTACTGGAACCAATACTTCTAATACATCTATATGGAAAACATACTTCCCTGAATACTAAAATGTATTTCAAAGTAATCTATGTAAGTAATATAGATGTTGCACATTTCAAACACCTCAAGTGACAGAGATAAAAATAGAATTAAAAAAAGGTGATATATCCTCTTGCTTAATTTAAAACATTATGCTGAATAAACAGAAACATTTCTTATTCCAAGAATGGAGTCTTAAAAGTACTGGTCACTAACCAATGAAAGATTAAAAAAACACTCCATAAAATTTAACTCCACTAATAAAAGCAAGTTTTTTCTCGTTTCCCCTCAGCCTTCATGCACAAGTTCATTGTGTGCAGACTGAAATTCAGAAGACGGTTCAGAACCAGTTCTATTTCCTTCTGTAGCAATCGTATTGTGAAGCCCCACATGACATTCAGAATCATGTTGTGCTATTCCAGAAGAAATATAAATATCCAGAGCTGTGTCAACAATAAGTCCACTACATATTATGCTGCTAGGCGTAGAAAGTGCTTTGGTAAAATACATCTTTTTAGAGCAATCTGCAGTTTTTGTGATGCTGATGCAATTCCATTTCTCCCTTTGTAAAAGCAAGAAGTGTAGCAAGTTCAGGGTCTTGTGAAATAAAACTCCTTTCATCATCTCAAGCATCAATAGCACGCGTGACCTGATGAAGAACAAAGGGATTAATGATATTCTGAAAGTTAACTATGACTCACATCGGTATCCACAACATCATGTCTTTCAGGGAGAGAGGAAATAATCAAATATAAATAACATTTCATTGCATCTCTTGGGACTGCACAATAGTCATATAATTTCCCTCTATGTAAGATGCAGTGCATCTCACTTAATAGTTTTAGCCAGTGCTTTCATATTGATTGATATATTTCAGCCAATTTAGCCTGCTCCCTACTTACAAGCAATTAGTGCCACTTCCCGACACAAAACACATATCCTGGGGCAGGGTGAAGGACTTATTTGAACCTTACAAGCTTAGAAGCATCCTGTGATACAGGCAAAAGTTCCACATTTAAAAATTGTGTGTAATTGATACTGTACTCCAATACTTACTGAATCTGCACCCTAATGCTGATGGTATTTTCTACAGAAGAACCCTGACCATCAATTATAGAGCAACGCTGCTTGAAGAGCATAGGCAAATGCTGTGTGTTGAATGCGTTCACACCAGCCATGTGCCTCCCAAAAGGAAAAGGCAGCTTTCCACGCTCCTGGCAAGTGTTTGACAAAAAGGAATATATTGGGAGACAACAGGTTTCAGCCCTGCGAGGGAGTCATCTGTGCCCAAGTCAAGCGGTAGAGCAGCCCGAAGAAGGAAAGCCCTGCAGCCTGCTGGTGGCCAGGGGAGCCTGGAGAGAAGTGCTCGGCCACCAAAACCCAGCAGAGCTGTTGCAGGAGTATCCCACAGAAGGAGCTTAGTCTTTAAATGGAAAGTGCTTTTAGTCTATCAGAAGTGGGTGGTCTTTGAGCAAATTAGTGATCATTGCAATATATCCACCTAGGGGAAGAGGCGTAACATCTCCCAAGGGGAAGCTGGGACAGGAGACACTGGTGCATGCATACAAACAAACCATGTGAGTACAGTAAGTCAAGAGATCTGTGCTCCCTGCAAAAAGGTATATTCATCTCTCCTCTTTCCAAAGAGAAATTTTGCTATTGATATTAAGGGACTACTTATTAAATCACTTTTTTGTCAAAAAGACTGAAGTTGAATTCAGACCTTTATTATAGTTGTGTACGTGATTGATGGGAAGTGCTTGGTTAGCTAGCTTTTTTTTTTTTAAAAAATGGGCAAGCCATTGCAAAATCATCCTAATTCACTACAAAACCACTATCGTGCATTGGCCAAAAGTGCCATATTTCCAGGTGTACCCTCACCAGCTGCTGCTCATCAGCTGGCATGACAGCTCAACCAATGGGTCTCATCCTTATCTTGAAAACTTCCAGCAGACAGACAGAAACACATGGAACAAGTTAGCTGATGCTCTGGACAGTCTAAATTCCTAACAGCCTCATATTTCTGGGCACAAATGTAATCATATTAGACAAGTTCCTATGGAAATTTATTCATTTGGCTTTATTATCCACCAAAGGAGATTGCACAAGATTCTGGAAATCCAATAAACCTCCCATTTATAAGTCATGGCTTGCAAATACTTAGAGATGTGAGCCACTGGAAAAAGCATATTACTATGTTAATGGACATACATCGGGCTGCCACAAGATTTGGAAGTTCTTTCTGAATTTTTGTCGAGAAACAAGATAAGAATATATTATTATTTAAGAACGTCACTACTCTAGACACTAATATCTCGTTAACCTGAACGTGCATTAGGTTAGAGTTGGCACCTTGCCTAATGCTTATTTTATATGCCACAATCACTGTGCATGTTAAAAAAATACACAGTTTCTGCTTCTCCTTCTTGACTTATTTTTTTCTAAGTCTATAGTTACATATTAACATAATGATAATGTAATTGCTTTTGTGCTTATAAGCGTTGTATATAATGTGGCTCAAGAACAATGTAATCTGTCTCTTTTGTGTAAACATCATTAAAATAACTAAGACAATGAAGTTTGGACAGTTTGGTAATGATACAAGCATGAGAAATATAGCTATTGATAACAACGCATATGGCTATGCTCGAGAAGGCTAACTGCATAATGATAGAAATCAACGTACAGCATCATGGAAATGGTTAATAAACTTCAAAAAGTTATGCAAAACTCGAGTGTGAGAGCAGCAGAAGGCTGGAGAAAATTAGACTGGGAAATGCAATGCAATATAGCAATAAAGAAAAGCTTATGCAATTCTGAATTACACACTGTCACAGCGCAGGGAAGTAATAGTCCCTTTCTGTATGTCTTTAGCGGGCTGACAAGCTGTATGCTGCATCCGCTTGTGTGGTTCTGTAGCAAAAATTAAAACAAAATAAAATTGAAAGTACAGAGCCCCCTGACAAAAATGTTTGAGAATATTTTGCTATGTAATGTACTACTAAAACCAGTCATTGGGGACAATTAAATGGAGCATAAAACATGTCATTCTTCAATCTGCTTTTACATTTTGATTAAGAATTGCAGAAAACAACATGAAGGGTATTCTCAAAGCAAGGGGCATAATTGGCAAGATCCCTAGTATTCATTAAGTGAAGATTACACTTAAAGCAAACTGAATACCCATCTGATTCAGAATACAGAGTGCTGTCTGGGCAATACAGCTCAAGTTCAGTGAAATATACTATGTTTTTGCCTTTGAGGATGCCAAAAGCTAAAAGCAGAATGAAAACAATGACATTATTTTATGGATACAGTGGCAGAACTGAATATGGTGTGACCTCCCTGGCACACCTAGGCACATACAGGTTACTGTGTTGTGAATTAGCTGCAGTCTAGATATGATTCACTGGGGTCCAAGGTAACAAAGAATTGAAATAATTGTCTGATCAATAAGTGACAAAAGCATTCATCAGCAGCTGGAAATCGCTTTTACTGACCAGTGGCTAGAATCTGGCAGTATTTGAGTAAGAGAAAGATGTCAACAAATTAGAAGAAACTGAGAAAAGGGTAACAAACTGATTAATGTGCTGAAGAGTTGATTAATGAGGAAAGATTAAAAGACCTAAATATATGAAGGTGCTAAATGACAGCTTGTATTTTACTATGTAAGCCAAGAAGGGAGAAAAAATGTTTGGAATGGATGAGTGAGAACCAAGAATCTGTATGCAGTGACAATGCAAGATGGGCACACCAAGTGGGCACACATATTTGTGCCCTGAGGATGTTTTGAAGCCTCCACTACTGTTCCTGCCACCACTCAGAATAAAAGTCAACAGAAGGTGTTAGTGTTGGGAGGAACCAAAACGCACTGGAGAAGCGTGCATTTGAAACTGGGTTTTGAAAGGTAAAGATTTTGCTTCCCAGTGGCTACAGAATCATAGAATCATAGAATGGTTTAGGTTGGAAAGGACCTTGAAGATCATCGAGTTCCAACCCCCCTGCCATAGGCAGGGACACCTCCCACTAGACCAGGTTGCCCAAGGCCACATCCAGCCTGGCCCTGAACACCTCCAGGGATGGGGCCTCAGCAACCTCTCTGGGCAACCTGTTCCAGTGCCTGACCACCCTCAAAGTGAAAAACTTCTTCCTGGTGTTTAATCTAAACCTGCCCTCTTCCAGTTTAAAGCAATTCCCCCTCGTCGTATCGCTACATGCCCTAGTAAAAAGTCCTTCCCCAGCTCTCCTGTAGGCCCCCTTTAGGTACTGGAAGGCTGCAATAAGATCTCCCCGGAGCCTTGTCTTCTCCAGGATGAACAGCCCCAACTCTCTCAGCCTCTCCTCATAGGTGTCCATGTCATCGACAAATCCTTTGTGTTCTGTGGTTGACACTGGAAAAAAAAAAAAAAATCCCTCTGTGCCCTGGTTTTCCCAGGAGCAAAATGGGCTCAGCAATATTTCTTGATTTGTGGGGACATTGTGACAGGAAATTCAATACCATGTATGGACCAGCAGGCTCGTGGGGGGACAAGTTCATGATTACGTTAGTGGGGAAATGAACTAAGAGTGTCACTGTGAAGACACAAGAAGAAATGTATCATCTCCAGCCTGGTTCTTAAGAATCGTCATTGACCCAAATGGGTTTTTGGTCATGTCTTTCAACTGAATAATGATATTTTGGGAAGGAAGAGGCAAAACAACTGCAAGAAGAGAAACAGATCTGGCAGCACGGTGGGCAAAGAAATCGCAAGAAGAGAAAAGGGTCTGGCAGCATGGTGAATGGGGATGTGAAAAGCAGAAAATTAGGGAAGGAAAAAATTAGAAATTGGAAAATTTGAGATTGGAAGAAAAAGAGAGAAACAGAAGAACTACAGGAGTGAAGTATAAGATGCAAAGCAGAGTGGCACAGCAAGACAAGGGGAAAAGATCTCAGCTTCCCAGGAACAACTACCCTGAATGTGTTACTGCCTCAAAAACTGGTGAGCCACTGGGGGCAGGTTTAGGCACTGGAGAAGGACACTGCTGCACAGGGCAGCAGAGTGCTGGGGGATCAGTAAAATGGGCACTGCCCCACTGCCCCTGTTGCTTGACCCAGAGCCATGATCAAGTTATACTAGGGGAAAGTGGGCACAAGCTATTGCCGCCTTCTCTCTCCCACCTTCCAGGAGCAGCAGCAGCTCTTGCCCTCCCTCTGCCCTCATTACTGCACCAGCAATTTCAGTTTGGCCTGAACTGTCTTTTTTCCTAGCTTGGAGCAGCGTTAAATACTTGGATCACTTGATCGAGCTTCTGCACCAAAAGTTAGACATGTGAAACTTTAACAGAGGGCAAGTATTGATCTGATACTGATGCCACATATTTAGTCCTAGACTGGAAGAAGCAAGAAAATACTGTGCTAAACGTTATTTCTCTTCAGCAAAGAGCCTTCCAGGCAAGAAAACTTCTCCAAAATTATGTTTGCATGGCAGGTGGTGCGTGTGGCAAGATAAACCTGTGCAGGGTCTGTTGGATACACTTCCATGTCCTACACAGTGACCTTGCTCTAAATCCTGGCCCATGCACTTGATTGCTGAAGCACACAGGAATAACATAGAAGAAATTCTGTGGCACTGAAAAATATTTTTAATGTGAACCAATTAAATATGAAATTTAATGGCTAGGGAACTTTGTATGAAACTAAATGACTAAATGACAGTCCTTTCTTGACTGTTTTGATTTTCAACTCATTTTTTGTAAGGAAAATGCAGTGGGATTGTATACTGAAGATCCTTATTTGTATTATTCAAGTTGTAAATGTGGAAGGTGGCAGATTTATGTAGGTGTCAGTTGAGATTTTGGGCACAGAAGATGAGTAGAATGAAATGTTGACACATAAATGAGTTAAACTATTGGACAAACCGAGTGTTTTTGATAAAAAGTCAAATGTGAAATAGTTTATATGAGAGGACTCCTGTGTCTTGAGGCTTTTGTTGAGGCTGATTCTAGATTTGGTTAGACAACAAGGTCTTTGGTTCAGGACAAGAGGCAATGGGCACAAACTGAAACACAGGATGATTCCCCTGAACATCAAGGAAACACTTTGTTACTATGAGGGTGACTGAGCACTGGCACAGGTTGCTCAGAGAGGTTGTGGAGTCTTTGAAAGCCATCTGGTCATGGTCCTGGGCAACCAGTTATAGGTGGCCCTGCCCGAGCCGGGGGTTTGGACCAAATCATCTCCAGAGGTCCCTTCCAACTTCAACCCTTCTGTGATTGGTGAAAACTGTTCCAATTTATACTCTTTAATATTTTTGATGTCTTCTTCACAACTACAGGAGTCGGAAATGTTTTTTGGTTGAGAATGAAAATTGAGATTAATAAGTACAATTCTCTGGCAAAATACCTGGTAAGGGCAGGATTCTACTGCCTGAGGCATAAGGGTGAGGGGGCTCCAAACAACACTTTAATGGTTTTGCTAAATTATAGATCTCGCTTGCCCATTTTGTTCTTTAAACAAACATTCTCTAAAATAAAACAGTGCTTTCACAAGTGCATCTGTACTGTATCCAGATCTCTGGCAAATGAAATCACTCTCACTGGTCTGGCGTCTTCTCTCTGCTCTTGCATATTCCCTGCTTCGTTTTGGTTGTGCATCTTCCTTCCTACAATCACTGGAGAAAAATAAGGGAGGGTAGAAACTGTGTGTGTACCAGCAGCAGACTGAAAAACTGCTGTTGGTGTTCAAGAGCTCACCGAGGATGAAAATTTTTGACAATCTGTAGAGCTTCCTGCTTTCACAGGAGAGCAGTTGGAGGTGAGCAGAAGTGAAATTCTTGTATAATTGCAATAAAGTCACATTTACTTGCCAAAGATGGAAGGTACCAAATGTGACAGAGTTTAGTATGATCTCAAAGACATACCAGATCTGTCATTTTTTCGGTGTGGCATTCCCTCTGCCTGTAACAATTTGTGTTGCAGAAGCAGCTTGTTCAAATTCTTTCAGAGTTCTTTTGCTTCTTTAGCTGGCAGGAAAGTGTTTAGTTTTTCTTTTCTTTTTTTTTTTTTTTTTTTTTTTAATACTTGTATCAGAGAACAGAATAAGAATGAATACCCAGCTGGCATAGTGTGAATTTGCCAATCAAGCATGACTATATCACTCACTTAAGACTAGCTAGAGATGCATCCAGGCAGACAGCACAACTCAAGACATGGATTTTTTAGCTAAAAAATGGCATATCATCCATCCCGGGAGTCAAAAAATAACAACAACAAAGCCAAACCCCATGAGATTTACTTACAATCTATCTGGACTTGTTAAAAGCTTTCATGTGGATTGCCTAGTTAAGCTGAAAGACACAGACAACTGAAACAAAGCTGCAAATTCAGTTGGGAACTCATCACACCTGACTACCCACTGCCCTGGAAGGGCAATGTTTAAACTGGGAGAAGCATTGTTACTGTTTCTTAAACTTTGTTCTGGGACCAATAGTTTGTATTTGCATTTGCTTTCATTTTGAGAAGGTGGGAGTGCTCTGGACACAAAGAACTGGGCAGGAGTGTTGACAGAAAGGAGGTTCAGAATATCCTACAGAGATGACTACATAATCTTGAGGACTGTAATAACAGAAATGAGTTGAAATTCAATAATGGAAAAGATAAGGTCATGCACTTAGACATTTATAAAAAGCAATTTTATTATGGACTGTAAATGACAGACAAATAGAAGGAGTTGCCTGTATTAGTCACTCACAGCATGACCCCGAACCATCAGTGAGATTTGGTCATATAAAAAGCCAATTGGTTGTATGAGAAAAGGCCGTTTATGAAGAAATCAGCAGACACTACCTTCATTGCAAAGACTGGCAATATTGCGTGAAAAACTGTTACACATTGCATGTCAGCTATACTGAAGAAAGCTGAATTCAAATTGCATCTAGTGCAGAAAAATCTGAGTTACAGAGGCTCTGTGTTACAGGAAGAGACTAACAAAACTTACTGGTAGGCTAGACAAGTTGAGAGTGGCTATGACTACTGCCTATAAATATATTATAGATTTAAATGCAAGGGAAAGAGAAATGTCTAACTGAAACACTGTACAGCACAAGGACAAGTGGGTATGAACTGGTGTTGAATGTGTTCAGGCTGGGTGTTAGAAGGAGCTTTTTAACAGAGAGATGAGGGCAGTTGTGGTCCAGCCCTCCAGTAAGAAGTGTAGGAAAATAGCATATTTAGTGTAAGATGGATCTAGTGTTTATGGAAAGGATTACATGGAGTATTTGCTCCTACAACAGCAAAACACAAGATCTGTGTCAGTCCCATGGCCTAAAGACCCAAAAGGTTTACCTGCTCAGTAGACCAGATTGCAGTATGCAGACCTAGCAAGCTTTAAGCATCCTGGCCAAAGTACCTCAGCAGCCCAGTTGCAGCAGAACAGACTCCAGGCGAGTCAATGTGCCTCACCTTACCGAGAAGCAGAGTTCTTCTGACATCTAGCACCACTGCTAGCAAATGGAGCAAGTAATCACAGTAGAACGTTTACTTGGCAGAGGCAGTCAGTGTTGAACCCCATATGCCAAAAGGAAATTGCTCTCTCAGTCTTAGTAATGCAGGACTACTCTCTTCATCACTGTATTTAACAAGACAACAATCTGACTTTCCATGTCTGACCACTGTGCCTACCCAAAGCTTACTGCTGGATTTATAGCCTTATTCTTGACTGCTCCCGTTAATGAACTATTTGAGGGTCTCCTCACACAAGAGCTATACCTTAGAGGAAGCCCGGTGTCCTCACACAAGCGCTATACCTTTCAGTGAGGCAGTGGCAGGCAGCAAGCAGAGAACACAAGGAAATTGGGCAGTTCTTGTTCCTGTAAAACAAATGGTTTGTGCAGTGGATTAAAAAACTTACACGAAATGTAAGTGACAACTGAGACAGGAAAAATTCTCGTTGAATGTAAAGCACCGTCCTGTGTTTTCCCTATGTGAAAATGATACCAGTGCTGTCAATTTACACAAAGCTTTCAGCCACACAGCAGGATGCTGCGGGTCTGCACTCAAGAATCGTGCCTGGTCCCCTGTACCGGCGCAGTGCTTCTGACCCTCTGAAGTGTCTCCACGTAAGGGACTGGAAAAACCCTAGACAGTAAAAGCGCTGTGTAAAAGTCACTGCCCTCACTGAAATAATTTATTTACTTGGATCGGTACAAATGCTCCCGCCATACATGCTGGGCTTCCTTTCAGTGAAAATTAAGCGCAACCCTTAACAATTACTCAGTAGCAGAGATGGTCTCTTTGCTTTCTTCCCCATCCCCGCTCACGCCAGTTTATTAGTGAATAACAAACCACCCCGCGGGATGACAAACGACGTGCCAGTGCCCCTCCTTCCTCCATCCCCCTTGGGACCCGCTCTGCTTTCATTCACCCATCCGTAGGGTCCCCGCACGCCTTTCGGCGGTACCCACCCCCGGCCCGGCCCGGCCCGGCCCGGCCCCCCGCCGCTCCGCGCTCCCCCCACCCGCTCCCCGCGGGGGCGGCCCCGCCGGTGCGGGCGGACCGGGCCCTGCCCCGCCGAGCGAGGAGAAGCCCCTCACCTCCCCTCCGGTCCCGGGGGAGGGGGCTGCCATCACGTGTGCTTCCTCCCCCTCCTCTCCCTCCTCCTCTCCTTCTTCCTCCTCCTCCTCCCCCTCCGCGGCGGCGGCGGCGGCGGCAGCAGCAGCAGCAGCCGCCTCGGCTCCGCTCCCCTTTGTTGCAGGCGGAGCGGCGGCGCTGCCGGGGCGCCGCGCACAAAGGAGCGCGGCCGGGGCGAGGCGGCCCCGCCGGTAGTCAGGCGCGGGAGGCGGCCGCCGCACCGCCGGGGCCAGCCCTGCCGGCGGTCGGCCGGCGGCGGCGGCGGCAAGCGGGTCTGTGCGGCCGCCGCGGCGGGGATGCTGAAGGTGTGTTCGGGGGCGGCGGAGAAAGGACGGTCCCGCCCGGGCGGCGCCGCGGGCTCCGGTTGATGCTGCGGGCCTGCCCCCCCCCTCCCGCCGCCGCCGCCGCCGCCGCCATCCCGCTGCCGCCGGCGCTGCTCCTCGGCCGCCCCTCGCCATGCTGGGAGAGAGCCCGGCCGCCGCCCGGCCGCTCCTGCGAGCGGGACCCCCCCTGGCGCTGTGCTACACCTCGGCCCTGCTGGTGCTCGCCCTCTCCGCCCTGCCCGCCGGCCGCGCCTCCCACCCGCTGCCCGCCGCCGAGTGCCAGGGCGGCGGCAAAGGGAAAGGCATCAACTGCTCAGGTAATGCCCCGCGACCACCCGTGCGGGCAGCCCGCGCGTGCACGTGTCTGTATTGGGGGGAAGGGGAGGGGGGGGGGAACTGAGCGCGGCCCCCTCCCGGGCTCCTCCCGCCCCGGCCCGGCGCGGCGCGGGCGCTGCGGGCGGTGGAAAACAAAGGAGCGACGGCCGCTCCGGCCCGGGGCGCGGCGGGGAGATTCCCCCTCTGCGGGGGCGGGGTGGCGGGGGGAGCCCCCCCTCCCCTCCCCTCCCAGCGGCTCCCCGACGAAAGGAAGGAGTTTGCCGCCGCCTCTTGGCTTTTGTTGTTCCCCTTTGCCGCCCCCTCCCCATCCCTTTCTTCTCCCCCCCCCCGCTCCCCCGCCGCCGCCGCGGTGCCGGCAGGTGCTCGCCGGTCGCACCGGGGGCTGCCCGCAGCCCGCCCCGTCCTCCCCGCCGCTCCGGACCGGACCCGTCCTGCCGCCGCCGGCGGAGCGGGGAGGGGGGGGAGAGCCGGGGTGAGGGCAGCCGTGAGGGGCTTTGCTTCTCCGGGGTTTGCTTCTCCGGGCTCACTCTGCTCCTGTGTCCAGCCCAGCGCCGGGGTGGCCTCTCCATCCGGCCGGTTGCTGTGCAGGTCCACTCTGGATGTGGTGCAGACGGCAAAATAGCCCGTGGTGTGGGCTGAATAAGGTTTTTAGTTTGGGGGTTTTTTTTTGTTTGTTTGTTTGTTTGTTTGTTTTTTTCCTGCTTTGGTTGCATGGCAAGGGAATGCTTTATTATGTCTGCCCCATCCTATGCATAAGTATATGCTGGTATGGTATAGCACAGTTTCAATGTAGATGAGTTGGTTTGGCGTGACAGCAGCACGTTTTCTTCTATCTTGAGGCATAGGGCATAGGGTGTTTTTAGAGTAGAACAAAGTAAATACGTACAATGTAAAGTTACGAATTGTTAGAAAGACTTGCTTGTCTTCTGAAACTATTATTTAGAAAAGGCAATCCTTTTTTTTTGTTGTTGTTGTTGTTGTCGTTGTTGTTTTTTCCTTCGAAAAATTGCTGTGTATGCCTCCTACTGCTTTTTTAAAAGGAGAGGTTTATTCCGCGGCGAGGATCGCCAGCGGGAGCCGCACAGAGTGCCTTCTCCAAGGTGATGAACGTTTCTTGCCCTGTGCTTGGAGCCCCCCCCCCCCCGCTCCCATTGTCTTCAGCAGGATTTGGAAGGCAATTTCCACGTGTGAAGGAGCTCTCGGTACCTCCCAGGACAGGGTCCCCACACTGTATAGCAGCTTTCAAGAAATGGGTGAATGGAATAGCCATCTTCCTCCCCATTACATTTTATAATATGGATAATGCTGCTAAAGCAGGCTCTCAAATTCACAGAGCAACAAACTGTGGCAAAATGATTTTGCAATATAATAAATCTGCTATTCATTCTTGAGATGCTCATTTGTTCTTCATTGTAGACGTCTACTGTGTTAGTGTGTGATACCACAATGCTACTGTTTTACTGCTGCCTGACTTTTTCATGCTATTTGTACGAATAGCACGGTTATTTTTAAAGAGAGGTTAATAGGTTAATGTGTCACTGGCGTTAGCGGCTTACCCATCAGAGACATGTGGGTCATTAGACCACGGCATGTGCATAAATCAGTGAGATTAAATATGGAAGGCTGATGAAATATATGGAGAAGTTTCTAAGATAATGTGGAACGCACGGATGCTGTTATTTAGAAACCAGCACGGAAAGAGGGCTTTCCAACCTGGAATTAGAAAACCGTATGCTGTATTGAAGACACTCAGAATGATTCGGTTCTACTAAAAATAGGCAGAAACAAATATATGTGCTATATATGTACGTATGGCAGGCACTGGTTTTAGCGTAACTACAAAAATATGGAAGGAAAAGTTCATTTAAAAATGCACTAGTCAGATTCTGCTATGTGTTAACTGTTTCATGCAAAACTGCAGTGCTTCAGTTCTCAACATTAATTTTGACAGAACTAATATCAATACATAATATCTGGGGCAGATTTTCCCCTCGCTTACCTCTGCATAGCCTCATTAACTTTTACTGGATAGGCTACTCCCTGCAAAAGGTGAGTTTCCTATATTTACACGTGGGGTCGGACGTTGGCATTAGCACCTTTCACAGTGGACTGCTACCACGTACATTGCTATTCGTACTGAAAGTTAAACTTAAGAATGCTATTACTACTTTTTCTTCAAACATTTGGACTCTCTAAATTACTTTCCACACTCCAAGGAGCAAAATTCTTCTCTCCTCTGTTATTTTGTCATTTTAATATTTGCATCAGATTGACCTGCTGCCCTGGAACAGTTTCTTACACTTTTTGGGATGGTTCCTGAGCTGGTAACATTTTATCATCACTAGATTATGTGGCCACCTTTATTTTTTGTTAAATTTTTAGGAAACGCTGAACTCCTCTCCTTTATTTCTCCAGAATATACTGCTTAAGAAAGAGTTTGCTGTAGCAAAAGAACATTGCAAGGTGGAGGACACAGGCAGACAACATGAAAATTAAGATAGCTTTTTCAGCCTTGATTCTGCCCCTTCGGTGCATGCATTGCGGTTCAGTCTTATGTCAAATTATGATATAATTGCATCATCCCTGGCCAAGGGAAAAACAAATAATCAAGTGATTAGAGCAGGAAGCAGAGAATTAAGATATATCTGGACTTAATTGACTATATGAACTTTTATGTGTTTGTTCATCTGTCACTCCTTACTTTGCTAAGCTAGGAAAATGAAATAGTCCCATTTTACCCAGAATGGAGTAAAAACCAAATTGGTGTTTCTTTCTGGAAAAGAGAATCTTAGGTTGATGTTTTAGAGATGTTATATTGTTCCCAGCGCTACCTGCAGTCATCTTCTGTAACATTTCTGGTCCTCACTGACTGTTTGTGAGTAGGGTGGCGCGATGCTTGCTTCTCTGCTCAGGCTACAAGATAGTCGTGTCCTTAACAAAGGCTGTGAACTCCAGAGGATTATTAAGCATCCCGAGTGTAAAGGTAAGTACAAAATGTAGTTAGTTCACGAGTTCCTAATCCATCAGTAATCTCCAGAGCCACACACTGCACGTGGGCACCTTCAGTTTCAGTTTCGGTCCGGTTGAATCTCTGGTGTGAGATATGCTCCGATCACACGTGTGGCAGCCACAGGGGTTGCAATTTGATTGGAACTGATCAAACACTGAGGATTTTGGTGAGAGGTACACCTCAGGCTTAACAGGAGATACTGCTCAGTGCATTGGTTTGAATTTGTACGCCCGGGATTTTAATTAACAGGGTTATGTTTCTGTTGGTAAGCCTTTCAGCTCGCTCTTCCTTCATGTGATAAAATATGCTTGTTTGGGACAATTCCACACACCTCTTTTGAGTCTCCTAGGCCATATGCTGCCCCCAGTTTCTTAGATTATCTTTGAGTGAAGTGGGTAAAGATAAAATTGTTTCGAGATATCTTACTGAGGATTGAATGAGGTCAAGGAAAAATTAAGGACACCTTCTCTTTCACAGAATTCCTCTCCTGAGGGGTATGAATGCTTTTCTTTTGCACAATCCTAACATGTCTGAAATAGTTTGTAGATAAAAGCAGATGGAAATTACCGATTAGGGAGAGGGAAGCGGATGCAGGGACAAAGGAAAGTATCCATCCAGTGATGGCTGAGTCTATGATGGGTGTCTTTATTGAGCATGGAAGTACACGCTGTCACAAAGCTTGTAAATTTTTAGAGAGAACAGCAGAGAAGGCTATAGCGGAGCTATCCTTCACTATATATACATTATCTTAACATTCAATATGCTTTAGAGAAATGGTTTCTGCCCTGAAATAACTCATGGAGTAAATTAGACAAACAGAGAATGTGGAAATGGTAGAACAAAGAGAGAGGTGAAGCAGAGAACATGATGAGCCAACAGGATTACAACAAGCACAAGCAAAACTCGTGTGTTTTCATATTTTAAAATGTGGTAGGATGAGGAGGGAGGAGTAGGCATCATCAGTGGGACAAAAGCATCTGAAGGCTGGACAACAAGAGCAGGTCCTGAAGAGGGATAGGAGTGGAAGGTGTTGACTGGTACACGAGCAGAAGGGAGTGAGGAAGCAGAATAAGAAAAGATACACAGCCGAGAGTGGGAGCAACTCACAGAGGGTGGACGAGAGTGGCGAGAACTGGCCACATCATATGCTTTTGTTTTCAAAGCATGTCGTTTTCCCCTGCGTGAACAGAGTTTTAGAGGCAGAAAAGGGGAAAGGCACAGAAAGTGAGTGAGATGAACAAGAGGAGATCCAGTTTAAATGCTGATAAGGCAGGAACATCCAGGAGCATGATCAGAAGTCTGTGTGGTATAATAACGGAAGAGAAAAATTACATTAATTATTGATACTGCACACACCCAAAGAGGGAGCAGTACATTTAAAGTATGGCTATTGTCACTGTTACCGGAGATGCATGTGGTACCATAGAAAAAGAATACCTCTTTTTACCTCATCCTTGCTGCTGTCTACTTTTCATGATCGATGAACATGGTCTCATTCAGAATTTGCAAGTCTTTTTCCTCAGCATCTCCTGCCGAGTTCATCGTTCCGCCATATCCTTTGTGTGCAATGGAGGCTGTTCGATTAGGGACTCTCTGTTTCCATTACTTTGCTAGATGCCATCGAGTCTGTTCTCCAGACCCTGTAGCAGGGATCCCCAAGCTGACTATTGCTGGATACCAGTGCTAGCAGAAGAAACAGAGCACGCATAGTTCCAGAAAGTTTATCTGCTCAAGTCTTGTCTGTGTAGCACTTTGATATGGTGTATGTAGCATATTCGTACTTGCTGTAATCAAGGACTAGAAATTAAGAACATATCTTCTGCATTCTGTGTGTGGGCTACCAGTGGTGCGCTCTTGTTCAGCGTGGGGATGGTGGGGAATGGGAAAATCTGAGGTCACGGGGACAAACCAAAGCAGGGAAGTATTTGGAATACTTTGCCTTGGCAGGAAACCGTCTCTGCTCCAACGTCGCCCTTGCTTTTGCTAGCTCTGCTTCCTTCCACATGGGTTTGACAGTAGCAGAATGAGACACTGAGAATTTAAAAAATGCTAAAAACCTAAATGAACAAGACTATGGTAGAGTTAGAAACACAACATTTGGGGCACAAGCTCTAAATGCCTAAGGAACAGTTTCTTGGGGAGATGATTATTCAATCACCTCTGCAAGGGTCTCTTTCTCAGAAACACCCAAGATAAGAGGAGGCACACTTTAAAAAATGCTGTCTGTGGTTATCGACAGATTATAGTTTTAGGGCTCAAACTGGGATGAACTGTCACTACTTTAAGGCATATTACCTATTATGTACGAGCTGTTGTAGCTGAAAACTTCTTTTTCCTTAGGATGACAAGGGTTCTAAAGCTACTCACATCTGGTACCTCTGCACTGTGAGGTGAAGACTTGCGTTTACGAGTGGGTTAGGCAAAATGAGTTTTATGTGTGCTCTTTCTCACTCTAGGCTTGTGCATTGTCTGGACCTTGGGTCCAGACTGTCCCCGCTGTGACGGGGAAGAACTGAACACAAGCACGTAGCTGCCTTGGCCCTGCCTCTGCCCAATCCACGTGGCAGACGTGAACACAGAATTGGGAGGATATAAACCTCAAGCACTGCTGGCCTCTAGATCTCGGCCTTGGTTTGTGCTTGGGCTCAGTGGGGACTCTGCGAACCAGAATCAGATGTGGCCTCAAGACTGGCTTTCATCTGTGCTTATCTGCTGGAACAGACATACCCTTTGTGGGTTTTGTGAAGATTAAGTGGGTGAAGGGTTTTTTTGGTATATCATTTTAAGTTACACTAGGCCAAACTCGTTTGTGCTAAAGGTATGAAGCCACGTTGGCAAGGATGTAAAGGCAGGGGATGGAAGAAAGGTACAGGTATAGGTAAATTAGCCTAACTATTTCACGAAATACACATCTTTTTTATGTTTGCATAGATAAACTTGATCTGAAATGGTATACAGGACTGGAATAATTGCTTGTTTTATCTAAGATAGTATGACTTATGTTCCTGTAAATGAATTATAACAGTCAAGCCAAATAAACTGTGATATGTGTTTGTGCCAATCGTACTTCTGAAGTAAATGATCTAGACTCAGTCAGGTTACATATCACTTTGAGAAACTGTCGTAAGGCACGAATATGAATCACCTATAAGTAAAAAGTAAAAACAATGATTAAAAAGAGAAATTAAAACTCAGACAGTAACATGCACGTATTTGTTTCCCTTTAGTGTAATTACCTAGACATGAAATGTCCTTGCAGTACAGGTTCTTGTGCTGATTAAAGAGCCGAAAGGTAATTAAATAGAATTGAAAGTGTCAGAATAGCAGAAAATCATCTCGTAGCAGGTATCACTCCATCATTGTCACTAGTGGGAACTGGTAGCGTGATGGAGCAATTGAGGCTTGACTGAAGGGACTGGATTGAATCCATTTTCTTTATCCTTTTTTTTGAAAAGGGGAAAAAAAGAGCTATGTTTGTTGTGGAAAATATTGCCAAGAAAACATTCTTTCTGTACCAAGACCTCTCTAATAATTCCTGTTAAAGGGAGAACAAGGAGTGTCTTTATTAAGAGCAGTCTGGCCCTTTTCTTGCCATTGATGTAAAGATAAGTATTTTGTACTTACAGCCTGCTGGTTTCCTTCTAGAGTTGACAGTAGACAGGATAAAGGGGAGAGTTAATATTTACTTGGACTTGGAAAAAACAGAAGCTGTGGTCAAGGTCTTTGAGTATAGAAGTATGAAGGCAGAGAATCCCACAAATATCGACAGGAGGCTCGATTTACCCTTTTCCGATGAAGAGTTTATCACGTTCCACCATTGATCCGTTAACTGAAAGTGCTTGTGACTTTTCCAGCCTGTGGTCAGAATTTGGCGAGTGTCCACAAAGCAGGTAGTGGCAGTAATTCCCAGAATAACAGTAGCTGTAGCATTTGGGGAAGAAAAAATGATAAGCATCAGAGATGATACTGAAAAAAGGATGTATTTTTCTGACTCTAGACTACTGTTTATCCTCCTTGATAAGTCCCTACAGATGCTGCAGAATGCCCGACTTTTTGTAAGCAGTCTGTAATACTCAAAAGGGCTGAAGACCAAGGAAGTTCTTTATAAATTATTCTTTAAAAAATTGTTCTATCCCAAGGATAGCTTTAGATAATAAGAAAATTATAATTAAATAATGTGCTGTAAACTAAATAGTCCTCTCTAATCCAATTGCTGCACTTTATTCTTAGATCATTTTGACATTCTAACAATTTAGAAATACAGAAAAATACAAGAAAAAAAGAGAAAGGAAGGAGCATGAGAGAGTGGAGTTGTATTTTGTGGACCTCCTAAGTGTGTAGAGAAGGGCTTGTTTGACTAAATCAATCCATACTAAATTTTGCTTTATGAAACCATTTCTTGGCAAAATGGGTCGTCTTTGTGTGATATTTTGCTTCCAGAAAAGGATAAGAAGATACAGACACAATCTGGTTAGGAATAAGTTCAGCAATCAGAATTGTGATCTGATGAGATTAAAGTTTCCTGGAGAACCTTAAAGCTGTCCCTTTGTCTTGGTGAACGGCTACGAGGTATCTTCAGTTCTAATTTAGTTCACAGCTGGCTTCAAGGGGATCTGAGAGCAGAATTATTTCATCTTGTATTATTAGGAAGATACTAGTGATGCCATTAGTTGTTTTAATATTTGGGATTTATGGGTCATATGCTCTTCAATTTATTTACTTGTTTGCTTGTTTTTAAAAAGAAAAAATGTCAAGTCATTTTTTTCACTTAAAGATTCTTACCAGGGAACCTTTGTCTTCTTTGGAGCCAGGAGCAAGATGCCAAGTGAAGCTCTTTGCTAGAAGAGTACCTTCAGAAGACTTCAGTTCTTGCTACCCAGCTACATCTCCAGACCTGGCTGGGTGTGGGCTGGGAGACTGATCAGGCTCTGAATGCATTTGCATACGTATTGCTGATGTGAATTTCTCTGTTTAAGAGAGCAATTTAATGTTACACTGATACCAGTGTTCAATTTTTTTAAGTTCCTCTAAAACTGCCTCATTGGTCATAGTGTGGTTTGTGAGGAGGTGGTGTTTGACTAGCAAATCAGGATTTATTTTAGGATAATGTAAATTCTCATTATAGTAGATGATTTCTAAGGACTGAAAAGACAGGACTTTTCTGATAATAGATTATGTGTTACAGCAACAGTGTTTAAAGGATCTGGTTCAAAATAAAATTAAATCCTTGTAATACCTCTCTTTTGACTTAGTATTATAAAAATAATTTTAGTTGCAATTACAGTCTTGAAACACCCACATTATATAACTGTGTTCAAGCTGGCAGGATCCTCATTCACGCTTCAAAAATAGTGTTAATTAAGACCAGCGGGAAAACATGTGAAAAATGAAAGAGAAGAAAATCGGGAACAAGACAGAACTGTCAGTAACTTTTCGGAAGGGACTTGGCTTCTGGCAGTAGCTGCTGGCTCCTCCCCTAGCCCGTTTCTACCAGGCTTTCTCGCGGTGCTCCTCTGTGTCTTAAATAGGTGCAGAACTCTCTGTGCTTTCGTAAGACGCATAGACCATCCCGTGGGGCACAGCTGAAGAAGACGACCAGTAGGATGTTCTTGACGAACAGACAAAAGGGTGTTCAGGACCTGAAGCGGTTGTTCTCAGGTGTGGTCTGGAGGCCAAAACCTCCTGAAATCTGGCTGTGCCTGGCCACGAGGCCTTGGTAGGCAGCCTCATTCCAGCTGCCTGGCTTGCTGGCAGGCGACAGCCGGGTTCCTCAAGGAAAGGCCCTGGGGCATCTCCTCTGCCTCACACCAGTCTCACGGGATCAATGTGGAAACAGATGGGGTAAATGGGGGTGGCTGGGCAAGCCAGAGAGCTGGATCTGTGCAAACTCCGGTTAATCTGTCCTTGATCACCACAGCGTGTTTGAGATGAACATGAAATGCTCAACTGTAGGAGCTCCAGTTGCTTCACCCCAGATCCATCTGGGATTATGTCCCAGGTTGGCACATTTCTACCCAGTTTCAGGAGTTTGACACATTTCAGTGTTCACCTACTGCTGACCAAAAAATCCTCCTTTAAGAAGCACTTAACTGGTCTCAGTTACTAACTCCTGTGAGAGCTATATATGATGATGGGAGAAGAACCACACAGCCCACAATGAAATCTTGCTGTCACATCTTCTTGTGTATGACTATAGAAAACCTTCTATAAACACACATATTTCAGCAGCGGGTGAGAAATGTAGTGCTTTGTTGCTTCAACCTGAAGCATACAGAGGAGTTTGTTGCATCTTACAAGAGTTTTACTTGCTCTTCTATTCAGAGGCTGTTTCACAGGCGGTTTCACATATGACTACAAAGAAGGAGTGATTAGATAAGCATCATTTTCAGAAGTTGCTAAATTTCCTTTAACAATTTAAACCAAGCAAGAATCTTAACAAAAGCAGCATAAAAGCTTGAGATATGGGCTAGGTAAAAGTGTCAGTGCATATGCAGAAAATGCCCAAACCAGTCTAGGCATTCAAAATGATTGAATGCTTTTGAAAATATAAGTTTTAATCCTTAAGGGTGTCCATAAAACACAAGACCAAGATACAAGGTCTTTAACTGGTTGGTGGAGACAGCTCAAACGTTTTCAACATGTATTTCCATAGAAAGTTTGATAAAAAGTAGTGGCTGGATAGCAGTTTGTTGTTCTAAAACTCAGGGAAGCATTGATCTAATTAAATGTTTACATTTTGCTAATTAGTATTGACTCTGATTGTGTGCTGCCTTTATCTGATCCCTCTGGGAGAGGCAGAGGTCAGTGTGTTGTGCCGAATGGGTTCTCCAGGGCAGAGGAGAGCAGCAGAAAATCCTTAGAAAGGCTAAAAAAAGGGACACCCCTCCCGAGCTATACTGCCATGTGCAGTTGTGGGCAGATGAACTATTACTTTCCTAAAGCACCGTGTCCCTCCAGCAGCTTTTCCTTCATCCTCCATCTCTCACAGAAGTTTACCTAGACAATTCTGTGATGCAGAGTTCCTTTTCCCTATCTTGATTGGAAGTATAATTTTATGAAAGTATCATTTCAGGGTTATAAAAGCGAAAATAAAATAGGCAGGCTCCTGTTGAGGTTATAGAATTTTTTTCTTGTATAAAATATGGCTTGGGAAGGCAATTTATTTTGTTGTATTTCTTCTCTGTTTAACTGCAAAGGATGTCCTTGTCTTTACTTGAGCAGATGTTTACACCTACAAAGAATGTAGTTGTGAAAATAGTTATATGTGTTTAAAATGTGCAAAATTGGTTCTGAGCTGTAAGAAGCACTCTTTTTTTCACGTTAGAAACTAGTGGTTGTTGTAGGGATGAAGCAAAAATTTTGGCTGGAAAACACAAAAACCAGCTGCCTTTTTTTTTTTTTTTAAGTGAGAAGAGGCATATCATTATCTCGATGCTCTTTGTTAAAACCTCTGTCCGTAATATAGAATAGTTATCCAGGTGAGAGAACACAGCCTCCACATTTGCAAGTGATATTCGTGCTGCTGGCTGAGCAAACAAAGAGGATCACTGGAACCAGACTCTGAATTTGAGTGTTTTGGGTGATTTATCTACCAGATGGTAAATGCAGTCCAATGTAAAAAATTAGTCTGGGAGCAGGGAATCAATCAGCCAGCACACTGATCAGCAAAGGGATTTGGGTGTTATAGCAGAAAAATTAATGAGCTGGCAATCCACTGCAGAGAAGCATTAAAACAAAAAGATACTACACTGTAATAAAAGAGTCCTCACCCAGAAGACAAAAGAGATGAACGTACTGCTTTATTAGATGGTTGATAAACCTAATCTAAAGCAGTGTATTAGCTACCAAAACCCTAATATTATTCACAGAATCACAGAACCACAGAATGGTGTTGGTAGGAAGGGACCTTTAAAGATCATCTAGTCCAACCACCTGCCATGGGCAGGAACGTCTTTCACTAGATTATAAACTAAAAGATGACCTAGCTGTGATTTTAAAATTTTTTTAATCTTCATTTCTACTTCACATCGTGTGATGGTCAACTAACAAAATACTGCTGTTCACTTTAAAATCTACTGTTTTATTCATTTTGGTGAAGATGTTTCCCATCTTTTACCATAAAACCACTGGTAAAGTAATGCTTTGTTGAAACTACTTCCAAGCACAATAAAAACATGTTCTTACTTGTTTAAATTTCTTCAGATCTTCATCAAGTTCCAAGTTGTCCAAAATAACAGCAACAAACAAGCTGAGCAGAATCTAAAAAAAAAAATTGCAAATTATTTGTTAAAGCTTGTCTTATTTTTCTTAAGAATTATAGAATCATAGAATGGTTTGGGTTGGGCGGGATCTTGAATATCATCTAGTTCCAACCCCCCTGCCATGGGCAGGGACACCTCCCACTAGACCAGGTTGCTCAAAGCCCCATCCAACCTGGCCTTGAACACTTCCAGGGATGGGGCATACATAGCTTCCCTGGGCAGCCTGTTCTGGTGTCTCATCACCCTCACAGTGAAGAATTTCTTCCTAATATCTAATCTAAATCTACCCTCTTTCAGTTTAAAACCATTACCCTTTGTCCTATCGCTACACTCCCTGATAAAAAGCCCCCCCCGATTTCGTGTAGGCCACCTTTAAATAGGCCACCTTTAAATACTATAAGCCTTCTCTTCTCCAGGCTGAACAACCCCAACTCTCAGCCAGTCTTCATAGGAGAGTTGCTCCAACCCTCAGATCATCTTTGTGGCTTTCCTCTGGACTTGCTCCAACAGGTCCTTCTTATGTTGGGGGCCCCAGAGCTGGACACAGTACTCCAGGTGGGGTGTCACTAGAGCAGAGGGGCAGAATCACCTCCCTCAACCTGCTGGCCACGCTTCTTTTGATGCAGCCCAGGATGCAGTTGACTTTCTGGGCTGTCAGCGCAGGTTGCTAGCTCATGTTGAGCTTCTCATCCACCAACACTTCCAAGTCTGTCTCCTCAGGGAATTTCTGCACTTGGCCTTTTTGAACTTCATAAAGTTTGCATGGGCCCACCTCTCAGGCCTGTCCTGGTCCCTCTGGATGACATCCCTCCCCTCTAGCGTGTCAACTGCTCCACACAGCTTGGTGTTGTTAGCAAACTTTCTGAGGGTGCACTCAATCCCACCATGCATGTCACTGACAAAGATGTTAGCACCCATCCCAGTACCGACCCCTGAGGAATGCCACTCGTCACCGGTCTCTACTTGGGTATGGGGCTGTTGACTGCAACTCTTTGAGTGCTACTGTCCAGCCAATTCCTCATACACAGAATAGTCCATCCGTTAAATCCATGTCTCTCCAATTTAGAGACAAGGCTGTCGTGCAGGATAGTGTCAAATGGTTTGCACAGTCTGGGTTGTTATTCAAACATAATGATTAAAAAGTTCAGTATCAAAATCTGGAAATCAGAGTGAAGTTTTTCACTGCTTTCACATTTGTTTCCCAAATACATAGGCTCTTCTGTCATAGGAATTACTTATTAGTATTCTGTATTATAGTAATAGATATTTCCATGCTATTTAAAGTCACAGTACAGTGCATTCAGAATTACCTAATGAAATATTATGATACCAATATGAGCTTTATGCCATAATTATATCTTTCTATAAAAATCTTGAAAATGTGTCCCTAGCCCCTTTCGGTTACTCAGGCTTCAAGAGATGAGAATAGCTTCACCACCAAAAGCTCTTCATGACTTTTCTCTGATTTTTCACGGGAAGCCATTGAGTCTCCATCTAGAAAAGACTAAGAAAAGGTGTCTCCTTCTGCTCAATTTCCACTTTTTAAGTTTGGGTTTTGTTTTTTTTTTTTTGTTTTTTTTTTAATTGTAAAGATTACGTGAAGGGTAGGCTTTTTGGGAAATGACACTTTGTACAGGCTGCTTCTGCAGGGAGGAAGGGCAGCAGCAGGGTCTGACCGTGCTGGCGGAGGCCCACTTGACACAGGTGGAAAATCTAGCTATGGGTCCCCTATTAAGCCTGTGGCATCAAAGTTACTTCTGTGACTGCAGGCAGCTGAAAGTAGTAGGTTGGAAAATATCTCTTTTCTACCGTGGAAAGCTACCTGAAACTGCTTTTGTGTGTCCTCTGTGAGTAACTGCTTTTATTTCTGAAAACAGCCACAGAGATCGGAAAATTTAATGCCAAATCGCCCTCTGACTTTGGCCTTTTCTTGTTTGGTTTGGTTTTTTCTTGGGGGTGAAGATTGGTAGGTTGGTGAACAGCTAGCAAAGAACACACCAAAAATCTCCAGTGTCCCTGTGCATCATGCAAATGTAATCCCCAAATTGTCTCTCACTTACTTAATATTTCCTGCTTGGGTTTTTGGGTTTCTTTTTTGGTTTGGTTTGGTTGGTTTTTTTTTTGGTTTTGTTTTTTTTTTTTTTAAATGATTCCTGGAGAAAGGTTTCTAAAAACACAGGGGAAAGGAGCTGATGGTCTACCTAAACAGTAGAGTGAAGCCCACTACCTAAGGAGTTTTTCCAGAAGCCCTAATTACTGCTTAAAATCAACAAAAGCTCCTAGATCATGGTCCCCATGAAAAACAGATTTCTCTGTGTACAGAGTAAGCAGTAAGAACCTGCAAATATTAGTCTCATACAGCTCTACAGATTAGGGGTGTAGAAACAATGATTTTCCATAGACTTGCAGGAGCTGCAGCCAAGCCCATACCAAAGTGATGGCCTCGATTGCCTACATTTCTTCGAGCCACAAAGACATGTTGGCCTTAAAATTATGCTGAGCATCTAAAAGTAGTTTCTGATGCTGTGCTGGATTATGCTCACACAGCTCCAGTGCTAATGAAGTTCAGCCTTGGAGTAAATAGGAACTGTACCTCGGTCAGTGTTTGTGTATCTCAGGGCTGAAATTGGCTTTTTACTTCTTTTCAGTTGTATGGGTGTGAAACGAAGGGCAGAATTTAGCCACGTGCCTATTTACATGTAGGGTTTTCTTTCCCCTGCTGTATTGATATGAAGATTTTTGCTGGCCATATTGTTTCTGCCATGTTGGATGTGCACAACACTGTGAAAGACGGCTGACAAAGGCTGTGGCCTGAGGGTGCCTGTGGCCCTGCATTTGAACAGAAAATATGGATTAAATTCAGATTGGCAGCGACGCAAGCTCTGTCAGTGCCACAGCAGCAAGATAATTGAGAGCAGGCGTGCTGACACGTCTGTGATCCCTCTTTTATTCCCCTTCTTGCCCTGTACCCCTGCCCTGAGTGGCTGTACCTGGAGGGGAGGAAGGGGCTCTGCTCCATGCTCACTTGGCCAAGTCTTGGAGGATGCCTGGTAAAGTCAAGATGTCCTTCGCAGGGTTTAAGAGAGGCCAAAATGAGAGCCGACACATCAAAGTTCCTTGATTCTCCACTGCAAACCAGGTAATAGCAGGTAATTTATGGCAATCAGGAAGTCTCCCTCAAGAGCTGTACGCTGACACCAGGCGTGTTTTGGCAGAGTGTCCGGGAGCTGTGCTCCTCGGCCCCGGGAACAGCAGGGAAGACAACTCATGAGCTGCCTAATCCACCCTTACATTTGCCGAGGGAATCCCCAGCAGGGAACCGTGAATAATTGCCACCTGCTCCGTGCTGCATGAGTGGCACCGTGGCAACAGGGGGAGATGGAGGAATACACTGAAGGAGAGGTGGCCTCCTGTCCCTCCTTTAAATAAGGCTTGTTTCTCAGTCTGAAACGCTGGGCATCGCAGGTTTTTAGCGGCTCTGTCCGCCTGGCTGGCGTGGCGGGCTGCAGAGATGCCGTCGGCTCTGAGCACACTGGAGTTCATCAGTTCTCTGCAAACCTGGCGGCTCCATCAGCCCTGTGACAGCCGTCGCTGCAAGAGACGATGAGGCGGGAGAGCGTGCCTTGCTGTGCAGATGCCGGCCCCTGAAAATCCTTTCAAGGCTGGCAGAGGGGGTTAGCGGGAGCTTTGGGAATTGTGTTTCGCCTTGTGTTTCAGTAAGGATAAACGAGCAGGCAGAGAGGAATTATTAGCTATAGATTTAGCTGACAAGAACGCGTAGGGGAGAAAAACGTATTTCGGTAAGCTGAGCGACTCCTCGGCGGTGATTTGTTTTTCAGAAGCATAATACAGTTGTTAAAGTTTGAAAGGAACAGAGCTGGTGGCTTGGGTCCTTCCTGGTTTCTGTAACTTACTGGAATTACCAGAATTCATTAAGAAAACTGAACGATCAACTGGGGGCTTGTTTGTTTGTTTTCTCCCCGTGACTTCTATGTGGCTGCTTATTTTGTTACTTTTCCAGGGGTTTTCTGACTGTTTAATTACGGTTTTCAAAACTAGCCCTAAATAGCATAGTGTATGGGTGTTTGGAGGGGAGAGTTTATCCAAATCTAATTATGCTCCAGCACCATTTGTACTGCTTATGTTTCAGGGATATTACCCAAGAGTTAATTCATTTCCTTTTTTCTGTATACAAAATAGGAATCTAATGGAATTTTTACAAAGGTATGTGTATCACAAGAATACACCACAATGTTTTTTTTTTTAATTTATAGTTCTGTTAAAGGATTTTAATGAGACTGAACTGTAAAAGGAAACTGAGTTTTTTGTATTGATAAAATCATAGGGTTGGAAGGGACCTCTGGAGATCATCTAGTCCAACCCCCCCGCCAGAGCAGGGCCACCTTAGAGCAGGTTGCACAGGAACGCGTCCAGGTGGGTTTTGAATGTCTCCAGAGATGGAGACTCCACCACCTCCCTGGGCAGCCTGTTCAGTGCTCTGCCACCCTCAAGGTAAAGAAGTTCCTCCTCATGTTTAGGCGGAACTTCCTATGCTCAAGTTTGTGCCCATTACCTCTTGTCCTGGCACTGGGCACCACCAAAAGAGCCTGGCCCCATCCTCCTGGCACCCTCCCTTTAAGTATTTATAAGCATTGATCAGGTCCCCCCTCAACCGTCTTTTTCCCAGACTAAAGAGACCCAATTCCCTCAGTCTTTCTTCATAAGAGAGGTGTTCCAGTCCCGTAATCATCTTGGTAGCCCTATGCTGCACCCTCTCCAGCAGTTCCCTGTCTTTCTTGAGCTGGGGAGCCCAGAACTGGACACAGTACTCCAGGTGCGGCCTCACCAAGGCAGAGTAGAGGGGGAGGATGACCTCCCTTGACCTGCTGGCCCACTCTTCTTGATGCACCCCAGGATGCTGTTGGCCTTCTTGGCCACAAGGGCACATTGCTGGCTCATGGTCATCCTGTTGTCCACCAGGACTCCCAGGTCTCTTTCTACAGAGCTGCTCTCCAGCAGGTCAGCCCCCAACCTGTATTGCTGCATGGGGTTATTCCTCCCCAGGTGCAGCACCCTACACTTGCCCTCATTGAATTTCATAAGATTCCTCTCCTCCCAACTCTCCAGCTTGTCCAGGTCTCTCTGTATGGCGGCACAGCCTTCTGGTGTGTCAGCCACCCCTCCCGGCTTTGT
Source organism: Vanellus vanellus (assembly GCF_965231255.1). Classification (NCBI taxonomy): domain Eukaryota; kingdom Metazoa; phylum Chordata; class Aves; order Charadriiformes; family Charadriidae; genus Vanellus; species Vanellus vanellus. Next base: position 102,785,239 of record NC_138906.1, read on the forward strand.
ATCATCAGCAAACTTGCTGAGGGTGCACTCTATCCCCTCATCCAAGTCGTTGATGAATATATTGAACAGGACTGGACCCAGTACTGACCGCTGGGGAACACCACTCGTCACTGACCTCCAACTAGACTCTGCGCCCCTAACCACAACCCTCTGAGCTCTGTCTTGCAACCAGTATTAATTTGGAAATGACAAGATTTAACTGTTACATTTTAATCTCCTACATGGAAAATACTGTCTTGTTGGAATTAGCATCTTTATAATATTCTGATAAAAGGGTACTTCATCTTTCTTTTTAAATCAGTAAGTACTTAAGATATTTTTATAAATTCTTGATTTTGATGTAGACTGGCAGGGTCTGTGGGGACCCAGAGGTGTGATTCCCTCTTATTAAGTTTTGAAGTGTATCCCTGTTGTTTCCTTCTTGAAAAGGTCCATAGCTTTAGAACACTCAGTGCTGGCAGTAAAATCTTTCAGACTACAAATACAGCAACAGCCTTTAAATTTTTTTGTTGGATAACTCACCTTTTTAAGTTGATATTTCATTTCCTATATCTAGTTAAGTTCTGTAACTTACTTAGAAATAGGTATTTATTTCTGTGCTTTTAAATAGAAAGGTAATATTCCCACAAAAGAGCTTGTCATACACGCTGACTGTCATGCTGACAGTCCATCATCCACGTGGCTGAAAGACATCTCCCATGGCATCGAGCCTCCTTGGTCACTATTTCTGCACTCAAGCCTACTCCTCAGAATCACCCATTTCTTTCTGATTGACCCCACTATATACTATTTGCTTAACTGTGTCTTACCAATGGAATTTAAAACTTTGTTTAAAAAGCTTAATATGCAGCTTATATTAAAAAAAATACAATGAAGAGAACAGACATTAGGGACATTATTGTAAATATTCTTACAGTAATCTTACTGTTATAACTTCTGTGTTCAGAAATTTCCCAGCTCAGGAAGATAATCAGTAGCTTTTTTGGTTGTGTTTTCAAAGATCTCTAAAACTTATGCATGGACCAGACTAGCCTGAAAACTGCTTTACACTTTTTTTGGTGTTAATTAGACTTTAAGTTTGGGTGAAAATTTGGATGTTAGGAAAATAGCGGATTAGGGTACATAGATTTTTTTAATAGAACTTGATGTATTCAATGAACAGCTTCCACTGCTGTGAATTATTGTATCCCGCTTGAATTACTTTGAGAAAAAAAGCATCCAGACAATGAGAAATGCCCAATTAGTGAATATGTCTGGAAAATCTGATTTGAGCAAATTGTCTAGCATTGCACAAGGACATAAAAATTACATTTGCTCGAATAACATTAATTCAGGAATCTTCTTCGTTTTGAGTATTTGATTTGCTCTTTTATTATGGCTTTGCTTAACAGAAGTTCCTTTAAAAAAAATGAACAACCCTCCCCAGTGACAGCTAAAGTAAAATGCAGACATTGCATAGGACGGACTGATTTTTAAGTGGTTGTGGGGAAGGTTAAAACAATTATATCCTGGCAGAGACCTCTCTCACTTAGATTAATTACATAATGGGTACGACTGAAAGTAGTTCTCCTCTGTCAACCAGCCACCTGAAAAACAGACAGAGAATTTTCTATATACTTACTGCAAGGCAAAGACCTAGCAACCCCGGGCTCTCTGTCCAGGCCTGGGATCCCATGTTTTCCATCCCAGCCTCTTCCACTCTGTGGTCCCTCTCCTCTGACTTTCCTTGTGGTCTTCGTTCCACCTTTGCTGTACCTGCTAGCTCTCTTTCCTTCATAGCCAGTTCTCAGCTTTGTGCTTGAGCCATTTTCTGCTCTTGGGCAAAGAGACCACTGAGACCATGCAAATAATGACATGTATGACAAATATACAAGATTGCCAGCACTGATTTTTGGTGCTGAAGCCACAGCTCACCTGGGACACCACGAAGAAGGAACGTATGGAAGAAGCAGCCTGTGAACCAATTTTGTTGGTGGCATGTAACAGATAAACCTCTTCTAGCAGCTTAAAATTTCAGGTGGATTGGATGTATTTTCACACAGCAGAATACAACGGTCTGAGCCTTGGAAATCATACCTCCTTCACTGCACCTTGTGTCTCAGCTCCTGCATGCAAATGTGGGAAAGCTCAAAAACCTTAATGGTACCAGTTGCAATTTTGTTACTTAAAAAAAGAGAAAGACAAAACACTGTATTAACCCCAAATTCATTCCTAAAAACTACACAGCTGGAAATTTTCCATGAAAACAATGAGCCTGTGTGCTGTGAACAACTTAAAATATGTTCTTATGATGGAAAATGTTATGCAATGTTAACTAAAAAGACAGTTCCCAGCTCTGTGTATTATTGCAACTTTGGAGTTAGCAAGTTGCATTAAAATCAAAGAACTCCACATTTGCTCAAGAAGTTGCTCAGAAGTTAGAAAATGCCAACATTTTGGACTGTCAGACTCACTTTCTCAGATAAGTCAAATGCCCTCATTTTCATGGGGATGTTTCTGAGATTCCCTCACAACTTTGCCTGCAGAAACCGTGTACACCTTTTTCTTCCAGGCTCAGTAAGCCCGTCTATTGCTTGTTATGGAAAGGAAAATAATACAAATGTATCAAGCATTTATGCTATTTATTTCACAGAAAAATCAGCTGAATAATATCTTTAGATAATACTGGAAAACACTTTGGCAGAGCAGGAAGGGAAAGCTACAGGGTTTGGTTTTGGGGAGGGGGTTTGGTTTGGGTTTGGTTTTTAAATGTGACAGAAATTCCAATTTAAAGTATGGCTTTATGAGCCAAGATATCGATCATTGACCTTGCCTGGGGTTTCACCCTCCTGCTTCTGGCTGTGTATCCCACCACAGATCTTGTCCTACCTCAGCCTTCAAGGCACCCCGCTCTCAACTGGGTCACCTCACTAAAAAGTGGCAGAATGCTAATGCAGCAAAAAGTGGATTTTTTTTTTTTTTTTTGGTGTTATTACTGGCTTATTGACTGTTGTGACAGGTACCAGACGTGACGGGGCCACGAGGCAGAGAGCAGGAGAGAGAATGAGGAGATGTAAGGCCTTGTCTCCATTGGCACCAGTGAGCTGCCTGCAAAACCATACCCGTGCCACACCTGGAGAAGGTCCTGTAGGGAGGAACTCCTGCTGACACTTTGCTGCCTGGCCGATGGAGCACAGTATTCTCCAGAGGTTAACCAAAATGGGAAGATAAAGTCTTTAGGAAAAAGTTTGCACCTCTTTGCTTGGCTAGTGAGGCCATATATGTATTTTAGGTATGGAATGACTTTTGAGTGAGTCCTTGGTATTTCTCTGTGAGCACCCATCACGTATTCAGACTTGCACGTCTCCCTGGCTGGGACAGACTCACTACAGCCATAAATACATCTTACGCCACAGATTTTCATCACAACACTGAATTTCAGTATTTCTGCATGATGGGTAGAAATCTTGTGGAGTAAAGATCTGATCTCTCTGAAAATGGGGAGTAGTGTGTGGTGGGGTGCAATCAGATTGCCAGGGAAATTTCCTGCAGATTTCCAGTGTAACTGAAGTCTGTCAGACAGAAAAGGTTTTTTCCCTTTTCCAGAGTCTTAAATAGCCAGTATAGAAGCACTGCATATGATTCATTTTCTTGTTTAATTTGCCTTGTTCTTCATGTTACACTTCACTAAATATATTTACTTTTATTTCTGCCATTCCACACGACAGAATTTATCTGCAAGAAAGGAATTTTAACTGCAAGAGAGGTTTTACAGACAGAGTGAAGCGGCAAAACATGAGGCAGGAATCTAATACAAGATGTTAAGCGCTGTCTTTCCTGAAAGCGAGGAGCAATTAAACTTCTTATTCCACTGAAGAACTTGAAACCTGTAAAGTAATATGGTAGCATAATGGGCAGCAGCTCTTAATGAGCTTATGCAGTTATTGCAAGTTAAAAGCAGTTGCATGTTTGGCTAACAAAATACTGGGAATACATTATCATTAAGTGTTGGTGGTAATGCAGTCACAGCAATAGCAATATACTTAAGCCTCACAGATCTATTAAATTTACTATATCTTCTATGAGGAGCAAAAACAAGTAAAGAAAACAAGACACAGCTGTAGGGGGAAAAAAACAAACCCACAGGATTAAACCAAGAAAGCATGGTAGCTAACAAAAAAAGAGCAATCAAGTTCACCTTGAATGCGAAACCAAAACAACCCCAAACAAAACTAAACATAAACCTTCTATCTCAGAGGAATCCTCTTTTTCAGAGTTAGCATCTCTGGAAACAAGCTTGGTGGGAGATTTTAATCACCTAATCAAACAAGTAATAGAAACATTAATGATTTCTAACATGCTGAAACTCAGCGTCTCTTGGGGCCTGCTTCATCACCTGAACTTACAAGATCTGCATCTGCCAACTTGGCTCATGAGCACAAAGCCTGAGGAAAAAAAGGCTATTTCTGAGAGAGCCGTGTGAACCCTCTCCACTTTAGCAAGACAGTTGATTTGAAACACTGTGTAAAATACAATTTTTTTTTTTTTTTTCCCTTGTTTTCATGGAAGCAGCCTTCCCAGGTACTGGACAGTAGGGTAGCTGAGGTCATGGTGTCTGTACTGTCCTACTCTTGCCCCTCCCTGCAACCTGGCATAACCCGTGTCTTTGCTCATGGTGTCTTCTGTCTGGCATAGGCCATGGATGAAGATATTCAAGGGTACGTGTCCCTGGTGTACCCAGCTTGTTACTGGCATGTCATGCCATTGACCACTATCTTTTGAGCCTGGCAGTGCAGCCAATTTGCAGCCGATCTGTCTGTCCTACCTGCATTTCCTTAGCTTAAAAAGCAGACTGCTGGGGGAGATAGTGTCAGAAGTCTAAATATATTTTACCTCTTCCATTCTCCCTTCAGACTCTTCCTTCATGGAAGAGAGTGAGCTGGGTTGAGCATGATTTGCCCTTGAAAAATCCGTGCTGGCTGCTCCTGCTAGTCTTCTCCTGTCTGTCTTTGGAGGTGGATTACGAGAGGGTGTTCTCTAGGGGACTTTCCAGGGGCTGAGGTTAGTCTGACCCACCAATTGTGTGTCCTCTTTCTTGCCCTCCCTTAAGATGGGAATAATGTTAGCCTTTCCTAATCATCAGGGAACTTCCCCTATGACCTTGATTCTTCATGGGTGATTGACAACAGCTTCATAATCACATCAGTCAACTCTGTCAGATCCTTGGGTGAAACCCATCTGGCCTGGTGGATCTGAAGTACCCAGTTTCTTTCTCTAAGTAGTCTCTAATGTATTGCTGCTACTTTGCTGTTGGCTGGCCCTCTGTTTTCTGAAGGGCGTTGATAGTTACTGGTACTTGGGAGTTGGCTTTGTCTACAAAGACTTGTAAGAAAGGACACGGAGTGCTTCAGCCTCTTCTTTGATGCCTGTTGCTTGTCTCTTCCCCATACATCAGCAGACTCACATTTTTCCTCACCCTCCTTTTGCAAATAGCATTCGGTAGGGTTGTTTCTTTTTAACTTTAATGTCCCTCGCTAGCTCCAGCTGGGCTTTTACCTTCCTGTTTTTGTGCCAGAGTGCCCAGGCAATGCTTTTATTCTCCTCCTGCCTTGCCTATCTTTATTTACACTTGTGTGCTCCCTTTTTGTATTTTCAGTTCATTAAGACTCTTCTTCTCAGCCAAGCAGGCGCTCTGCCACAAAGGTGAACTCAAGACAGGGGATAGTCAGAGCCATATAAAGGTGTTTTCATTTTTATGAAAAATACAGCTGTTGAACAGCTTTTCTAAAGGAGGTAGATTTAGGCTGATGAGGGCAAGGACTTTAAAATAAGACATAGTGGTGTCCTTGTTTGTCCAGGGAGAGTACGTTGACTGTAAGGAGATCAGGGTGGGTGAAATGCCAGACTGTTCATCCTGCTTTTCGGTAAATTTTCCATTTCGTGCTAAACTTCGTATTACTGCAGCCCCATTGCTATCAAGACAGTTGTATGCAATTCCCTGTGTGGAGTCAAAAGTGGACAGGACAGCAGAAAAGTAACGAAAGCCCAGAGCTTTCTGAGGGAATGGAAAAGTTGCGTCTGTCTGTGTGGGCAGAGTCTGGTAAAGGTTAGTGTATAAGGGGCATCAGAGAGGGTCGTTGGCTGGATGTCAGGAAAGGTGTGGCAGGATGGCAGGTGAGGAAAGTTATTCCTCAGAGAAGAGGAATTTGAAGATTAGAAGATCAGAAGTTCGTTATTAAGTCTGGGTCAAGTGGCTGAGACAGCCTAAATCAAGTGAGAAAGGAAAGGTCTTCAGTCAGAAGTGAATGAAGATTAAGATAGCTTGAGTTCAAGGTAAAAGTTCAAGAAACAGGAAGAGGAAGAGGCAAATATAAGACTAGAAAAATAGCAGAAAGGGGATTTTGAGACATCAGCTTGGAAAGAAAGAATAAAAATCATGCTGGCCTCAAAAAAGGAGAAAGCACAAGCCCACGGGGTGAGAACAGGAACCCTCCCTAGCCATTGGGGAGCAAAACTCACTGGTGAAAGACAAGGCTGTGGGTGGCTGTGAGGCAGCGTGCGGGGAGGGAGGGCATGGTGGGGAAGGCATGACAGGAGAGGTCATCGGCAGCAACCAGGGTGTTGGAAAAGCAGCTGGAGAAAGGGTGTTAAAAGATGGAGAAGATAGTAAGGGATGGTATTGCATCTCACTGAGGAACTGGCTAAGTGAGAGACAAAGTAAATTAATAGGAAAGAGAAACGTGTTGAAGATTCCCGGAAAAAACCCTCCTACATCAGGAAGCAGGAGGGGGGAAATCAGTTCATCAAAAATCTAATTTCTTTCTTCTTTTTTCTGTCTTTCTTAAAACAAAATCCCAGAAAATCAAACCTTCCCCCTGCTAGTGTATCTTTATCTAAATCCTTTTATCAGTTGCTGTGCTTTCCAGTTAGAAATATATATGTTCAACAGACCATGAGGAAAAATGACAGATTAAACCCCTAATCCTGGAAATATGCACTTGCTTAATTCTGCAGTCATATACTTATGTTCTTAACTATTTTTTTTAGATCAGAGCCGGAGTGCTCAGCTGCTTTAAATATTGAAAATGAAGAGGTTTTCAAAAGGATTTAATACCATTTCAGACATAAGAGATTTGGATATTAGATCAAGAATACTTAAAAAAAACCCCTACCCTGAAAGACACACATAATTTTTAATTTGCTATGATATCTTTATACAACAATAAATTCCATATATTTATCATTCATGAGATTATCAAAACTGAAGTTACTTACCTTTGAAAATCTTCTCCTAATTAATTTCAGAAAAATGTATGTTCAAATCCAAAATTAAATTAAGACACATATGATGCTGGACCTAATCTGCAGTGTCTGGATCAAGTCTTAAATTAAAACTGGCTAGGTATTTTTCTGGTTTGGAATCAGAAATATGGAACATGCACAAGCCTTTTTTTGTCTTTAACATTCATACCTAATTCATTCAAAACATCAGATTAATAATTTTTAATTGAAATTTTTCATTGGAACATTTAGTTGTGCTGTCTAGTTAAAAAGAATTAAATTATATTGTTAGGGTTTTCTGAGCATACTCCGATTTTATTCCTAGAGGAATATTTATTGTTTATAAATATGGAATCACCCAATGTTACATTTTTATCTCATAGTCTCTATGGAGAAATGCACAAATGATGGTGTAATTTTATAGCTGTTACTTATAAAAATATGTCTTATTCCTCTCTTCTTTTATGTCATTATTATCCAACATAAATGTTATGTTATTACACTGTCAGAGCTTAATGTAGACATGCTGATCTTCACTGACTTTTATCTTGGCAACTGCAAGAGGTTCTGTGATGAAATTTAGTATCCTGATTTAGGTTTTCAAATCATTACATTTACCTATAGGTGGGTTTTTTGCATATTTATAATATAAAATTTAAATATGCGAGTTGTTTTTGAAAGATACCCAATTCAGAAACTATTATAATTTTCTATGCGTTCGAGGACTTTTCAGAAAATTAATGTTGCTTTCTCTTCAGTTCTTAAAGTAAGTGGCTCATAATTAAATGCCATTGGTATCATTTTGGTGACTTAGTGAAAATAAGGCGCCGTGTTGCATACTACAGGTGCAGGAGAATGCACGTATTGGAGAAAAACTAGTTGGAGAAAAAATGGTGAAAATAAATATTTCTGTATGGAACCAAGACCCTTTTGTGAAAGCTCATTTTTACAGTTGTATTTGCAAAACATATATTAAATACAGGAGGCACAGTTACGGGTCCTCTTTCAGCTCCAAGGGAAATACGGTGTCCTAGTGTGCTGTCCCAGAGCAACACAGGCCAGGGACTGATTCACCAGAAAGTCTTCTAGCTGAATATTCCTCCCCTGAATGCCCCTGCCAGCCTAAAAAAAGACCTTCTAGTACTGGAAAAACTTTGTTGACCCATCCTGCAAGCAGATAGATGATGTTGTAATGAGGGTCTGTTTTTCTTTCCGTAGCAGGAGGCTATTTGGGGCGTACTCTGCTTCCATAATTCGTACTCTGCGCTGTAAAGAAGGCAAAGCAAATGCTCCGTTGGTGTGTTTATCTTCTTCATACAGTGATTTTTTATCTCAAGGTTGTCCCTGGGACAACATGATTTAAGTTGTCTGACATTCAAACAGTGTTTGGGTTTGACTGAGTTGTCTGACAGGTGAATACCACAGTGGATTACTGCTGGACACAGCGCATGTGCGTTACATATGTATATAATTTTTGTACGGTTGGACGAAACGCATGGCTTTGTACCTATAAAGGCACATTCTCCATGTAATGTGCTCCTGTAGCAGAATACTAGAGCAGCAATAGTATTACTCGTGTACTAATGCTAACGGTTACTCCTGTAGAAATAGTATGCTAGCAGAATTGCTCAGGTAGGAAAAGATATATTCTTGAGCAAGAATATTTCTGGCAATATCTTTGTGAGAAATGGTCTTGTTGCCCTTGGGAAACAACTCATTGCTCAATTCGACAACTATCTCATCCTCTAGCAGCAACCTCATGCATGAGAAACACGGCGGCATCTCCAGCTTTTCCAGCTTTTCACAGTGGACACAACTTAGAGTTCAGGAACTACTACTGCAGTCCGTCGCTTTCTTGATCTCGTGGATTGTTTTTTTTTTTTTTTTGGCTGTCTTGCTTTTTCCCACCCTTTCATTTTCTGAGATTCTTGTAGAGAGCCTTCTCCTCTTCTCCTCTTCTCTTCTCCTCTTCTTCTCTTCTGCTTAGCCTTGCAATATTTCATTATTTCATAACAGGCTTATGGACAGAGGAGATAAAAGTCAGCCCTTCCACCTCATCTTGTTCTGCTAATAAGTTGTTGTGACAAACCCACAGCCGTGGTATTTGAGTATCTGCCTACTGCACATTAAACAGAACGATAGCATTTGTCATGTAGAATCCTTCCCTTTTCTCTCTTCATCCCCTGGGGAAAACTGGATGCTGATTATATTGCTATACTTAATGAGTTTATTAGTGAAGCAAAAGTTGAGGAGTAGGAAAACTCAAAACAGGAAAAAAAATGGAGGAGCAGATTTGTCAAGACTCTCAGGCACTGTAAAACTGTCTGAGGCAGAGCACAGCTTGTCTCAGCAGGAGATGGATCTGTCCCCAGGGACAGTGGCGTACGCCGTCTCTTGGTCTAAGGACCGTCACAAACATCATCGTTGGATATGCAAGGGACAATGCATTTCCCAGCGTGCGTGTGTGTGTTCAGGCATGCTCTGTGTTTGGCTGAGTGCCGCCGCCTTCCTTCATCACATCTTCCAAGAACTCTTCGTGCTTTATGTTCACTACTGTTATTCTACTTTTTTTTTTTTGGCTTTTCTCATCTTGCACAGAGGTTGGATTTCTTGTGGCAGGGCAGAGACCTTTTATTGTTCATAAGCTACATCAGAAACATTTTTGTACTCTACGTTTAACTAAAAGTGACCCAGTAATCAGGAGAGCACAAGAATTTCAAGCAAGATTTTATTTCCCAGTGCTAGGAACAGTAACGGGAAGACACACACATTGTGTCCTTCTCCGAGGAGCATCCTCAGTCCAGGATGAGCGAAAAATCAAAGTTGTTGCATCCATCACTTGTACCCAGTGATGCCTTCAGTCATTCTGGGTGCTATTTTCAGTCCTACTGCTCAAGCTGTGGTGAGTCATTTTTAATGGCATCCCCGTATCCCCCTCTGAAGTATGTGCAGATACTTACAGCAGTCAGAATATATTGATTGTGGCTGTACGGGGAGGATGGACAGATGGGATTTTTCAGAGCTGTTTGTCCAGCACGGCCGTATCCAGCTGCTCTCTCCTTGGGCTTGTTTGGTTTGTGAGCAAATAAGCGCTACGACTCTCCCTCTTTCTGCTCAGGACCTCAGAGAGGTCCAGACAAATTTGGCTCACTGTTTAGATCCACTTTGGAAACCATTGTTCAAGGCGCCATGTCTAGGAGACACAGACTCTTAATTATGGAGGTGTTCTGGTTCCCTGCCTGCTCAGAGCTGTTTGGTACAATTATAAATAACAGGCTCTATCTGTGTGCAGCAGTAGAACAGATTTCTTAGTGTTTTAAGACCAGTTTCAATGAAGACTTTAGCGATGAGTTTGGCAGGTTTTCCTACTATTTCAAAGAAAAACTGAAGAATGCCCGTTCCTATGCTCTAAGCACTCTGCTGGTTCTTTAAAAGTACAAAATAAAAATTTATGTCCGTCAATTTAATATTGCAGAGAACAGAATACTGCCTCTACGTCCTCAAAGGGGCAAATGGGCAGACATGTATGCCCTGAAGGCTCTTCACTAAGAGGGCTTTGAATACCCCACCACTCTACCAAAAATCATCAACCTGCCCACGTGCCACAAAAATCACCGATCTTCCATTTTGCAGTATCCTTTTTAGGTGGTGATGGGAGTACCGGTGGGCGTAGATTTCACACATAGGTTTGGATTAAAATATGATAGCATACTTCAAAATAAAAACATTTGACACTTTTAATATTTCATGTTTGTGATGAGAGATTTAGATGTTATTGTCTACAATTTTTTATAAAACATTAAACTTGCTTTCTCATTTATACATATTTATATAAACAGAGGAAAAAAATAAGACTGCAATTTGTGAATTTAATTCTGTCGTGGCAAATATCCACAGAGGACTTGCGTAAAAAATGTTGTTTGCTTAGCAAGAAATGCAAATATTTTATTTATAAAAAGTGGTATTTTTTTTTTAAATAGACAAATACTTACTAGATCAAAATACTTACTAGATCAATTTACAAATATGTATAGTAAATCATCCTTTCTTTTCTAACTCTTCCTTGTAATGTTGTCATTTCATGACGTAACAAATGGCCAATCTACTAACTACTTTGGGGGAAAATGTATTTTTGTAGAAATTACATTGCACAGCAATCCTGTGAGTTTATATTTATTGGATAATTAACATATAGTTCCAGTTGGTATAAATCATTGTGTCTGATGTGTAAGTATTAGATTAATTCAGTTGTCAACAGAATATGTGGAGGGATACTCACTGACTGATATACTGCAGGTTGTGTTAAATGTAGGATTACAAAAATGAAAGCGTTGTGAAAAGCATACGAAGCATTTTTATAGGGCACTTGGTTTTGAAATGACCTTGTAAAACTAATTGTTTGTGGAAAAAGAGTGTTGTTCTGTCTTTGAAAGCCTGCTTGATATTCTATCATTATTTTATCTCTTTAAAGACAAATTCAAAGGGAATTTGAAAGATTTTATATATTTCTTCCACCTTAGTCTCTCACTGAAGATAATATTTTAAAGCCGTGTTTTTGTAGGTAGTCTTTTAAATACTGTCACAGAAAATATACAGTGAAATGGAAACATAGCATTATTGCAGAGTTGCAAAATTCTCCTGCAAACAATAGCATTTGAATACTTGAATATTGAACAGCTTTTGTATAATGTAATTCAGATTAAGGCTGGTTTACAAACATAAGCCTTAGTTAAACGCATTCGAAGCACATGGGTGTGTGTATTACCTTTTTTAAGCCACCAGAAATTACATTTTTAAGTCATCACAAAATGCAAAATGGGAGGGGAAATAATGTGAAATTTAATTTTCAGGCCAGAAGGGACTGCTGTGAGCACGTAGCCTCACCTCTGCATGCACATGGCCTAGACATTCATTCAGTAGTTCCCATATAAAGTCCATAATTTCTGGCTGAGCATGGATTTTAGGAAGACATCCCAAGCTTGATCTTTAAAGGCTTGAAAAGGCAGAGCATCCGCCATGCCCCCAGGTATGTTGCCACAGTGGTTAGTCCTCCTCAGTGTGAAATCTGCTCCACGCTGCGGCTTTACATTCGTTCAAGCTTCTGCTTCCAGCAGCCAAAACTTGTTGTTCCTTTGTTCCCTAAATTAAAGTGCTCTCTACCATCAGGAGCCATCTTTCTGCTGAGGTGTTTGTATACAGCATCATCAGCTCAGCTCCTGTTCTTCAAGCTGAGAGAGAAGCCGCCAGAGCTCGATGCCAGAAATTATATAGCCTGCTTCCAAATCACTGATGATCAAGATGTAAGCGGTCTTCAATGCCTATGGATGTGTTGTAGGTGTTGTCCCAAACCCTGCTGTTACAGACCACCACATGGCTCTGGGGGATGTGATGGCAGACCCTCTCTAAGCATCTATGTGCAGTGTGTATAGAATCATCGAATGGTTTGGGTTGGAAGAAACCTTAAAGATCATCCAGTTCCACCCCCCCCCTGCCGTGGGCAGGGACACCTCCCACTAGACCAGGTTGCTCAAAGCCCCATCCAGCCTGGTCTTGAACACTTCCAGAGATGGGGCATCCACAACTTCCCTGGGCAATTTGTTCCGCTGCCTCAGCACCCTCACAGTGAAAAACTTCTTCGTGATATCTATTCTAAATCTCCCCTCTTCCAGTTTGAAGCCATTCCCCCTCATCCTATCACTACATGCCCTTGTAAAAAGTCCCTCTCCAGCCTTCTTGTAGGCCCCCTTCAGATACTGGAAGGCCACGATAAGGTCTCCCTGGAGTCTTCTCCAGGCTGAACAACCCCGACTCTCTCAGCCTGTTGTTATAGGAGAGGTGCTCCAGACCTCTTATCTTCATGGCCCTCCTCTGGACCCTCTCCAACAGATCCACGTCCTTCTTGTGCTGAGGACTCAAAGTACAAAGCTTTGTTCTAACACAAGCAGCTGAGGTTCAAGAAATGTGAGGGGGGCGCTTTGTCCTTCAAATTTCTAAATACTACAGAGCAGAGTTCCTCTGCTACTAGCCCTAGGCATGGGGCGATAGCATTTAATTGCCTGTCTGAGGAAAGCCTTTGCAAACCTCCCAAGTCACGCTTTGCTGCTCAGATTTGGGGGCACCAGCAGCACTTTCTGGGGAGCAAAGCTGGGGTGGGTGGGCTGTCTCTGGCTGAGGAGACGAGGCAGGTGCCAGGGTTGGCGGCCAGGCGGGATCTGCATGGTGGCATGGCCAGGGAACCAGGGAGGGGGCTGGAAGTGGGGTGCTGCAGATCTCCACTTTGGCAAATCCTGACAATGGAGGAAAGAAGGTGCACGTGATTCGGGGAATGGTATGGCCATGCATGTGCCTGGGAAATGTCATCGACATGGCCGAAGAGTCCACGCTAAGCAGAGCTTTGATGTTTCCTCTCTTTGAAAACCAAGGGCTATTTCCCTGCTTACGAGGGGCTGTGGCAGAGGAAGGCTGCCCTTTGCAGAGAAAATGAACTTATCACAAAAGCTTTTGGTGGTGAGGTACAAATAATCATTTTTGTTTGCACATTAGTAATACGATGAAAGCATATACCTTAGACAAGTATGTCTGAGGATAGTGTATATGTACCTGCGCTTTTGAAAGGGCCACTTTCACAAAGCTGATAATACTAATTAAGCTCTGAGGAAAAATTCTTTTCGTCACACATTCATATTGTTTTAAAGTTTAAATTCCGAGTATATTTAATCAAATGGTCGAGTATACTTGTCTATCCGCAGTCTGGTGCAGGGGGGAGAGAAGCAAAGTTAACAGGTAAATTAAAGTTTCCACACGCGCATTAACAGGTCTATTTATATTTTTTTATTTATATGTATGTGTGTGTGTAGAATCATAGAGTGATGGAATATTTATGTTGCAAGCCCCCTCCAGAGGTCACCTAGTCCATCATGTGTGTATGTGTATGTATATGTGTATGTATATGTATATATACACACATGTGTTATGAAGTGAAAAATGAGGACGTTGATACAAATTCAATGTTAGGAAGAGTAGTGTGTTGAAAAGGGAAGCAAGGGGACACAAATGAGAAGAAATCAATACCCAGCAGAGGTAAAAACAACACAGTGTTTTCAAGGCACAATAGGATGAAAAAAACTTCTAACAAAGATATTTTTTCGTTACTGCACGGAAAGAGTAGAAAATCAGTAGTTGTACAGAAAAGCACTCAACCCGGGGAAGCATTCAATAAATATTTTCTTCTGAATTAAAATAAAGCCAAATGATACATGTGTATCAAGATACAATGAGGAGATTGAAATATTTTCCCTTTCAACAGTAGTTGGGAGAATTTTAAACTGTTCTTGCTGATAATTTTCAGGTAGGGAATCAGGCGTTGTGGGCGTTGTGTCAGCCACTGTTGCTGATCTGTAGTAAGTGAAAATGGGGACATTTCACCTCTATTTAAAAGTGCGGGGTGGGGTCCTCCCCTAGGAGGTGCTTGTTAACCGCAGCAGGATCGTTTGCCAAGCAGCCCAGGGGTGGCAGTGGAGGTTGACTGGGGACATGGCCGTGGGCAGTGCTGCCCAGGAGGGCAGCCTGGCAGGTCGCACATCTAGAAGACCTTCGTGCCTTTTGATCTAGGAGACAATGCGTAAGCTAAACAGCTCAATAATCACTTTAAGCAGAGTTTTTACTTTGCAGATTTGGGGTTTATTAGTTGCGGAGACATGTACTCTTATTGCTGGAAACTGGAGAATGTCTGTAATTGGGGAATTGGGGAAATGGATTTTCAGATCAACTCCTGTCCTGGTAGCTATCAGTGGTATCAAATATCTCCAGGGCTGGAATATCCCATGAACTGTTACACTTGACATGGGAGGGGAGAACAGTTGCTTACGCCCACTGGTTGGGAGAGTTTTTTACTGCAAATAACTGCAAAGAGAGCAAGTTAGTTTAATTAGGACTTTTTTTTTTTTTTTTTTTTTGGTAGCTACTTACCTGCATAAGTCCTTTATCCATAGTTTTTGTTTTCTAGGCCACATCTTAGTTGAGCATAGTCTGACAAGGGTCTTTGTGCTCCTATCCTGCAAATGTAAAGAACCAGCGTGTTGTCCCTTTAAGCGAAGACTGGCTTTTGCTTCTCTAGCTTTCTTCCTTTAGCTTTGATGGTAAATAAATGAACTCCTTGGGGTCTTTTTACAGCAATCTGAGACTTGCAATGCCAGAAAGCATCTCTGAAAGGAATAAGGCTGTGAAATGAGTGTTCTCCATTATACAACTGTCTTCCTCTAAGTGGTAATTATGGTTCTCCTAAAAAATAAAAAATACAAAAGCCAGCTGAAATGATGAACCAGATCAAATCTTCCCTCTGTTCCACTTAACAAAAATGTGACTATCAGCCTCATTTGAGCCCCACCCTCCCCAGCCTTCTGTATCAATTTACCTTAGTATACCATACAGCACAGAGAAATTAGTCTTAAGTGAATATTTAGATATTATACAAGAATAAACCTGTCAGGAAAATAAGTTAATTATAAATGCCTCCCCTGTATACAAGTTATAATTTAGGGGGTTTGTGTGTAAGTGGAATAACAATAAAGAGACTGTGCTCGAATTAGCATTTTATTTTCTACTTAAATTTCTACTTTCACTATTGTTCAAATGGTTTTGTTCTGTCCTTCATTGTAACTATTCACCCTGGCTTTTTTAAAAAAAAAAAAAAGTTTAGTTGTGTGAGACAGGAGGTTCTTTCGTTCAAAGCTAACAGCTACTTTTAGGGGACTTCTAGAAAAGCTGTTTAAAACTATCCATTCAATAAGCAGGCTATTCTGGGGAATTTTGATGGCAGGAAAAACTACACAAGAGCTGCCTGGGCACCTGAGAAGATGAGAAGAGTCATCTGTGAGTCAGAGGAGGGGAGAGCCTGCCAGAATCAGTTCCGTTCCCAGCAGTGCCGCTACCTTGCTGTGTGGCTCCCTCTTGCTTGATCAAAACTAGAATAATCCATCAAGATTTCTTATCGGTACTTCATAGCCAGCACTGCTGCTGCAACTACTACTGTAAAAAATTCAGAGAGGCGTGTTCCAGCTCGCAGATGGCTGTTCCTGGTCATCGTTAGCCGAGTCGAAGACAAGACGTTATGGGTTGCAGCATGCCTGAAAATCCTAGTCTGCACAGGCCATCTGCTATTCATTTTACTCGTCTATAAATAGGCTTAATAATGCTGCTGACATCTCGTGAAGGAAATGTATACTTTTAAGGGAATGAAGTTTTCAAATAGGAGGCGCAGCTCTTCCCATGTAGGGATTTGATAAGAAATGGCTAGTGCTTGCAGTGGTGGGTTTCTGTAAATGTGGCAGTTCTTCCAGTGTAGGCAAGCCGGTTGCCTTGAAGTTAGGAAAGATGAGTCCAACTCATGGGAATGTATGAAAGGATGAAATACAACCATGAAGTAAGTCCCTGATCAACATCTTCCCTTTTGTCCGGAGCAACATGCGTCAGGGAGGCTCAGGATGCTAACATGTTATTTTATTTTCACTTAGTCATTTTTTGCAGAATTGAGTGTCTGCGTGCTAATTCTTGGGAAGGTGATGGATGTGGCTCAAAAAATGGAGCAACTACGAGAAACAGGTTTGCCAGAGAAATTCGGTGTTCAGTTAAGCAACTAACTTTCACTAAATACGAAGAGAAAAGACAATTTATAAAACCATTCTGTGAATTTGTAATCTGAAATTCTTGGGTTTTTGCAGCCAGAATTTAAGGACAAGACTTTGAAGGTGAAATCTCAATGTTAAGACTACACTAAAATTCAAAAACTGTGTTAAGAAAAAGGCAGATTTTAATGTGTTTTTCATATCTTCCTGAAGCTTCTCCTAACAGGTTTCTTTCTGTCCTCATAGATAGTTTAGCCATAGCTTAATCTAGTTACTAGTGTTTGAAATGTCTCATACATGCTGGCCGAGCTTCATAGTGTCCTCCTGATCACATTGCTGTGCACCTCACCTGCACTGACCCTCAGCCAGAGGACTACCTCGCACCCGTATCACTGACTACTAACGAGGAGGTTGTGTGCAGAATCCAAATCTTACCATGGTAGTTTTATCAGTCCATCTCCTTTGTAGCAAAAGGGTGCTAGGCGTGTAGATACTAAATTTCAGGACAAGTTATATGCTTTTATTGAATGCAATAGAAATGTAGTAAAAAGAGAAAGAGTACAACAATAAAGGCTGAAAATATCAATAGTTTAAAATCAAGTTACTCTTGTTAACACTAACACTTAAGGGCATTTGAAGCGCTGTGATACTTTTAGCTATTAATGTGGGCTGTACCTATTTTCTGAGCTGTAAACTTGATTAAATGTCTGGGTTTGCTTTTTTAAAATGCAGCTTTATATTAAATCATTGAAAAAAATTAAGGCTGTAAAAATAAATCATCTAAAACCTCAACCTGTCACATGTTTTAATGCTCATGCTATTAGGGATCCTGCCCTTTTGACACGGGGTCATGAAATACTGAGCAAATGACACATTTACACCCACCCCTTCCACCCTCTGGGAGGCGGAGGCAGTCACTCTCCGACCTCCCACCAACCCAGTTCTCTCTTTCTGACCACCACCACCTTTCTTTCAAAATCCCTTGTCCCCTTCCCGCCCGCCTGTCCCCACCTGGCCTTCCTGTGACCTCCCGTCCATCAAAATCCCTGACACCTCACTCCCAGCCCCATCCTTCCCCTCACTGCTCCCAGCCCCGTTTATTTGCTTCTCCTCTCACTTCTGCCTGGTCTGTCTTTAACCCTGGGCTACCATTTTCCTCTCTCAGCACTGTGTGTTCAAAGCATCCAACCCTGGCTCGTGCCTGGCATTTGTGTCAGCCATGTGCCTCTGCAGAAGAAATCTCGGCACCACCCAGGAACCCGTCGCTGAAAGTATTTTCTTGCTTTTTCTGCTTTCTTCTGTCACAGCTTGTCTTCTGCATGGTCAGGTCATGTGTCTGCATGCCTTTCTACAAGGCAGGCACCGGTTCCTTCTGTCCTCCAAAAAGAACCCTTGCCCTTCCTGCAAATAGTCCTGTCCAAGTCCTTTTGGTCTCATACCCCGATGGCTGCCTCACCTTTCCCCTCTTATTGTGTTCAAATGCATAATTTTTCTGCATCCTTCTTTTTGAATTTCTTTCACTGAGGTTTCTAATGATCTGGACAAAAAACCTGAGCTAAGCTGTGGACCTGCAATCACTTACTTCACTGTGGTAGCTTAGACTTACTGTAACACACGGCTTTGCTTAAAAAAATGTATTTTCAGAGTAAAGCCTTTTTTTTTTTCCCTTTTCCCCCCAAGCCTTTGTCTTTTTCTAGTTCTCATCATGCAGTATCTTTGGTCAACGGTCCATCTATCCCCCTGCCTGCAGCCAGCTGTATGTGAGCATTATGCTTTGATGGACTTGGGACTAGACTCTCGGTTGCACAGTATGCTTCTTCTCTGCTTGGTTTCCTTTCTTTCTCACCAAATATCCTTCCTCCTAGCTGAATTTTTCTTCTCACCTAGTGTCTTTTCTCTGCCGTTCTCCAGCGCTTTCTGCTGATGCTCTTTCTCGAAATGCCAGCAGCAGGCAGCCCGTGCGTGTGGGTAAACAGTAAAGGTTTGTGAATGGGCTTCTTGTGGTGTTCCCTGGGAACCTTCCTGGGCAGCCCATCATATCCAGATGTCTAGGACTATTCAGGCTTGGTGTGGGCCTCTCTTTGTTATCGCTGCTTCTTAAGCACAAACCCCCAAACCTAATTTCAGGAAGTACAATGAAGGCCCCTTTTCTCTCATCTGCTAGTGTTGTATCTCCAACTCTGCATCGTCACCACCACCTCTGTGGCCTGCACGTTTAAGGTCTGTTTAAATCCTGATACTTACTCTTGAAAAACATTTACCCTGGCTGGCCTTTTGTCCCTATTGCAACAGAAAAAAAAAAAAAAAAAAAGATCTATGTGTTGCCTCCTGTTTCATTTATTGTAATCTCTGTTCCACCTCCTACTTCAAGCCCAGTGAAAGGCATCTGTCAAAATCCCCTTTCTTGCCTGTCATGATGACCTTATTACCTCTCTCTCTCAACCCTTGTGCTGACACCTTTGGCTGCTTCTAGTTTAAATTTCTTGTTCTTTTGTTTTCAGGCCTTCCATAACTCTCACCCTAGCCAAGCGGGTTCTTTTTCATTTTATCCTACTCCGTTCTCTTTCCGCTCAGACACTGCTGCCACTCGCACTCTCCTTCTCACCCAGCCCTCTCCCCTTGATCTAGGCTGCAAGTGTCTCAACTTCCTTCTCGTTGATTATATCCACTCATAAGAAGCCTTCTTTTTTTCCATGCTTCCTGCCATGCCCTGACTAGAGGCTCCTCATGGGCTTGCCCTGGTCACCTTGTCCGTCACTCATCTGCCACTGCTTGGCAGCTCCTCGTGGTCAAGGTGCACTGGGAGCCTTGGGGAGGGAAGTCTCTTTTCCTCTGCACTTTGAGGTCTCCAAGAGGCACTCAGGCAATGTGGAAGGAGTTTTAATAATTAAGCATGGCACTTGAGGCATACAGAAGTCAGGGGTTATTCTGGCTTTAGAGTATTTGGTTGTCTCCAGGACAAAGCTGATTTCCTCGCTGCCTGCACTGAGTTCTGGCCCGGGACACCACTGCCACGTTTGAGTGGTATTTCCCGAGTTGGAGCCTTTCATTTCAGTGATGAACGGCTTCCCGTATGCTTTGAAGTATTCTAATTGTGCTATATGTTTTATAGATTGTTCTATTTGCATTTACAAATCAGAATTCAGTTATGGATGACCATTATATTGAGCTAAAATAAATTGATATTTTTATATTCTGTTTATTATGCTTTTTGGTCACATTATCTTTCCCTATGTGGGCAGTCTTAACACCCTCAACTAATTTCTAATATATTTTGTCTTTTTGAATGAATGAGTGAAAATCAGAAAGCAAGCTTTTGATTTTCCCGACGCTTCCCTATTATTCCTTTTCACTAAGGGTCTGCAGTAGTCACCTGCAATTTCAATATATTGCTGGTAACTGCTTGTAGCTTTTAGCTGCCTGAGAGGCGTCACGTAAGGATATATTGAGCTGGATTTTCTGCTTTGTATCTGCAAATCCCACAGTGTGTGACTTGCGGAAGGCTTGGCAGAGCTGCTGCAAGGTGGACAGTGGGTGCCTGTTCCTTGTCAAACCTGGCACAGCCAGAGAGTCAGCTGTGGCCATACGCAAGCGGCACGGGCAGCGTGTCTGTCCAGTGGATGGAGAAAACCCCTGCATGTTTTAGTCTGCCATAGTGTCTGGCTACCAAGTGGCCAGACACGAAACCTGGTCAAATCTTGGCGTTCAGATGTGGTATTGTGCTTGCAGTCCAGGGGAGGGCATTGTCTGAGCTCACTGGGGCAGCTGAATCTTCGAAACTGTTAATGTTTTGCATTTCTAATATGACATTATCATGTTCATGCTTTATCAAATGCAAATTTACTCCTTTGGTTTAGTTTTTATCTGTATTGAAAGACCCAATTTAAAGGACTTCAATGATAGGTTCCACAGGACTATATTGAAAACTGATTGCATTTTACAGTGGTAATGGAGTTTGTCTGAGACGAGATGACATTCAGTATTACCTATTGATGAGCTTCTTAATTTATATTTATTTTTTATTGGTAGTTTTATGCTTTGCCAAAGGGTTTAAACAAAACCAATATTATCACTCCATGGATGCTGTCTAGTTTTGTAGAGCTAAAAGAAGCCACTCATTCAAGAGTTCCTTGATGAAATTATCATTGTCACTGGCATAAGTGAGGCTTTTTACTTATGTTTTCCATACACTTTTCTTTTTTCATTTATTGGAAATAATGTTTACAAGAATGTACTAATTTCCTAACCGCCTGTACCTCTTGGAAGAATATTTTTCTGTCAATGACTTGGGATTTTAAGATAGCAATCATGTGCTCAGCCACTTAATGGTAATCTTTTGTATTGTTTCCCTCCTTATTTATTAACAGTCATAATTTCTCACTGGCATTTCTTCCCCCATCACAGCCACAGTATATTTATAAGAGCCCTTTTGTTCTCTGTAATCACTTTAGCTAGCATTAAATCATTCTTCTTTTCTGCTGCCCTTATCTTTTCTCTGCAAGGCTTAACCGACTGTAGTTTTCTTTCATTTTTCCCTCCTTCTCCGCTTCCCTTTGCACTCGCATCTGTGTTCAGTTACTACGGAAAATGTATTTGTTACCTCCCATCCCTCTTTTCTGGAACGGTTTTTTCTGCGCCTTAACTCAGGTTTACATTCAGAATTTTAAAGCCGCCTTCTCTGCTCCTGGGTTTGAGCGCTTCTTGCCTCCTAGTGACTTAGAATAACACTTATTGTTTGAAAACTGATTCTTATCTGCAGACTCCTTTGTAAAAATTAATTGATGAATAGTAAAGCTTTCCCTAAAGGCGTTCTCTTATCAAGTCCTGACCACTGAGTGAGCCTGCTCTCTGCTCTGAAAAGGTGAAGTAGCTCATGAATGTTGCTCTCAGTGCTTTCTCTTATCAGGCAGGTGTGTCCTTAATCCTCAGGGAAGAGCCAGGGCTAACCTGAGTTCAGGGTGAGCAGTTGAACAAAAATTTAAGAGAAACTTGGTCTCTTTCAGGAGAGAGAGTCCCTTAAAAGCTCAGTTTCAAAGTTGCTGCTGGAGCCAGAAAAAAAAGGCAAATAACAAAATGAGATGGAGATAAATGTTCAAATAATTTACCTGCTCTGTAGCTTTTGATTGAGCTTTGAAGTAAACGTCTTATGCATTGATTATTTGCTTTTTAATGATCTTATCAAGAATGCCTTTTAGAGATGAAGAAATACTTTTGAATGAGGATATGAATGGGCACAAATAGATCCTCTCCAGTCTGAATACCTGCCATTCAGACAGGCTGAATTGCTTTTCAGAATTGTGCAGTTTCTCTGATCAGTTGCTACAGTTGGGAGCAGCCAAGAATACCAATAAAAAGGCAGACTTTCTGGGAGCAAGTCAGCGGGACTCTGCCTGTGGTTAACTTCCCAACCCTCTCTGCCCTTCAGAGGCACTGAGCAGCAGAAGGATATTCTCCTGCGTCTCCTTCTGTGCTGGTTAAGTTTGGACATTCTGAAGAGAAAGTTTTAAAATACAACAAAAATTGCCGACATCTTTGGAGAAGCGAAGGTAGTATCACTCGTTCTCGCTACAGCCTGCAGAGATTTGGAGTTTTTGTTTTTCTTGCTCGCTGTAGATTTGATATTTCTCAACAGCATAGGTTTTGGCTGGAAAATTATTAACTTAATTAAAAACTTTCTGCCAACAGGCCACCATTCTGAAGAAAGCTTGCGTCTCCTCAGAGATGACAGGCAGCTGAGGCAGCCCTCTAAAGGCAGGAGAGGTTTCATCCAGCCCTTGGGGGGAGAGAGGAGGATGCCAAGGATGTCCCTCTGACAGTTGGCATCTGGGTTCCGGCTCCAAAGTGAATCCCCTAGTTGTCCCCACTTACTGTGCTTTGATTTAAATCATGGGTTGTTTTTGGTGAACACACTCTGGATTCATTTCAGAGAAAACTGAACTGAAATGTGCAGTTAAAGGTTGCACCTCAGGTGCTCCAGGTGCTGATGGACATTCAGTACATGGGGCCAGCCCAGAGCTACTCGGAAATGGTGCCTCCAAAGGGTTTCAAGTCCTCAGGACCAAATGACGGGGTTTTTTTTTCGGATTGTCCTGTTGTGCCACTCTGGAAGACTGAAATTTAGGAACTGGGTACTAGATGGGATTTCTAGAGTTCTGAACTTGTAAAAGAGTATTTTGCTTCCAGTGCGCTTCACCATCTGTCTTTGCCGTGTCTTGTGTTTATGTTTTTTTGGAACAACAGGTTTAATATGAGGAAAGTTGCAGACAGGTTCGACAGCCCAGACTCGGAAGTAGTGCCATATGTAGATATGACAATATCGTTTAGTGCTATCAGGCCAATTTGTAGGCTGCAGGTTTGTGATATTGTCACATTTCAGTTGAGGGCAGCAGTAATTTCTCTGTAATTTCTGGCCTGGAATGGGTGGTTGGGCTCCTGGCAGGAGAGACAGGGCATTTTGTGTAGCAAGTGCTCTTTGAGACATGGGATGACTATCACATTTTCTGTGTGAGATAACAAGTTCATTTTTCAGCATGAAGTATATCCACTGTTACTGGGAGCAATTGTTTTTCACTGGCTCTCACTGTCAGTACAAGGGCTCCAACGTAGTTCAGGACCTCTTGAGTGGTTCTCCACGATCCATCGCTGAAGCCTGCCTACTGTTACGTACTGAAAATTATGACAAGTACCTCTCACACAGGGTGCTTATTTTGGTAGCAGTTGTAACAACATCCCTGCTTTCTACTTAGCAGCACATGTATGTATCTTAGTATTACGCAGACGCCTCCTATTTTAACATATGCGATGCCATCTCAGGGTCCCTACCTGCATTTAAGGTTCTGCACCAAAAGGGTGCAATACTCCTAGGAATCCCGTGCTTTGTATTTCAGCCCCATGCAGATGTGCCAGATACCCCATGGCATCTAAAATGGTGCTAAAAGCCAGTGGTTAGGCAGCTAAACCTCTAGTCCAGCATGCTGTTGTGGGAGGTGGGGATGAAAAGCACCTCCAGAATCTCTCAGCTGCACCGGAGAAAGGGAGGTATTGCAGGGTAACACAGGGATTTACAAGATGGGGATCAAGTTGACTGCATTAGAGAAAAGGGAAGAGTTATTCTTTTCCCTTCAGGTTCTGTTCCATATTAGATGAAACAGTTGGCAAAGGTGTTGCATGAATCACCAGGGAGATGTTCTTTATCCTTGAATTGCCCAGACATTACATACAGTTTCGTCTCTTTCTAGCTCTGGTCATTCATTGCAAGTGGATCACGCACGGCTTGGTAGCAGCGTGATATCCCCTGTATGTACTCTTGCTCTATACAGCATATCAAGACTTTAGGTGAAATTAAGTTTGTGACATCATAATAAGCTACAGTGTTTCTTTGCTAAAAGAGCAGATGGTGCTTTCTCAAAGGAAACGGAGCAGTAACTTCATCCGCTTGCGGAGACCGGCTGCCTTTGCCTCTCCGTCTCGGAGCTCTGTTCAGATTGACAGGGAGGTCAGAGCTTCGCCTGGGAATTAAAAAGTTTTCTTGCTGGGACTGTGAGAGAGGGAAATGATGTTAAAGATGGCAGCAGATGGAGCATGTATCTCAGCACGCTCTTGGCGTGCCCCAGTTTAGCTCACTGTTTCACGACAGAGTCCTGGTACGCTTTGAGGGGTCATGGATGGGAGGTCTCTCGGTGACTGCGGAGTATGTCTGGGCAAAAGGACCTGAGTATGACTCCCCTGGTTCAAGCAGGCGTAGTGAAGATTTTAAATTCATGGGCTCTTCTCCAGTAGGTGCAAATCAAAACTCTTTTGTTTCAATCACAATGGAAGTCTTCAAAAGGGACGGTTTGCAGAAAGTACTGATTTTGATCACCTCTACTGCTTTATGTGTCTTTTATGGTTTGATTTTGAAAGTGAAAGAAAGCTAGCTTAGTTTTAGTGGAATACCACTGGGTTTTGATTACTTTTGCTAGAAATCAGGTGGGAGTCTAGATTTGCACTAGAAAATTCCACAGGTTTTTCTTGCAATTAAATGCACGTATAAGTTAATTTGAAGTTTTGCAAAGCAAGTTCCCAGACACTGTAAAAAGAGAGGAGGGATGACAGAAATAAAGACTTCTCTAATAAAGACTTCTCTCTCTCACTTATTTTTATGGTGTTTTTCAAATTTGTCTATCTTTCTCAGACCCAAAGAATGCATAATTAAGGTCCCTGTATTTCTGCACAGCCAAAAAATTAGTCATGTTTCAGGGAACAGAATGCTTTAATGCATACAATTCACATTCAGCATCAGAAGTAACATTTTAAGTATCAGCCTACTGCCTCAAGGTGCTTCTTTCTTTCTCTGCATTACTCTCGGCGTACACCCGTGAAAGCCAGCTCTGCCCTTTACAAAGTCATTTTATTGTGGCTTCCAGTTCATCAGCTACTGGGAATATTCAGGCTGGCTAATACTCCTTTTGCTTTACAAGTATGAGAGAGCATACCAAGTAATAAGGGCACAGTATCGGAGAATAAGGAGGCAAACGAAAAAGTAATAAGAGAAAGAAATATTTCTAGCCCTTACAGAAAAATCTCATGCAAATGTGATAGAGAAAGAAAGGAAAGGAAGAGGAAATAAACCAAAATGAACCTTTCAAGAAAGGAATTGTGCAGATACATATCTTGATTTCCACAAGTGTTAATAATTTTTTTAATTAAGTTGGATCTTGTAAAATATGCAAGATTTACAGTTCTCTCATGAACAGCATGATCAAATGACAATTCTTTCCCTACTTTATGCTCTCAATAGAGCTCAGCAATAACGTATTTTCTCAATTTAAAAGCTTTCTTATGTCTT
This sequence comes from Vanellus vanellus, assembly GCF_965231255.1. Lineage (NCBI taxonomy): Eukaryota > Metazoa > Chordata > Aves > Charadriiformes > Charadriidae > Vanellus > Vanellus vanellus. Next base: position 102,810,949 of record NC_138906.1, read on the forward strand.
ATCTCAAAGATCAACTGTGGTCAGCTGCAAAAAAAAATCAAAGAAAGCTTAAAATAAGGATGAAGTGACATGCATTTACTTAAATTTTCTTGAGCATGCTGCTTGCAAATACTATTTCTCATGGTAATGATAATACATTCCTGAAAGAAAACATTTTACTGCTACAGTGATATTAGTAATATCATCTGACACCATATCAAGACAGCTAAAGACCACTAGTAATTTCACCAGGAAAGTGAAATATGCTACTGGACCATGAAAAGGAAGAAAACAAGTGAAAACCAGTTGAGATATCTCACAGTTAAAAGCAACTTCTCACAAAGCTTGTTTAATGGAAAGAAAGGGAAAATATTGTGAAGTATATTTACATCATTATGGGTACCCTTACTAACATAAACAGTGAAGATTTATTCCTGTCATTAATTCAGCAGTCTTACCTCAGTTCAGAAAATCACCAGAGATGAGATTTAACTTTTAAACGCGTTAGTACTTTGCATTAAAGTTCATAAACGCATTTATCTGTATGTGCTGAGCCTGGAACAGCCTGAGGGTCGTGGGACTCTTGAGTTACCAGAGGCAGAAATCTAGACAAAGGAATTTGAAAACTCTGAAAAAAATACTGGGAAAAAAAAGAGAAAAGAAAAAAAAAAAACCAGTGTTCATACCTTCTAGAAAAGTAATGATATGACTTTTATTGTTATTCCCAGCTGTAAGCAGATGTTCTTTGAAGGTGGCTCAAGCAGACTGCAGCTTCTGAGCTGCTGCTCCCAGCTTTGACCAGCAGCTGAATGAGACCTTAATGTCTCAGGTTTGGGGTTTTTCACAGCCTGTCACCCCCAGTTTCACCTCAGCTGTCAAGGATGTTGTGCAGGATGAAGAAGAGTCACGTAGCAGCTCCCACCCTCTTCTGTGGAGCTCAGGGGCCTTGCACATGGCAGCCAAGCAGGGAGGGTGCCTGCCCTCCTTCTTTCCCGTCACCTGTGAGTGGGATGGGCTGAAGCATCTTAGACCACACGGTCTTCTCAATCACAGTCATTCATCCCAAGAGAAGATCAGAAGGACCATCTATCAACCATGCCTGGAAACACCAGGGAGCTCAGAGCAGGTCTGGGACATGTTGTTGGCCACAATCACAAGGCCACCCAGTGCACCAAAACCAGGGAGGTGGCCCCGCAGACATATGTGCGACCACCAAACATGATTGTTTCCTATTTTTTCATTTGCTGGGCATGAATTGGCCTAAGTAATACCAAATGCACCACAAAGTACAAGACTTGAGAAGCACTGACAATATTCCCCTTATATGATACCATAAAGCATCGTCTGAGCTTTGCTTCGGTCCTCACCCTGTGTCCCACAGCCTCGTGGGATGCAGATAAGCCAGCGCTGGGTGAGGAGGTGGATCCATCGTGGCGAGAAGGAGACTTGAGTGGTTTGGGTGGTTCCCTGTTTTAAGATCTGATGCGCAGACACAATGCAAATGTGCGCTGTTGACAGAAATGGCCAGCTGGCAGAGTATGTGTCTGTGCCTCTGATATTTTAAATTTAGGATGTCTACTGCTCCATCCTTATTCATGGACATAATGACGAGTTTTTCAGAGCCCCTTATTGTTTAATATAATCTGTTTACTATGAAACATCTGATAGCTATTATAGAAAATGTCAGATAATTTATGTTCCATTTTTCCATTCCGGGGGAAAAAAAATAGCCATTTTATATCAAGAAACATTTCAATAGCTTATAGACAAATGGACAAAATGCACAAACGTCAGATGCACAGCCCTGAGCAATGGGGACATGAGCTGAATAAAATTCTAGTTGCATTTGCTAATGCCTGATAATTGACATGATAATAGAAGATTACAGATATGGGTATTGTTTGTATTCTAACCCTATTTTCTGTGATTTTCACACTGGTGGAAAGACTATTCCAAAAATGATATCCTTTTGGTATTGAGATTAGTTTTATAAATAAATGGAGATTTGGGAATGACACTTCAAATTAGCACTAAGGTAATGTTCTGGGGGAGCTGGATAAAATGGATGCTGGAAAACCTATTCCATTTTCAATCCGATTATAGTAATTTACCCGAGATAAGAAAGAAGCATCTCTTTCACTTTTCTGTAATTATCACAGGGTAAATTTGGTATTGTAAAATACAAAGATTTGTTTTCCAGTCTTATGATTATGGCAAAAATGTTTACTTGCTTTTAAAATAAAATAGTAAGCTCTAAGAATGCTTTTCTTTTATAATTAAAAGACACAATGTATAATAGCATAATACTCAAATGTTGGGACTTTATATAAAAAGACATTAGTCTCTCTGTGTCTTTTTATTTACAGGTAAACATGAACATTCCTGATGAATTTCACTGGTGTTTTATAGACACAGAGTTGTTTCAACTTAACCCTTCCATTTGTATTTTCAGAGGAACGGAACACTAAACCCAAGCCCAAATATTAGTGCTTTGTATATTTGTGAAAGAAAAGAAATTGTTATTCGAAGGCAGTTCTTTCAGATGAGTCAGTTAAATGTGAATGGAAATGAAAAGCTACAATTTAAAATCATTTTGTGAATTATACTTTTTGAAAAAGGAAAAAGCCTGTGCCTTTGACAAGACAATTTGTAGGGAGACAGATTTTCCAAGGCTTCAGTTATTGTGCTCCAGGAGCAACAAAGAGGCAGCCGGTGTCCTCTTTGTCAGTTCAGGGGCTTCCAGTCTCTCTGCGTGTGGCAAAACACTGTCAGCAGCGCTCACAAATATTTCATAGGCTAAGAAAGATCGTCTGAGGTTCAAGTGAAAGGGATTTCGTCTTTTCAAAATCATTAACATAATGCACAATCTATATATGTACAAGGGAGTGACTAATCATTATCAAAACCAATACGTTTTTAAACTCCTTTATTTGGGAGTCTGCTTTATGCAGATCTGTACGTTTCCGAGAAAAAGTTACCTTTGCTATAAGCTTCTTGCTATATAAACATAGAGTGAGGAATTCTGACCTCTTTTCACAACAGCTTTGCATACGTCTTCATCCTTGAGAGTCAAGAGAAGAGGGAATTTCTCCTTAGTCTGTAGTCCCTTTGCTTTTTCTGGAGCCTTACAGGTTGCCCCAGTCTTGTTGCACTGTTAACACTGAAATACTACGCTCAGAAACCTGCTTTATTGTTTAATGGTGGATTCAGTTCCCTTTATCTAGATTTAAACACAAGGAATCTCCTATTTTCTCTCTTTCCACACCCAACGTAACTTATTTTGCATAAGTAAGCAAAGGAAAAATGCTGTTTTAGAGAAATCTTGGTATCACAGTTGCAGTGAAGGCAACTTTAGTCTTGTCCTTCAAGTGGTGGGGGGTTTATCTTACTTCATCTTTTATTTATGGCGTTTTGGCTGGCCTACTTCTACTCCCATTGGAAATTCCCCAGAAAGCGCTTTATAACGCTCTGCTGATGGAAGAATTGGCGAGCTCTCTCTCCATTGAATGTAGCCAACATCATATTATCAATCAGAATTTAAGTTTCTCTTGTAACAAGCTATTAGAAGAACATTTTGAAAGTTTTTGCCATAACTCCATTAATCACAGGGTTAGGTAGTACCGATGGTGCCTGTGCTCTCCTGCGTGTTTTTAGAGGACGCAGGACAGCAAACTGTGAGGCATCTACTCGTTTAATCCTCGTTAGTTCCCTGCCTCGTGACTCCTTTCATGCAAATGGCAATTCATGCCAGCTGCCTGGCTTTCACGTTGGAACCCAGTACCACCGTCTCACCGTCAGCCCTTTCTTCAAAGGGTCCTCTTCACTCCTCCTCTTCTACTATGGCCCCCCCCAGGCCTCTCTCCTTGCCCTCCTTCTTTCGTGGGAAACACAGGGATGCCTTCATCCCCACCACTTCTTTGTCTCATCCTCAAAAGTGCTTTGTCTTTCAGTCTGTAGCTTGTACATGGGTTTGAAAAGTGACTTACTGTATGTTGAAGCGCGGCCTTAGGGTGGAGCGTTCCTGAGTGACCTGGCTTCCGTGCAAGCCTGCAAACGGCGGTGTTGAATAATTATTGCTGATGATGGTGGCAGCAATGACTGACTACTTGCGTCTGTAGTTAAGGTGTAAGAATGGCTAATAGTTCCTCATCTTTAAAACTGGAAGAAAACGGAATTAATTACAGAGGGTCAGGGTACCTCATGGCTTTATTCCTAGTGACGCTGGCCAAACAAAGCTAAATAATGATAATGCTGTAATATTTTCTAGTTATCTAAAATAACTTTGCTTTGCTGAGATTGAACAATACTTAAACACAATAGTTAGATCCTAATGTCTTTGGAAAAAGGCACGGGAATTGTAAAACCCATTTTTAACACCTGGACACCTCAGAGTTAGCTAGAAGCTACCTTATTTGAGCATCCACTTGGCAATTACTTTGACAAAGCACTCACTATTAACACAGGGTCTGTCTCCAAGACTAGGATTAGGGTTTAATTCCAAGCCAGGAACTTTGGAAGAACATCATCGTTTCATCTGAAGAACATCATCATTTCCTTTTAAATCTTTAGAGCTTTAGGGAAGCATCGCGTTCTTCAGCCACTTAAGTACCTCTGTTATTGCTAGTCTTCAGCAAATGCTGACATTTTCACTGAATTGTATGCTAGCTTTCCGGTTTCAGGAGCATACATTGCAGACACAACACCTTGTAACAGAGGGCTAGATTTCACTGGAAGACTATAACCAGAATATAACTGTATATACAGTGCGGAGGAAATGCTAAAGGAAATTGTATTATTTTACTGAAGAACAGGTTTCAGCATTAATTACTCTGGATTTAATACGTTTGCAATGGAAGACTGCTTTACGTCAGACATAGTGACTGTTGAGTTATTTAGATGGGGTCAAATTATAAAGCATTGCGATCATTTGTAGTTCTTACTTGTAAATGAGTAGACTTCTTAAGCTTTTCAAGTAGTGTGCAATCCAGTTCAGCCTTTTGATAATGATGACCTGTGCTTCTTTAAGCTCCTGGGCTTTTGAAAAGGCTTAGTTGTTTTTCCCCCCTTGAATGTTACACATGTGGCGAGAGATCTTCTCAGATGAAACATGTTCTTGTTCTTTTTCACTTTTTCCTTAGTTTCTGCCTCACTGTCTTTTCTCAGCTGTACTGTGGTAGGCATGGAAATGAGCGCAGATGCTTCCTCAGAGGTGGGATACTGGTTTTTCTGCTTCAGAGGATGAGAGGGAGGGAAGGGGGAAGGGGAAAGGAGAGACACGCTTGCTTTTCACCTCTGCCTGTGAAGGCTTGCTTTTGTTTCCACGTTTGGCCAGGCAAAAGAAACAATAGAGTTCAAGGCCAAACATATTAGAGCCTTTAAAATGGTGCTATTGATTTGTACTTTACTTGACTTATATGTAACAATACATGCGGAGCAGGCAGGGCTCTCATCTGAGACAGACTGATGCGCTTTTAGGCTCTTTTTGTCAGACCTGAGCGTCCAAGATACTCTCAGTGGTATCCACCCATATATTTTCATAAAGAAAATTCAGTCAAACACCCATCCCAAACTGTTAAATATGGAAATAGTTGTTACTGGGATGTCAAATGTATTCCTACTGTAAGTGGATACAGCTTCCCTTTTATTCAAGTTTACTTCTAGGATAGGATCTTCAAACATGCTCATCATTCTGTTTTTACTTAAAGTCAATGGGAGTAAATGGGCCAATGCAAAGGTCTTGAAAATCCCCCTGCAACCCAAAACCAGATTAATATTGAAGTTCTGCCACAACAGAAGAAAATGCAAACAATGAAATTTATTGTTGGGCACTTAAAGTGTTCCCCAGCACTTCCTAATAGAAAGTGTGATAAATGATTTACTGTTCAAGGAATGCAAGTATCTACAGTGGGATCTTTTTAACACCAGGGTTACAGAATGCAGTTAGGGATGCAACATTTGAATGACAACAGTTTGATTGTGAACATTACCATTCGGGAGGGAAATATGTTTGGTTTATTTTGCTTTTTCCACTTGTTTCTCCTACCTTGGGTCTTCCTAACACTACAGGAAAGTGACTTCTCAAACAATCTGATTAATATAAAGAAAATAAGCCTGGCAAATTCTTCAATATAAAAAAGTAACAAAGAAAGAAAACTTAAGAATGAAAGAAAAATGTAAGAGGACGCTGCAAGAAGTCATGCCAGATGGAGCTTTTTTCCAACAGGTTGCTCAATCCAAAAGGCAAGGCGTTATTTATTTCAGTACTTTCCATTGAATCCCATTGTTTCTATGCTGACTTTACAGCACAGGTCCTGTCTTTTGTTTTGGCGTTGCTTTGGGATATCCAGGCAACGCTCCTGCAGGAGCCCGGTCTTTCAGAAAGGACTCTGCCCCTGGGCTGCGGGCGGCTGGGGGGCACTTTGGGGCCCAGGGGTTGTGAGCAGTGTTGAGCCATGTCCTGTTCGCTGCAAGTTGTCTGTCTGAGGTGGGGACCACCTTCCTCATCTGTGAGGGTCTCTGCCTGAAGGTGAGTAGGTAGTCACATCCCAGGCTTTCCTGGACATCCCTTTTGTTTTTTCTGCCCAGGTCCCAGCTGCTTCAGCCTTAATGTGTTGTGCATCCTTTTTCCCTCCCCCCAGATAGCTCTAATAGGCTTCAACATTTGCTTCTGTGGGGCCCAGTGAACTACCAACCTGTTGCTCTCTTTGCTTTCTGCCTGTGCCGTGTGGTAGGGTACTCAGCATCCTATGGCACAGGTAGCAGTGTGTCTTCTAGTTAGGACAAGCAAGGGAAGTTAGCCACTGCCATGCTTACAGAGGGAAAGGAGAAAAATGTTTTTTTTTCTCCTTTATGTTTCTCCTTATGTTTCATCCTTGATGTTTTCACTTACTGAAAAAAGAGGTGAAAACATAAAGGATGCATTTTTTTTTACCTGATAAACTGTCATGGCATTTTATTTTAATATCTCTCCTTCTACAGTTATGCTTGAGGAGACATTATTTATTTTATTCCCTTTGTCTTCAGGCACTTATGACTCTTCAGAAAATTTACCTCTGAGCTAAAAGATGTTTATAGCAAGAATCTCATATGGCTTCACTTAGGGTACCTTTTTATACCAAGAAAATCTCATAGAGCCACCTGTCCTACTGTATAATATTCTTTGACCCTTATGTCTTACAATTTTAAATCATACTACAGTTGCAATGGTAACTTAAATTGAGAAACGATGCTGGGAAAGTATCTTCATTGCTTATGGGAAGTGGTTTAGTTTCAATCATTTGTAACGTAATACTGATGACACTTTTTGATGGATCTTTTTATATGGAAGCTTTTCTGTGTATGCCTCAAACACTGAAATTCAGTACAAGCATTTGAAATCTTAAGGACTCTAAACTTCAGACCTCTTGTCTGAATTTCAGGAAAACATGATCTGGGTCACGTTTGCCACTTACTGTTACCTTTCCACTTTGTGTATACTAGCTGCCTGCTTCTCCTTCAATCCTTCACATCAGTTTTATTCCATATAAAGCCTTTAGGTAGCGTATTTGGGTTAGAATGTAACATATGGCCCACATGTGTCACAGATGGCATGGAGATATGTCCCTGACACTGAAGGTGGTGAACACTGAGGGAACCTGGGAGGCTAGAGGAAAGACCAGCTGAATTCCTTCTTCCCCACACTGGAAGAGGAGACAAGCCTAATTTACTGTTGCCTGCATCATTACCATGCTGGAAGAATACTTTGATCATATTGTGTTTATCTGTGGGTAAAGGGAAGACTTCACTATATCATTCTTGTCAACCAGACTCCATTTTAGAGAGGTGAAACTTGACTTGCATATATAAATGCACAGATTTTTCCTCAAATACCCCTTCACCTACTTCTAAAGAGTGTCCCTTCTTGGAACGGACTAAAGTAAAACTTTCGTATTATTCTAAAAGCTATTCAGATACGTGCATCATATGACTGGTTGTTTTGCCTTCTCCTGCAAAAGTTGAACACTTAAAACCCGGAGCAGCACATCTCAATTTTCTTGTGAAGTATAGCAACAGAGGTTGAGAAAAGCTGTCCAAAGCTCAGAGCACCTGCAGGTCTGACTCAGGTAAGCTGTAGCTGCTGTGAAGCAGGAGAATCCGTGGCTGCAGCTTCAGCTGTCTGAGAATTTCTCTCTTCCTTTTCCCCTTCGACTCCTTCTCCATTTTTCATTGCCTCTCTACAGAAGAGGCACGATGACTGCTCTGTGCCAGCTTCAGGAGGTCAGGCTGACATCCCACAGTCAGCGTAGCAAGGGAAAATTTATCTGCCTGCTGTTTGTAATGCTCTGTCAACACAAGACCATGTACTAGAAGAAGACCACAAGCATCTGCCCTGTTGCTATAGCACGTAGCAAGGATCTCAACCTGAGCTGGGGAAACCAGTAGAGGTGGAAAACCAGGCAGGGTTGTGTCAGGGCTCCTGGTGGGGAAGGTGTGGGAAGATAAGGGAGTGTAAGGTCTGCCTGGCATGAGTGTTGATCAGATGTGTCTGTCTGAAATGGCCAATAGCTTAAGTAAAAAGCTGGTAGATCCAAGCTGCTGGACTGGGGATTTGCACAGTAAAAGAAGCAGTGCGGTGGTAGCTTGAATGTTGTGCTCCTCCAGGACCAAATTAACAACCCGAGTTCCTCTTGGGAGGCAGCCAAAATGCTGCCAAAATTATGCCAGGTGGAGACCATAGAGCAACATGGATTATATCATAGAAATCACTGCTTTTCTCAAGAGTTGTGCTGAGTGGTGGGGATGGACATGGCTAGGAGCTAGGAGTACATTTAGTAGAACAAGAATAGAAATAGCAGTTTGGGGTTTTCTCTTTATCTCAGGAGGAAGCTAAACAGCCTTTTTAGAGACTGTGAGGCTCTCCGTGGACAGAAACACAAATTGTGTAGGATAATTTAGAAGATTGTGCTTTTAAATTTAGTTTGCAACACAACACTCTAAGACTTTGCAGTAGTTTTATGAAAAGTTTTTCCTCTTTCTCATTCAAAGATACTGGGTAATAATGTTATTATCTACATGGTGATTTTCACCCAAATGTCTGTAATTGCTTTACAGCTGTAAATATCAGGAGTCTCATTGTAAGGCAGCTGCAGAAAAACATGCTGAGGTTTGTTACATATTTAGGAATATCTTTGGAAAGGAAAAAATCTGTGTTTGGACTCCATTTTTGCTGCAGAAGAACCAGATTCGATATTTTTCATCTTCCTTTTGTCGTCTCTGAACTTTTTTCCATTCTACTGTGTCCTTTTTGTGATAATGGACCAGACGGCACATATTATTAAAAAGGCAGGGTACACTCCAGATTATATGGTGGCATAATAATGTTCCCTGGTTTATTCTTTGTTCTCTTCCTAATAATTCATAACATTCAATTTGCCTTTTTTTATCACTGTTAAGCACAGACCTGACATTTTTGTAAAACTGTCTATTATAATGCCAGCATTTTGTTCTTAAATGGTAATAATAATCTCAGGACCTATTGCTAACATGTATGTGTATAGAAAGTTGGATTTTTCTCCATATGGGTTCTTTTGCATTTATTTGCATTGAATTCTGTCAGCCATTTCATAACCCAGTCACTCAGACTCGTAAATTTTCTGCAACGTTTCCGTTAGCCATCTTTTTTAGCACCGTGATACTACTAGAAAGTCTTTTCACCTTACTGTTCATACCCTTTTCTGATCATTTATGAACAGGCTGAAGAACAGGGCTGAACACAGACCCCTCTTGGACTCCACTGGGGACATCCCTCTAATCTAAAAAGTGACTATGTGTGCCCTAATGTTTCTTTGGGATTAGCTAACCTTTTCTACATGTGATCAGTCCTTTGGCGCATTAGTTTATTTAGAGTTTTTGATGAAGGCTTTTGCTGAATGCGCGTGTAGGCATCTGAGCATCTCCCTCGTCCACCTGCTGCTTTATTCCTTCAAAGGACTCCAGAAGGTTTCTGAGGTGCAGATCCCTTTTGCAAAGTCACTCTGGCTCTTCCATGGCATAACGTATTTATTTTGTGGCATTTTTTTCTGCACTAGCTTTGTTCTTCTGATTGCTTTTCTGCTGATTTGCCTGGGAACACTTTACAGGAACCTTCACAAATTAAGAAACAAAGTTTACCAGTCATCAGGGGGCAAGGTTTTGTGTATGGGGAAGGAACCTGAACCGCTCCCCATCTTCACAGTAAACACTGAGTCAAAGAAGCTGTTTAGTTCTTACTGCTTTTTTATCTTTTCTAAAGGCTCTTTCTTGCTCTTTAGGCACAGACTGTCAACCATTGTATTTGTGGACAGTGCCCTCCACATGACTGTGGTCCTTTCATGCTACTGCAGTTGTAGCTATATTAAATAATGTTTAAAAAAATCTTAATGCTATAGTTTTTGGTTTTGGTTTCCCCATTGCTTCTGTCATATACACTGTTCTGGGTCATGTACAACCTACAGGAGGGCTTTTGGATCGAAAATAATCTGAAATATAGCAATCAAGTATATAACAAGTACTCATTTCCATTTTTTCTTTCCATGATCTGTAGGAGTCCCAGTGGATTTTTAGAGGGTTGAATCATCTGACTTTTAACCCAGACTACAGGACAGGAGCACTCACGACAGCTTCTGCGGCCGTGAAGCCCTGGTTATCCAGACTGCAGGGCTGGTTAGAGAGCACTGAGAGACTCTTTTGCGTCCTCTGCTCACATTTCCTTCCTAAGCAGTTGAGACACGTCAGGGGCTCTCGCTCAAATGCAGAAGATGGAAAGTTTATATTAAGTGTAAATCCTACTCACATATCAGAAAAATGCGGTGTTTTGTTTTTGTTATAGAAAGTATTGATAGCTATGGAGTAGAAAGCTATCACAAAAAGATGCTAACATAATATATTAATAAAGTAGTTTAAATATAAATAATGCAATGAAAAAGTTGTAATACTGAGCAAGCATTATTCAAAGAATCCTCTTCAAATGCCGTCAAAAAATCAGAGTACAAGACCTTTAAGATCCTTCAAGAGAAATTTGAAATGTCAGACACAGGAAGCAAAAATGCCATAATGATGAGGAAGGGGTGTAAGAAGTACAACATCCAGGCAGTCCGAAAGAGAGAAAATACTCCCATGATGACTGAAGCAATGTTTTCATATCTGAGTTTTGTACTATATTGTATGGCACTCTGCTTTCAGAGACCATTAAGGAATCAGATCTCAAATGAAGATACTGGGAAGAGGAAGGAAAATGTTACACTTACTTTTAAAACTTATTTAAAGAATTGTTTGACCTGTATATAATAGGTGAGAAAAAGGGCTCAAGAGGCAGAATGAGAGAATGTCACCATTTTGCTGCTCAGATAAGGTAGCCTGTTCTGGACCTAGGCAAGAAAAGTTGTTTTCATTTCTGTAATACATACAAATCTTATCAATACCAACATAATTTTTACTCGCTCATGTAGAAAATATAAGGTGCTCGATTTGCAGTCAGTTAGTGTTTGCAAAGACAGATCTACTGACCCATCATTGCTTATAAGTTTAAGGTTACATGAAGTAGACTTGTGTTGCATAATTGCATTTTCATATGAATTCTTTTTTTGCTTCAGTTTTGCCACTGTCTTTATCCTCTACCTTTGTTTACAATGAGAATTGCCCCCCAGCTTGTTTAAAACTAGGGTTGCTATTATAAGAATAGCCTACAACAATCTATCATCTATTTTTGTACAGCTTCATATTTATTTCCTTTAAAATTGTCATATTTACTTTTTACACATTCTGAATGTGCGTGGTGCTTTTTGCAATACCCACACATATCCAGTTTCTTCTCCAAAGGGTTGGTTGCCCACGTGTTCCAACCTAAATATAAGTTCCATGTTGAAAGCTGACCCTAAGTTAACACGAAAAACTAGAAAAGGAGATGACAAATCTAGGAAGAAAAGGATAATAGGTGAGCAAAGACAGAGTAAAGTTGTGATTGCTCACTGATAAAACGGAATAAAATTTCCTCACCCACCCTGGTAGGTTTTAAATTGTTGGTGAGTTCTACACGATGCTTCTCAAAGATGAACTTTTCCGCCCATTTTGTTTATATCTTGCATTTTAATGCTAGCATTGAATTACAGGTCTTTGCAGTCGTCTTAATTATGCAAGATCATACCTTGGTTATCGATGAAAATGTGGATTTGTCAAAGGACATTTTTTGGTATGTACAGAATGGGGAAGATGCACATAGCCTTACGATAGAGCTGGAAACAGAGAGAGGGGGATGAGGGAGCTGTGAAGCTGAAAACTAAGTCTTCCAGCTGCATTGTTTTTAAGGTCCTTTCCATCCACTGAAGGATGCTGTCCAGCTGAGCAATGCAGGATGACTGAGGTTAATGTTCTACATCAAGACAGAAGAAATGAATGGGATAAGGAAAGAAAACATATTTCTTTGGCTCTCTCTCGGGCTTTACGATTTCTGAGCTAGTTAGAAGTGGTAAAGTTCAGTCCAGTGTTCCCTCTCCCCTGTGTGCTGAAGGAGTGATGTCAGGGCAGCTTCGGTTCATGTGCTCAGCGCAGGACCTGCTTATTGTTCTCAGTACAAAACCGTAGCTCAGGCACATACAGTGAGACAACCTCGGAAATCTGCAGTGGGGTTTTACATAAGCGTATCAATAAGTGTCGTACAATGGCATTCGACACAAAGCGCTTGGTTTTCACGTTAATGTGTTGGTTAATGACTGTTTCAAAAATCTGCATGAACTGGGAGGAAAGGCATGACGTTCTAAACGCACGAAAAAGTGTAAAATTGCATGGCATTAGCCAAAGATGTTATAAAAGACTCATGCTGTTCTAAACAGCGAGTGCTTCTAGCCCACTCTTTTCCCCCAAACCTTCTAAAAGCACCCAGCTGTGAGCCCTTTTAACGAAAGTCTAAAGTCTAAGTTTAAAATAGAGATGTTAAATTTATGTTTTGAAATCAATTTTAAAAAGATTACATGGCCACTAAGCAATGCTGAAAACTCTTATTATGTGAGGCAGCTAAGTGTAGCTACTGAACCCCTCCCAAGAGTTCTTCTTTTTATTTATTGTTAATGCCTGCCATCCTTTTTCTGACTCTTTCCACTGCTCTTTATTATCTATTCTTTTTTTTTTTTTTGTATTTTGATCTAACTGAATTACTGTTTACCTTGCTTTTGAAATTTGTATTCATCTGTTTTAAAGTCCCGTGGACATCTTAGGTATTACAGAGTACATATTAATAGTGATTTTGAAGCCCTGCAGTGGCACAACGGCAGATCTCTGTGTTTGATATCTTATTGTTTCAGACAGCCTCGCATAAACAGAATGTTTTTCTGCGGTCACCAAATCACCAAGAGAATAGCCCCAAATCAGTTTTTGTGGGAAACCTGTTTACAGTGCCAAAAACTTAGCGGGAGTAGAAGGTTGATAAAGCGACTGCATAATTACCCATCAGTATCAGGTGTGATCTGTTTATAAAAGCCATGTACTAAAAATATGACTTGGCCAAGTTTCCCTGGCATGTCTCCGTAGTAATCCTAAAAGGTCACTGTCGTGGAAATGTGACTTCTCTGTCCCTAAACAATCGGGTCTGTATATAACATTTTTTGTGATTTTTTTTAAATTTTTATTCTTTTTTATTTTTATTTTTATTTTTTATTTTATTCTAAAGGTGTGTCAGCTACATCTTCAGATTGCACAGAGCATTCTGGAAAAAAGTATTCCGCACGGACGGTGGACATTGCAAATGCCTTTGCTCTGTGCAACAGTGGCCAAGGTAGGGCGCTGACTTGGTGCTTGGGATTTAAACACCTTTAGAATGTCTCTGGCACCATTTCAGATTGGAAAAGGGAGCTCTTTCAGCCTGTTCATGGGGTCCTGTGAGACAGATAGCTTTAAAGATGTGCATTTAATGGACCCAGAGGCCCCAAACATTTTTCATAGATCGTTGTGCAGGCAGAAGCAGAGACTTGGAAAGAAAGAGGTGGCGAATTTCCTGCAGAAAGCCTGCATCCTGGCACTGTCTGCAGGTCTTTTATCTGCTGTGAGAATCTGTGAAAGTTCTTTTTTTAAAAAAAAATTTCATACTGACAAGTGCAACTGACCTTTGAAGTTGCTACTGAGTCAATACATGGCTCTAGATGTATTCAGAAGCTTCATTCTTCCCCTAAAAAGATCATTTGAATAACGCAGGGATGATTATAATTATATACACAATTAAAATTTAGTGTTAATATATACACTTAACTAGAATCCTTCTTTTATATGGTCATCTCCACTATTGATTAAATGAGCTATTGGGGTGCACATTTTAGTGGCAGGACCTGCAACAGTCATCTGTGTTCCAGCACATAGAGTGTTTTCCCATCTATGAATGTATAATGTGACACATCGGGTCCACTTCTATACATTCTGTCATTCTTGTAGGTTGTAATATGGAATTCTACAAAAGCAATATACTCAATATTCGTGGAAACATTAATAAAAAGTTTCCAGTAATGTATTTTTTGAGAATTTCATAGCATTCTTATATGAGGTGTAAACACCAAAAATATGATTTCCTATCTGAAGAAAGTGCTCCTCCTGTTTTTTTTCCCCATATATCTTAAAGAAGCTGTTAAACGGTTTACCTTAATGTTTAAAGATACAACAGCTATTACTGTTTATTGAAGTGCTAGTTAGGATGAAGGTGATAAAAATGTTATGTTCTTCTTGTTGAACTTTGCCTGTTTCGAGTAACAAGCAAGTAAATATAAGCAGATTTTATTATGGGGAGTATCCAGAGCAACTGGAAGTTTTTGCAAAGTACTACCCTGCTTTGTCATAGGCTGAGTAATAGCAGAGCATAATGCAATTTAAGAATGAACTCCTGATTCTCTTCCTTATTTAAGACATTCCAGCGCTTATCAGTTGCAAATAAGAAATAGTTGGAAAGCATATGGCATCTGTTGCACACCACATCATGCGTTTCAGTACCAGGAGAATTACAAGACTAAGGGAGGAGCCTTGGTATGAAAACCTTTTTTTCCCACCTATAGCAGATGGTCAGATTTCTAATTTAAAATTTTCTCGGATTTTTTGGCATACTGCCATCTGTCTCCACAGCTGCAACAGTGCAATAACTCTGTCACCTCTCTTAGAAAATATTTCTTGAGAGTAAATTTAATGCCTAGCGAAGTGTTGAATTTACAGCTGCTGGGAGCAGAATATAATATGTAAGAGTTGGCCTTGAGGCCCTGCTGATTTCCCTCACCTGGTTACAAGTAAGGTTGTGTTTTTATGAAACTGTTGTGAACAGCATTAGGGAGTTGCAGGGAAGATGTTTCCAGTTATTTGTTTTCACAGGCCCTTCAGTAATCCTGTGTACAAAGAATCGATCAGAAGCATCAGTGGAGATCTTGCACAAAGAGCTTGATTGAGATTATGGAAAACATTCATAATCATTATTATTGCAAGAAGACAGTTTTCTCTACGTTTTTTCTTTGTCTTACCCCTGTCAGTGTTTATTAACATTGAAAATACTAGCGCAGATGAGCAGTTGTAATGTTAAATACCTTGCCAAGTGTTCAACCCATCTATCTGCTTAGGTATTCAATTTGAGATGGTGGCCCACCTCTGCAGAGCTGCCAAAATAGTTTTCAGAAGTAGCTCTCAACGGGTGCTTGTGGCATGGCAAACACTTCACTGACTTTCTCTGGTGAAGGCAAGTCAGACTCTTCCAGATAGATGGTATCAGGCACTACTAACTTGAATTAGATTTGAAATTCTGTTCTGGGATGAAGATCTTCCTATCCCATGACCGCCATCTGAATCATCAAGTTTGCGCTGTAGTCTCTGTGTTTGCAATAGTGTAGAGGTTATGCGTACATTAAATTTACTTTCTTTCAGAAATTTGTGTGTAAGTTTGGTTGGCTCTTCTACTTTTATAAACTTAGAAATACGATTTATTGAGAAGTTCACAGTTTCCAGGTCTTGCGAGGCTTTCAAAACCTTTGTTACCCTTGTCACCTTCAGATGTCAGGTGACTTGCCGGCATTTTTGGAAAATGTCAGTTGGATACTCTGGATCCAGCAGGTTTCTGCCCGTGTACAGTCAGCCTTGAGCTACGCTCATAGTGGAGGTTTGCAAAAGTGGTTTCTCTTATGGTTTATCCAAGGAACGGCTCAGTTCCTGGAAAACTCAGGTGACTGGAAAGAGAGGGGTCAGGGGAAGAGGCATCTCCATTGGAAAACCAGTGCTGGGTGCGCAGGGACAACAACTGCTCTGTCAGAGGAAACTGCAAGGGCAAGAGCTGCTTGTCAGTGGGAGAAATTGCAGAGCAGAGATCATTTTCTTCATGCCCTCACAAAGACAGTGTCCCTTCTGGAAAATGGTATCGATGTTTGATTCTAGCCCAACTTACTCGCCTCTTATTTGTCATCTTTCCCCCTCTGTCTCACCCTCCCTAAGGCAAAACACACCCCAAAAGCATGTTCAGGCTCCTCCGTCTTCCCACATCTTGCTGCTCAAGAGTGAACCCCATACAACGTTGTGTTTCTGAATAATCAGGAGTTTTTCCCAGTAGGGCTATGAGACACGTTTCCGGCTTTGCATGGTGCTGTCTGCATGAAGCCCTATCACAGCAGCACAGTTTGAATTCCATCCAGCGATTATCAGCTATTTGAATAAAGCAAATGAGTCCTGCAAGCTTCATTAATACACCAACATAGCTCTTTAGTTAGCATTAGTAGCATTAGCGAGTTAGCATTCAATTTTCTCTCGCTTTTTAAATTGACCGACATGTACTCCCCGAGTCTTTTGTCCACTCCATTTTTGGTGATCATAATGATTTTCTAGGTGTAGTATTGAAGACCTTTCTATTAAAGGGAAGGTGACAAGACTGAGGAAAGACAACCTTGTAGCAGAACAATTGGACAGGGACAAGATCTGCTGTGGCATTCTGCCTTGGCCTTGTGTGGTAGCCTTGGACAAAACATTTTATCTCTCTATACTTTTCTTCCTCATCCAGTGAAATGGACACGATAATATCTAATTTTTATCACAGTTTGTAAGACTTATCTGCTTATGCTGTAAGTCATGAACTGGCTCTTATCCACGTCTTTCAGAAGGGGGATCTGATCTTCACTGCAGCCTCTAGGTATTACGATATTTCACATAGCTGTTAACAATGACTGGAAGTGATGAGTAATGGTTAAAATTTAAGCTATTTAGAGGCCACATTTTAGATTTCTGCTATCAAATCATCTTGCAGACAGCAGCATTTTCCCCTTAGAGGGTGAATAATTAAGAGTAGATTAATACACTATCTGACAACTTTTTGTCAGATATTTTCTGCCGCTTTTAAGGGAAGGTTTCAAACATGAGGAATAAATGATGTCTTAAAATACTTCTCCACACTGTAATTCTACACATTTGTCTCCAATAGATGGAAGGACTAGTCAAGTTAATTATTATTTGCATAAAAATCAGGTCCTCAAAAAATTGCTTGTGTCCTTGATCCTCCAAGCTCTTAAAGGCATTCCTAATCTTACACATGATCAGTTCCATTTAGTTTATTTAGATCGCACAGATGCTCAAGGTTAAGTCTCTGCCCAGGCATTTATAGGATCGGAGCCTCAGACTATATATGCTAAATGGCAAAACATCATTTCATAGGGTTGTTGAAAATAGGGTTGTTCCTCATCGAAATCCATGTTGTAGCAAATAGCAATTTTCTTGAAAATTCACCAAAACCCACCTGTTTTTCTTGGTTTTGCAGCTGAGAAATGAAAGGACTTTCCCATCCAGCTATTTTTTTTCTTCCTTTGTCTTTTTAAGTCTAAAGGAAGAATGTTGGGATAATGGGAAGGTGGAAAGGCAGGAGAGTAGCATTGGAACCAATACTGAACACTGAAAAGATTATTCTGAAAATGCCGGGTTTGGAATGTATGTATATATATTTATTTCACATTTTAAAAATATTCCTACTTTTTCCCATGAAACAGGCCATTTTTTGGCAATCATTTATAATCATCTGTGTAATGTCCAGAGTATGTATAATAACCTGAGATGTGCTGTATGATCTACATCAGTACTGTATTTGTTTATCCCCAAAGGTCCATGGAAACGTATTGGTTTCATCCAGTGTTTTCCATTATCCTTGGGAGATTTTGTATTAAAAAAACAATTAAATGACTAAATTTATTTTAAAGATTTTGAAATGAGTCAAGAAAATGGCTCCTAGGAGGACAATGCATCCCTAAGTGTATTAGTTGACAACCTGGGAGGCTGTTTCACAGCTGTGAACACAGTTGCCTGTGGAGCTCTGATAGATCAAGACTCACCTGCTCTTTAAACTTCTCTCTGACACTGAAACCACAAGAAGAATACGGGAAAAGGAAGGTGGTGAGGTTAACATAGCATTTATAGTTGGCTTTGATTTCCCAGTCCCACCATATGTCTTCAAAATAAAGTGAAACAAACAGAAAGACCCTAAGCAACTTCCATAATTTTCCTTAGAGGAAAGTGTAAATCCATGTACAGAGCCCAAGTCTCTCTTCATGTTATGATTTCCAGAGTGCTGAAGTCAAGCACTCTGGAAGTCATATGTTGACATGACCTTGAGAACAAAGGAAATGTACAGGTTTTGTGGTAAATAGGCCCACTTCTGATGTGCTCAAACTTCCGCTGACTTCAGCTCTTGTTTCAACAACGACAAAAAGAACTCATCACCAGGCCCCTTTACTTCTTCCCTTACTATTGCTCACAGAGGCGAAGGCTCCTTTTTCTGACAGCAGCACAAAGCTCTGAAGGCAGTGATTGGGGAGGGGAGATGACTGAAACGGTTACAAAAATGCTACATCTTCTTTGCATCAAAGCACTGTTCACACCAGGGCCTGTTTCTCTTCTGCTGTAGAAGAAATTGCAGTGAGGAGCAGACAACAGAAGAAGCTGGGCTTTTAGCTCCATGCATAGGTAGACCCATTAACCATCCATCCCCCACCTGTAAATAAATACTGTAATTCTGGAGGTTTAACAAGGCGTTACACCTCTATTCCAGCTCTTAATCTGGCAAGCTGGTCCCTAGGCTAAAGCAACGCCTTCAAGTTCTGTGCCAGAAATGGGATCAGAATCTGGCCAATGTTATTTTGCAATTTAGAATCAACTTGAGTTATGTGTGTTACCTACAGATCAAAGAAGAAACTCCCTGTAATGTTCAGTGTTGGTTTTTTTTTACCACCATTTTACTTTGCTTCGGCCTTCAGGTTCTTCAGGACTGTAAATAAGAGCTCTGTTGTTCGGAGTGTTTGAACAGCTTGTCATCCCTCTACAGGCTCAGGGAAATAACTTTCGGATTTACTTTATGAACAGGACTAAAGAGTTCACTTTGGTTCATAATTGGCATAGAAAGATTTCTTCAGGAAGAGGATTCATTAACCAAAGCTATAGCTTCCAGGGGAGCTTGCCTGCTTGGTTCTTACACAGGCAATGGTGCTAGAAATCAAGTGAAGCTCCCCAGTTTGGGGGCCAGGGGAGAGGTGAGATATAACATACCCTTAGCAAGCCACTTGGAAACGGTTTGGATATTTGACCACCTACTCTGTAGGCTGAGAGACAGAGCAAGTGGGCATTAAGGTAACAAGGACAAATAACATTTTCGCACTGACTGTAATTGCACGTTGCACAACTGTCAGGAATTAATGGTATAATTTATGCAAGTGAACAGTTGCATAGGAGTCCTACTAGTTGAAAAGAGCTGGCAAAGCATAAGAGCACCATTTTTGAAGTTATCCTACCAGAATGCATCCATTTGTATAGGCATTAGTGTTCAGCAGCATGGGTTATCCAGTATGCTAAAAAGTCCATGTATTTAGAAGTGTTTACATGATCCAAGTCTAAATTTCAAAGTCTCAACCCACAAGGACCATAACAGTGCCATGAGTGGAAAACTGTCAGTGACCACTTATTTGCCTGTGTTTGTGAAAAGAAACACATTGCACATGTTTGTGATTTTGTCACATGGGCCTTGTCCTGATCTACATCCCCTCAACTTCTCCAATTAGCATGACTTTGGACCCCTCTTCTCCAAGCAGCCACTGGTTTGTCATGAACTTATATGAAGCTCATTGTCCCAGGCCTCTACTGCTCTCAGGTTTGGCTGGAATTGCCCAGTGAGCGCAAAAGTTACTGGAAGAGACACATTTGGACAGTCGCTGCTCTTGCACAGCCTTGGTTTCCTTAGAAACTAAAGATTAATGATATGTGTTGTAATTAATCTTGCTGCAAATATGCTATATGAGTATGTTTCTTTTCTAATATTTTATTTTGATTTTATGTAAAAATATGCAATGACATACTAACTTCTTTATAACAGCCCTGCATGATCACATTGAATAACTTTTTTGTAGCAAGGCAATTCTGCTTTGTAAGCAAGTTTTGAAGTCAGCGTCCTGGGTAGCTACGCAGAAAAGCACACCAGACCTGTGTCCTGAAGGCCAGATTGCTGTACCGCCGAACCTTGATACAAAAGTGTTTACGAGAGAAAACCATTTCAGGTTCTCACTGCATCTTTCCCTGTCTCCAACCAATTGCACAGCTAGTCAATTTGTACCAATTGCTGAAATATTCACCTACGGATTATACATAGTTTCTGAAATATTGTCAACGCTTTTAATATAACAAAAAAGTGCCTCAACTTTCTCTACAAATACTTTTTTTTTTTTTTTTTTTTGCATGATAGAAACAGAAATGCACCATGGGCTGAATCCAATATTTTGACAGAACTGTCATCCAAATGCTCATCACTATGACACTTCCCTTACTTTTTTCACACCGAATAGAGTTAGTCTGAGGCATACTGGTAATGTGAATAATTGCAGTGTGGGAGACTCTCAGGTTCAAAGCCAATCTTGTTACCTTGCTGTGTGACTGCTAGTTGTTAAAATTTGCTGTGGTTTCCTATTGTGCAAGAATACTAATTACTTTAGCAGCATGTATGCATTCTGTTTTTCTCTGCTTTAAAAGGAGATTATAGTGACTAGAAATGTAAAAGTATAATCATCCTAGGTAAATTGGACGGCACTTAAGCAATCAAATGTTAATGCAGTCTGGTAAAAGTAGTTTTAGGGAAATATTTCGAGCTTTATTCACTCGGGTAGCATTCTCAAGAGCCAAAGTACAGCTTTTTTTCTGCACAATTGAGTCTTAAATATTGCATCAAGACACAACAAAACGGGTTTTACTAGTCCTATAATACTGCTTAAGATTGTTTTGAAAACAGTAGATTTGCTATCAGCCACCCAAGGCATCTATTAATTGACCAATTATGATTCTATGATTCTATGATCAATTGAAATCTCCCACTCTGGAGACATTCAAAACCCGCCTGGACGCCGTCTTGTGCAACCTGCTGTAGGTGACCCTGCTCCCGCGGGGGGTTTGGACTAGATGATCTCCAGAGGTCCCTTCCAACCCTGACCATTCCGTGATTCTGTGAAAAAAAAAAAGTCTGGGAGTATCTTAATTCCATTAGGCTGTGGTTGTCTATGTTTTTTTAGGGAAATTCATTTTAACGATTTTGTTCCTCTTTTTTTTTTTCCCCCCCATAAAACCTCTAGGCTGTTCCAATGAATTATTTTCTTCTAAAGCTAGTGTGAAAGAAAATAATACCATATCACAGAAAAGGCATTTAAATGAGTTTTAACTGTTTCAGTTATTTAAAACTTACATTTGTTTTAGATTGTACTGTTACATATTTTAAATTTCTTCTTTTTGTTCTCTGATTGCTTTTTTAAACAGCTCTTTTCCTCATTCTTATCTTTCCATTATCCTCACTCTCCACCTTTTTAATTTCTTATAAATTGTTTCTTACTAAAATGACACCTCAAATCAGTGACAACAGCCATCTTCAAAGGGGAGGTGCAGTGTCTGAATGACATCCTCCTTATCCCCAAATCATTTCCCAGTACTTTGTCTTATTTTCTGTTTTCTTTTCTGAAAAATATACTTTTTCGTATGAACAAGATAGTATGATCCATTCTGTCTTGCTTTGACTTGTCTGACATGAGCAAGTATTATTTATTTAGACAAGTAATTACTAACTTTGAAGGTCTTTTGTGCTCTCTTATTCCTCCCCCATAACCTCAGACAATTTCTGAGAAGAAATTCTGAGAAGATTCAACAGACATAAACTCTACAATGCAAATTATCATGATTTTCATGTTTCATCACTGCTGAAACAGGTGGGGACAGCAAAAAGATACAGATAACCTAATGTAGAGACTGTTTATTAGTTACCAAATAAATGGTATTTTCATGTTTTGTCAATGATGCATACTTGTTTTGGAAGGTCATAGCTCTGAAGGCACCATGTTTCAGTAATACTTTGTGCTCTACCCGATGAAGCGAGAAACTAGGTTTGCTGCTTTGGTTGCAGAACTAAAGCCAGGGATCCTCCTCAACCAAGGGACAGGTGGCAGTGGCTGCACACTCACTGTCTGCTGGGATGAACTATGTCTCAGTGAAACACTTTATGAACATGAGATGAAGGAAAAGCAGGAGCAAATAGTAGTTTTTTTCTTCAAATGGCATTGGTGGCAGGTGTCAAAGAAATTGATGCAAAGCCTGGGGGCTTCCTTTCCCCCAGAACTGTTTGTGTACAGGTACACATCTGAGCAGCATGTGCTGGCTTGTTTTAAAATAAACCATCTTCACTGTGCAGGTACAAAGCAGGTGGAACAACACTTCACCTTCAGTATTTGGCATGTGTTAGATTAGTTTGGCTCTTAGTTTTGATTTTTGCTACAGAAACAGAGCAGAAGTTGTGGTGAGAGATGCCAGGTTAGTGCTGGTGGATGTGGCACACTGAAGCTGGTAGAAGATAGATATATCCTTCTGTGTCCACCACACAAACAACCTATGCTTCCCACCTCCTGCAAACAACTGAGCTCTCTGTGCGTGTGTCCCCAAGTCCGTGTCCCTGTTTCACGTTTCTGCTCTGCAAACTAGAAGCCAGACATGTGGTTTCACTAACTTAAAAGAAGCCACAAAGTCTCCAGGAAAAAGGCTATTCTTAGCTAATCTCTCTGTTGGGGTAGCGTAAGGCCAGTAAGGGGAATGCTGCTTCTCTGCCGGTGCTTGGTCATTGCTTCTTCAGTGGCCCTGCGGATGGATCCCCCCCTACTTCAGAGATTTGGCAATCTCAGGCTCGGTGGGGACTGGGTGGAGAGCAGCCCTGAGGAGAAGGACCTGGGGGTGCTGATTAACAAGAAGCTCAACATGAGCCGGCAATGTGCAATCACAGCCCAGAAGGCCAACCGTGTCCTGGGCTGCATCAGAAGTAGTGTGGCCAGCAGGTCAAAGGAGGTGATTCTGCCCCTCTACTCCACTCTTGTGAGACCCCACCTGGAGTGCTGCATCCAGCTCTGGAGTCCCCAACATAAGAAGGACATGGACCTGCTTGAGCATATCCAGAGGAGAGCCACAACGATGATCCGAGGGCTGGAGCACCTCTCCTATGAGGAGAGTCTAAAAGAGTTGGGGCTGTCCAGCCTGGAGAAGAGAAGGCTCCAGAGAGATCTTATTGCGGCCTTCCAGTACCTAAAGGAGGCCTACAGGAGAGCTGGGGAAGGACTTTTTACTAGGGCATGTAGCGATAGGATGAGGGGGAATGGCTTTAAACTGGAAGAGGGCAGGTTCGGATTAAACATTAGGAAGAAGTTTTCCACTCTGAGGGTGGTCAGGCACTGGAACAGGTTGCCCAGAGAGGTTGTTGAGGCCCCATCCCTGGAGGTGTTCAAGGCCAGGCTGGACGTGGCCTTGGGCAACCTGGTCTAGTGGGAGGTGTCCCTGTCTATGGCAGGAGGGGTGGAACTTGATGATCTTCAAGGTCCTTTCCAACCTAAACCTTTCTATGATTCTATGATTTTTTTAAACTTCTTATTTCAACTTGCAAAGCAGAAACGTGCTGTTTCTTGAATGCTGCTCTCATATTTTGAAGGGGGCAGAGAAAATATAGTGGATGAGCTGTAAAGAATGATTGGTTAAGGAGGGAAATTGGTGTAGCAGCTGTAGTAGGAAGCAGCGTCGACTTGAAGACCTACAATAAAATAAATAAAAACAAGTTATGTTGTACATGGCTGTAACTTGCACTTATCTGTGAAATTTGTACCCAGTGGCTGAAATGGGGATGAACTTATGCTGCCTCACTTCAAACACATATGCCAGCACTTTGCCAGTGCCAGAACAAGTAGATCACATGTGGGGACTCCCAAAATTATGCCTCCTGTCCACAGCCTGTGTGTACAAGCTCTGTAAGAATTGACATGACTTACTGCACAAATGGCTGTACTGGGAGCACTTTGAAAGAGCCATGGGATGGGGCCGAACTTGTAGATTAAGACACCTAAATGTAAATGGTTATGTGTTGCTGTGTACGTGAGAGCTAAGTGTCTGAGCCAATGCCAAAGCCACTGTAGGTGATGGTAACCTAAGGTGATGTAAGCTAGCACCAGCTGGGATGCTTGTCTGTCTGCATGGGACTGGTAGGATCTGCGGGAGAGCTGTGCTGTTCTGAGCTGACAGCTGGAAGTGAGCAAAGGTATCTCAGGGGCACAAAAATATCTTTTCTGCAGCAATTTTAGTTACCTGTGATGTCACCCAAACTCATCTTCATTGTTCAAGTGGACTGGCTCTGCTTGGGAACAACTATGGCGTAGGACTGTATCTTTCTTGTGGGGCAAAGGGTGTGATTGGCTGGTGAAGTTTCATTCAAGAGTTGGATTTAAGACATAGGTTATTATTGTACTTGTCATGTGAGCAATCAGCTTTATAATCCTTCAGGAAAAGGTTTTCTTTTTGTTTTGTTTTGTTTTGTTTTTTTCCCTATTAAGTTTTCCAATCATTAATAATTTGCCAAAACCAGAACAATCACGATCAAGAGAAGCCAATCTGGAGTCAGAAAGCTGACTTCCAAAATCGACTAGGATGTAGGTTTTCGGCTCATCAGATTTTGACTCTCTTATGTGATCCTGAGAGCTCATTCAGTCATAGTGCCACTATCTCCAATACACTTTGTGGGCTCTAACATACCCTCACACAACATAATTTCTCCTCTGAGCCCTTTCCCAAGTCAATGTTGACCCACTTCAGCTGTTCTTACAGTCTGGGGGGTTCTTTTAACCTGTAGAGTAGCAGACCCTGTATGAACTTTCCCGAGCCTCTGTGTGTGTGTCTGTATATGACCTCCATGAGATGTCATACACTGTAATTAAAAACTTGGCGTCACAAAGAACAAACTGTTTGGAGGACAGAACAGCAGCAGCGAGGTGCCCCACACTGCTTTGCTTTTTGCCTCTAGGGAGAATGGTGCGAGCTGCTCCCCATCTCGTACCAAACCCACAGGTCAAGATGAAATGGGGGCAAGTGGTCCCAGCACCTCCCCTGGTTGGGGTCTTACCCATAGGAAAGAGAAAACAGGCAGGCAGAAGGGTTTTTCCCAGGCACAGCTGAAATATTCAGGAGGGCCAAAGCTGGCAGCACTGCTTCTAAAACCCAGCCGCTCACTTCCATGGGAGAAAGGTGTTTTTTTGGTTCCTTCTGTCCATTTATCATTATAACGTACTATTGCCAATCCCAGGAGAAACATGAGTTTTGAAAAAACACATTGCGTACAAAGTTACCAGATTTGCCCCGTTTTAGATTCTATTTTATTCTCAAGGTATCCAGGTGCAAGCAACATGTTTGATGTACTTAAACCTATAAATTTGATTTCATCTTCAGGTTCAGCATTTTGACACATGTGATTTAGCTTATAATGAGAGGTTCACGCCTCAGAGCAATGCAATTTGAGGTCACAGGCAAAAAGCCAATCTCCAGCTGCTTGTATCGAGCTGGACTTGAAATTCTCTGAAAAGAGTGAAAATGGAGAAGGCTTTCCTCATTTTTATTGATGTATCAAATTATCACAAGGTAAATTCATTTAAAAAGAGGAAAAAAAAACCCAGAAGACCTTCATGTGGGACTTTACAGCCAAATTCCTGCAAGCTGCTTTGTGCCGGTCAACCCTCACACCACCAGGAAGCGTATTGGCTGCACAGATACTAGCAAATCATTTTTAATACCTCATTTCAGGTCTTTGGAGATTAATATTACCATAAATTTGGAAGCCTGATTTAATTGCGCTAATTATATTTTCTCCTGGGAATTGATGGATTACTACTTACCATCTTCTCGCTGTACGTAATGAATCACACTGAGGCTTTCTCTTATTTATGCCTGCTAAAAGTCTAAGAAATGAGCTGCGATAGGCATTAAAGAACCATGTAAGAAATTACCCTAAACCATTTGCTACATCTTCGCACTCCTTTCATAGGTCTGTTCTCACATATGATGATAACGATTCTGTTGTTCTGGAAATAAGTGCAGAAACTTCATTTTAATTCTCTCTCTGTGGGGAATCCACTGAAGAGAGAGCGTATTTCAGACATGCTAGGTATCTACAGTTCCTCTTCACATCGCTCCATTAACATCCATCCTCATCTATTTGTTTTTGAACCGAATGATGTAGATGTGGAAGTCATTATGGCCACCACACTCCCTGGTACTTGTGACTCCATCAGATGTAATCATGCACATGTCGGAGGCTTGATTTCACTACTGCTGGAATTTGCCACTGAATGGAAGCAGTGATTAGGTGACATCCTGTCACAGAAGAAAGTTCATCTGTCACGTTCAAGTGCCAGTCACCAGGGTATCTTGTCTTTCCTATGGTTTTGGAAAATCACGTTGGCTCCTGGTCTCTGAATGACCATCCTTGCTCAGCGTTCATCTCATGCAAAAAAGCCTTTATCATTTATGTGGAAAGAAAAACAATCCACTCCTAAAATTAAGTAACCATTAAAACGGTGTGCTTTCTGTCATCTTAGTTCCTCCTGTGGATTTAAATAAAAAAAAGGAAGTCTCAGTTTCTTGGAGTGAGGAGTGCTCACAAGGGCTGATCCCCCACCCCCACCTTCACATCTCCTGTTACAGTTTTGTGCTGAAATCTTTCCCTTTTCCACTGTCTTTTGTAGTCAGAGCAATAACTAAGTTAGGAACAAGTACATCTCTGCTGCAGCCTTGATGCTGAACTGCTAGCTGGGGACTGTTTCTGACCCCCCCGCCCCGGGTCCCCGCTCTCCCGCGCAGAAAAGTGAGGTCCCTTTCCCCCGCCCCGTGATGAAGAAGCTCCTTCCTGGGTGGTCATGTGCCTCTTCACACGGGGGGACACAGACATCAGGGGAAAGTCTGCACTACACTGGTTGGGCACCTGGACATCGTGTTGACCCTCAGGATTTCAAGCACAAGTTGCAGCTGCCAAGAGGTTTCTTCTGCTGATGGGGGTACTGGGTAGGATGCTGCGAAGCACCGAGTCCAGCAAGCTCAGCTGAGAGTTGAGAAGGGGCGACCCCAATCTCTATTTTCTGAGATGATGAAAACAGGATTTTGAGAGCTGTTCATGCTGTAATTTGTCTGTCTGGTTACTCCCTTTTATAAATTGCATTTTCTCAAACGCGGTATCTCCTAAAGGTGGATCTTTCAGATATGACAATCGTTTCCTCTTAATTAATCTTGATAGCTTGTTCATCTTTGCGGAACAGATCTTCACGAGAAGAAAGAAAGGCACATTTCCTTCAGGAGCGAGTTATGAACACACTAAATTGAAAGGCTGCGATGTTCTGTCACATTAACTCGGTCCCTACAACACAGCAGTCGCGCTTGATAAATGGCGACATTAAGAATAACATTAGAGGACACGTGCATGGGGTTGTGATGGCAACCAGCATACCTAACTACCCGGTGTTACATACATCGCCCTCCTCATTTATGCCTTCGGTAATGATGGACATATAGGAAAAAAAAAAAATCAGTATTTTTTCAATTTTTGGTCACAGTTAACAAAACACGTGGATTAAAACTGGACCTTCTGTTAAGCCATAATCCTGTAACTTTGGTGCTATGAAAAAATGCATAATTATGCTATATTAAATATAGAAGTATGTGACACATAGCATAATTTATTACACAACTTATTATATAGTTATATATTTATTTATATAAACTGTGGGTGTGGGTGTGTAATGTTACATAAACCCACTGGGGCAGTTTTCCGGTGTGTCTGTCACTGCCACACAGAAGTGTTGACACTACTGTGAGCAGGAGGGTGACTGCCTATTTAAGACTGCAAGTGGTAGCGAGCATTATTTTCTTCTGCTTTTGACCTGCCTTTCCCTGCTTCTGAATGGCTGGTATTCGGTGCTTTCTTTAAGCCAGTTATCTGGACAGGGCTTGCTTATTAAAAGTCACCAATATTATTTTAAATCACACCACTGTCAATCAATCTCTTTAGTGGGTCATATTGCTGTAGGGTCCTGGAGGTTTCTGACTCGAGCCGAAGAGCAGACAACTTCGAACGATATCTTTTGATATGAGCGCAGCCTTAAACAGTGTCGGGGGATTCTTCTAGAGCTCTTGGTGTTTTCACCTTTTCATTGCAATCTACACTAACAGCACCGTTCCCACGCAGCCCGGTGAGGTCACGTTTAGGCTAACACTGACCGCTTCCATTATCCCACCGGTGCCTTCTTTTGCTCTCTCTCCTATATATAGTTCAAATGGAATACTTATTTCAAAAGGATATATTTATTGTCCTTTAAAACTACCCTTTGGATGTGATGCCCAAAAAAGCTTGGAGCCATTTAAGCAACCTTTGTGCTGGAGCTAGTGCCTATGCAGTTGATGCATACGACCCCTTGGCTTCCCTCGAGCTGGCTTGCTGTCTGTACCGCTTCTGTGGGCTTACTGAGGCAGGAGCTGCACTTGTGCTCCATATGTTTATGCAGCAGCTAAGACAGAGGGCTCTGGTTCATTGCTCTGGCTCCTACAGCTCAAGAAAATTATAATAGTTTAAACACACTTCAGTTTATTTTTAGTCTGAAGGATGAGAGACTGAGACTGGGAGACTGGGGTGAAAAATTCTGATGTTTTAGCTTCTTTTCTTCTTCAGGACCTTTGTGGCAAGTAAGGCAAAAAGAGGTAGCAGGTGAGAAACGTAGGCTATGGCTTGTGTAAAGGTCCTGACTCCTGCTAGAAGCAACTTGTATGGAAGCAACTTCTATGGTGGAAGGTTTTCTACTGGTGGCATCCCTGGCAGGGGGGACATGGAAGGGAATTTGGGCAGTGCAAATATGCGCCTGCTCTGTATTTGCGTGTTTGGTGAAGTGGCGTTTTGCCACAACCACTGTGACAACCAGGCAAAGCTGCCCCTAGTGAGCAGGACAGAGCCGACGCAGGGCAGCCCAGGGAACAGCTCTGGCTTTTTTCCTTTGATACCTGTATGGGAGGAAGGCAGCGGGGTGGCTCAGTAGGTTTAAGGACAAGGCAGTCCGAAAAGTTACTCATCTTACTATTTCTTTTCTGTCTCCTTTTTCTTTTTCACAGAATTAAACGTAAGGGAATCTGACGTAAGAGTGTGTGATGAGTCGTCGTGTAAATACGGAGGAGTGTGCAAGGAAGAGGGCGACGGCTTGAAATGTGCGTGTCAGTTCCAGGTAAGGGCTGCTCACCTTTTTGTTTGCCGTTTCTCACCAGTCTTTCAGGTGTACTGAAGTATTTGTAGAATCGCCGCTTTAAAAATTTCGCTCATCAGCAGGCTTCTATAAACCTAACCATAAGCTCCCTTTTTAATGGCACTGATTGGGACGGTATGTGACCGAACTTCACCAGGGCGTGCTCAGGGAGAAAGTAGAGAGTGTAGCATCATGTTAGCTCCTCACATGGCTTTGGTAAGCCAGCTGGCAGCATAGACCAAAGTGGGGAAGAACAGAGGGCCACCACGTGCTGGGCACCCACAGCCCATGACCAGCACAAGCAGCAGTGGGGAGCACTGGGTGACACTCGCTCTCTGCCTCTCTGCCTTGCCTCATCCTGCCCCGAGACCCTAGAGGGGAGGGGAGGTGACCCGGAGCAGGGCGGCCAAGCGTTGTCACACACACCAAATGCAGCTTTATAATTTAAATGCAGTACTTATTATGGATTGCTTATTCTCATACCCGGTATTTGGAGAATTCTTCCCCGCTCTGCTGGTGGCCAAATGTGGTACATTAGACCCCGGAAGATCTTCAGTATTTTGAAAATCAGATAATAACTGGATCAACAGTGATCATAAAATTTATGAATGAAAATAATGAATTAATACCACTCAGGAAAAAAAAAAGTATGGAAATTTTATTTTGAAAAATCCGCATAACTTTTAAAAAGTAGTAAAAAGCAAATTCAACTTTCTTCACTGTTTTTTGAGCCTTTAGTTTACAATTTTTATAACTATCATGGCAATCATTCCTTCCCTTGCACCCCTCACTTTTTAAATAAAAGAGAGTACTGAAGGTCTTTCTTCTTACAATTTATAGCCAGGACAAACATATCAAATATTATAAGACTCCCAGTAAAACTGCAAGAGGTGGCAGTGTTATCAACCAACCTTGGAGTGGGATATCTTTCAGTATTTTAAAAATGATCTTGTGTTCTGTTTCCAATAAATAATAAATCAAGGGGAACCAGAATAGCAACAGTGTGTGTGTGATCTTACACTGGTTTTGGATTCCAGTGTTTCAGAGCTGGCTTTTGATGTGGTGTCATGCAGGTGGGTACCTATGCTGGGGGCATCTTGCAGCTTACATCCCATAAGAACCATGGGATCTGACTGCCTTTTAAAGGGAGAAAAAATTCTTAGGAGAAGAAGCTGTAACTTTCATTTATGAAAAAATAATAAAATAAAAACCCAGTAATGATTAAAAAAAAAAAAGGAAAATAAATTCAACCCTAGGCTAAGCAAAAGTTTCATTTATTTTCTGTAGGTAGTAAATTTTATGACTTCCTAATATCCAGGTCATGAAGACTAAAAAAGAAACTGGCCCATGTGATAAGCTGATACTTTTTCTTGGAGAACCTATTTTAAAAACCAGTATTATTTTTAGGCTAATTGTCAGTTTACCTGTACTTCTTGAAAATTTAATCCAGCACTCTAAGGACAGAAGTTTAAGGATGAGGAGAAGGTATTGTATGTTTCAGACATAGCGGGTTGAATTCTTCCTGCAACTCTTAACCTTAATTATTCAGCTGCAACTAGCACCACCACCGAGGGGCACGACTTTTCACAGCCACCCTTGAACTAAGGCCAAGGCTGACTCAAACCGTCCATCAGATTCAGGAAAACGCTTAGAGATTTCAGTTCCCTTCCAGGCACCACTACTCCTTCCTCCTCCTCCTTATCTGCCACCACTCCTGACCTGGCAGCATTTCTCAACCGTTCGGTATTCTAAAACTTTAAATATTAATGAGTCGTAGTCTTTCCTCCTAGGATCCCCTTTGGACATGACTGGCTGCCAAATTTCAGCGTTGTCACTGAAACAGCTATCGTGAAATGGCAGCAAGAGCTCTACGGGCCACGACCTCTCTGAACACCTTGCAGGCTTTCTCTGTCTTGCCAAGTCACCTAGCATAAAGCAAGATGTTGAAGTTTGATTCCCCGGAATAAAATTTACAAATTAGACCATTGGAGGGGTGCTGAAGGATTCAGTTGTGCTCTGCTTGCAGTGAGCTTAATGATATCCCAACCTTCTGCAGGCCTAGTCAGGAAAAAGGATAAGTTCCTTCTTATTACAATGGACGTCAGGGATAACACATGTTCACCAAAATTATGGAAAGGTCTTTTGCTGCAATTTGGATGACATTTTACAAAACCTAAATTAAAAACCAATCAACACCGTGAATGTGTTATGGACCAGCATGGGGAGGTGAGGTGAAAGAGAGCTGGCACGGGGCTCTTTTTCGATCTCAGTAAGAAAGGCTTGACAACAAATGGTGTAATAAGATAACTGCTTTAATTTGACAGAATAGGAAAAAGAATGTAGATAAGGAGTAAACCTTACATCCCTTCAGATGCTGGGCACGCCACAAGCATGCAGCATCAGACGGAGCCCAGATGGATTTTCCCACAGGACACTGCAGAGGGCAGATCCTGTCCATGGAGAGATGCTCTCCTCAAGCTACTAGAGGATTTCCTCACAAGAAAACAACTCTACTCCTAAAGGAATTTGCATGAGAACTTTTAGCTGTACTGTACCAAATCTCTAAAGTCTTACCAAACTCTAAAAAAGGCATCACTTTGCCTCTCACTTTCTATCCTCAGGACAGAAACCTGCAGCTTTAAAACATCACACAGTAACTTTAATATTGAATAGAGAATTGTCTATTAGAAAGTATTGTTCCCCCCCAAAGTTGCTTGTTTAATTATTCCCTAGAAGTGACTGTTCAGTGTGAGATATGACAAGACTGACAGTTGTGGTTGTATGTCTGAAAGCTACTCACTATTGGAAAGTATTACAAAACTCTTAGAAATAATTTGCAGAGCTGGCAGCATGATTTATTTCTGTCTGTGCTTGCTTAGTTCATTCTTGGTTGGTCATCTATGGCAGGATGACAAAGGAGGAAGGATAATTCCTTTCAAAATTTTGTTTTAAAAATTGAGTATTTTGAGGTTTGCGTATGCCAAAGCACAAAGAAACTGTTGCAGCAGAGACTGTCATTTGGAATTTGGAGGAGAAACTCTTGTCCTTTTGGGGCAGTTTAGCTTAACTAATGTTGCTATTTTTGTGTGAACTCTCACTGGTTGGACTATATCAGTTTAATCATACACTTTATATGGTTAAGAAATTTGGTGGCTAGCCTGTGTCGTTGTTCATTGCTTTTTGTTGTTTGGGGTTTTTTTGCCTTGGGGTTTTAAAGATGCAAAAGGTGCCTGGAATAACAGTTGCCATTTGCAGCCCCAAACAAGGCAACGTCTCCTTTTCCACGCGGTGAAGTGGGGTTTGGATCTCCAGTTCAGCAGGGAGCGGTGCAGCACTCGCAGGTGTTAGGCGGATTGCCTGTCTCAGTGTGCGTCCCAGCATTTTAATACACATTATACACACAAGGGGTATATAATCCATCTTGCTTAGAAAGTAAGAAAATAGCAAAATACAGGCTGCTCCTGCCAAAACCATTCTGAATGATAAGCTTTCCTTTATTCCTTGCTTTTTATTAAATGTACCAATGTTACTGCCTTTGAGCTGAAAATTTTTCAGTATAGTAATACAAAAGCATTATTATAGTTGTTGACCAAGTAAAACAGACTCACGATGCTCGTGAACTTAATGGGGATGGTGATTGTTTTCCATCTCCCTTGCAACATCATTCTATGACCAAAAAGATCAGCAAATCTCCCCTTAAGCACAGTTCACCTTAAATTTTCCTTTGCTCGGTTTGTTTCATCCCCCTGTGCCTTGCCATACATTCTTGTATTATCTTGAAGAAGTTTTCTCCTTCCTCAGTGTGTTTATCCTTCAAATACTTCTAGATGCTTGTCATATTCCCTCTAGCCATTAATGAGTCCCACTCTAGTTATTTTGTTCTTTTAATCTTTCCTACTGAATTCCTACATTCAGCCCATATGGAATTGGACTATTATTTCAGTGATCCAGAAGGAATACATGCAGTGATACTGAGAAACTAATGTATTTTAAATCTTCCTTTAGTGAACAGAGTTATAAGTTACTGCTAGCAATTAATATTTACACAACTATCTTCCTGAATATTAATATTCAGATGAGATTAATCACACGATTTTGTATGACTGAGTAATTTTACAATTTCTTTTTCAGTGTCACACGAACTATAT
Organism: Vanellus vanellus; assembly: GCF_965231255.1. Taxonomy (NCBI): domain Eukaryota; kingdom Metazoa; phylum Chordata; class Aves; order Charadriiformes; family Charadriidae; genus Vanellus; species Vanellus vanellus. The sequence continues at coordinate 102,844,667 of NC_138906.1, forward strand.
TCCTGTTTGTGGATCAAATGGAGACACTTACCAAAATGAATGCTTCCTCAGGAGAGCTTCTTGCAAGCATCAGAAAGAGATAACAGTGGTATCAAGAGGACCTTGTTATTCTGGTATGTAAAACATCATTTTGTGTCACTAATGCATGATGTTATATGGTTAACTCTTTAGTTTTGCCCTTAATTATAGAGGTTTTAATTTTCATGCTTTTCATAGAATAAAATACTGTGGAAATCCAAAGTCCTCTTTAGCAATGGAATATTTTTGTAGAGAAGAAATCTGATATATCTTCTGATATGCTAACAGGTTAATAAATAAACATTAAAAGTAGAAATATTTGGTCTGAGAAAATAGTTTGTGAATGCTTCTGTTGTATGTATAGAGAAGCCTTGATATTATCAAAAGGCTTACAACAAATTTGGAGCGGACTCCAAATTAGTAATTTCTTTAGGACTCATTTTTTGGATATACAGAATTAGCGTAACATCCAGCAAGTGACACTGCTCATCTTGACTGCCACTCTACCTGTATCCAAGGCGTCATCGTTTACTAATTTCACTTTAGGTCATTACTTTAAAGGTATGCACAACTCTTACAAAATCATTGTGCCTCACATTTCTGATAGATTGGCCTTTTCTATCTTTCCATGCACTTAAAACGTTTATTTTCCTCACGCTTAAAATACATGGGACAGGTTTTCACTGTCTTGAATATTGCAACATGCTGTTGGCCACAGAAACTTTAGCCACCAGGGGTCTTCTGAACCTCTGGACAGATTCAAAGCTAGTGGGACCAGACACGTGGCTGGCTTTCTCCGAATTAAGTTAAATGACTCAGTAGCGTCAACAACTGCATTTTTTGATACATAAATAACAAACAAGAAAAATTACGTGTGGGACATCCCTCATCTTTTGATACACAACAGTTACTCAGATTAGCCTAAGCAAGGTTGCATCTACATGACAGCCAGAAGCACGACTGCACGCTCCTAGCTAGGTTTATGTTGGCGAGGCTAATTATTGATGACAATTAAGAGGTAGCAGCCTGGAACCCACTGGTAGCTGCAACTTCCTATCTGGAAATTAGGGTAAATATTTGGGCAGTGTACCTAGGCCAAGTTCCTTGCTGCTGCCAGTCCCAGAGCTCGTTTAAATGGAGTGTAGCTGTGTTTTACATGAGCTGCTGTAATGCCTTTGACAGACCTATGCTGAGATTTGGGGCTGTTTACCAAGGTCCAAGATTATCTATGACTTTGGTCCTAGGACTGAAGGAAGCCTGCATTTTGTGTCCAGCTCAGCTGTATAATTCCAGCATACCTCAGGCAGATGTCTGAATCTACCTTCTTTCTCAATCTTCCACCTGTAAATTATCTCCAGATGCTGCAGAAATAGGAAAAAAATGCATTAAAGTTTTGGAGCACTCACATATTCCTGCAAAACCCCCCCAAAAGTATTATGAAGGTTTGAACTGAGGATGTACAAGTAAATATTTTTTTAAATTTCCTGCCCAAATTATTTTAAGAAACAGACTCACCACATGAAAGTTTCTTTCCCCCACTAAAACAAAAGACTAGGGTAATGTTTTGGGAATAACAAAGAAAAAATGATTATTTTTATATGCATTCTACCCTACTAAGAAAAAGACATTTCGAAACGAAAAATTGATTCTTCTCAGCCTCAGGTTGCTGGCAGCAAATTACTGCAGTGCTCAGCTACTCTCAGATTTTTTTTAACCTCCCTCTCCCTTTCTTTGAGTCCTACATAAAACCTAGGAAATGCAGCATAATTTTTAGCACTTCGTATAATAGATCAAGACGTGTGCTGAGACAATTGACCAGAAAGTACTGAAAACACATTTCTGAAACTGAGGACGTGATTCAGGCTGCATACTACGTTTACACTGGCACAATTTAAAGTGCTTTGGTGGAGCTCTAACAGAACAGTACCGGCTGCTCCCCGAGTGTTCCGGCTGATGTGAGAATATTGGATGGTAAAAGCCATCCTCCACAACCTGTCCATGCCCTGCTGAGGATCACAGGTCATCCAGAAGTCAATATATTTGTACTCTTCATCTGTAACACATATCAAATCAACTGCCCAAATTAAAAAACCCTTTATAGACCCCCATCCATTTTCTCCAAGTGTCTCCAAATTTGCTTTGAAAGTGCTTTGTTCTGGGATGTCATTGGGAGCTTAGTAGAGATTCACTGGTTTCCTGTCAGAGTTTTGTTTGTTTGAAAGCAAAGCTTCATCCTGACGGGATGCACCTGAGACAACAGGATGAAATTCCCCTATGGTGTTCTAACAACTATTTAATATCTGAAGTATGTTAGACTTCTGAATCTCATACAAGAATTAAATACTTCCCATTTGCCAGGGATTGATACCTGCTGAAGCTATGGCGCTGAAACAGACTATACTGAGTGATTCAGTCAGACCAGTTTTCGGCAGGTAACATTTTGATTAAATTTTTACAGTCATGGGTTATTTAACAGCACACTTATATATGTATTTCCTTTGCCCGAGTGCTGTCAGAGTTGCAATATCCTAAAATAAGCAACGTTAAAAAGGCGAGTCAATCATAGGTTCTTTAGGAATGAACAAAATGCAAGTTTACACATTAAAAATGGTGTTTTAGTGAAATGTAAGAGATTGTACAGCTGAAGCTTTCGCGATGGCATATACAGGTTTTAACATTGTCAAAGCCCATTTTTCAATGAAAGGACATTGGTTTTTTTTTAAATATCTGAGTTTACAGAGATGTTCCTGTGCCTAAATAGACCTGGCACAAGCTGTGATGGTGAGGGTCTGTGGGTTTCAGCCAATGCATGCAGCCCCATGTTGCAAAACACAGAGAAACTAGGAAAATGAGTGAAATGCAGCTTTAGCGTTCTCTTTGCCTAATACCTTAAAATACATTTGAGAAACAATGACTCAAATCAAACTATATACAATTTTTGCCTACACCTGACCTGGCCTTTTGCATTCGCAAAGAAGCCATCGCCCTGTCTGTGACTGGGTGGAGACGAGCAGGGATGCGAAGCGGAGTCCTTGCTGGTAGTAATTCCCATCTTCCACAGCTGCTCCTCCTTGCTCTGTGGGATTATGTTATGAACAAGATCAGAGCACTGTCCCAGCCTTTTCCTTTCATTTTTTATTTCTCACCCTTACCAGTTCCCTGTTTGCAGCTCAGCCCACAACCAAATGCGGAGACGGCACCATCCAGCAGGGCATGGGGAGATGGCAATACCTACACCAGGACTCCTGCCAAGCTCACAGCATCAGCGGTCTTGCTGCTGACCTGAATCCTTGATCAGTTCATTGAGGGTGACATTACATTGAAATTCATTCATGTTATGCCGTCCTCTACCGGAGGTTATCCTGAACTGGCTTGCTAAACAGATTTAAGAAACCGGGAAGAGAGGGCAGTCAGGGTGCTCAGAGCATTGAGGAGGAGTGTCACCAAGTCCCTTGATTTCTTCTGCACCCTTTTGTTGGTGAATTTATTGTGTTTTATTAGTTTGAAATAAAAAAAAATAGTAAATAAGAAATAGACCCTTACAATTCATTTCTAAGAATGTGTATTCCTGTTAGCCTGTACACAGAGCCACGATTTTGACTGCTGTCAGATTTATATTATATGCACATGAAAATGTAACCACACAATGATGTAGTACTTGATAAATTGTACTTATAGATTCTCAGTGAACTGTATATATTTTAGAAGGCACAGTCCATTGCTTTTTTATTGTGATTTCTAAAGTAAAAAAAAAAAGCTGTGTGCAGAACTAGAAACAAATACTATATCTCTGCTGGATTTAAGGAACGGTTCTCTGAAGAGTGGTTTTAATTTAGTGTTCTTCAGTCTGAAGTAATCAAACTCTTAACCTGAATTTGAATGCACAGGTTTTTACAGTAAATGTTTTTTATGTGGGAGGCTTACAGTGAAGTGTAATTAGATGCACACATTGTCCTGAAAAGAATTATAATAAGCTCAGTTTAATCCTTTTGAGGGAGTTCAGGAAGAAATTCTAGGCAACTCACTTCTAGATAGGGAAAGTGTGAAATTAAGTCTCCATGCTCTTGCAAGAAAGCCATAACAAACCAGAAAATCTGCTATAAAAACATACATTCATTCTGAGGACTGACCGAGATGCTTACTCCCAGATTCAGTGCAGTGCAGGAGCTTTCCTGTCCAGCCTGCGAGGAGGATTTGTGACAGCACAAGGTCGCCTTCTGTCATTAGGAAATGTTTTGGAAGCAAAGAACAAGTCATACCCAAAAATACCGTATCATCACATGCCAGCATTTAATATCCTGTGCCTTTTATTTATCTCTTTCTTTTTTTTTTTTTTTTTTTTTTTTTTTGCATGGAACAATTAAGGAGGAAATAGCTACCAGGATGAAGTGATAACAAATGTGTGAAGATGCTGAGGCAAAGGGACATTCCCTACACACAGCCTGGCAAGGTGGAGGTTAAAAGCCTATCTCCAGCAGCCAGAGGCCTTGCAGCTGCTGGCAATTAGGCTTGTCAGTGTTCCTCCCCCAAAAGCTCCTGCTGGCATATCAAAATCAAGGGTAATTGCTAGCAGGCAGCCCTGCTGCTGGAGGGTGGGATTGTGAGCCCAGCCGGAGGAAGGCTGAGCTGGTGTGCTCCTTCGCACACCGCTTCTGTGCTGTGGCGTGAGCTCCGCTCCCCTGCCAGCGGCGGGAGGTTGGAGCTGGCTTTGACTTTGCTCCGGCTGATGGCTTGAAATGGGCTGTGCAGGTGTCGGATCTTTTCCAAAACGCTGGCCGTTGCAGCTCTGTTGGGACGTTTCGGGGGTCTGTGCTGCTGCTGCAAAATTATGCCATCTGAGAGAAAGTTAAAAGCTCTCACTGAGCAATGCAATAGTGCCCTCCTTGCCATGTCTAATGCCAACTAGATCAGGATGGTCTTCTTCGGTAGCAAGTTCTTGATAACTTTATCCAATCTTTAGCTAGAGGCGCTCTTGTGTACCCAGGGTTAAACTGCAGAAAGCTTGCCCTGTCCCGCTACGGAGAGGGCTGCTTTGTTAGCTCTGTTAGCCGAGAAATCCAGGCAGAATATAGTTAGCTAACAGGGAACTATGACCTGAGGTAGCAGCTGCTCTTTCTGTCTTCCGGTTCTGTTTCATGTGATGAGTAACTGAAGATAATTGAATAAAAAAGTCAACATTATCCAGGACTTCCTCAGTGAAGTTTCTGGAGTGTTGGTGTGGGAAGACCAATTTCTGCTTTATGCATAGAAGTGCCACATACTGTCTTTGTACTAAACCCACCCCAGCTGTACCCCAAAAGCTTTAGGGGGAAATCCAGGACTTGGGTATAGAGTATAATAACTCTTGGGTGCCAAAGTTCAGATGCTGGAAAACCCTTCTCACTTGTTTGAGCATCTTTCTTACCAGGTCTTGGTGCACGGAGACCACTTTTGGTAATCCTGAATTGGTTAAGGGCCTGAAAAGAGCAGGGCTGCTTGTCCAAGTAAGCTTGCAGAAAAAAAAAAAAAATGCTACCTTTTTAACCAGCAGCTGCTTAGGAAAATCTAGCCAAGGCTCAGAAAAAAGCAGGAACACCGGCTTAGTTTAGCACAGTTACCCTGGAGACAGGAGTCCTAGCACAGCTCCCAGTGAAAAGTTGAAAATGTTGCAAAGTGTTATAGAGGATGACACTCTTTTTTATGGTTTCTTGAGACCTGAAAGCCCAGAGAAGTGGGAATGAATCTCTCCTGTAACTAGAATGTCCTGCCAAGGAGACAGAGTTGCCTGTGGACTTCTCTCCCCCAGAACAGCTTTGGCACAATTTCACCACTGCAAATAAGCCTATATACTTACCTCATATAAATAAATTATACTCCTTCACATTTCTTAATGAAGCAATACTGCATTATAAGCCATATTTCTTAGTGACTCAACAATGACATTTTATATGGGATTGTCTGCTTTGTCAGTAAAGTGGGTCACTATCGATGGAACAAGAGCCCTTCTGGTTTTGCATTCATTTCTGTAAGGTAATAAGCTCAGTCTATTAGATACGGAATAGTGGTATAGGAGGACAGAAAGGAAAAATTAGGCAGAGGAAAAAAAACCTCTCTATTGCTGATAGTCCATGTGACAGGAGATTATTTTTAATGTGTGAAGTGACCCAGTAACGTGGAATTTCACGCTTTCATCCACACACTAGAAGGAATTATTCTTAGAAATATAACTGCTTAAAGAAAAAGTGGGGGAGGGATCTGAGCAAACAGAGGGTTTGGTTTTTCCTCTGATGTGAACAACGAGCTCATACGTGGAAGTAAGAACCCCGCTCCTCTGCCTGGTCGCTGTCTTCTTTCAGATTTGTGGAAATAAATTCAGCTGCCTTCTCCATCATCAAAGCAGGCATGAAAGGGGAGGTGTGGGACGAGCAGTGTGTGCTCCGCTCCTCTCCTCATCTTCCAGAGAAACTGAGCTAACAGGGATGGGGAGCAATTCACTGGCTGTAATTGCCGTCCCACCTTCTCCTCTTCTCCTCCTTTGAGCAAGAAAGACCAAGGGAGGTGTGTGACTCGGAGCATGTGTTTAAGGGCTTGTCTTTACTGCCGTGCTAGCTGATGATGCTGTGCGGAGCACTGTCCAGTGGATGCACATCCCTGTACAAAATCCCTGGGCATCTCCGTAGTGCTCTGAAGTGGAGTTAGTTGGCCTGGGGTGGTGAGGAAGCTCAAGTCCTGCTGACACTTGAACTGCTAATGCAAAGGGGATGCAGCCACAAGCTGTCACTCATCAGATGCTAATCCAGTCAGTCTAATGTCAATGAAATAACTATGCCATTAGAGCATCTTTATATGAAGTGATAGACTCAGCTGCGAGGAGCTATTTTGTAGTTAGATGACTTAAGCCAACTTTACTTTGAGGACCAGTTGTCTTCTGGAGGTACTTCTGCAGTCAGGTGATTTATATATCACTCTTCCATGTACCACTCCCAGGATCAGAGGGTAAAAACGTAAATATTCCAAAAATCAGACTCTGTGCTCTTCCTCTCTTTTGGGTTTAACAAATTTGAATCTCTACCAGTTGAAAAAAAGCTAAGAAAGCGATTTAGTTTTCAGTACTGAATGATGCTGTTCCTTGTGTAAAAATATCTTCACAGGGAAAAGAGAGGGTAAGGCACCGTAAGCATGGACATGTACTAAAGGATGCCAGACTTTATGTGGGATGTTTGTTTTTACACCTGGCTCATGAAATGTAACACCTGTGTAAAGTTTTACAGTGACAAGTTCCTGAACAGCTGCTGCTGGAGCAATATTTTCATTTGCTTTCTTTTTTTTTTCTCCCCCCTGTATTTCTTTTCCAGATAATGGCTCTGGGTCAGGAGAAGGAGGTGAGTACCAAACTCCAGTTACACTTGCTTTTGGTCTTCCTTTTTTATTATGTGTGTCATGTTTATGTACATGGTTGTTTTATACCACATGAATTAAGGAAAAATTATGACAACTTAAAAGTAAGCTTTAACGTTGCAGTGTTAGCTGAACAGTATTTGTATAGGAATAAGTTGTAGTGTGCATTTGACCAATGTTGTTCTTTCAGATTTGACTTATATAAGTTTTCATTGTTTGCCAGCAATATAGCGTAATATTTAGATGCCTGTTTCACCTGTATTTCACTCCTGGAAATGTCCATTCACAATCAATTTCTTTTCTTTTCTTTTCCCTTGCATTCATTTCCTTAGTGTCTACAATGTCTAGTTATTACTTTATTCTTGGTCAAACACGTTGCCCTAAATATATGATTATTACAGTATGATATCTGTTTTTACCAAAATTTTTTTGTGTTTCTGTTCAAAGCTGTGTATTCAAAGAGGGGATGTAGCACACAGAAGTGTTCCTGTCTTTGAACGCATCTTAATCTTCGTACAAGGATTGAAAAAAAAAAAAGGAATTTTATCTTAATACCACTAGCAAGAATATATATAGGATGAAAAATGTGAGATATAGATATATACAGACATGGAAAAGCCATTTTGCTTTTAGGCTTCGACTGTGTTAAGAAAGTGTTGCAGTTCATACTGATGAGATTGAGTTTTGAAATATCGGAAATCTTGTGTAGCTACATGAAAGTGTGCTTTTGTGAAAAACAATCAATGTCATCACTGTGTGGCTAAACACAACAGTTAACGTTCCAAAAATCTTGGTCCCTCTTTTTTCCCGTATCAAGTTAAGGGGAGGTGTTTCCCTCTGCTTTAATAAGATGCTATCAGTAAGTTTGTGGGCTGCTGCTAGCACATGGCTGTTCTTGCCTTTGTTTCCTTTGGGAGCAGTGTCTGAAGGAACTATTTTCTGCTCAAACACTGCCTCTCGTTGCCTTCACCAGCGACTTTTTTCTGAAGGTCTTCTTCCTGAGATTGCATTAACCCCTTTCCCCAGAAGCTCTGTTTGCTTCTCCTTCCCCCTTTGATACTCGGCCTGTTATTCAACTATAGCTGAGAGTTGCTTGCCTCGGTACTGCCATGCACTTCTTGTAGGAGACAGATGACGAAAATTTAGTCCACGTCTGACTTTTATTTTTGGAACAGTTTTAGAAAGTTTGAATGCTGTTGGCAATTTTTTTTTTTTTTTTCAGTATTTCCCAATCAGATACAAAAATCCTTGTTAAAGTCCCTTGTAAATATTACTGTGTTGGTCTGGAAGAGACTGGAAGCCAACTAACAGTGGGGATTCTTTGGGTAATTTTATGAACACTTTGGAGAAAAGTAGGACAGAACATGCTGCATTTTCTTGGTTAGGCCACTCACTGAAGAGGTGCAAGATTCCAGCTCACATATACTCGTTGCTTGATTCGGGGCTGGAGACTGAACCAGGTCCGCCATCTCTTGGTAAAAGAGGGACGAAATGGGTTTCCCTTGGTCGCTGCTGTTGTTTTCGTTCTCACTTGAAATATTCATTGAGCCGGGGACAAAGGGAGTGGGAGGAAGGCGACAGCCTGGAGGTTGGGAGGATGCACGCTACAGAAAGGCTTTGTTAGCTGGGACTCAGCATGCCAGTGAATTTTAATTATTTATGCAAAATAGAAGGGCAGCGGCTGAGGAGATTTGGTGGTCCCTCCACACTACCTTGTAGCAGGTGGAATATGTAGGTTCAGTTCACTTCAGACAGAAAGAATTGAGTCTGGGCCTCTTGGCCCCAAGTGAATATCTGCACTGCCTGGGTATTGAATAAAGAAGGGACAACGTACCCACTACCTCCTCCAGCAGTTTTGTGATGTTAGGCCTTCATTTATTTGGCTTTCTTCCGAGTGGCTTTGGGCCAACTGAAGTGTTCCTGCTTCACTTCAGTGTGAAAACAAGTGGGTTTAGTTCTTAATTTTACATAGAAAAGATATTTTAAATGACCAGAAATTTAAAATCCTGCTTGGCACTTTTTCTTTTTTTTGGCTACATCTAAGCTGTTTGTGACACACTGAATTAGTACTGTCCCTGTCCACCTTTGTCACTACACTGGGTGTTGGGTAATACTTCTGCAGAACAGTTGGCTTGTCTTCAGCATGTTGAGTCATTTTCTGCATCTGAAAGCAATCCTTCAAAGGATGGAATCCACTGTTGCTTTGATTATTGAACTCTGCTCTGGCAGAGCAGTATTTTTGTATCTGGAACTGGTTTTGTGCCATTTTTCAAGTAACTGTAAAAGTGTTACAAGGAAACATTAAAAACATCAAAGACGTACTACAAATTAAGGGAATTCAGAATTAAATCCAAACTTCTAAAAAAATGCTGAACCTATTGAAGATGGAGGCACATTGTTCAAGATCCAGACAAAGAGAAAGGGCAGGAACCCGGGCAGAGGGTGACCTGCAGAGTCGGGATGCTCCATGGCGCACACACCACAGCCATGCCTCCCTGGTTATTCCAGCTACAGGACTGACTGGGGAACAGCACAGCTCCTCCCTGGACCAGCCTTTCCCATTTTCTTCCTGGAGGAAGCCAGGACATGCTGAGATATAATAATGACCCTGATCATTCAGTATCACGCTCTTGGCCAAGGGTGCACAAGTGGGAACCAAGTTGCATGAGGAGCTTCTGTGCCCGGTGGGTTAGGTACTGCTGCAAGCTGCTGCTTGTAAGTACAAGGAAGCAGCAATAGAAGTGGAAAAATGCAAGGATAAGTGAGAGAGCGCCAACAAGTGAGCAAGCATGCTAGCTTAGAAATTTCTGTTTTCTTCCTAGGGTTTACATTTCCAGATGTTAACCACAGAATCAGTGTTTGCTATGTTTCTTAAACACACAATTAGTGTGATTGTGTATGCACCAGTGATGCTTGCCCACACGGAATGGATGAGCGCAGCTGCTTGTATATGTTCAGGAAGCATTGTGATTGCTGTGCAGGAGATGTACTGTTTGCGGATAGATTTTTAACTGTGGAGGAAAGTACTGGGAAAGCATCTGAGTTGTGCTCTTCGGTTGCTATAGCTCTGCCTGTGACAATCTCCACTGCTGAAATTAGCTGCTTGCCTCACGTGCAGCTGAGATTTGTGCTAGTGGTTCACACTGTTCTCTTTCATTTTCCAGACGCAGAACAAGCTCATTAATGATTCTGAAACTTGAATTGATGCAGATTCTCCCTCCTACTCCCAAACTGTGTGATGTTAAATGCATTAATTTTTATGTAAAAAAAAACCCAACAGAGTAATTTAGAACTGATTAAAAAAACCCACAAAAATCCTCTTCCTCAAAGACTGTTTCAGATGTCTTGTCTTGGAAGTTTTCATGTGCCACAAAAATGCTAAAGACAGTGGAACTACTGATCCAGATTCTCTCCCAAGTCATGTTTACTGTTACAAAGATACTAGATTTTAAGAAAAGAATTAAGAGTGGGAGAACTTTTTCAGTATGCCTGAATGAGATGAAGGAATATAATTTTTAAGGATAACACAATTGTGTAGTTGCCCTCTGACATTCCGGATAAGTGATTTCCATTTTCTATGCTCTGACAGCACAGTATTTTGCTCATTTCAGAAGTCTGATCTTTCAATTAGCATAATAAAAATTACACTTGTGAAACCAAGCTGTTGACCACTTGTGGCAATGGATATCCTGAAGCCACTTCTAAGAAGAGTATGGATTGCTAATTCAGAAATTGGAGAAATTTCAACATCCTCATTACTCTACCTTATGTTTCAACCCTACAGAAAGCAATGTCAGAGTGAGGACTCAGACCTAAAAAAGTTGCTTAGCTGAGGTCACAGCTGAAGATGTTGGGATCCTTTAAATTTGCATTTAAGACATAGGCTTTTCTCTGTAATCTCACATGAATCATTCTGCAATTTCCCTGTTCTGAAGAACACAGTCATAAGACTGGCTCCTGATCCATTTTGTTTAAATGGAAATTTGTTAGAGCTTGAGGCAGAACCGCTGAAAGAGAATTCACAGGCTCAGATTCTTTTTCATCTCTGCTAGTTGTAAACTGCAACACTATTTGACCTGCTGGGTGTACTTCCACTAGTGGTAGATCTGTCCATGAAAAATGATCCTCAGGCTGTGATGTATACATAAAGAAGGTGGATTGCTAGCTTGCATGAAACATTTTCCTTTTTTCTAACAAGAAATGAAAAAATGTATTTCTAGTGGAACCTGCCATATTCTTCCTGTAAAAAGAACTTTGTCACCCCAAAAGTGTGTCATACCAGCCTCAGGAAGATTAACTTTGGTAGGTTTATCTGAACACGTCTAAGCTTTTACGATTTTTTCTCCAAGGTGCTTTCTATGTGCAAGTAGGGTTTTTTTCTCAAGTTTACAACTTGATACTAGCCAAAAATGTCTAAAAAGAAGGAGTCATCTTAGTGATCTTCTTGCCCTCTCGCTATACAAAGAGCTGGGACTTAGGACTCTTATCCAGGTAGAAGGCCTATCATTTAGCTGAAGTAAATTCAGTGTTCGAAGACCTCAGTCTTGTGTTAAAGCCCTGTCCTTGTCAATATTCTAAAGAAGATCTTAGCACGACATTATCCAACTAATAGTGAGACAACTGAAAGGGCAATCAGAGCCATCGGTCTAAATTCTGCTTGGATTACAATCACATCCTACATTATTAGAAGAAATTTTGGCCCACTGCAGATGGGAACACCGATTCTTACAGGAAAGCTTTTTGAGGAAGCTGGTTCCTTTATTTTTGTGTCAAACGTATTGGTGACAAATATAATTTGCTTTCATCTGGCAGTAATCCTTATTTGTAAGGCTTTTTTTGGTAGCACTTTCCATCTGGCACCCAGGCATGGTGCAATAACTTTTGAAGGAGAACCTTATTTCTTCTGAGCTCCCAGGTCCCATCTTTGGTAAACGAGCACTTCTGAGCCATTCTTCCCACGTCCCTCCAAGTAAAAGCCTTTTTTCCTCTCACTCCAAATAGTCCTTCCTTTCCCTATTTGATACTGCCAGCAAATGGCAGCTGTGATGTTGACTTTGTGATATAGTTAGGCCTTTGCAAGGATGTGTTGAAAACCATCAGCATGTGTTACGTACGCCATCAAAGAGTTAACAAATGGTCATGACTTTTCAAGTCAGCGTCTCAGAGACAAATCAGTGTCCTAGAAGGGGCAGGCTCTGTAGTCTGGTACTCAACCGGCGTGGTTAAGATTTCTAAGTGTCCAACTATGCCCATAACATTAATTTTTTTGTTGTCGTTGTTGTTCAGCATTTATCCGTGTACCTAAGCAAAATGCACTTTGGATATTAAAAAAGATGTAATGGTAGTTAGACAGATGGCACCCAATCATTTCAGACTTCTAAACTAAGGAAGTAACATGCTTGCAATACATATAGCTAAGTTAATTATTATTAAAATAATTTGTTTTGAATTTCTAATCCCTCTGAAATTTAATAGCTAAAGTATCTTGTGATGAACGTCTAGCAGATTGCATTTAGTAATTAATAAATTGATATACAGTATGTGCTTTTTAGCAGGCTGCCATCTGTTCCTTCCCCTCACTGGGGACAACACTTATCCAGTAATTGTCACACAGTCAGGGTGGTGTAAACAGACACAGTTTAGAACCTTGAATATTTTTTATTTTAATTTATAATAATGCTACTGATTTGTTTTAATGTATTTTAATATTACTGCAGAAACTTGATGGTGATTAACACCCTGGATAGGAGGTAACATTCCATCTTTTAGCATATTTCTATAATGGTGTGCAACTTAGAAAGATTTAAGTGCCAGTTCCATCATGCGTCTTGTCACTGAGTGTCACTTCAGCTATTTATTTCTGTTGAGATCCTACTCCCTGTAGGTAAAATTAACACTGAACTAAAACTTGCAAGAATTACTGTGTTTTCGCTAAAGGTTCAGCAAGGCCTGACTGTTCGGGACTTCTGTTAGTGAAAACTTATTCTAAGCAGGGGCTTCAGGGGGGCTGGAGCTTGTTCGGAAGGACGCTGGAGCCAGGGGCACAGAAGATCAGATTCCTCCTGCCTCTTGTGCAGGATGACAGATAGGAAATGAGGGCAGGTTCGTCTTATGCAGCCTGAATAGGGTCTGCGGAAGGGCGTTCGGTGTGTTCGTGAAATTGTGGGACACCTCCCTTCACAACTTTCTTGTCCTTGCCATTTTCCACCTTCATCTACTCATACATAATTTCCCTGGTGGTTACTCTGAAGTTGTTGTGTCTTCCTTTGGAGGAAAAGGAGTTAGCTGCATTTGAAGCAAGACAGTGGAGCGAATGGGTATTCGAGTTCTCCAAAAAGAGGGTCCTGCAGTGTAGAAAGTGATCCAGCTCTCACAGTGTGCCAGCTTTCCCCACCGTTATCCATGGTGTCATAGCCGTAGAAGCAAAATAGAAGTTATAGTTGTATAAAATACCTAGCACACAACAAGCGTGGTGGTGGTAGGGAGTCTTACAGTGCACGTCCTCAATTCCTTTGCTTAAAAGTTCACACACTATCATCATCATAACCACTGGACAAACATATCACCTTGGCTGCGTTGTGATTAGGGTGTCAAACTTCGAATTGCCCTCCTCCGGGCACCTCAGTCATAAATAGACCAGGCATCCTTGTCTTAAACCTGTAATGGCCTTTCTTGCAAAATCAAACTTCAAAGGCCGGTGTCGTTACTGGAGTGTGCTTACAGCTGCAGTGTGCGGTCTATACTGCACAGGGAAGGTAACTTTCAGCCAGGTATAGATCTGTGGCTATACCAAGCCAGGCTTTGCTTCTGAGCCAGCTGGGTAGTTGGATAAGAGAATGGGGCCTTCCACATTGGTAAATATTGCTGTTGCATACGATCCAGCAGTATGGTCAAGATAATTCAAGACACTGTTTGCCAAGAATTTGGGATAGCTAATAGTAGTTGTTGCACGTGTTTTAAATAGATACTTACAGACAAAAGAGCAAGTTCGCAGCTTTGTTTTAAGTTACGGGGACAATCTCCATTTTAACTGTGTCATTAAAGTTGCCCCAAAAATTAATGGAAGAGAGGGTAAGTCACTAAACTGTTCAGTGAACTGCAGCCCATAATGTGTGATGCTGTGGAGTGTGGTATTTTGAGAGGAATTTCCAGTGCTAGCTGTACTGAGGGAATCACAGTCTAATCATGAGGAGGTTTCTTCTGTACTTTAGGGTACAGAAGGGGGGTTGCTGTGGTGCTTCCTATTTTTCAAAAATCTTGTTGAGATTAGTTGCTCCCATGGGATAGCACATCAGTAAAAATCACTTAACTCCCAAAACAGATAGGAATTTGTTTTCAGAGGGGCTTTCCCAGACCAGGGAATCTTTATTCCACCCATACATGGCTACTAAGTAGTTGCAGCCCTCCACAAGCTCCCCTCACTTCACTGTGAACAGTGATATATATATAAATATATATATATATATATATAAAAATACACACATAACAGCGGAGCTCCCTTTCCAGGCCATGCCTTGGGGCGGACCAAGCTTCACCTTGACACAGACTGATGCTTTTGCTTCAAGCCCAGCAGAAACCCAGCCATACGACCATCGTAGGAATGCACAAATGAGTTGCCGAGGGAAACAATTTACTGCTGGCCAGTTCCTCCACAGCTACTGTCCATCTGCAGGCTCCCACCCTGCAGCTCCTAAGATACAGCTGTCCAACTTCTGCAGAGGAATAATGACTCGAGGAGAAGTGTTAGGGAGCAGTGCGGCTCAGAGAGACAACTGGGAGTCACAGATCCCATCCTCGTGCCTCGTTTCGTTTGAAGGACAGAGCAGTAATGAGGTGCTGCCCTGAAACACGAAAGGAAGCTGAAACGAGAGGGAAAATGAGCTTTCAATCAACATGAAATTAAGATGTCAAAGAACAGAATTAATCAAGATACCAACAAAAGTGAGGAGAAGAAATTCTGTAATCATCTATACATCAACATTACAAGCCTGCATAATAAACAAGAGACGTTGAATTGCTCATTTAGGAGCATATTTTGATCTAATTGATATTACTGAAACACGCTGGGAAGATCTGATAGATTGGAATATTAAAATTAATGGCTATAAGCTATTTAGGAACAATCAAATGTGGGGGAGAAAAGAGAAGGGAGGGGACAATCTGTCAAGGGATGCATTACCTATTTGGAGACATTTGCAGCAGAGAAACTTATGTTCTCGAATATTAGTGGGTTAACTTATTTTAACAGCACACAAGTGGGGTACTGAAAATGTCTGCTATCATTTCAGGTTGAAAACCAGTATTTACTCTGTATTTGGGGAGAAAACTGCATTTTCTTCAAGGACCTCAGTCTAAATGATATGCAGTGTCTCGTGCTGCTAGTATAAAACATCATGCAGCTAGTAATGAAAGAAGCTTCTAAAAATTATGGATGACTATCACCCAACTTCGAAATGTTGCATAAATACATATTCTTCTTTATGACACCTCATCCTGACAGGTGTAAATTATTAGTACCTGAGGTGCAGGTGTTCTTGACTTGCACATATTTATTAAATGCAAACAAAATAAGGTACAGATAAATAATTCTCTATATATGAGGTCCAGCAAGTTCTATCAAGGAAAAAAAGCCACACTTTTTCTAAAACATATCTGATTTTAAAAGGTAGAGAAAGCAATTTGGGGGGGGGGATGAGGGTGAAGGAGAGAGAGAGAAGTTTACACTGAACAGCGTATAAAAACAATGAACAAGTAGATGCGGACTACTGTTTATGAAAATGAAAAGGTGCCAGGGCATTCACAGGGAGCAGAACTAAAGCTGGTGAGAAAGGGTACGCGGTGCACGTGCATGTGTGTATATGTTGCTTCTTTAGCTTCATTACAAAATTGACACGCTAATAGTGCAGCTAAAGTCAAAGCATTCTGTAAAGCATTCTGGTTGTATTTGTAGTCAAGTCAGATAGCACATATAGGATACGATGAAATATTTTCCATGCTAGCACTACTGCAGAAGGATATTAAGCATCAAATGTTGAAGACAGGTGTTTTGTGACCAGCAGGTCTGGCTGGGTTGCATCTAAAAGCTTTAACGATGGATGGTAAAGAATTATCTGGGCTGACTGACTTTTTTTTATCTCTTTTTCTACAGTAGAACAATGAGAAATAATGTACAAATATTTTGAGAAAAGATAAATGTGATGATCAGGCTACAGCCTCTCATTCATTCATCTGAGGGCTGGAGCACCTCTCCTATGAGGAGAGGCTGAGAGAGTTGGGGCTGTTCAGCCTGGAGAAGAGAAGGCTCCACGGAGATCTTATTGCGGCCTTCCAGTACCTAAAGGGGGCCTACAGGAGAGCTGGGGAAGGACTTTTTACTAGGGCATGTAGCGATAGGACGAGGGGGAATGACTTTAAACTGGAAGAGGTCAGGTTTAGATTAAACATTAGGAAGAAATTTTTCACTTTAAGGGTGGTAAGGAACTGGAACAGGTTGCTCAGAGAGGTTGTTGAGGCCCCATCCCTGGAGGTGTTCAAGGTCAGGCTGGATGTGGCCTTGGGCAACCTGGTCTAGTGGGAGGTGTCCCTGCCTATGGCAGGGGGGTTGGAACTCAATGATCTTCAAGGTCCCTCCCAACCTAAACCATTCTATGATTCTATGATTCTGGCATCCATCAGAAGCAAAGCAGTGAAATAGAAGGTGGAAGAATCCACTGAGTACAAAATTAAGGGAGGGGAAAATATTTAATGCCAGTTGTCATGGGTTCATGGAAAACCTTTATTTTGGAAATAAAGGGTTCCATGGGTTCATGGAAAACTTTTTTTTTAAACTTAACTTTCCAAGAAAGGCATTTGTACAGCAGAACATTTTCTGTAAGTGTACCACCTTAAAACCATAACCTTTCTCAGTCAAAGGCACTCTGTCATACAAGTCTAAGTAACCGGAGGGCACAACATCCACACAGTGCGCATCCAACGTGCAAAAATATTGCCAGTCAATGGATCGTTAGATGTTAAGGGATCGTTACAAAATGAATGTGTTTCTAAGGACTGTTCTTGGCCTCGTGACCCCTTCCACTGGTGACCTGGGAGCAAATCAGTCAGTACTGGTCAGGCCTGGAAGACAGGGGACAGGTCACTGAGCTAACAGGATGCACAAGTTGGCGGGATTTTAATGTCTGAGGACAGGACAGAGTTATATCTAGCGAGCCCAGGATCTAGGCAATTTTTCATGGGTATCAGTCTCTCTCCTACAGACTGATGACCCTGAAAAGAACTCATTGGGGAATAAGGTGGATAATAAAGTGAATGTGGATAATAATGGTCAGTGCAGAAAAATGGTCAAAAATTAATATGCTTGTTGGATGTTTTAACTGAAGAATATCATAGACAGTATTTGGCTGTCTCAGACAGTATGATGGCAACTCTTCCCAAGCAGTGTGTCCAGCTCTTGTACGTGTAGCTCCAGAGGGTGTTAATGTGCTGGGGAAGGGCATCGAGGGTCATAAGAACAACAAAAGAAGTGGAAACTCGATGGATGAAAGCCCCGAGCAGTGCCATTTGTTTAACTTATTCAAACTGTAGGGGGTCATTTATTGGTGTGGAAAAGTGAAATCTGACACTAAAGGACACTTTAGCATGCCAAACACAGGCATAGGAATGTGGTAACTAGAAAGAAGGAAAAATCAAATACATTTGTAAAGATAAAAGCAAATTATCTCTACTGCAACTTAATAAGAATGGTGATAGAATTTCTACAGTGGGAGTTTTGTAATAAAGTTTGATATGTCTTAATCTTTGAAAAACGCACAGCATGCTTTAGGCAGAAGTTAATTTGAGAGTCTCACCTGCACTGTTCTCCATGTAAGCCCAGCCCCACAGGTAGGAGGGAGAGATTCCCTTCAGCCAAGATCCAGGAAAATTAGGAAGAACTCTTGTGGATTTCTTTTTCCTATTTACCTTTAAAGACTGTAAATGCAGCTTTTAAATGGGTGATGTTTGATTAGCTGTTGCTACAGCCCATAAAGGTGCTATGAGAAAGGGAATCACTGATGTGTTTCCATGCGACAGCCTTGTCTAGTCAGCCTTACATATTGATACCACAATACGTTAATTGGTTCTCGACTCTCTCTGCAGATTTCTGAGGTTGTTTTCCTGCTTTTCAAATGTCTCTCTCTCCTTTATGGCTTTGTTAAAATAAAAAATAGGAGTGACTAATGGTACTGAAACAATAAGAGTATAGTTATATTTCTCTTTTACTCGGTGAAGTGTTTTGATGTCCATGTCAACAGTAAGATTGGTGCAGGTGTTTTTAGGATCAGAATATTTGAGATATTTATTTTACTTTTTAAGGGAAATAGCATTTCTACCAATTTCTTGTTAAAACAACTTTTTTTCTTTTGGTCTTCTACAACTAATCAGAGTAGTCTGGAAAATTTACCACAGCATATATTGGATATGAGCACAATCTAATCCCATCATCCGAAAAAGAAAGGGAAAAAAAAGCAAGCAGTAACCTTGCATAAGGATATCTGTAATTAAAGACTGTAAAAGAAAATAGCATTCAAATAGCATTCAAATCCCCGCTACCTAATATTCAAGGACATTAAAAGGCATAGGGTTTACATATTATCAGTGTAAATTAAAATTAAATGTGACTGGGACACATGTCCGTGCTTGCTGTGTGTCTGGTGGGGTGAGAATAAATAAAAAACACCAAAATAAGAATAAAAGAAGAGTCAGTCAATGAACCATTAGTGATTTCAGGGATGTTTTCTTGCCACTGGTACAGTTCTACCAACCTCCAATTGCCTGATTTTGAAAAAGGGAAGACTATTAAGGTTAATAGCTTCAGTATACGATAACTTAATGTTGACAACATACCTGAAGGCAAATGGATTTAGGTAAGCAAAACCAGAGCTTAATAAGAAAGTCATGCTTTCTGTTAACAGTACCTTACTTTTTGTAGAGTATGAAGGATCTGGGACAGAAGTTCAGAGAAAACACTCAAAATGTGGAGTTTGCAAATATAGGGCTGAGTGTGATGAAGACGCAGAAAATGTTGGGTAAGTAATAAGTTTTCCTTTAACAATATCAATGAACAAAAAGGGGAAGAAATGTTACAAAAAAAAAGAAAAAGTGTGTGATCATCTGCTTGACTATGTTTGTTCCTACTAATTGAAGTTTTAATGCTGTTCAATCATAACATGTTTGATATGTGTCTGTAAAGAACAAACCATCTTCAGTTGTAAGGTAAAAGGAGATAACAACAAAGAGGTATATTGGAGAATCTTTACAAATATTTTTCAAACAAAGGACATTGATTTGTTTAGTCTTGGCAACAAAAAAAACCCCAAGCCAAACAGGAATGCAAAACATACTGATAATTCATCTCTGAGATTTTTTTTCTCTATGTTCTGTTTGTTCATAAAGTGTTTATTATAGGTAGTTGTTTCCATCAGTGCAAAGCTTGGATCTAAACATGAAGTTGACTGGGGACCTGAGCCAGTCACTTCTTCCAAACTCACTGTGCCACCTGACCTCCTATGGGCAGCCGGGGGAAAACTGATGAAAAATACCCATCACTTGTCAGAGCTCAAAATGACTGATCAAGAAACAAGAGGATTTTAAAGACAATCCATGATGCACAAGCAGATGCACCACATTTCCCTACTCAAGGCGCTCGATGGTTAGAGTATACCCTGGCTGTCCAGGTCTCTGTAGGTGGCTGTCAGAAGGGGCAGAGACATCATGGAGGAAAGGGCTCCTTTAGGCAGCCCTGTGAGGTATACAGGTTTGTTGGAAGGTAAAAGAAGTCCCATCTAATTGATGGGGCTTTGTTTCCTCACAGCCACTGTCCTGGCAGTGGCTAGCAGTATAGAAGAAGCTTAACTACAGTTTGGGCTGATGGTGGGTACTGTGGTGGCAGCTGCAGAGGCAGCACCTGAGCGTGTCCCAGAGATGTGCAAATGGTACATTTCTGTGTACATGGAGGGAACAATATCTCAGAATAACAGAGCCTAAATATCACTAACCGGGGGAAGCATCTCTCTCCCTTCTCCTGTCTTCCAGCTGGAATCCATTTCGTGTTGAAATATGTCTTAATTGCACAAGATTTTATTATGGGATATCAGCATGAAGACATCTCAGGCAGTAAAGCGGCTTAGCACTAATATTCAAGATATGTATGCAAGATTAAATCATAGCATACAAGGGAAACCAAAATAGTACTCATGAATACTACCACGATACTTCACATTTCATAAAACGTCATCGTACCAAAGCAGGCTTGCTCTTTTGTGGAGAGACAAATGAGCTGTAGCTGGTTTTTATAATACTAATAATTTTCTGCAATATTGCCTTGGTCTGTTTCATTTATGACTGGCAAGATGGGTATAGATTTGTGTGTTATATGCACTGAGATGTGTTCTTGGCTTTGGAAAATAAATCCTGAAGCATTCGATTTCAGTAAAAGCTCGCCTATTCATTCTATACTTGTAGAGTTGGCATTCCTGCAGCTATGC
Organism: Vanellus vanellus; assembly: GCF_965231255.1. Taxonomy (NCBI): domain Eukaryota; kingdom Metazoa; phylum Chordata; class Aves; order Charadriiformes; family Charadriidae; genus Vanellus; species Vanellus vanellus. Next base: position 102,865,582 of record NC_138906.1, read on the forward strand.
AGTGTCTATAAGAGAGTTAGGATAAATTTGAGGAGAGTACCTTTAAGATTTATTCCCTACATCCTACTCACACAAAATGAAGCCGTGCTCCCTCTTCTTGACAACAAGAGGAGAGTGCTCTTTTGCCTCTATGATTTCTTTAATTAGCCCTCATTAAAAAAAAATAAATGCGGAAACAAAAATATTTATGTAGAAAATATTCAGAAGTTAGAAAGTATTCCCATGAGGGTTGGTCACAGTCTATGGGACCATTTTTTCAATTCTGTCAGTTTTCCAACCTAAATAATTTAATTTCTTTTTTTGCCCAGTACCTTTGACCATTATAATAGGCTTTAGTGATATTCACTGTTTGTTTAGGCTTAGATTAAATTGAGCTCTGTTAACACTGATTGTCTTGACAAGGTTAATTTTGACAAGTCATACAGCAAGTCACAGACTTGCTTAGGTAGAAGGTAAGAGTTGGTTTCTTTTTTCCTAAAATCGAAAACAATTATTTACCTGGCAGAAACCAGATGGAATTCAAATCTTCTGTTTGGGAAACTCCAGTAGAGCACCGCTTAAGAATGCTTTTTACATCTTATTCTTACTCCTGTTCCTGTTGGGTTTCAGCATGTTTTTTAACGTCATAAAATTCTGTCACGATATATAGAATTATTGGCAGCACAAGTATCTTTCATCAGACTTGTATAAACATTACTAGGTTCATATTATTATTTTATTTAATTTTGCACCATATTACAACCACTATCAACCCTAGTTCTAGCAAATCACACAAGCACCCTAATTCCATAAATATTCTATCTTCGTTTTGCTTTTTAAGGCATGAGAATGCCCACTGTAACTTTTTTGGATAGTGGGGTAATGTCTACTGAACCACAAACTAAAAGTACATTTACTTCCGTTCAAGTAGACTTCTTAGGCCTGGATAGACCTTGCTTGGATTTTGTGGTGTTCAGATCTTCATAAAGTGATCCATGGGATTACAGGAGACATTTAAAGAGGATTTTGCTTCATGATAGTAACTGAATGAGTTAGCTGAACTGTCTCCTAATGTTCAGTAGATAATCTCAAGACATATTCTTGAGATGCTGTCTAATACTTACGGGAAACATACAGTTCTGCATTTTCTCATCCTCTTTGCCAAGCCGTGCAAACTGAAACCTTACAAACATCAGCTCCTTCTGCTCCAAGCATTCTTGAGAAGCAAAATGGTGTCTGTACTCCTGTTTTATGAATAGAGAAGCTAAGTTACAGATAAAATGATTAGCCTGTGGACAGACAATGAATTGGTGGAAGGGTAGACATCCATGCCACAGTGTTGAGTGGTTTGAGGTAAATGAGCAAGCATTAATGAGAAATCTCGGGGCCTGCCAACAGGACAGCCACAACAGCCTGGGGCACAGAATAGGCAGATTTTCCCCTGATAACAGAAAGATCCTGCTAAAGACAGTTTTATTGGATACGGACTGTGGTTTGTCTTTTGGGCTTGGAAAGATGTGGGAGTCCTATGCAAAAAATGATGGCACCTGGTAGTTTGAGTGAAAACTGTAGGATGATTGATGCAACAGAGAAGCAGGAGCAAGACCATAGGAGCAACCACTTGGCATTTCCTGATTTTTAGAGTTGGACTTGCTGATGTCTAAGCAAGTCCTTTCTTCTTAGAGCTGTACCATGAGAGCGTGAGGGGCAACAGGTGTGAGTTGAAGCATGGACAATTCTGATTAGACATAATGGAAAATGTTTCCACCATGAGGGTGGTTGGACACTGGAACAAGGTGTCTGATGAGGGTGTGGAGTTTCCATCCATGGAGGTGGTTTGAACTTGATCAGACACAGCCCTGGACCATCTTTGAGCAGGGGGTGTGGTTAGATGACCTCTACATATCCCTTCAAGCCTAAAATATTCTGTGGAGTTACCAAATCTTGGTGCTTTTTAAAATTAAAAAAGTTTAATTGTACACAGCTGAGATGCACTTCATATTACGAGTTAGTAATTTTAATTTTCTGTTGCTCTTAAATTGTATTTTCCCCTTTGAAACAGTTACAAATTTTTAGTTTTCATGCTTGGCATTGAAGCATTATGGCTGACTCTGATCAAAGTTGCTACATAAGCTCTTATTACACACGATCACACATAGTCTGAAGAATTCAGGCTTTGCACAGAGTTTTAGATTTGTATCTTCATTTTGTTTGATTTCTCAGAAACATTATCTATCTAAACCAGAAGTGGTTACAATGCATAGTAAATTGAATGCAAAAATATAAACAACTTTATCATTTCCACTGCCTCTGCAAAAATTTTCGATGTTGATTTTAAGTGGACTGATTGAGATAGGAAATGAAGGAAATGAAGTCTGAGGAGATGGTTTTCATAAACAGCATGCCAGACTTGGAAAAATAATGTTCAACTGTATACAAATCAGTACGTTATTACTTTAGATAAATGCAAAAAGGAATCAGGCTGAGGAAACATCACAGAACAGGCTAAACTAAGCAGTTTACAGGTTTCCATGGATTGGCCGTGATTTTTTTTTCCCTTTAGTGACAAAACTGAAACACGGGTTGTAAATGTCATGGGAAAAGCTGCTGCCTGAGACCAGTTGGTCAGTACCTCCCTTTCTACCCTGCCCATCAAAAAGTCTGTATGGCCAGAACCTTCCTCCACTGTGTTGAAAAGTTTTACACATAATGGTGCAAAACGTGTAGCAGGGGAGATGTTAGGTTGGTAAATTTAAACTTTTGCATGGGAAACCAGCCAGAAACCTAAAGACATAGTAATATGAGGGTGGTGTATGTTTTCTGCTGGAATTTTGAATTAGAAATGAAGTTGGGTTGAGAAATGGAGGTGGAAGTGGCAGCACAAAGCTTGGGGCCACCTGGAGCTGATGGGGTAAATCCTGTAGAGCATGAACCCAAGTACATATGGTTTGCTGTTGATATACTCTGGGGTAACCAGACTGAAGTTTTTTCATAGTACACACTGAACTTTTCAGCTATACTGTTTGGTCATGTGATACAGATAAACAGATCACCCCACCAGTACTCAATCAGAAGATGGTATACCGATAATACTGAAACACTTAAAATAATACAGTATGAATGCACAACAAATGAAAACAGATGTGCTTGTAAAATCATTTTCATCAGTGTAGCACTTAAATCAACTCTTTCTTCAATGAAAGCAGTGGATATAAATATTTGTAATACTGTGGTGTCGATTAAGGACTCCAAGTGATTTTTTTTTTTAAACTCAGATAAATAATGTTCAATGCATTTTTTATAAAACTTCTAAACAGCATTATGCCTTAATTTATTGTGTATGATTGAAACTGAAATTATTATTTGCAGTCCTTTGAGTAGAATAACTTTTTTTCTTTTTTTTTTTTTTCTACAATAGCCACCTGCAGCACTGGCAAAGAAACTGATAACATAAACTTGTGGTTTGGGTTTTTTTTATATTGTGATTAGAAAGGTGGGCTCTTAAGTATATATGTTTCTTCATAAGACTTCAGTTTTCAAATGGTCTTGATTTCCATATGTTTTTTCAACGCTTCTTACTATTATCTGGTCATTTTTTCCACAAGTTTCTTCTTACACATACCAAAATTTATGCGCAGAGTGAAGGAGAACATTTTAATACTTATAAATTAAATATAAATAACATATATATTATATTTATAGTAAATAATATATATTTATACTATTTTACTATTAACATCTAAAATAAACTGAATTAATTGTGGAATAGGGGTTTTGTCTCACATTTTTTCTTCCATTGTGAAGTAACTTTCCAACATAAAAAGTCATATTTCTTATGAGGAGTTATATCCCCTGCTCTTGCACTGGTTTGTGTGGTGTGTCTCTTGCCTCTTGCATGCCAAAGCACTTCTAGACACCCGATTAAAACAAAATGCCAACATCTAGTAAGTGTCAGAAGGAATGTTGCTTTAAAAGGCATTTTAAAGTATGCTGTAACTTCAGGAAAATAATACCCAGAATGAAATAATGAACTGTAGAATAATTTAGGTTGGAAGGGGTCTCTAGGGGGTTGTCTGGTCCAGGGTCCCTCCCTGCACTGCAGTCGAGGCTAGATCGTTCACGCGGCTCAGGGTTTTCTCCAGGAGAGCTCTGACCATCTCCACCATGAAGGGATATTTGACATCTGGGCGTCTGTTCACAGGCTGAACTGCTCTCACTTTGAGGAATAATTTCCTTATATTCAATCGGAATTTCTCTTGCCGCAACTTGCAACAGTTGTCTTTCACCCATCTATTGTGTACCTTCGGGAAGAGCCTCCCTTTGTCTTCTTGATAGCCCCTCTTAGGTGGCTGGTGGCTCAGTCACCTCCTCAGCCTCCTCTTCTCCAGGCTGGAGAAGCCCGGTGCCCCCAGCCATTCCTAACACAGCACACCACACTCCAGCCCTCTACCCATCGCAGTGGCTCGCCACTGGACCTTCTGCAGTTTCTCAAAGTATTTGCTGTTATTGGGGGGGGTGTCATGAAACTGGACAGAGTGCTCCAGATGGGACCTTACAAATGCTGAGTAGAGGACAAGAGTCATTTCCCTTGCTCTGCTGGCAACTTTTCTGTGATGCAGCCCCCCAGCCTGCTGCTCCCCTGGACACCCAGGTCCTTTTCTGCAGAGCTGCTCCCCTGCCAGTCCACCCCCAGTCTGTCCTGTGGCTTTCCGTTCATCTTCAGACTTCAGGAGGTTCCTACATCTTGTCGAGGCCTCACTTGAGTGGTCATCTTGCCCTCCATCTTATGCTCAGTAACAACCTTCCTTTCCTTTGGTCCCTAAAAGACCGGAATAAATGTCATTAATTTCAGTTTGAAATATCATTTTTCTTCCTCTTTTTTTTTTTTTTGGTCTTTGATAAGGAAATCATTAATTAAAAATAGCCTCACTGTAAAAGTTCAAATGTGTCATGTTCTCATTTTTACCTGTATTTTGTTTTTTAATAGATAAAATATGGAAATGAGATTCTGAGCACATGCAGTCTTTTTTTAATAAGTGTACTGTGCTGTCAAAGATCTGTTTTGACTCATAATGTAGATTTTCAAGAAAGATTGACAGCCGATCCCCAAGTAGACCTTTTGAGATTAACATTTCACGAGATTTACTTTGGAAAGAAAATGTGTCTCAGCAACATACAGATTCAACTGGCCTATAATTTACATAGTGTCCGTTTTCACAGTGGCCAAACCAGAAATTCAGAAGTGTAAGTATTAACACTTAGAAATACCAATGTGGATATTTTAAAGTCTCAGTCTCTGCCTTGTCTGTCTAATTTGTCTTCCAGGGAAAGATTTGGTCTGTTTGAAGTATGGCATGCTGGTTTATACTTTACCCTTTTGACCAATTTTTCACTCATTTACCACTGTAGCCAACTTTTTTTTTTTTTTACCTTTTTAGCATACGTTGGTATACATAAGAAAGGGTATCTTAAACCTGTCTAAATGCAATTCACAGCTGTCTGGTCCAGTAGAAAAAAATTCTGAAGTATCTGTGTGTAAAACAAAACACGCAAACAAAAACACTAGAGGAAATCAACCTAAACAAGGGATTTATGATTGTGTTGTGGAATTACTGAATTACGTAAAATTGGGCTACAGGAAATCCTGATATGAGAGGAATAGCATAAAAGTCTCTTGATTATACTGACTATTAAGAAATTGAATGGGTCCTAGATGGATAATAATCCAGGTCTGATTTTTTAACATATATTTTTAACGATCTTTGCAGCAGTTTATGCCAAGTCTTTGAAGGCTTCTGTTAATCGAGGGTGGCGGGAGGGTTAGGTTTCTTCTGTGAGAACAAGCATCATGTCACCACGTATGCTGCTAGAAGCTCACGGCAGTTGGGGACTAAATTTCTACAGCGGTCAGAGAAAGCCATGCCATGAAATGCAAAAAGAGAGTGAGGAGGTGGCTGGAAAGTAGCTGAAGCTTATGGTATTTAAAGGGTGTTCTACATTGCTGGGCAGAAGTAAAAGCTGAGAGGGAATTCAAGCAGGACACAGTGAAGCTTGCAGAATTGAAATCTACTTCTCTTGCCCTTATCTCCTCAGTACTACAAAGGGATTTTTAAAAAGACGCCAAAAAAACTAATGAAGATTCAGCTCTGGTCGAATGGGTAGAGAAATCACTTTGAAATCCAGATTTTCTTAGTTCAGGTTTCATCTGGGAAGAATTGCACACAAGGGAAGAAACATCAGATGAGAGGTAATCCTTCATTTGACATGGTTATCTTCTTAACTGCAATTGCAACACCCCTGCTATTTCAATTCACCTAAATTTATTCCATCAAGCATACACTTATCCGTCTGTGTGCACTTCGCACGCTTTGTTTTATTTCAGTGTTTCCATTCTACATTCGTAAACAGATGTGGCAATGAACGGGGTGCATAGCTGAGAAAGCTCACCCTTGCCGTCGGCTGCTGGGAAGGGGCAGCAAGCAGCACTCACCGTGAGGCCAGGCCAGAAAAACACAGGCATGAGTGGATCCCAGATGGGCACAAATGCAGCAGCCAGGTCTGTTGGTTGGAAATGCCAGCCTCTCTCCATAGCCAAGCAAATCTCTGCTCCGCAAATCCGTAATGCTGTTCCTTTCCTTTTTTTTCCCCCCCTCCTTTCTTTGAATCTGCCGTGGCTCTTAAGCACGCAGAACTTCCAACAAACCACGTACAACTTGAAGCCTGAAAACAAAAAGGAGCCTTGAAACGTGTTCCGATCTCTGGGGATCTAATTAATTTACTGATAGCAGCAAGGGCTTGTACAGCCTGAGCTTGTTTCAAACGTGTCACATCATTTTTATAAACACATGTTCTTTTTTACACTCGGTAGTCCCTAATAAATGAGTTTTACTTTCTCATTTCTTATTTATTAACACCACCTAAAATTTTTGTTTGGTTTAGTTATAGCACTTGGTACTTTCCTGAAATTCAATGCTCTTCTGTTTAACTAGTTGTATTAATGAACAGTATGCATGTAACTCCTAAAAGCATGTGTAACTCCTAAAAGCACATTGTCACAGCAAGGTGTGCCTTTTTTCTTAGGATGTCAACTCTCTGTCAAAATTAAGGGGTTTTTGCTGCATGCCCTAATACATCAGGAAAACACCTGAATACATCCTGTTGACTTTCCAGTGTTAAGACAGAGAAAAGATCTGTTGAGGACACTGAGCAGCAACCCTCTCCAGCAAGACATCAACCTGGAGAATTAACTACCTGTTTCAATCCTTTTGGTTAAAACCAAGAGGAAGGTTATTGTGAAAAAAACCTCTTGTAGTACTCTGACTCCTTTTATCACAGTGTGGCTTTTACAACAAACTGTTACAGCAAAAACTCGGAGCGCTCATTCACTTCTTTCTGGAATGAAGCATCAAGCGTTTTCAAGACGTCCTTAGTACACGATTCTGTTAAGCGACTTTTCCTTAAGAGATTAAGTCTTCTGAATGTTGCGCTGAGCAGCCACACATCAGGTTGAAGGCACCAGCTGGTAGTTTTTCCTTCTTTTCCTGGGGCACCAAGCAGGATCACATTGTCAAACACATACAAAAGCCAACAGCAGAGTGGCGGTGGGGTTGAAGCTGCGGAGTCCACACTCAGCTCCAAGTGACAGTGGCAAAACACCCAGTATCGGTATAAGTCTAAGATTTTTCCGTAGTCTTGACTTGTTTTGGTATGTGATGATTGATTTACCCAACGTGGCATGGCTTTGGCAAGCCTGAGAGAAGACTGGCACTTTGAAAAAGCAGCTGGCAGAACAGAGACGCCTTTTATTGTAGGGTTTGGGAGGGGTTCCTTGATGCAGACTTTGCTGGGCTTATCCTCACTTTTAGCAGATCAAGATCAGCTTTACACAACAAATCACACTTGCACCACTGCTGAACTTCAGGCAATTGTTCCTGGAAGTTACTCCAAACAACAGGAGTGAATAATTGAGAGCTAGGAGAAAGACACTGTGATGTCTAAAAGTACACATTTTTGTTTTGCAAGCTTTCAAAAGAATTACTTTTCTCTTTGTGAAAATTTGCGTGATTCTGGGTTTTCTTTCACAAGATCCTTCCTGATTCCTTTGTGGGGTCACTCCTGAGGAATAAACATACCTGTCAGAGCAGCATTTGCCTGAGAGAAGGGGCTCAAGCTTCCGTGCTGTCTGTCAGCCTGTGACGCCTGCAGTGTCACTGGCTGTGCTCTGCAGGCTGGCTGTCCACCTCTGCGGTGGCTGTCCCACGTTTACCCTCCTGGTCTGCTTGCAGCATGGAAGCAACTCAGACCAAGGTTTAAACCTCAGCTTTTCCACATTCGAAAGTTAAATACAAGATGTTGTTATACAGTTATTTATGACTGATATCTTCACAGGCTATCGTCTCCTTGGACTGCATCAGCCATCGAAACTCAGACCAGCCTTTCGCATTTATGAAAATATACTGAGGGATCAAAATATCAGTGTTTAAGAGGTTCTAGATAGTTAATTTCTCACATAAGAAATTAAGTTTCTGTATCTGAGTAGTTTCTTATTATTACAAATACTGTTGTGTAATAGGTACTAGTCTATTCTTTGTTTCTTTTTTCACTTTATTTTATTACAAACCAGTCATTTGGTACATTGTAATTTCAGTGTGCACCTACCTGCTCACACCAGAAAGCACATGCTCACAGCACACCTCATTTTTGTTTCTACTGGTAATTAGGGATGAAAATGCATCTTGCTTCTGTTCTTTTCTATAAGGAACAGAACAAAAATGTTATCTAACAATCAGTGTTAAAAATATTTAAAGCTAAAATCAAAGCCATGGTGTTGTTTCAACAAAAGCAGGATAGTGTTTTAATACATCTTTAAAGCAAGTAGAAGCAAGGTGGAAAATTCTGTTCAAAATACCTTTTTTATATGGATTAAAATCCTAAATCTTGCTGACGTAGGCTCTCCAATGCTTCCTGTTTTATAAAATCATCTTCTGTTGCATATTATTACATTATATCTCTTAACTGTATAGCCTAATATTTTTATGCTGGGTAAGAGAATTTAGACATACCATCACAACCTTTGCATCCCTTTGCCCCTGAAGCTAAGTTTTCAGGCTAGTGCCAGCTGGTGGCCAGAGAGGTCCAGCCTTGCACCAAGGCTGCCGGTCACCCCTCATTCAGACCAAGTCATGCTGGAAAGTGTCAGCAGCTGCATGGCCGAGCTCGGGGAGCTGCACATGGCGTTGCCTCTCAGACCACTGTATGTGGATGCAGTGCCGGTGGGAGCTAAGGCGGAAGTGAGAATAAGTGCTTAAAGGTGGGATATTAGGAATTTTACAACTAAGATCTCTCTCTCCTGGGTGCCCCTCTCGTGCTCCTCCCGCATACCCCCCACCCATTCATGATCTCAGGTTTTTCCCGCCCTCCCTTCCTGAGCAGCTCTCTGTCTTGTCCTCTGCTCTCTTTGTGCTCTCTCCCCAATGCAAGCGGGACTTGTCAGGGAACAAATTACATCCAGTCATCTGTGAAGAAAAACAAAGCCCACAGTCCATGATGCCTCACACAGGTTCTCCTGCCTGTAAAACACAGCCCCTGATAAGATTTCTGCCCTTTGGGGCCCCACTTTTAGCTCATTAACCCTGTCTGCTGCATCTTCTCCCACATTTCGTGTGCTGCTGTATGGTCCGTGGGATGGGTGCAGTCCCGTGGGCTGTGACTTTGACTTCTGCCTGTCCCTAGGACTCAGACTGGCTGGTGGGGGAAGTTGGCTGTCCTCAGGAGGCTGGATTTTCTGTCGTCTCCTCAGTAGTGAGCTATTGTCTGCCCTTTGTAGCTCTCCGACTTCAGGGTGTAATATATTTTCCGTGTTTCATAGCGGGTTCTTCTGGGGAATCTTCCAGTACTTGCCTGAGCTGCTTTTTTGTTTCAGTCTGTGGTGGTGGTGGTCCTGTCCTCTTTCAGGGACTCAGCTGCCAGTTTCGATGTGTTTGATGTGCAGCCTCGGAGCGGCAACTCGCTCTCCCACGGTTTTACCTTCCTTCACAAACACTGAGCGGTTAAAAACAACTTTCGTTTCATGTTTTCTACTGAGAGCAGCACTCCACACCTCACCTCTCCCGGCTCACAATTTGGCACTTCCAGCGGCCTGGCTGTATTTTGGATCTAATGAAAACTGACGACGAGTAAGGACAACTTCAATGCACCCCACGTGGACTGTCTGAGGGGTACAGGTTACTAATGTGTGCTCCTGGCTCCCTCACTGCCACCCTGCTGCATCCATGGGGCCCCTGCTCCCTTCAGAGCACCATGCCCCAGCCATGTTGTCACCTTAGCTTGTTCCCTTTCAGCCCTCTGAACAGCCTCAGGCTTTTAAGTTGGAATTATGAAGCATAATAGTCTCAATTTTTTTATAGTCTCAATTTTTTTAAGTACATCAGTCCGGTTCAACTGTTCATTATCTCACAGTGTATTTAAACCAGCTGCTTTTACGCACCAGACAGCTCTGTCAAAGCACCTACACCAGTAACTGAATGGCCAGGTGAAGGCCAGATATGCCATTTGGCATCATGGTTGTAGGAGAAGTAGTTAATGGCATCAGGCAGATAATCGGGTGGATGTGGGGGGTTGAACCTCCAAAATTGAACCTTTGAACTCCCGAGCTGCAACCAGCATGGACTGGTTGTACATTTTGGGTAATGCCTGGGCCGAACAAGTGTCACGTCCTGGATCCTCCAGTTAATGAAGAGCCGTGAAACAGTCAGCAGCTGGGAAGCCAGTCACACAGTGCACTTCTGCAGATAGACTGCTGAGCCTGGGAAACTGAGGGCCTGGAGAGGAGAGGTGTCCTGAAAGGCAGTGCCCTTGGGCAGAAGAAGGGGGCCTGGAAGGAGGATGGCACCAATCCTGGAAGCAAGGGCAGATCCTGGAGATCAGAGAGCAGGCACGTGTCCCACTGGCTGGTCGGGTCTGTCTGGCCGGTGAGGACCTCGCTGGAGATTTGGTCTGCCGGCAGCCCACATGCCTGTGGGTGGAAAGCACGTCCGTCTGCCAGCTGGTGGGGGTCTGTTCTGCCAGCACGGCCTCACTGGGGATTTGGTGTGCTTGCAAGCCTCCAACAGCTCCCAGTATCCAGACTGGCAGCGGGTGGGTGTTTGACTTGCTCCCACACCTGGCAGTGACCAGCTCTGTCCTGCTCCAAGGACACAAAGCAGCTGCCATCCTATTGCAGCTGGTCAGTGGGCTTCAGCTGCTTCGTGCTGCCCCAGCCATTATGGATGTGTCACAAGCTCTTGTAGCTTGGGGGTTGGGTTTGGTTTTTTTTTTTTTTTTTTATTTACCCACTTTTAGATGTGAATTTTAAATGATAAAAAGAAATTTTTGTACGTTGAAGAGATGGTTAGAGCTAAGACTGAGAGTGTTTATCAGAAAAACATGGTCAGGAATCCACATCTCCCCCCAAAATAAGCATTTGGCAATGCTAAGAAAATAAGCATTTAACAGGAGATGTTAAATCTAAACACAATGCAGCATGAAAACATAAGCAGTTTCCAAGCATTTTCAACTCTAGCCTGTAATGTCACCATAAGGAACAAAAAATTATTTTCAAAAGTCACCTTATTTGTCACCAGGAACGACAGAAAACAACAATAATTATGATGCTGCAGACCTTGGATGGTGACTACAGACCGAATTAGAGCTATTTGGACACAGAAATACAGATGGAATTGGTCTGGAGATATATCTGCGAATGTTTTCAAATGTGGCAAGGATGGTCGCATGCAAGCAGTGGTGATCCCTGAGAGCTAGGGCTGAGCGAAGGTGTCTCTAAGCACAGTCGTTGTCATACAAATGAGGACTAGCTCTCCACTCATTTGTGTCAATAAATGTGTACAGCTGCTGAGCTGTGAACCTTTTATTTGCATATAGTAAATCCTAATAAACCCCTCATTTGGCTTAAAATCATGTGGGAGCAAGTAAACAAAATAGTACTTCCTTTCCTGGGTCTAAGGTTTACAACCATTACCATTTCCAGTAAGAACAATTATCATATGTTCATCATGTTGACGTTTAGTGGCTTCATGAGTACTTTGAGGTAGGTCCCCAAGATGTGTGGAGACTCATTACTGAGGCAGTTTTTCACTGTCAGTAGGTGCACTTAAAAACCTGTTTGCACTAGAAATGTTCTTTTGTCTAGCAACAATCTGAAGTTCACAGGCATGAAATAGTACTTGCAAAATTACCATCTTTAAATTTAGGTAACAAAAGGTACTCATGGAAAAAGAGGGAAAAAGAAAGGTATGCTGGTCATCTTCAGTGTTTCTGCAGCATGAAATTAGGTTCTGCTGCAAGATTTGTCACTGACTTGAGGCACACATACATCTATTTAATCATTTATTTAAATCATCTATTTAATCATATCAGTTGTACCTGGAGCAGCTGGAAACACCATAAAAAACATGGCAAGTTGGTAACTTGGGTTTTTTTCCCCACCCCATGTCTTACAAGAGTGAGTCAAGATGAAGGTAGCAGCAGCTCCTAGCAGTCAGACCATGTGCCTGCCCACTGTGTAGAGCTTTCTGGTGAGGACAGGACCGTGCGTCCATTGCCACCTCCTCAGAAGATGCAGAGCGGCTATTCCTGCTCTTATGTCATCAGGAGGACCTCGATGGAGAGCCAGACCAGGTGCTCGCTGCATCCCCCATTCTGCAGCCATACTCCTTAATTTTCCCAGTCCAGAGGCAGAGTGGAGCTTGCAGAGCAATGTGAAACACACAGAGAAACTTTCATTCAAAAACAGAGTTTCAGTTAAAAAGCAGAAAGCCGGAAAGCTGTGCCATTCCCACGTGTAAAATTTCAGGACTTTTTGGGGGGGCAACAAACCTCTCTAACCAAAACCAATTAAGTCATATCCCTATCTAAGTCTTGGGCTGTCCTACAATTGGGTGGTTAGGAAGCAGGTACATGCTAGGTCTTCATTTTTCCCACTTTTGTTTTACAATCCTTAGTTGCAAATTATATGGAAAATGCGGTGTCTAAAACAACCAAAGTGTTAATTGTGTGCAATATGAAATAATTTTGATTGCATAATCCTGTTTAATCAGTCCACTCTTAACTTTCAAAGGTGTGAATGAATGTCTTGCTGAAATGACACAGTTAACTCTTAGGAAAATCTAAGCAATAGCCCAACAGGTATTACATGAGGGGGTGGTAAAGAAGTAGGAAAGCAAAAAAAAAAAAACCAACAGTTTGTAGGAAACGTTTCCCTCTTGCTGCTGTGGGCTGTACAATGTACTTCCAAGGTGAGTCAAGTTGGCCCCAATTGCACAATATTGATTCTGTACAGCCTCTGAAATAGAAAAACTCCTTTTATCACTTAATAGAAATGGGAGTCCTTTCAGTTTCCCTCTCAGGGATCCCCAAACCCCCCAAAAAAGTAGAATATTCATCTGGTTTTGTACACACTTGAGAACAGACACCACAAACTGTTTTATTAATGTAGTAAATTTTCCTAGCAATGTGTTATCAATTTTCAGGTGGTAATCAATGAGACTGATATCATAGTAAAACTACAAGAAACATCAATATGTTATTAAGAAGCACACTGAAGTACCTGTTCATAATTTTCTATATTCTGCTTGGAAGCCTGAGAAGTCAACAAATTCTTCAGCATCCTCATGCAACACGCATTTCTCTCCTGGTATTGGTGTATGAGCTAGTGTTTACCCAGGGCTCAACATGACTTAATTTTTGTTTGCTGGATGTCAATTTTGTTTTGTTGTACGTTTCAATTAACAGGTGTGTATGTAATATAGACTGCAGTGGATACAGTTTTAATCCTGTATGTGCTTCTGATGGAAGTTCCTATAACAATCCGTGCTTTGTTAGAGAAGCATCATGTCTGAGGCAAGAGCAGATCGACATCAGGCATCTTGGACACTGCTCAGGTAGGCTTAATTTTGGTTTTCTGGTAAATGTAAATTCTGACATGAGTGGTAGAGCTTTCCCTTTTCCATTTTTGATCAGAAGTCACTGATCCAGTTATCAGTGAACTCCCCGCCTGTATTTTAGAGTTCCCCACACAGAGAGATATGTTTACACTACATATATTCCTACCGTGTTTACATTGCCTTTATTCGGCTGCTGTTACCTGGAAGGACAGCAAAAGCTCTTAGGAAAATCTAAGCAATAGCCCAACAGGTCTTACATGAGGGGGTGGTAAGAAGTAGGAAAGCAAAAAAAAAACCAAAAAACAGTTTGTAGGAAACGTTCCCTCTTGCTGCTGTGGGCTGTACAATGTACTTCCAAGGTGAGTCAAGTTGGGCCCCAATTGCACAAATATTTAGTCATTTCTTTTTCCAGTGTTGCAATGTCCCACTGAAACCCTCTGTCTACTGCCTTGTTGTTAATTGTGTGTGTGAGTCTTCAGTTTTGGGGTGTTGCAGTTAGGACCTTCTCATGGGAATAACAGCTTTCCACCATCTCTTTGCCAATTCCGTCTAGATCTGTAACTTGGACAGTTCCAAAACCAAAAGAGACCATCATCAAAATAACCTAGGCCCACGCCACAGAAGAGTTTTAGTTCAAAACCTACAGCTTGAGGTGTGCCATGTGTTGGTTCTGGATGCTGGGGTTACTGACTCTGTTACTGACCAGATGTGCTGCCAACCTGGTTGTATGGGAGAAACAACGTGGGAATGTGTCTAGTTTTAATGCAATTAAAATGCTTCTTCAGATATTATTCTGGCTTCTCAATGACATATATGTAGTGTTCCGGAAATAAGCCTTTCCTAATAGCTATCCATGCATGTATTTATCATCTAGAAACAGATGACACAAACGCAGTTGGAAAGAAAGACGATGGCATGCAGTATCGGCCAGATGTGAAAGGTACTGTGCTGACTTTGTGCGGTTTGGTTATGGTTGCACAAGATGAGAGAATAGAGCACACAGGTCCCTTCTCGTCTGCCTTACAGCTTTGATTTCTGTAACCGAGACAGACCTGTGAACAGCTTCTTTCTTACAGCGGTGACATTGCAAGGCTGGCAAGAAAGAGATGTGCATGATTTGTGAGTTTTGCATGCTGTATTCCTCCAAGATGCCCGGCTGCTCACCACCCTTTGCAGTGGTCACAGGACTGGACTGTGCCCAAGTGCTGTGAAAATGATGCAAGAAGACACCAAGCTGTGACGTTCCTGATGAAATGACACAAGCCCCGCACCCCAGGACCTGTTAACTTCTGAAAAAAAATGGCAGATTCTGCATTTGTTAGGTTGTTTTAAAATGTTTTCAGTAAACTAATATGCTTAATCACATTGGTTGAAAGTGGTTTACCTATATGAACCTTGCCTTACCTTTTATAACCTTAGTATAAATGCAACAAGGTAGAGTTTCACTTTCGGCTCTGTTTTTTTACATGGTAGTAGCCCATGTGTGTTAGGTGCGTTCTCAGAACAAATATGCAAAGAGCAGATCTGCATAGGTGTTAACCTTTTCTCTCCCAAATAATAGCACTGTTCAGAATAGAATAGAGTAGAGTAGAATAGAATAGAATAGAATAGAATAGAATAGAATAGAATAGAATAGAATAGAATAGAATAGAATAGAATAGAATAGAATATTTCAGTTGGAAGGAACCTACAACCATCATCTAGTCCAACTGCCCGATCAATTCAGGGCTGACCAAAAGCTAAACCATGTTATTAAGGGCATTGTCCCAATGCCTCTTAAACACTGACAGGCTTGGGGCATCAACTACCTCTCTAGGAAGCCTGTTCCAGTGTTTGACCACCCTCTCAGTAAAGGAATGTTTCCTAATGTCTAGTCTAAACCTCACCTGGTGCAGCTTTGAATCATTCCCATGTGTCCTGTCACTGGACCCCAGGGAGAAGAGATCAGCACCTCCCTCTCCACTTCCCCTCCTCAGGAAGCTGTAGGGAGCAATGAGATTGCCCCTCAGCCTCCTTTTCTCTAGACTAGACAAACCCAAAGTCTTTAGCCACTCTTCATGGGACATTCCTTCCAGTCCTTTCTCCAGCTTTGCTGCCCTCCTCTGGATGCATTCAATGACCTTTCCATCTTTCTTAAATTGTGGGGCCCAGAACTGCACACAGTGCTCAAGGTGAGGCCACATCAACACTGGCAACAGCGGTATAATGACCTCTTTTGACCGGCTGGTTATGCTGTTTGATGCTCCCCAGGATCCAATTTGCCCTCTTGGCTGCCAGGGCACACTGTGACTCATATTGAGCCTTCAGTCAAGTAGCCCCCCCAGATCCCTTTCTGAGGGGCTGCTCTCCAGCCTCTCCTCTCCCAGTTTATGCTTGTGCCCTGTGTTACTTTGTCCTTGGTGCAGAATCCGGCATTTGGACTTGATAAATTTCATCCCATTAATCATTGCCCAACACTCCAATATACCTAGATCCCTCTGCAAGGCTTCCTGTCCCTCAAAAGAGTCAACAGCACCTCCCAGTTTGGTATCACCAGCAAACTTGCTACTGGTGCATTCAGCTCCAGATCATTGATAAATATATTGAACAGAAATGGCCCCAGAATTGAACCCTGAGGAACAGCACTGGTGACTGGTCACCAGCCAGATGTAACCCCTGTCACTACAACACTTTGAGCTCTGCTGTTCAGCCAGTTCTTCACCCAGCACACCATGAACCTGCTCATCCCACAGTTGGATAACTTGTCCAGAAGGATGCTGTGAGGGACAGTATCAAAAGCCTTACTAAAATCCAGAAAAACTACATCCACCACCTTCCCTTCATCTGCTAGGCAGGTGATCTTATCATAGAAGGACATCAAATTATTTAAATAGGACTGTTCTTTTGTGAATTCATGTTGGCTGTGCCCGATGATTGCATTATTCTTCAAATGCCTTTCAATAGTACCCGGTATAAGCTTCATATTTTTTTCAGGAACTAAGGTTAGACTAACAGGTCTGTAGTTTCCTGAGTTTTCCCTCATGCACTTCATGTAAATTGGAATAACAGTCAGGAGGGACCTCTTTAGACTCCCCAGACTTTTAGAGAGTCTGAGACTAATTGAGAGGGGTCCTGCCATAACATCTGCTAGCTCCTTCAGTACTCTAGGATGAATCCCATCAGGCCCCATGAACTTGTGAACATTCAGCTGATGAAACTGGTCCCTTACAACTTCAGTGTCCACAAATGGAAAGTCACCGTTCCCACACTCATGGTCCTCCAACTCAGGGAACTGAGCAGGTCAAAGTGTATCAGTATTATTAAAGATTAAGGCAAAAAAAGCATTGAATGCCTCTGCTTTTTCTTCATCTCTATTAGTCAGATGACCGTCTTCGACAAATGTCAGTCCAATGTTTTCCTTAGACCTCCTCTTGCTATTAATGTACTTTAAAAAGCCTTCTTGTTATCTGACACAACACTGGCCAGGTTCAACTCTAATTGAGCTTTGGCCTTTCATGTCTTCTCCCTGCATATACAAAGCACAGCTCTGTAATCTTTCTGCAAAGCCTTACCTTGCTTCCAGAGATCATAGAATTTCATTTTCCTCTTGAGCTCCATGAGGAGTTCCCTGTTCAACAATCTGGTCTTCTGCCCTTACTTGCTTGCTCACAATACAACAGGATTTCCTGCTCCTGTGCTTCTAAAAGGTGCTTCTTAAAAACTGAGCAGCACTTGTGGACTCCTAAGTCCTCAAAAGCAGATTCCCAGAGTGCTATGCTACATAGCTCCCTCAAAAGCTTAACATTTGTTCTGCTGAAGGCCAGGGTAGCAACTCTGCTGTCCTTTTTTTCTCATTACACTGAAAATTTTAAACTCAACCACCTCATGATCACTGTGGCCAAGACAGCCACCTACCATCATATCCCCCATGAATCCTTCTCTGTTCACAAATAGTAAGTCTGGGAGGCCATCTTTCCTAGCTGGCTTGCTGAGTACTTGTGACAAGAAGTTCTCTCACAAACTTCAAGAATTTCCAAGACCTGCTTGTCACAGCAGTATGATATTCCCAGTTGATGTCTAGGAAGTTGAAATCTCCTGTAAGGACAAGGGCTACCGATCCAAAAATTTCTCCTAATTGCCTGTAGAATAACTCATCAGTGCTTAAATCCTAGCTGGGTGATTGGTAGTAGACACCCACAGCAATATCTCCTTTGTTTTCCATCCCCCTAACTCTCACCCAGAGGCTCTCAGCAACCGTAAGGGCTGTACAATCAAACCTCTCCCTTAATACATAGCGCGATAGCTCCACCTCTTCTGCCATGTCTATCCCTCCGGAACAGCCCTCCATCCCAGCACTCCAATCATGGGACTCATTCCACCAAGTCTTAATAATACCAATGATATCATAGTTCTGGAAACTAACCAATGCTTCCAGTTCATCCTGTTTGCTTCTCAGACCGCGTGCGTTGGTGTACAAGCATTTCAGATATGATCCTGAGCCCTCCATGCTCCCAGAAGCAGTGCAAATGTTGCCACTAGCATTGCCACCCTCAGGCAATACCATGCCAACCTTTAGGCTTGCCTGCTACAATCCTGCTGGTATCCCTTCCCCCTCGATCTGTCCTGCCAGCTTATGCCCAAAGATGCATTTTCCCCTTTGGGACAGGTGGATCCCATCAGGACCCAGCATACCTTGTGTCTCAAAGGCTCTTCCATGGTTTAAAAACCCAAAGTTTTGGCAGAGGCACCAGTCCTGGAACCAGATATTGATATCCTGGGTTTGCCTGTTTCTTCCAAAGTGTCCCCTCATTACCGGGAGGATTGAGGAAAACACTATCTGTGCTCCTGAAATTTTTAGCATTCTTCCCAGAGCTCTAAAATCTCTTTTGATCGACCTCAGGCTCTTTGTTGCTACATCATTAGTATCCAAGTGAAAGAGCAGGAACGAATTAGTTAGAAGTTAGAAGCTCTTCAGTCTTGTGTTGATGTCCCTAATTTGGGCCCCAGGGAGGCAGCAAACTTGTCTGAAAAGGGGGTCCAGTCTGCAAATGGTGCTCCTGTTCTACACAGGAGGGAATCACCACTGACCATAACTCACGGTTGTTTCTTCTCAGCGCTGGTCTCAGTGTGGGTTTTGTTGCGAGGGGTTGGTATCTTCTCTGTTAGTTTTGGTCTTCCGTTTTTTTCTGTCGTTATACTAGTTTTGCACTCCTGTGGCCTCCCAGAGTAAAGCCATCCCACCATGGCTTTTCACATTTCTTGTGTTCTTCTTGAAAAGCCATGCAGTGCCAAAAAGCTCTGTGTCTTTTTTTTTTTTTTTTTTTTTTTTTTCACAAATTCTCTAATTCTCACTCTATATAATGTACCAGTTGGAATGATTTAATGTCAATTTTCACTTACATTATGAAGGCATAAAAGGCACCAAATGGCATATACATCTTATTATGTGATGTAATGAAACACCACTTTTTGTTCCTATTCGGAATCAGTTACAGCCTTTTATTCACTGCATATAAATTGCCCTTGAAATCTAGTTAGTGGAAAAAATATTGTATATTATTATTATTATTAATGTGTATAGCTTGTGCAGTCTCAAGTTCGGCAAATTATGTGCGGGGAGGGAGTATGCCTTGTGCAAAAAAATTGTTTTGAAATTTTTTAATGCAGTAGTCAGGTCTTTTTAGATAGTGAGAACCTGAAGTGAACTACTTTGAATGACTTTTTCTTCCAGGATAAGAGAACGGTCCACACTTCTATCTGTTTGCTTTTGCTTTAAATTCCTGTGAGTTATTCTTGTTACACCCTGTTCTCTGAAGGTATAATACCTTCTAGTCTGTAGAACCATAGCCATGACAGTCTCCTCCTGCAGTGCAAGTGTGTACCTAAAGTTACACCAGAAAGGTCTCTCTTCCCGGATTCAGCTGGCTTGCTGCTTTTATTGGGCCAAGGTGGGCATCAGGGTTTCAGGTTTTGCGCATGCCTCTTCCTTCTGGCGAAGTATCTGAACTCTTCTATCCGACCACTCTTTGAAGGCTCCTATACCAGTTAAATCTTTCACTTTGAAGCTCTTAAGCAGTCTAGCAGGCCTCTCAGAAGAAAAGTGGATTTCTGTAAATAGGCAGGTAAATGTCTGTTTTACACTAGGAATCACGTCCTGCATTTAACAACATCTCTTTGCTTAATACAAGTTTTGCTTCTGACCTGGGTGGCCGCAGCTACCAGGCCACCTTTCAGGGAATGCATCTTTCACAGGGCCTCGCATTCTGTACTAATACATACATTAAAACCACGCACGGCACAGATATCTGAACAGACTAACGTAATTGTGTGCAGCTTATTACTAGCCATTGATTGGGATCAGATACAACAGTAATCAACTGCGTGGAGGAGGCAGTAGTTTTGGAATGAGCCATCCCCACTTTTCTTTTAGACATACCATGACATAGTCTGTTCCAACAGGGCAGTATTGGACATATTGTCAGTATTAGGCAAAGTTCTTCCCTCCTATCAAATCTTCTAAATCTTTGAAGCATAGCTTAAACCATCAAGCCTCCTTATATCTCAAACCTCTAACAGATTTTTTTTCTCCTGGAACAAATTAGCAAACATTCCAGAAAATGTGCAGAGAAAACCTAAAACAGCAGCATGCCTTTTTTTTTTTTTCTCTTGTATAAATACATTCTCTTTCTTGCTGGTGTTATTCCAAATATCTGCAATTATAAAAGAGATTTCTTCTTCACAGTTCCTTTTTGCTTTGCACCTGCAGTTCATTGTAATCTTGTATTTGTGACGCTATAGTCTATTGCCATGGAAATCAACATAATTCCACAATTACATTCACATCTTTAGATCCCTGCTCTTTAGAGAAGTTCATTATGAAATACCGAATTCTGTATTTAGGACTTTTTTACAGGAAAATTTTGGGGAAAGAGTGGTTGAAAATGTATGCAGCTTTGGATAGTTTTAGTAATGTGACAGAAGTGTGGAAGATATTGGGGCAGAAGGGATTGCGTTCTTGTGCTGGGCTGACCCGGACAGCAACTAAGCACCCATCAGCTGCTCGGTCACCCCAGCCTTCCCCCAGCAGGAATCAGAAGGGAAAACATGAGAAAAACATGTTGGTCAAGATAAAGACAGTTTAAGAAGTGAAGGGAATAAAAAAAAAAGAGAAAAAAACAAGCAATGTAAAAGTCATCACTCACAACATCTGACTGAGCGGCAGACTGATGCCCAGCTGGTTTCCAAACAGCAGCCACCTTAGGAAAACCGAAACACCCCATGAGCATGATGTCATGTGGTAGAGAATATCCGTTCGGCGAATTTGGGTCAACTGTCCTGGCTGCGTCCCCCTGCCAGCCTCTTGCCCAGCCTCAGCCGACACGCTTGAGGGCCAGAGTGAGAAGCAGAGAAAGCCTCGACACTGCGCAAGTGCCCTTCAGCAGTAGCCCAAACACTGGTGTGTTATCAACACACCCAGCCCAGATCAAGGCTTTATCAAGTTGTTTTCTACCTGGTAGTCATAAAACGTGGTTTAGCTTCTTTCTAACCCTTCAGGGGTTTTCTTCTGTGTTTAGACATGGGAGAGAGCTCTGTGTATCTATGTATTATCTCTTTGCCCCCGTGCCACTGGCAAAGCTTCTGCTGATCTTCCTGCATTGGCTTGTTTCTGTGGTGAATACGTTTCTCTTTTTGAGGAACCTGACATAAGAAGCATATTTAGATGTCTCTGAGGATCATTTTTCAGTAGCAGTACATCCTGGCAAATCTCTGTAGGTGCCTCTGAAACTTCACTCTTAAGCCTCTGCTTTATTATTCTGTATTCTTTTATTCACTACAAGATTTTAAGGGTATGCTATTCCTGCTTGAGATTATTTTAATGAATATCATGCAGCCATTTATAATTGTTTATGTATCTTTCTTTTCAAGACGCCAGTGATCAAAGAGAAGACATTTACATTGGAAACCATATACCTTGTTCAGAAAGCTTCAACGGCTACTGTATACATGGAAAATGTGAATTCATTTACTCCACTCAGAAGGCTTCCTGCCGGTAAGTCCTGCATGCCTGCAAAATGTGCTTGAAATTGCTGTAAAGCTTAATCAAAATGCTCTCTAGACATAATTATGGCATGTATCATTCTGCAGTTACCTAAACAGTGGCACAGGAGCCGTATCCCCATGCTGTGGGCAGCTCAGGTAGTTCAGAAGTTGAATCCCTCTGAGGACTGTGGCCTCTGTGTTGTCTCCTTATTTTCAGCTGCCAAATCCTATCTAGAGGAAAAAAAAGCCCCCAGAAATGCCTTTACCTTGCGTGGCTTCTCTGTATGACTGCTCTTCCCCACTGACCTCTCAGTCTGTTCTTACACTGTACATTCTATTGCTCTTGTAATAAACTCTCTCTAGAGGATCAATATCTTATTTGTAGCGTTTGTTGCCCTTTTCAAAATAATAGGCTTCATCTAGAGAGTATAAAATTGCAAAATATTCTTCAGCCCACATTTTTTGTCTGTGGTGTAATCTAGCAGATCAGTACACTCAGTATTAAGCTACTCAGTGTTTCCCACAAAATCTGAATGTTCCATTTTATTTCGTTAGCTCCCAGATAATTTTTTCTTTACATTTCAACAACTAAATTCTGCCTCTTTGTCTTCTTAAAAAAATAAAAATAATTTAAAAAGTTGTTTATAGAAAAAGGCCACTTCTTAATAACATGGAGTGCCCTACTTATTAGGAGATTTCACTCCTGAACCTTTATCTTGCAGGCTTGTACTTTCAGATTAATGTGGCTGAAGATGCTATAACTCTTTGCTTTCCTTTGCTTTGGAAATTTTAGCTATAAATCCATTAGATGCTATCACATTTTCTCCCCTGATCTTTATCGATCGAGAAAATTTAGGGTTTTTCCCACTGCCAAGATTTAAGGGTTTCCAGACTGATAAGGGAGCAGGAAGCCCAAACAGCAGAGCCAGTATGGTTGTCAACATAAGCATCTGAAAGCTTATATAATTCCTTTCCCCATCCGAGGCCCTTTCTTGTCTATTTTCACCTTTCCAATAGGACTTATGTGTTTTTGTCTTTTCTTTGGCCAGAACCAAGAGAGCGCAACATGGCTTTGCTTCTCTTGGGATTCTGGGTGCATCTTGATGGATGTTAGGCAGCACTATTTGATTACAGTGTTCTTTTTTCTTAGAGCTGTGTTTAACACAATTCCTGATGGATTTGTGCTCAAAATATTCAAAGTAGAGGTATTTCAGGGAAAATATTCCTGGCTGAATGAATTTAATTTTTTTTTTATTTCTCAGAATTTTGTTTCTGGAAGGCACTAATCATATAGTCATTTATTCATTTATGATTCAATTACTATTAAATTGTTTAATTATTTATTATTAATTTAATAATTACTGATAGGCAACGCTTCAATGAATGTAATTAATGTACTGTCCCTTTAAATTCTATTTTGTAATTACATTTACTATTACTACTTTCTATTATTTGTTTAAACATCCTGAACAGTATCTCAGCACTGGACCTAACGCAACAAACCTCACATGGTTCCAGTCAAGAATTTCAGATTGTCCAGTTCTTAGCCCTAAGTATCAGATCTCCTTTAGATTTTTCTTGGTTATTTAAATACCGATGGTCTCATATTTTATGTGTGTTTCCTATTGGAGCAGAGCTATTAAGGAAACAAATTATTTGTATCAGACAGCAATCCTCCATAGTAAACATGTACTTCTACCAAAGAAGAAAATTCTTCCTCTGGCGAGGAAAATAAGGTGATGAATTCTAGGGGCAGATTGTTATTTTCAAGTGCTTTGCATTCTAATACACATCTAGCATATACATTGTTTAATTTGGTCCTCATTTCCTGGTAGTGATATATGTGAGGTATCAGATGACATACAAAAGTGCAGAAAATACCTGCACAGAGCAAATTCAGACTTTTGCTTTCACTGAGGGCAATGAATCTCCTTGCTCATTATACAGCAGTCCTCCGGGACTGCCAGCAGGAAGGTGGGAGGAAAGTTTTGTAGTATTCAATTGCATAATATTTCGTTGAGTGGCCTTTGCACAGCTGGGCTCTGGTCCTTCTCCTGCTGCCCCCCTTGTGCTGTGCAGTTCTGCCCTGTGCTTATGGCAGGCTGCATCAAGGATGCACAGTTCAATCCTTTGCAAAGAAATCTGAACTTCTTTGAGCTAGTTCAATCAACTGACAGATCAGCATATTTTGATAAATCCATGCTGACCTCTATTTATCTTGCTATTACATTAATGCTACATTATCTAGCTATATATTAATGCAGCAGAATGCTACTAATTAGGTAGCTTAAACTAGTGCCTCGTACTTCATCCCACCAATATAGTTCTTAACACAAGCACTTCTTTGCAGGAATCCAATACTCCTGAATCTCCATTCAACGTTCCTCAGAAATGATTTCCTGCCACTTCACTGTTTCTGAGGAAACGCCTTTGAATTACTTGTGCCTCCTCTGCTTTGTTTTGCCTCATATGCTTTAAAGCAATTCTCACATTGATCACACGTTGACTGTTACCTTCTTTAGTGAAAACAAAAGCAAAGTAACAAAGAAGAATTCAGCCTTCTTCACTAGCAAGGAATCCTCTTCCTCATTGCTTCTTTGTGCATGATTACCAACGCGTTCCCCGTCCTCTTCCTTCTTGTATGCTAAGACACGATTCTCCCGATTCCCTTCCTAGCCATTACCGAGCTTACTTACGGTACGTGGGGGCTTTTCTTTAATAATTCCACTCTTCCTGGAACTTGTTTCATGCCTGAACCAAAACTCCTTACAGAGCAGCTCATGGCTGGAGAAAGTAGAGTCACAAGATTATGAACACATAAACCCCAGCTGTGATCCCTGCATGCAAAGGGGGATTAGGAGTTGCATTAGCAGTTGTAGGAAGGTCTGTGGAGTAATTATTTCATCCCTCCGAACAGAATTAATCCCTACCCTCGCACAAAGCTTTGGGATGGATGAGACCAATTCTGTGTCGCATTGGGGCTTATCTGATCCAGTTTACAAAACGATTGTTTCTCTGCCTGTGTATGAGTATTTCTTCTCCAGCTTTCTGCTATAGAGCTGGAGGCCAATTGTATGATTTCGTTGCCCTTAATGATGAATTTGCATCAGTTGGTTTTAAAGGATAGCTGTGCAAGGAACTTGTTCAGGGGTGTAAGCGGTGGACTTTGATTCTGCAGACTTCAGCTCAGTGTCTTAGGTGGTTGTTACCTTTCCTTGTTGTGCTTCCACCTCTCTTGCCTTGCAACATGAATTCCTCCAGAGCGTGTTTCCACTGCCACCTTCACCACTGGCACATCTCGCATTCCCTGAACACGTCAGGGATCAGGAGCAGCCTCTGCTGAGTTTCTCATTGAGCTAGCTGCTGCTTTGCTCAGGCAAGGTACCATTTAGAGCAGCCGCTTCTCTTCTTTCCCCAGCCATCTATTCCCCACCCCTGGCCAATTTTTATGGATTCTTCCATGAACTCTGACTTGAACAGTTGTGGGACATTGGGTTTTCTAACCCGACCTTCATCAAATTTTGGTTTGGTGACAAGTCAGGAGGGGGTTTGATGCTGGTCTTGTCCAATAGGTTTTGCAGGATTCCACTTTTGTGGGCTGCAGCTTGAAAAGGGATCTTCCTTTCCCCCATCTTTCAAGGTTTTTTTTCCTCTGTGTCATTCCTGCCCCATATTGACAGTGCAGCTGAGTGAGGGTATTCACTTTGTGTTCTTCTTTGTGTTTCATTTAGCCTTGTCTGCTTGTTTCACCTAGTTGCTTTATTCTTCCTAAATACGGGCCCAATCTAAAAATGACCCCACATATTTCTTTTGCCAAATCAGGGCCTTCACCACACTGGTGTGTTTTCAGGCAGGGCCACTAGTAACCTCATCCAGGAAAGGAAAGCGTATCTTCTCTGTCTCTTCTCTTGCCACAGAAATCCAAATCATTCCCCTACCCAAGTGTTACCACACCTCCACCTTCTCACCATCTCTTTCTCAGCTGGAGTCACCTTGGGCTCCTTATTTCAACTGCAAAATGACTGGGCTGTTGTCAAATTACAGATTCCATGAAATATTCCTTTTCTTTTTCAGGTGTGAATCAGGATATACTGGACAGCACTGTGAAAAGACAGACTTTAGTATTCTTTATGTTGTCCCAAGTAGACAAAAGCTTACGCATGTCCTTATTGCAGCAATAATTGGAGCTGTACAGATTGCCATTATAGTTGCAATTGTCATGTGCATAACAAGGTAGGTAAAGACAAAAACAGTGAAAAATGACACATTGTATTGATATACTTTTTCTGTGTCTAAATATTTGACCTCCCCAAATTTTATGTGCTTTAACATATATGTTAATGTGCCCACATAAGAAATACCTAATAACTGAAGCGGAAGGATTATGTAACATCCTATTGCCTTGTTTGTTTGGGTGTTTTTGTTTTTTGGGGTTTTTTTCCCCCAAAACACACATTTGTTTAAATTCACAAACCACCAGTAACCACTCTGAATCCCCAGACCAAATACCCAGCAGAACAGATCAGTCTTAAAACACATCCAAAAGGTCAGCTACTGGGTTAGACCTTCCCTGGAGTTATTCAAGCATTGCTGATATCTTATAGAAGCTATGATTCCCCCCTCCCAGCCAGTGAAACCAGAGATGTTGGCAAGATGCTGTTCCCCTGCGGTACTACTGTAAATAGTGTTACACAGAGAGGGAAGTATCCCTCACACTATACATGTTTGTGAAAATTAATGTGCAGCAATCCCGTTATTAGGCACTCTCCATTTTATGAAATGTAAAGATGCACAAGCATAGAGTTCGGGTTTCTGGGTTGTCTCCGACTCTCGCCCTATATGAAAACTGAGATGAGAGCCATGGATTCTTTTTTATGACAAGGGATTCAGTTTGCTCATCAAGGACTTGAACCCAATGAGGAATGAGGGCTCTGGGCTAGATTAAGGAGGAGTTAGGTAGCTTCGAGTTGCATAAAGCATTTAAGTCCTTCACTTGGGCATCCATGCTACACTTTGCCTTTTCCTCCTCAGCTCGTCCTTCACTTTTTCAGCTCCAGTTACATTGGGCCATAGAACTTCCTGCTGCTGCGTTCGTGCATGGCTTCCCAAGCTCAGTGATGTAGAGTGACACCCCTATGAACGAACAACATAGGCCTCCTTCCCTATCTCCCTTGTAAGGTTCAACATAGTGGGTATAAGTACACATATCTAACACCACCTGCACAGGTGAAAGAGTTACTTGGCTCATGCAGTTGATGTCATCCCTTTTTTTTACTCAACACCCTGCTGGCCAAAGCAGTGGCGTGGAAGGCTGTGGTTCATCAGCCTTCCTCTTTCAGCCTCCCTTACGACCGTTCCCCAGCTCACAGTCTCTCGGGAGCTGTCTGTCTTGCTCCGTCGTGCAGTGCCCGCTGTCTGGCGGGCTGAGTAAGTGCCCTCCCATTCAGAATTGCTGGCTTTTGTGAATCCTTTCTTAGTTGTGTGTCCGTCCCCAAGAAAGGGGTCTCCTGAGCCACCCCACAGAGAGTCTGGGGTGGGCTGTTTCAGCGGCTGCTGCGAGCAGCGGGGCACCTGGAGGTCCAGTCTTACCATCCACCGGATTTTAAGTATGAAATATGTATAAAGTAAAGCCAATGCAATTATTCACCATGGTATGTGTTTTCCTGGATCAAAGGCTGAAGGATGTAGAACCTTGCTGGTTTGGGTCTCAAGTTCAAGCAGAGCTCCCTTCTGAGTGATGTGGGGTGCCACGGACATCCCCAGGTGACAGTCCACTACCAAACGGCAGGAGCATTCCCCCAGTCAGCACAGCTCAAAGACTCCTTGCTATTGTTAAGTACGGAAATTCAAGTCAATCTGTTATTGCTAGGCTTAACTTCACGTGGCATATATAAAATCAGCCCTCCTTTTTCTTTCTCTCTCTTTTTTTAACAGAAAATGCCCCAAAAACAATAGAGGACGTCGGCAGAAGCAAAACCTAGGCCATTTTACTTCAGATACATCATCCAGAATGGTTTAACTTAGTGATTTTTATACCTACATTGACCATGTGATGTACATTTTTATTATATCTTTTTTTAAAGAATGGAAATATTTATTTCAGAGGCCTTATTTTTGAACATTTTTAGTGTAACAATGTTGGTCTATATTCTGAAAGCATCAGCTCTAACAGCTATGGACTGTTTTAGTATCTTTACTTTTATGTTTTTGAATACGGTAGTTCATTTTCTGTATCTGTATCACATGGTTATATAATAGACTTGTGCTTTATCCATGGAATGTAATATTTTTGGGAACACAGATTTATTCCACCAATGGTTGTAGATTTTAAAAAAAGAACAACAAACCAACAAAAAAGTCCACATTACCTAGCAAACAAGGCATGAACTAAAGGTAAAAATGTTTACAGCTTACTTTTCTTATGAGAAACTAGAAAACACTGTGTTTAAATACCGTAGATATTTAAATGTTTTTGGAAGTTAGTAACTGATTTTTTAGACACTGCCTATCGCATGAATTGTGAAGCTGTGTGCTGTGTGTAGTTGTAACATATTTATAAAACGTGTGGACTGGGTCTAAGCACTGCCATCTTCATAAATAATTCCAACAATTTATTTTTAAAGAGGAAAATTATAAATTTCATAATTTGGGAAGTTACCTGGCAGAGCAGATGGCACAGGTGCAAAAGAAGTAGGTCTTGGTAGATGTAGGTATTGTAAAAATTGGTGTTGAATAACTGAACACAAATAATTGGAATAAAGCCTACTTTATCACTGTTAAAGCTGTTTTAATACTTCTTAAACTTTTTTAAAGAAAATACATGTTTTAACACCTACAATACAGATTGTATAGTGTTTGTGATTAAAATAAAAAAAATAATAAAAGTGAATGAATTACTAGTGCTCTTGTATAGAGTATTTTCAAGAGCTAAAGAAGTCCATCCAAATTAGTCTGCTGGTCATAGTTATATTAATAGACTGTTAGTTGTCGTTTGAGAGATCCCGAGATAAAGTGTGAATAGGATGTGTTCAGCTGTTTTAACATGTAGTTTAGGCTATCAAAGTTTTGCATGTAGGATTTAATAATTTGTTCAATAAAAAAAAAAAAATGCTTTCAACGTTTTGAACTGGAAAAGCATGTCACAATACAACGTTTTCACTATATTGCCTCTGGTTTAGTGTGTTTATTTGTTACCCCATGTGGTAATGGCAGCAAGCTGAAGACCTGGAGTTGTTTTGCTGGGAAAAAACAACCGTGTTCATTTTCCTGACGGCTCTTTGAATTCCCTTGGAGGAAAGCACTCGAGTAACACGAAAACAAAAGTAGATCGTTAAAAATATGCAAGTTTGCTTTCCTGCTTAATTAGTAAGTTACTTAACTTTCCCGGATTAACACTAATAACTTCATCAGTACAGAAACGTGACCCTTTAAACGTATGTTCCTTTCCAGACATTGCTTCCTAATTTTAGGGGGTTCATGTTGCTGAAAGTATCCGAACAATCATGTGTGGATATTTTGTAGTCAGAAGTATTTGACCAAGCTCCAGGAGCGGAGTTTCACGCCCTACTTTGAGCATCGCCGGGGCCAGCTGTCGCCCTGGCTCCCTGCAGCAGCGCCAGAATCGTTCTGGCAGGATCACCGAAACTTCGCCTGCTGCCGACCCGGCCGAAGGCAGGCAAAATGGATCGCCGCGAAATCACCCCGGAGGCTGACAAAACCCACCAAAATCGCCTCTCCAGCGTCACCGAGGAGGAAGAAGAACAAGATGCAGCTTACACGATCGTGACGGTCCTGGACAAAGTGGCCAACATTGTGGACAGTGTGCAGGCGAGCCAGAAGAGGATAGAGGAGAGGCACAGGGAGATGGAGAACGCCATCAAGACCATACAGATTGACATTTTAAAGCTTTCCCAGGCTCATGGCAATACCGGCTACACAGTGAACAAGTTACTGGAGAAAACCCGCAAAGTCAGCTCCACCGTGAAGGAGGTGCGGGCACGCGTGGAGAGGCAGAGTGCCAGCGTGCGGAAGGTGGAAGCGAAACAAGAGGACATGCTGAGGAAAAATAAATTCCGGGTCGTAATCTATCAGGTAACCGCAAACCTAATTGCTTGTAGTGCTGTCATTGTGTCACCTCCTTGGTGGCTGCTGGTAGGCAGTGGTTAATGAACCAAAAGACGCGGTCTGTCCAACATGAGAGTTATTTTATGCTTTCTTTAACACTGAGTTGCGCTCTACAGTGCCTTTCAGCATGAACCTCCTGACGGCAGCACACACGGTCTATTATTAGTGTTGGTAGGTTTCTGAGCCAGTCGTGTAAGATTAACTGCAGATCAGCAAGGACTATTTGTTGCCTCTCTGAAAGGTAATATGAGGCTGGCCCTGTAAATCTTGTCATACAAACCATTCCTGACATTCATCCCTGTTATTTTTTTCACCGTATTAGGTAGACATACAAATAGCGAAAGTGTTTGCGGGATCTCTGGAAAGCAGACTTTCTTCTAACACGAATGTTAAAACATATGGTTTATTTAACTTGAGCATTGCCCAGGCTGTATATGCACAAACTAAAGCTCAGAGGCACAAACCCCTCATGAAAACAAATAGTCCCTTGCATGCTCTACTTTGGAAACGATTTAACCCAGCACTGTTCATCCAGTCATATTGGGCAAGCGAATCACACATTTTCTTTCATTGACCTCACTCTAGGATGTTCACTGTTCTTATAAACAATTGTGTTTGAAGAGGCGTTTCATGAAGCGGCGGCATCTTGCCTACGTTCATACAAGTAGACAGTGAAGGCAGCTCAGGGGGTCTGTCACTTGCTAGCGAGTGCTGTGAAACTCATTTGTTTAACGGCCTGATCCTGCCATTTGCTGAAACTTCCCAGTTCCCCAAGTCAATAGAAAGTAAGAGTGTTTAATCTTTTGCCAGAAGCATAGTTTCTCTTTCATACCAGCAAGTCCCCAAAGCTTCTTTCAAATGAGTCGTATTCATCATTAGGCGTTCTTGAAAATACCAGCCCTCGTGAGTAGCACAATGCGCCCCCTTCGCCCAGCCTTACGCCCCGGTCTTGCATCTGTTTGTACATAAATAACATCTACTTGCAATGAATGGAGCTGTGTGTTCCACTGAGTTTATTCACTACCGTATACAGCTGACATTCTTCTGCATAATCTAGCTTCCTTAACTACTTCATTTTCTACTACTGGGATAAAATAGCTAAAAAAAAAAAAGAGTAAAAGGTAGGAAATGTTATCTTGTTAATGTTATGCTAGTACCATATGCAGCCAAATTGTGCCTCCCAGATTTTCTGACTGCATGACTTACTATGGATGTTCAGGAGAAAGCACGGGCACGATTTGGCCTATTATTACAATTATTGCAAGCTGCAGCATCATGATGGAATAGGAAACAGGCAGTTTTGCTTTTTTCTTGCAAATCATTTCCCAGCTAAAGGTAATAAATATCTCTGACTCCCCTGGTTAATGGCATAATGCCGTTTCATTGATGGGCCTTTACCATAATGACTGCAGCAGAATCAATGCTCTGAAAATATTTGTTCTTAAAACAGTATTCATTACATAATGTAAATTTTTCTCCTAGCAACACATGAGTTGTTGCGTATTTAAAAAAGTAGTAAAATATGGTGAAAATGGATTTACACACAGCTATAAAGAACAGCTGTTGTTATTTTCAGATATTTCATACAAAAGGTGGCTCTCACAATGTGTACTTTCTCGAAAAATCACCTTCAGAGTTTCTGAACTCTGCTGGTTTTGCCAGACAAGAATGACCTCAGGTGGTACTTTTCAGGAAGAGAAACAGCATTTTTGATTTCTGTCTTTCTAGCTTCCCCTTCCTACGGTAGTTGAGAACTGCCAGCGACACTATGAATGACTTCCTCTTTAACTTCCATCCCTTTTGTAAGGTAGATTGAAGAACCTTTTCCCTCTTGCACAGGGAAGAAGGGGCAGGCATGCTGATCCCCCTAGGATCTGACATTTAACACTTTTCTGGAGAAGGAGAACTGCATCGCTCCACAAAAACTGTCACTTGCTAGGTAGTCAAGAGGGCAGTGAAGCTTTAAGGCACAGGTATGCTTGTGAAAATCTCTTTCACACAAGTGCAGAGATTTTCACACTGTTGATTTACACCAGTGTAAGCATACTGCTGGAGTGCCAAGACCTGAATGACTGAAGCTTGGCTACGATGAGTGGTAGTCTCTTAATAGCTACAGAATCAGCGTACGCCCTTCACTATATTTTACAAATGGGTATAACCAAGTTGTTTACTTGGTGGTTGTGAGTGACAGCTCATCTGTAGTGAGATTTTTTTCTGATGAGCCATTTGGGACATTGTGATGGAGTCAATGACCTGTGTGTAGCCGGTGCTGAATGCCGACGTGGGTGACCGCATGTGGGTTTTAGTTTTAACTTTTGCCAGAACATTGGCATATGAGGAAAAAGGAAACACCAATTAAATCCTAAAGATTTTCTTTCAAGAGGATAGCTTTGATCTTATCTTTAATAGAAGGAGTAGGCAGTTTGAAAAGGATCATTGGCTGGAGGAGAGTGTCCCAAGAGACCTCAGCCATGATGAAAAGAGTTGGCAATATCCTCGTATTAAAAAGAGAGAAAGTGATTATCCATGAGCATAATGATTAAGGAAACAGAGAGCATTCATTTTGAAAGGGCCATGTGGTTGAGGAAAAGATTTGGTAGCAGGCAGCTCTCCTCCCCAGGCTGACTGCATGATTAAAAATGCCAGTTTACTTCAGACTTTCTAGTGAGGTCTTTGACCCGGGAGTGCAATGTGCCCTAAGGGTATAGTAGGGAACGCAAAGGACGTTATAAGTTGTACAGGTCACTGTTCACTTCTGTTCAGGTTAGTCTGAATAACCAGCTGTGAGAGCTTTCGTTTCTCTGCAGTCAAAGAGCATCTAACAATTGAACTCATTCTGACTAAATTATTCAGAAATTAAAGAGGATTTTTTTTTTCTTTTAATCCTGAAAGAACTTGTTCTTTTGCTTTTCTGCATGTTCTGCAAGTCCCTCTTTGAATGTGAGCATACAGGCACCAGAAATTCCATGTTACAGTTACTGGGCTCTTTTCTATTGTTACTTTACATAAGCACCGTAAATGAGTAACAACTTCCTATGAAGGGACACGTGCATTTGTTTCACTCACTGCTTTCTGACGTTTAAAATCAGTGGACAGTCACAGTGGACGTGTCAGAAACCTAGTAATGTTTTGTCTTGACTAGTCTACACAGCCGTGTTACAACCATTTTTTTTGCCCTGTGATTGCTCCACCACACGTACAGTGAGAGGATAGCAGAAGCAACCTTCTGTATGCCACTCATATTAAGCATAAATAAATTAAAATATAAGTGGCTTTTCCTGGCCACTGACCATCTGCAGCATAATGACTTGGACAGTAAAAATGGTGAGATCGAGATGGGGACAATAATCTGAAAATCTGAAGTCGAAGCACTTCCATCTGAAGTGGCAATAAAAGTCAGGGTGTCACCAGCTCAAGAGACTCTGAAAGACCTGGTACACAAAGTCACCGTCCATCAGCATGGAGTTTTAATTACAGCTATTCTGAGAAAAACCTGTGAGAGTAACCATGACATGAAAGACAGCAAATATAACAATTCTATTTAATAAAAAGGCAAAGGAAATTATTTGAACTATTGCCATTTGTCTGGTATCATTCAGGTGTAAGAATGGCAGGCTCAGAAGGGGCTCTGCAGAACAGAATCGTTAGTACTGTGGAGTTAAATAGCTCACCAAGAGCAGATTGTGCTAGGTAACTCACATTTGGTGAGGTTTCTCCTTTCTCATATTTGTGTACCTGATATCTTACCTCATAACAGATAATCTGGGAAAACAACAGCTGACAGTGGATTGTGTTGAAATGGGAAGTGAGGCTTGTGACGGGTTTCTGAAAGGGTTTGCTTCTAAGACTGTCTTTGTCAATTGTGTAATATTTTCATTAAAGATCTTGGCACAGAAAAAGGTGCGGATACTAATAACACTCAAAATGAGGAGCTGTGGGGCCAGAGAAAGAAATATAGACAAGAAACCAAATCATCTTTAGAGCTGGAGTAACCTAAGCGTACACAATGTCAATTCCTGTACTTAGCAGAAGCCCGTGCTGCTAGTTCGTCTTCTGAGGCTCCACGGCTTGGAAAGGACAGAAAATGGTGTATTACTTGCTCACAAGATGACTGAGAGCTTACTTGATGTTGAGGCTCTTAAAAAGGTCAAATATGGGCAAGAAAGGCTTCAGGAAAGATATTTCCAGAAGTGAGCGAGACAGCCAGTGCCCTTGTCCAAAACACTTCAGAGCTACCCAGACTACCACGTACAGCTCTGATCACCCCTGTTGAAGTAACTTGTGTCCAAACCGAACAGGTTTGGAAAACGGCTACCAGGCCAATCAGAGCAATGGGGAGCCCGGCTACATGAGAGGACACCAGGAGGTCCTAGCTTGGTTTAGTCCAGCAAGAAAAGAGGCTAAAAGAGGTTGTGGCTGTCCTTTATACATACATGGGACATGGATGAGGAGCCCAGTAAAGACCATCAGCAAAAAGATGAAATGGGTGTAAACTGTCCATGACTCATCTCACGTCAGAAACCAGAAATGGATTCTTCGCCCTGGGGACATGAGAGTCTGGACAAAGCCTTCTGCTAGCACCCACAGGGAGAGAAGAAAACCTAAATTGCTACTAAAGTGGAGTCTGAAAGCTTAATGGAAAAAAAAGATGGCGTAGGTTGACTACCTGTGACAGCAGAGCACTGTCCTCAGACACAGAGGCCTTGGCAGCCCAAGGACACAGGGCCTTTGTTGGAGTCTTGTGGCAGAAACCTTATATAAATATTTTTACAGCCGGAACAGGTAATTGCCTTCATTGAGAATAAAAGAAACCAAACGGTTGTGTCAGAGAGCGCGCTAAGAGCCCTTTGTTTGCAGTGTCAAGCCCAGTCCCTGAGTTCAAAGGGCTGATCTGGCCCCGTGTGGTGCAGCGAGCCGCTGGTGGCATGGCAGGGCCGGTGCCAAAGCACTGCCAGCAGCCAAGATCACAAGTTACCTGTGATTTTTAGAAAAAGAAATCACAGCTTTCAACCAGTTAAAGAAAACCTATATTTCTAGGGATGTGTTCACAAGTAAAAAGGAGAAAGGGAAATTAAAAAAAATAATAAAGCAGCCGTTGGGCCATTTTTGTGTTCCTAAAATAAAATAGGTTACATATTTCACAGGACTGTGTTCATAGCAGATTATAAACTTGACGCTACACCAATGGATCTGGTGTAACTGGAGTCCCCAGACCTGTTCCTTTGTGGTGATCCTCACAAGGGACAGGCAGTCATCTTCTCAGGGCTGTCATTGATTTTTCTCCTCCTATTAACATTGGGTGGTGGAAACAACTGATGTTAATTTACATTTGCACTGGATGCAGTTCTTCAGGGCTTTGCTTGTGATTGCCCTGCAAGCTGGCAGAAGAGTATAGCTACATCACGAGCCTCTCTTGTCGTGCCTCTTCCCCATGGTCCCAGAGGCTGCCTGGAGTCACTTAGCGACAGGAGCTGTGGCTGGCCGCTGTGGGCATATGTGTATCTTCAGTGATACCCTTCGTGCCTGAGGCCCAGCTTCAGGAATGCACTTGACTCTGGGGACATGTGGATGGGCTTTATATTCTCAGCACTACTGAAGATAGCCGAATGTTGCAGTTGTTCCTTTAGTAGTAGATAAAGTAGATAAAGTTCATCAGAACAGTGCAGGCCCAGATGGGAGGGATATATGAAGTCATTAGCAGCAAGTTCAGAGTTTGGGACAGGATCCATCTTGCCAGGTATTAGACATCAGTAATGCAGACGTTTGTACATTTGGCCTGTAGGCTTCCTTCAAACGAGCAGAGAGAAACATATGGAACCTGATTCGCCTGACCTGTTGTAGACATCTACTTCTGGACACAGTTTCTGCTTCATAAGTACCAATTCTCTCCCTTAAGAGTCCAGAAACAAGTTCATACGGAGACATGGTTCCTTGGGCAGAGGAGTTCAGCAGCTCCTCATGAGCGGTTGAGTTTCTGTTGTACTTGAGAGCACTTCCCTGCTCTAGCTGGCTTGCAAGAGCAGTCACTTTGTGATGAACGAATGAATCAAAACGTTACCAAACATATTTTTTTGTCTTATCACACCTTGTGATCTCTCTTTCTCCTCCGCTCACAAAGGGTTGGTATCCGCAGACAAATTGGAAGTGAGAAATTTCACCAGTTTGATTGCAAACCTGCAGACTGACCTGCAGGACTATTCCCTAGGCTGGCTCCCTACAACAATAGCAAAGCAAAGTAAGTCTGAAGCTTCAATGTTCCCCTGGAGCTGCAGAAGTCCTTTTTATGCAGCATGCGGTGGCCCAGAGCCAAGGGCTTCTCCGAGTGAGGTGGTATAACTGGGTAACGCTTCCTCGTTGTCTGTAGCCTGCTGCAGTCAGATAATGAGAGAATGAGCTGGGGTTCTTTATAGTCATTGTATGCTCCTGGTTAAATTAATGCATTTCTGTCAGAATTTAAAGAAAGGGGATGTGTATTAGACCTCACAAAAGAGAACTGAGGGGGGCTGACTGTTCTGGCCAGGCTGCTTTTTCATTATGTAAAAATAATTCTAAACACAAGCAACAGCACTTGGCCATAAAGTCCTACGTGCTGAAGTGTTTATGCTCTATCTTCTTTACTTGATAAAATCCCTTAGGTGCCCTTTTAAAATAATGCTATTTCTCTCTCATCTGAGCAGCTTTTTGGCCTGATGGCAGAGATTTTGAAATGGCATATTTGCAGAAAAAAATGAAAGGATCGCTTGAGATTTATAAAGCTTCACTCTTAACTGTTAGAATATGAGTAAAAGTACCAAATGATTTGTAATTGGTTATTCATCAGTGGTTTCGTATTGATTTAGAGAACAATTTTAAGGAGATATTTTAGAAATTTACCTCGGCTGCCTGTTTGAATAACAAATCATTCATTTAACATGCAAATTTCTAGGATTTTATTTAACCACTGTGGCGATGGAGCTTCCTGTCCATACGCTGCCAATCATTGGCATCACCAGTTGTCATAGACACAGCAGCAGCGCCAGCCCAGGCGCTGAGTCCCCTTCGACCATTTCGCTGCTTCGTGCTCTGCTTCAGAATTGTCAGGTGATCACCAGTCCCATCTGTGCTTATGTTAATCATCACCTGCACTTTCCCTGTCACACATCCCCAGGCTGAAAGATCATTTGCCGTGACCTTTTCCCCGCACAACACAATGACTCCAAGTTACGGAGTTTCATCTGTCTCTCCTCCCATCTTTTGCTGTGAGCAATTTCTTTAGGAGCATTTTGAGTCTTGATTTTATATAGAGAGAGATATATAAAAATATGTAATTTTGTATGTATAATATATGATTTTTTAATATATATAATTTATTTATTTGGTCCTTCTGTTTTTCTCTGCTATTGTTTTTTGTATTTTAAAAGGTTTTATTCTGCTAAGGTTTTAACTGAAATTAGATAATAGTTGAGAGCTGATAACAGTTAATTAAAGCTTGTTGGAATTACACTTCGAAGCTATTTTAAAAGAGAATGCAAAACTGTTTTATAGTCTTTCTAGCATATATTTACCTGTAAGACAAATGTACTATCTTTTTTTACTCCTTGCTCACTCTAGAAGCTCAGTCTGGGCTTTGAAATACAAACCCAGGATAGGTGTGCAAAAAAACATGAAAGGGCAAGGAGAATAAAGCTCTTCAACTTGCTACATTCATTAAAATGCTCTCATATCCCATTATTTTTTTTTATTTTTAAATGGCATTATAGTTAAATTATTACGGACATGATCGTTAAAAGTGTTAATGTACTTAAAGCCAAAGTATGGGTGTACAGTGTCGCTGCTTTGTCTAAATTAGCAGCACACCTTTTTTTAATGAAAATAATACTATTGCTGCTATTAATTATTGATCCCATCTGTACTTACAAAGATAAAGAGTGGAGATTTAGCTAACATGAGTTTGTGAGGGAATTTTTGTAACAACACTTTTACCTTTGCACAGACTCACCGACCACGCGGAAGGCATGACATTCCTCTTCCAGCAGCCCCCTTGGATTATTTGCTCCTTTGTGTGGCAGTAAGGGAGGAAGGTGCTATTAGAGCCCACCTGATCTTTGCCAGGACGCCACTGCAGCAAAATACCTGAGACACGGCTAAACAATTTGCTCTGCCGTTTCCCTTCTTTCCCTGCCCAGAGATGAGAAGAGCCCGACTGCGCAGGCAGGGTTATCAAGTGGGCACATTTTGAGACAGTCTCTTTTCCCCTGTAGTTTTCAGTTATCTGAGCATCGCCACCTCAAGAGTCTCATAACATTGATTAGGGGCACTGCCACAACAAAGATTATTTACCTATTGTTTTTAAGGTTTCTGCGAGGTGAGGAAGATGCTGCACCTTGCGCTATGCGCAGTTTAAGGAGCAGATGCGCTAGCCTTCCTTCATAAAAGCTTTGCTATATCCTATGGGAGAAAAATGCTACTGCTGTGATTCCTTCCGTGAGATGAGGGGATACCAGCAGTGCCTGCAAACTGCTCAACGCCCTCAGGCGCTGGTGCCGAACAGCCAGAATTTTGGCAGCCAGTGAAAAGTTTGTGCATCAAAAGGCCTGCGGCCCTTTGAAAATTTTCTAATTGTGCATTAAATTGAAATGGGAGCAGAGGGAGAAAATGACAATGAAGGAGTCAGATTTTCTTGGGAACCTGGTGTTAGAAACATCTGGGTTTCGATACTCACTGTCCCCAGAGCCATCCATTCAAACCAATGCTGTGCTGGCTGCCTTCAGCAAAGTTAAGGTTTACTCATGTGTTTCCTTTGTATTCAGCCAGGTCCTTAAAAAATCAGACTTCTCTGGGTAGGCATATTTGAGAAGTTAAATACTAAAAAACTAGGAAAAGCCAAAGTTCAGGTTTAAAATGCTTTCTTAGCCAACTTACTGTGCCAGAGGCATCACCAGCCACTCCTGAATTGTGTGATTGTTCTGTTACGATGTTATATCTTTACGTTTTGTTTTTTAAAGTTATTTCTTAAACATTCTTACAGCTTTGTGGCCTCTGTATTTCTCTCCCTGTCTGGTTGAACTGCAAAGGTCTCCAGGCTTTTCCCTTATCATTCAACCAATGCCTTCCATCCCTCCTCTGCTACCACAGAACCTGAAGCCTTTCTCCCTCCAGACCTCATTTCCTTCCACACACGCGCATTTTTCTGAAATGTTGCCAGTTTCAACAACACACCATCTAATCCGACTCCTTTCTCCCCTCTCTCTTCCTACACCCATTCATAACACACATGCCCGCTTCTCAGCACCCCTGTCACCTGCCAAAAACATCAGGTCCCAATCTACAAACAAGGTACCTGAGCCACTGGTGTGTTTGCTCAGGAAAGACATCAGCTGGGAGACAGACAGAGTGACTCACAACACAGCCAGCTCCTCAGCAGAGAGCTTATTTCTTCACGTCTGAGCACAGCTCCATTCTCAAATTGGTGGAAAACATCCAAATGTTTCCGTGGTAGTGGCGAGACTGTGTAGGGGTGAGAAAGTGGGAGCTGAGTAATGTGAGTGCGTATGCTACACTTTGTTTTGTACAAAACCAAGACGACCTCCATATCAATCACTTACATCGCTCATTTTCTGACTTTTTTTTCTTGGAGGAGAAGAAAAAAAAAAGTTTTGCTCTGAAAGGGCCAGTTCTATTTTCAGTGTGTTGAGAGGTGGATGAACTTTTCAGGAGATTAAGGCCAATGAGCATACCGGGACCAGTGTGGGCACCCTCTGCAGGGTCCACACTCTCCAGGTGCTCCATCTGGTAGGATCGATGAAAGGGAAGGGGAATGAGCAGCTTCAACAGATTCGTTTCTTGGTTTCTGGTTTTGGTGTGTGCATATCTTTGGGTTTTGCCAGTAGACACAGATTACATGTCCTTCATATTGTTCTTTGAAGTAACCAATAGACAGACCACATGACTGCATGCCTCTTTCCTCAAGAAATCAGGTTAAAAATACCCAACTCTTTGGTATTGTCTTTTACTCTGAAATAACCTCCTGTCCTCTTTTATTTGAGCACTTACAAATGTAAAGATCCTTCCTTCCCTCCCATGAGGTGGTGGTGGCAGATAAGAGTCCTTCCTAGCACAACACTTAAGTAGAATTTTAACTAAAAGCTTACAAGTAGCACCACCGATTGTTCAACTCCATCTCGCCCTCTCAGAAGACTGGGCTGCCCGGTCCTGCTATTTCCAGCCCCATCTGCTTTCAAACCAAGAAGAAAGCTGTCACCCAGTTTAGGGCTTTGTCCTGTACAACTGAAATCAGTAGGTGTTTTGTCTTTGCTTTTAGTGAGTCTATAAATGAGCTGGTAGCTATATGCTTTGACCCCATCAATTTCCCACCTGGTGTTAAAATTTATCGTTCCTGCTTCAGGAAAGGTGAGCTCCTATATTCTCTCTACCCCACTGATATCTAGCAATAAGAAGAAATGAGGAGGGGCAGGAAAAAAGAAGGAAGCAGATGAGAAAGCTCTCCTACTGAGCCTAAATCAATGTCTTTTTATTATGAAACCCCTCCTAACATGCTAGCCAGTTCCTCTAATACTTTCCACTTTGGTAACATCTTCCATCCACAAATCTTGAGAGGAGATATAAACTCACACTAATTTTTAGCCTTGCAACATTTGATTCTGCAAGATGTGTGCAGAAACCAAGGAAAAGGAGAAAATCAGAGATTTGGCAAAGATCATTCTCAGAGTCTGCAGCAGAATGAAGAATGTTCCTCAGGACCCGCAGCTCTAGTTTCTGTGTTTTGTCTACAAGGCCTTCATCTCACACGTGACTGTTCATGTCTTACTTCTAAGACGTACATGAAAGTTAAAGCTGTCTCTTCTTTAGGTAATAAACTGCAAAGCTAAATACAATAAAAATCTGGCAAATAATTGACAAAAAGTACAGAAAAAATGTGTTCTTCTTCCATAGGAAGATGGCTTAAATATTGCAGAGAAAATAGTCTGTCTGCCTTCTTTCTTTTTGACAAGTAATCTTCATATGAAAAGCATACCCTATTCACCATATTGTACTCCTTTCTGTATGTACTGAAATTTCAGAATAGTCATTCTGGAAACATTTTCAGCTGAAGGAGTGGGCTATAATTTACAAACTTTGAGGAATTATTATCCAGCTGTGTTTTAGTTCATTTTGAGAAAATAAGGGATTATGTTTATATATAGAAGTCTTTATGTAATTAATGTTAATTTGCACATGTTAATGAAGATGATTATTAGCAAAGCATTGTAGTTTTGTTCCTGCTGATTTTGACAGATGAGTTGAATAACATTCTGCTGTAATCAATGCAACATAACTCATCCCTATTTTTACTGAACGTTAACAACTATTTTACAAAAGGGCTTTTAATGAAGCCGAGGCATGATGACAGATTCTTAAGTGAGTTTTATCTGCCAAATAGATTAATGTATTTTATTTTACATATTACTAGTACTCTGTAAAATAACATTAAACAGGACTTGCTACTAATGAGCTACTGTGAAAAATGACAGACATCTTTTTGGCCGGAGATCAGTTCACAGCAAAATATTCAGTAAGACTGACCCATTCTCCACAGGTTCACAACTTCTAATTTCTCTTCTATTTTCTGCATTAAGGTAAT
Source organism: Vanellus vanellus (assembly GCF_965231255.1). Lineage (NCBI taxonomy): Eukaryota > Metazoa > Chordata > Aves > Charadriiformes > Charadriidae > Vanellus > Vanellus vanellus. The sequence continues at coordinate 102,907,264 of NC_138906.1, forward strand.
AACACTTAGTATAGAGCCCAGACACTGTCCCGCCTCAGAAATCAGCTGAAGCAATTAGTACTAATGGGAAACAGCTCACAGAAGTGTTATACAGCTGTTGTACCTGTCTGCACCCTAAAGGGCTGCTTCTCTTGGGAGAAGAGCACATGCACACGCGTATAAATAGTAGGGAAGAAGGGGCTGGCATTGTCCATCCCATACATCTACAAGTTATGGGGTTACTACTCTGCATACGCTAGTACTTCTAGACAGAAATGACTCCCTGACACTGAGCCACAAATTTGTAATGTCCGTGCAGACAGCAGTCTTCAGATCAGGGGATCAACTCTCTTAGGAGATTCTCCCCATTCAGATAAATTGTACTGCTGAAAACTTTCCTTACCCTAAGCTTTTTTCCTTTTTTTTTTTGCACGTCCTTAACCCCTAAGTGCTTCTTGGCAAATTATTTACTGTGGACAGCTTTTGGAAGTCTTCTGTGTGTCTTTGAGTTTTGAGCCTCTAGCAGTCTTTCTTTGGAGGGGCTACATACGTTCCCAGTGCTAAGATACCTGGGATAGTCACCACTACCAAGGATGCAGCTAATGTGTATCATGTGTATAATATAAATATCTAATACCGCATACTCATACAGGTCATGTAACTCACCACAGGAGACAGAGGTGCTTGCTCAGGGTCATTTGTATTTTTCCAAATAGAACGAGTCAAGTTCATCTCAGCAATGGTGCAGGTGCTGGGTGAATTGTATGGAACCGGATTTAGCGAAAAACTTCTCATTTTTTTAGTGACTTTGTCCCTTTGTGGAGCCAGCACATGTAAGTTAATATGTTGGGGTTCATCCCCTTCTGGGCAGCACCAGAAATGTTTGCTAAGTTCCAATCAGTCAAAAATGTACAATTGTCTTGGTGACAGTAAAAGGCTGAAACTACTGCTGTCATTGAGGCACTCATTTGGAAGAGTGTACAGCTAACACAAGCACCAGAGCCTATTTTGTTTATAGGGTGTCTACTTTTATTGGTGAGGGATAACGGATCTAGGTCCAACCTCTGAGAAGCAGATCAGTTTCAAAAAAGCCCCCATGAAGTAGACATTCCTACTCTGAAAGCCATTAGGGGCCAGTAAACGTTGGACCATGGCATTCGTTAGTTTCAGGTAGAACCGCATGGGCAAGAAAATTTTAAGCAGGTGTGATGTCTTTACAGATCTTGGCAAAGGTTTCTTCTGCCATTTGTATTCTGTGTAGATCACATACAGCGGTACAAGCCTACTTTACTTTGTTACAATATTGCATTTCAGTTAGCATTAATTAACTACAAGCCAACAAACAAAATGCTTGAATCACCATCCTTTTAAAACACACTTGCCGGAGGATGACTCTCTGCTTTTATTCACAGGAGGAAACGGAGTGTCCTTCATCTCTCTCTGTTATCAAAGAGACGACACCAGGTGAAACTCTGGAGGACGATTTCTTCCCACCTGATGACCTCTCCTCTGATGAAGAATATTATATCGAAGAAAGCAAAGCAACCCAGTTCAAGAAATCAGGCATGAGGCGCATAGATGATATCAAAAAGGCATTTTCAAGGGAAAATATCCAAAAGACGAGACAAAATTTTGGCAAGAAGGTAAACAGGCTTCGAACGAGAATAGTGACCCCTGAGAGGAGAGAAAGGATCAGGCAGTCAGGAGAGAGACTGAAACAATCTGGCATAAGGATCAAGAAAACCATTTCACAAGCTGCCCCAACGAAGGAGACGTTCAAGATCCATAAAAAAAATAAAGAACGAACAGGAGCTGAAGGTGAAGAGGGGATCCAGGAAGCCGGTGCGCACATCGCCTCTGAGCTCGCAGCAGCAGAGCCCTTCACTGAGGAAATCTCTTACACGGAAGTGATCACTAAGGTAAAGAAAGACAAGAACAGTGCAACAAAAGCTGCTTCCCAGTCAACTGAAAAAGGAGTGACAATCCCAGAAGTCGTTCTTAGGCAGGAAGGAAAAGAAGGAGGCGGAGGAGGAGGTGATGATGTCCCTTTGCTAGACTTAAAGCAATCAGCATAAGGAATCAAGTAGCAAACACACCATACTGTCCTTATTGAACAAGAGATAACACAGTATGTATTCACTCAGCTTTAGAAAAATGTGTGAATTTGTGTTATATCCCAAAACATGTGTTGGTGGTGTTTTATCATTTACACGGGTGTCTGTAGTGTTGTCTTTCTGACAAACGCCAAGCCATGCAAATTGAATGAAGGGGCTCCCCCTCTGTCTTGCAGCGTAGCCATCATTAACCCAACTGGAACTCGCATGTCAAAGGGAGATGGAAATCTGCTGTATTTTCAAGATTGATTTAGCAGTCACTGAGCAGCCTAATCACTCTCTCTAGTTTTATGTACAACAACATAAATAATTATTTCCATTATCTTCCACCAACTCCTATAATCAGAAAACAATAACAAAGCTATTCATATTAGCAAAAGGAAGAACTATGAAGAATGTCCATTCAGCTATACAAATCTTTCTGTTTAAGGGCCCTCACTGAAAGAGCAGGAGGAGAAAATTTCTGCTTTATCCAGGGTGTGACAAAATGTGGCAGGAATGATACAGGTTTTGAGTAAATTGTGTTTCTTCTCAGTGGAAAAGCGAAGCTCCTGAAATGACTAAAAATTATTTCCAGAGTTATGGAAGAGGAAGGTTTGATGTATGTAAGCAATGCATTTTCTGCACTTATGGAGTAAGAATAAAAAAGCAGAACACACATTAAATGTGGAATAGCAGGAGGAAAAGAGAATGAGGTATCGTCTTCATGTTTGGAAAGATGTGTTTGTGAGGAAGGCAAAGGTAGGAAGCAGTAAAAGAGGAATAAGATTAATGCATGAGTTCTGGATAAGTAGCGAATAAAATTAGAATATTGTAACCGAAGTTTCCTCGAGATCTGTTAAAGAATTGTTAGTCTATCCAGAGGATTATAGGGGTCATGAACATAACTGACCAGACAAGGGAATTGTTTTGTTTTCCATTCTCTGTACTTTCTCTGAGCTTCACTGCAATTAAATCCATTCTACAAAGCCGCTGAAGTACAGGGCCAATCCATAACCCAATTCTTTTGTTTCCTATCATCATCATTATCGACCAGCCCCAGCCTCAGGGATTATGAGACAGACACCCTTTGGAGTATGGAATGCTGTTCATTTGCAACACTCGGGAGCCAGTACCCTGACATCAGATATGTTTGTAAACACGACCGCTGGGCTGACATGGGGGGCAGGACTGTATTGCTCTCTTCATTCTTAAATGGAGTTGCCTTCAAAGCACTTATCTAAAGCAATGTTAGTCATTACTATCCGTGTGAAACTTGTACAATATTGTCAAAAGCTGTATGATTGAATTTAATATCTCAGATTCATTTTAACAGCAGAGCATAACTTGCTTATCTATATACATTGTTTGAGGACTCCCGGCTAATTGTTAATCTATAATTTAAATACAATGAGTTTGATTTCAAATATCCTGCCTGCCAGTTCTTTCATTTAGTCTGGTGTACATCGCATTTGAAGTGAAACAGCTTTAGCAATAGTAACTAGGGACCATTAGTTGGGGAAGGTCAATGTTATACTATGTCAATGACATTTCAAATCAAATTAATGTTGTCAGGGTGGAAGCAGCCACTCCACTGAAAGGAAGGGCAGGATAGGGCAAGGGAGGGAGATAGGGAGAGGAAGACATTTCTTTCAACAGTAAATTGTACCTCTCCACCGTACTGTAATTACATGCAAAAAAGAAAAAAAAGGGTTTGCTTATAAGATAGATTGGAAGGTTTGGTTGGTTGTTTTTTTACTAGTTATAGGAAGTGTTTTCTGGAACTAGGTGACTGTGTGTTCTTCTTCCAGTTCTGTATAAAACTGTAGCTATATCTTCAGTGAAATACTGTGTGATTTGTCTGGTTCTTCTGTAATACGGCCTGCATTCTGTCCTGCAAGATTTGACATTTTCCTAAACTGACAAACAGGGTTTAATTTTGGAAATGAAAATGTCAGAGTTCAAAGAAGTTATTTCTTTGCATTTTTATACAGCAGAACACTAAGTGCTATAATGTAATTGCCTATAGGTTTTTTATATATAGCATTTAATTTTCTCATTTTACTTGACAAAGAAAGGAAGTGATGCAGTTTCCATGGAGCTTATCATGTAGCACCACATAAAACATCTATCAAATACACATTTTTAATGTTTACCTCTAAATTCTATTGTTCAGAGGCTGTTTTGTTTTCATAGCAAGTAGTGAGTTCTTCAGGTGTGCAAAGCATTTCAACGTGCACTCTTCATTTTAAGTTATTACCAATGTCACTGACTTGAATTTTACATGTACCGAGAGATCAAAGTTAATCTACTCCATATCCCCTCACACAGGTAGGGGATGGAGAGAACGCTATGTTTTACGACCTGAGTATCTATACAACAGCACAGCCTTTTGCTGCTTCAAGTCCCCCTTACCTTTTTCATAATTTCCAAGAGCAATGATCTTGAAACACAATACTTCACCTTTCTTGGAAACAAAATTCTCAATGAAACCAGTTGATGTACAGCTGTACTGCAGGGAGGTTTGGTGTATATTTTCTGAACAGCTGGTTTCACTTGGTAAAATAATCTTACCAGCCCCGCATGTGAAACAAGTGCTGCTCCCAGCTCAGTAAGAGAAAGGGACCCTGTCCCTGTCTAATCTCTTTTCCAAGAAGAAATCTGGCACTTTCTCCTTAGTTGTGGGTGGGAGTGTGAAGATCAAACTTCCTCATGGAAAGAGCCCTGCAATTGCCAACTGCAGAGTAAAACCGGTTATGGGAAAGGATGAACTACTTTCTTAGACACCAGCTGAAAAGAAATTGAAGTGTTTATACAAAAATTGAAAGTGTTTACAAGGAGAAAAAAAGTGATTAACAAATCTTGCACTGCAAGTTCTTCTTTCATAACATCCAACAGCAATTTCTTTTGCTTTGAATTTGTGCTAGAGAAAAAAGCCAATAGCTGTCTGTCTATTAAGAGAGAAGTAGCAATCACCCCTCAATTACAGGGTAGACAGCAATGGTGGTAACCCACAAAAATGACTTCAACCACTTCAGGTGAATCTACTCCCAGAAATGGTCTTCTACATTTTTTTACCTGAACTGATGCAAAATATGGAATAAAAAGCAGTTAAGAGGTTTGAGTTTACAGGATTCAGGCAATAATGCCAATGAAGCGAATACTAATAGAGCCAAACCGGTGTTCAAATGTGTTTACTCAAGAGTTTCAAAACATTTTTCTCACTAATAATGGGGGGTGTGCATATCTTCCTTATAATGGGATATAGGTTTAGAAATGAGTTAATATGTGCAAAGGCTACTATTTATGCAAAGATAAACTCGCCTGTTCATACAAATTCTATGATCATTTGCATAATCAAGTGACTATTCAAGGAAACGGTAGCACCCATTTGTAAAACCACCCAGTAAGTTTACAAATACAAAATCAAAGGAACTGTGCATTGGAATATACGCAGACAAACATAAAGTTTTACCATACGTTTAATTCACTTGTCATTACAGCTTTAATAATGCTATGGATGATAAGTTTTAACTACAAAGTTGAATTTAATAAGAATTATATCATAATTATCATAATCATTTTGGAAGTCTTGTGTTAGGAAAAAAAGATAACATCTACAAAAGAACCACCATAAATGTTAGAGCAGTTGTCACTATCATAAACATTTTTTCCTAATGTTTCCATTATGAGCAAGCTAGAGCATTATATTCTCACTTGCTTTATAACAGTTGCTAAATTTTACACCTGCTACTGTTTTCCCTCTGATATTCCCAGGTTAAAGATATTTAGTATTTTTGCTGTGAACAGAGTAAACTGATCTATGTGTAATTATCACGATCTCTATACATCACTTATTAATTCCCATACCCCTATGAGACCGTAGCCACCACTTCATCAATAACAGTGGAAGTCCTACTGGCTGCAGATTAATCTTTCTCGGTGGCTCTTTCTTTATAGATATCTGTTGGTCCTTATTTTGAATTGCAGAGCAGTGCAACCCCCCGTAAAGTCCAATGATCAGGATTCTGCACTGTTTTCAGATTCAAAGAGAAAATGTATGTCAGATCTGTTCTCCGAGGCTTTTTGTAGACAGGGCAGGAGTACACACTTCCTTGCTGCTTCTTTGCATCATGTAGTGCTGTTGTGCTAACAGCATACACATGGACTACAGGAAGACTCGTGAACAGCACCTAAGAATGTTAAAATGAGACATAGAGTTCAGCATTAGAGAAGCAGGATAGGGTGCCTCAACTCCAAATGCTAGAATTACATTCAGTGATGGCCTTCAGCAAACGCACCAGCACCTCAGCATAAGTACAGGTAAGAACACAAGTCCTGTGCTCACTACTACATCGACCCTAACTTTAAGCCAGTAGCAGCTCAAGGAGCCTGGAAGGAAAAGAAAGCAGCAGAAACCTGGAAAACTGCACACCATGGAAGTAACTGGAAAAACGACAGGGTAGTTCTAGGAGGGAGAGACACCATTGTCTTTTTTCTCCATCTTTTGCCCCTTTGGATAGTGTTCCCCATTTTTTCCCCACCTCCTGTTCCCTGAATGGCAGCACTGGAGCTACAAAGGTCAAGCTGCATTTAGCAGTCCTCCTTGTTAGCTCTGCACTGCTGGCAGTGGAGCTTCAAAGATCCAAGGTGCCTCTTGAGCATTTATCCAGACTAGATCCCCTCAGGTCTTCTACTGATATAAAGTATTCATTGGCAGGGGGTGGGGGGAAAGACCCAAACACAAGAGCAACCTGAAAGCTTGCAGAACACTCCAGAGCACTTGAGTAAACTCAATTTTTGAAGGTGTCTTTTGACAAACCAAGCAACTTCTGTGTTTTACCTATGGAGAGGAATTACTTCAACTCCAATTCTAGGACAGTTATCACTGGTTTGGAAAAAGTCAATGGCAGCTTTCCCTGGGCAGTAACCAAAGTGTCTAATCACAAGCCCATAGCTAGGTTTTAAATCTGCTTAGTCACATCAGTAAAATGTAACTCCGTGCATGGATAACTGAGAATAAGCTCAGAACTAATACTATTCCTCCTATTCAAAAACAAATGCCAGGGATTTCTAGCCATCTAAATACTGACCTCCACAGCACCTGTCATCAAACCCAGTCCTGGGCTTTGGAAGTTGTGGTAGGGTCCCCCTTGCTCATTCAAAAGAAGGCTGACCATGGGTTGCACTAGTTTATTCAAACATAGCTGTGCTTCTAGGGCCTCTGAAGCCAAGAAGCCCAGCATCTGGTCTGGGCTAGTGCAGAGCATCCTAAATTCATTTTCTGACAGAAGCCTTTTTGTTCAGTTCTGGTGGGTTCACACCCTGTCCTCTTCCCAGCCGTGCCAGTGTTTTATCTTCTTAAAACCTGTTGTGAAACTACTGCTGCAGACACTCAAAATACATCCTGGTGTTCTCTGAGCACACCATAGTATGCCACAGTCAGTCATGCTCACTTGATCCTTACCTTTGGTGCCGACTCAACCAGCTTACTGTTTCTGCGGTCCCAGCCTGCCCCTTCAAGGAAAAGGCCGTATATGTAAACGCCACCAATGTCAGCAGGAGGAGGGCCAGTAACATCTTCTTTCATCATCTTGGTCACTTCATTGTGTAGAACAACACTGTCAAGTGCCCACCCTTTTGCTAAATTCATGCGAGTTGTCTCTTGCCTCATAGCAGTTAGAAATCCCTAAGGAGATTGAATACAACACAGAAGTTTTTTAAAAAAATCTTGAATTTACACATTTTCAACTTTTTTTCCTATATAAGTGACATTAGCACTATAGAACCTCATCCCACAGAATCTTATGCACATGTAAAATAAAATTCAGTAGTATAAATCCAGTGCTTTCCTACACTTTCCCAGTACTATGGCATTCTTATATACTTGGTGTGCATGTATTAATGCTAAGAAGCCACCAAGTTGGCTTATTTAATGTACAGGAAGCTGCATGTATAACTCACCTCACATGCCTGCTTTACAACCAGTCAGATGGAGGGAGGTTTACAAGTCTGCCAGATTAATGTGTTTTGTGAGGTTCCAAATCCAGGTAATTGCTAAGCCACAAATAACATTGGTATTTCATGTGCTATATTACTCACCTTTTCTTATATCAACGTTGCAAAAATGCTTTTCACTCAAGAAATCACGAAGCTTTTTACAGAACACAAAGGAAGTGCAAACTGGAATCATACAATTAAATAGTGATGCCTCTGCTACTTTGCTCAGTGCAAAGCTGTAATGTACTACAATAGTGTACTATTGTAGACACCAGCAAGACAAACTCACAGCACTTCAGCAGCACAGAATGAAAATCACTCTCTGTTCTGAGGAGCTACAATCTCACAATATGGTTACAAGCTATCACAAGCCGGGCCAGGCTGAAGGTGCTGGTTAGCTTCTCTCATATAACCGTCCATGTGCACACACACTGCAGTACATGAGAAGTACCTTAGTCCTAAGAGACAGGAGGATGGACTGCTGTGCACTTCCAGTGGACATGCTGTGGATGTACACATTATCTTACCCTATGGAAACCCATTTGCATAGCCATGAAATGAATGAATAACATACAAAAATTGAAGATGTAAGAGCAAGGAGAAGGACAATGAGGAAGGAAGGACAATGAGGACAATGAGGAAGGAAGAAGTTTCAGGACAGGTTTCAGAGCAGAGAAAGAAGGTATCTGGAGACAGAGACAGGGGAATACAGAGCCACATGTGGAACACACAAAGGTGGGTATTCGAGAGACAAGAGCACAGGTAGGAAGAAACCAGGACCGATGAGGGGACTGAACAGGCTTTTTATTTTTCTTCAGTATTCACAGCGCAGGATGCTCTGCTGAGCTACTGTTAGGGCCAAATGAATGGTAAGAAGTCAGATACGGAAACGCTAGCATGCAAATCTACTGAACACAGGGACCAATCTCTGGCTTTTGGGACTGGAGTGCTTGTTGCATGTGCTAAGCACTTGGTAGCTACGCAATACCCTTCAAGTTCTGAGAACGTGAGATGACATTCATGAACTCAGATGTTTCGATTAACTGACATTGGTTGCTTCTTATTAATATAATTCCAGAAACCTTAGGACAAGTGCTTTAAAGAGGTTTTGTGATAGCACGGATAATTGTAATTGCGCTTGAAGTAGTTGAGAACTCTAGCATATAGCTAAGGCAGACAGGATTAAAGGCCAAGTTCTTCTATCAGAAATGCCATTAAATGAAAGCAGAATCCTTGTGGTTAATTTGTGAAATTTTAATTTGTAGAAACATGCTAATACCAATGGTTTAAAGTACACGAAGTGTTCGCTGACAGAGGCCCCAGAGGGCTACTGGATCCCAGATAAACTGAAATATTAAAGAAAGAAGAGCCTGAAGAGGACAGGACAGACAAATGACTGTATTAAGGGAATCAGTTCAAAGGCACTGTGGAAACACTGGAATAAAAGTAAGCTCAGAGCTGTGAGTTGTCTTAAGGGATAAGGTTTAGATTGCAGTCTATTTTTACAGAGATGGCAGGACCTATATTCTGTCTGCAGCGGGACTTGTAAAACTTATCTGCTCATTTGAATGAATCCTAGACAGTGTTTAAAGACTACAGCTGTGAGCTGGAGGCCCAGCTGGGTATCCCAGAGTGGGTGAACGGCACAATAAACAGCAAGAAACAATCAAGTGGCTTGAGGTACCATTGGACGGCTGAGGGCTTGGCTCTCCTCAAAACCCTCTGTCAGGAACACAATGAACCACTTGCCATGACATTTGTTTTGATTTCTGGTAATCTTTGCCCTGTTTTTTTGTTGTTTGTTTGTTTGTTTGTTTGGGCGGTGGGTGGAGTGGAGTGTTTTTTTTGGGGGGGGGGCATGTTGAGATTTCAGAAACAGGGAAAATTATTTCTTCTTTCTTCACCTGCATTTTTCTGGACTTCTCCCTGGCCTGCTCACTGAAGGCTGCTAAAGCTTTGTCCCTTTACCTTCTAACAACTCATGCAAACTAACTCTGAACCTTCTCATGAGGGAGAAGGAGTCATCCATGGAAGCTATGACAAGAAATACAGAAATCAGTTAAGTCTACTGCTTTCACAGTCATATTTTCTCCTTTACCTTGCTTAGGAGATTCCTTGTTTGTCACTTACTTTGCAGTTTCTACAGTGAGCAAATTATGGCAGGTTTGCTAGAATTAAGCGGGCACTAAGGAATAGAGGCATTGTACTTTCTATTCTTAATAGTATTCACATTGTTTTGGCATCCAAGGGTCTTAGAAATAGGCTGAGGGTTCATTATGCTACGTACTGTACAACCAGAAAGACAGTTCTGCCTCACACGTCTTAAAATCCATATATAGGACAAATGAAAGCAACTGGATACGGAGATGCAAACATGGAAACAATAAAACTGTATCAGCCAGAATATGGAAATTGGGAGGTAGAAATGAGATATGCATAGTGACAAGTTTTTTGAGGAAAAAAATCCAGTAACGTCAGATTAACTTCCAGGAGGGAAGAAAATTCACAGCACTTTTTGTTGTGTTCACCCTAGTTATCCTGGCCCAATGCAGACACACACAGAGAATTAGGTTTCTTTTTCATAGAAGCCTAAGCCTGCTTTCATTTGTATCACTATAAATAAAGATTAACTTCTGTGAAATTACTAAATTTATCCTAGTGTATAAACAGTCCAAGAGAAGGCAGAGTCAGGTCCTATATCACTTTTTATTGCCAGAATGCTTCATTCTCCCAGTGCTATAAATCTGCTTTATTGTCCTATGTTATCCATGGCATTTATCCATTGACTACAAAGCAAACAGTGAGATCTAGGAGCTGCATTTCATCTCACAAATAAAAGGATTTTTCTGACAATTTTTCAGTCATTACAAACAAGGCATTAGAATTGCAGCACTAATACTTCATCACCTTAACATGCTTGAGAAGATTAAAATCAATTTTCTTAACATATGAAATACTGATTTTAAACACAGCAATATGACTGTTAATAAAATAATAGGTATTTAAATAGAAAAGGAGTCTTTACTTAGGTGAATTTCTTGTAGAATGAGCCACTCCCACAGCCCGGATTACAGTAAATGGAGACTATAACAATAACCATCTCATTCTTAAGCTTGTGATTGTCAGCACAAATAAATTTTTAAATCACGTAAGCACATCCCATTCTTGGATTTTTTTTCTCTTCACACTATACATTAGGGACTTTTAAAACTACGTGTTACGACGTGTTAAATTTTTGTAGTTCTGGAGGCTTTCTTCTCACTTACTATGGTCTACTAAATCACAACTTGTTTGGGGATATTTTATTCTGATTATTCAGTAGCTTTTTTGAGAAACCCACACATACGGACCCCCCCAAAAATGTAGGGTGCCCAATTTGGGCTGGCAAAATTTCAGAACTTACACAACCCCAAAACACAAAGAAGCCAGCTAAAATGGCCAGTACAAAATCTGTATCAGCTCTTGCTCATCTGTAGTGCAAAAGCAAACACCACAAAAACTAAAAGCCTATTAGGGTTGCATCCAGCATGATCATTGCAAAAGTTACTGAGGAATATTTTAGAATGCCACTATCAATGTGTTGCTAACAAACTGACTATGGAAGCATAATCATTTTATTAAAACTCCTGCTCCTCTCCCTCATACTTTTGCACGGGAACCCTTTGCTCAGGGATTCTGTGAGCACACTTCCATGCTATAAAGTGGTACTGGCAGACAGCTGACATAGACGGGATAGATGATAGATGGATATTTCCCAGCAGTAGCCCTAGAGAATATTTGCCACTGTTGCATTCTCTATTCTAGGCAGCTGTTTCAGATAGCTTTTGCATTGCTAACAAGTACTGAGATTAAAATAGATCTTTAAAATAGCTTTTTGCTAAGGCTTCACAGAAACCTTTTGGCTGGATAGTCTCACAATGACTCACTTCCACAATTCGCACTTCCCACAAACATCTGTGAATCATAAAAAGCTTTAATGAATGTGAATAGCTGTGCAAAGAAACTACACATCATCTAGGTATGTACACTTTACCTCTTTTAACTCCGTTCTCAGCTGTTTCCTTTTTTTCTGTTTCATTTTGTGCCAGGTTTTTATTTTAAATGGTGCAGACGAGAGGCTGTATTTTTAATATGTCTCTGCAAACCAAGTCTGGCACAAATCTGGGGTGGTATAAATAACAAATGTTCCATTTCAAGGAACTGATTTGCAGGGATTGAGAGCCACATCCAAATCTCTTCTTCCTATGTCAAAGTTTTGAAACTTACCTGGTTTTATACCCAAAGGGATTTTCACACAATGAATGAAAAACAGATTACTCTAACTAAAAAGGGGGGGGGGGGGAAGGAGGATAACTTTGAAATGTAAAAAGAATCCATTATTGCAGTACTACTATTTTGGTCTAGCAAAAATTTCTTCAATATATGTTGAAATTAATTTATCCTATGTTTATGCTAAAAATTTAATTTAGATTACACTTAGTATAGTCATGACTGAGTCAGATTGAAGTTCTCTCAAGGGCTAATTTAACTGTTAGAGAGGAGTTAGAAAAATTAATCTTGCAGTCATACCTGTGGATTAAAGAATCCCGTCATCCAGAACTGATTTGGTCGGCCATCCTGCAGCCAACTGCTGAACTGCTGGTTTCTTTCAAGAAGCTCAGTAAACCAAAATCCCAAAGTAGCCGACTCCCAGGAAATCCTAAACCAGAGTTTTGGAATTCTAGCATCATACATATTATCTAAAGCATCTCGTAATTCTTCTGACATAATTATGGCTCCTGGAAGATAAGTAAAACATGCAGAATGAACTTTCCCCTAGCTTGCAAAGGCAATTAAAACTTCCAAATGACATTCTGAGTCTAATAAACCCTCTTTTGTTGTGCCTTAATTGCACACCTGTTGCACTAAAGTGTTATCAAATTGCAGTTAATTTGCCCAAACTTACAAGACTTGATTCATAGTTAAAGGTGACAAGATAAATGTATTTCTTCTGTTATTTTGATCAGAAATAAAGAGGGTTTTTAAAGTAACTCCCTCTCCTTCACACATAATATTTATATTCATTATATTCATACTGTGTTTGGAATGTGATTAATCATTTAAACTTTTAAAATATATTTTAATGGTTCCCACGTACATGATCAATGATAAAGATCTACTGTGTAACTCATCTATATCCTAAGCATGTACTGACAATGATTATATTCAATAAATTCACCATTATTAATGATAACTTTGTACATTTTCCATTATCAAGATTCCCAGTGGGAAAGCAGCACAGAGAATAAACCTAGAGGCAAGATTTTTTATATAATTTTTTGGCAGTGGCAGTGCGCACTCACATATTCCATGTATAGCACTGTTGCCTCCGTTAAAATATCAGCATTACTATGACAATGATTTTTCAGTGACAGTCACCGTTCCATGTGCCAGAAGTTCCTACATCTTACCAGTTTGTACTCCCAATAGTACTGAGAGCTGGCACATGGCCATGCCTCAGGATGTCTTCTCTGTTCCAGCTAAAATATTTTAAATTATAGAAACTGGTCTGATAGCCCCCATTCCAATTAAATGTTCTTGTAGTACCAATCATAGAATCATAGAAAGGTTTAGGTTGGAAAGGACCTTGAAGATCATAGAGTTCCAACCCCCCTGCCATAGGCAGGGACACCTCCCACTAGACCAGGTTGCCCAAGGCCACATCCAGCCTGGCCTTGAACACCTCCAGGGATGGGGCCTCAACAACCTCTCTGGGCAACCTGTTCCAGTGCCTTACCACCCTCAAAGTGAAAAACTTCTTCCTAATGTTCAATCTGAACCTGCCCTCTTCCAGTTTAAAGCCATTCTCCCTCATCCTATCGCTACATGCCCTAGTAAAAAGTCCTTCCCCAGCTCTCCTGTAGGCCCCCTTTAGGTACTGGAAGGCCACAATAACATCTCCCCAGGGCCTTCTCTTCTCCAGGCTGAACAGTCCCAACTCTTTTAGACTCTCCTCATAGGAGAGGTGCTCCAGCCCTCGGATCATCCTTGTGGCTCTCCTCTGGATATGCTCCAGCAGGTCCACGTCCTTCTTATGTTGGGGACTCCAGAGCTGGATGCAGTACTCCAGGTGGGGTGTCATGAGAGTGGAGTAGAGGGGCAGAATCACTTCCTTTGACCTGCTGGCCACACTACTTCTGATGCAGCCCAGGACACAGTTGGCCTTCTGGGCTGCGATTGCACACTGCTGGCTCATGTTGAGCTTCTCATCAATCAGCACCCCCAGTCCTTCTCCTTAGGGCTGCTTTCCAGCCATTCCCTGCTGAGCCTGTATTTGTGCTTGGGATTGCCCTGACCCAGATGTAGAACCTTGCACTTGGCCTTGTTGAACTGCATGAGGTTGGCTTGGGTCCACCTCTCCAGCCTGTCCAGGTCCCTCTGGATGGCATCCCTCCCCTCCAGTGTGTCTACTTCGCCAAACAGCTTGGTATCATCAACAAACTTGCTGAGGGTGCACTCGACCCCACTGTCCATGTCACTGACAAAGATGTTGAACAGTACAGGCCCCAGAACCGACCCCTGAGGAACGCCACTCATCACTGCTCTCCACTTGGACATCGAGCCGCTGACCGCAACTCTCTGAGTGCGACTATCCAGCCAGTTCTTTATCCACTGAGTGGTCCATTTGTCGAATCCATGGCTCTTCAATTTAGAGACCAGGATATCGTGTGGGACAGTGTCAAACGCTTTGCACAAGTCCAGGTAGATGACATCAGTTGATCTTCCCTTGTTCACTGCTGCTGTAACCCCTTTGTAGAAGGCCACCAAATTTGTCAGGCATGACTTGCCCTTGGTGAAGCCATGCTGGCTGTCACCAATCACCTCCTTGTTTTCTATGTGCCTCAGCAGAGTGTCCAGGAGAATCTGCTCCATGATCTTGCCAGGCACAGAGGTGAGACTGTGTGTCAATGTTCAATGCATCATCGTACACACAACTGTTGCAATTGCCACAAGGATATACCGAACAGAATTAGGTGGCTTCCACCACAGAACATGTAGAGAAGTGGCCTGGGTGACTGCAAACAAGAGCTGCAGCAGCCCATCCAAACATATCTGTACGGAAACGTGGCCTGTGATAAGCTAGCATTTCAAGTCCCTTCCTTCCATTGAGGCTGGCAGGCCCCCAGTTCAGGGGAAAGAGAAGAATATCCAGAAACCAAACACCGGCTTTTAATTTAAAAGAATGCAGTGGCTACCCTGAATACTTCTATAACAGTGTGTGCAAATCTGGTACTTTCTACTATATATCAATGGCAAATAGGCTTCATTTTCTTCTGGCAGATAATGACCCGCTCTCATTTATACACACCTCTTTTTGTGCAACAAATGCTATGATAAAGCTAACAACTTTTGCAAAACTGCAAATATTAAAAAATACTGCCCATCCCACATTCTCTGTAATGGCTTTGTAGTCAGCTTCAGAATCATGTTTTGGGATAGCTAAGGGTCTTTTATAACACAATAAATAAATCTTCTCTTTGGGCATAAATCTTTTCTAACATATAACCAGGAGCACCAACATTTAAGAAAGAAGCCACTCTGTGTCATCTCCCGTTTAGCTAGAAAAATGTAGTATTAGACCATACACTCTATTCACCCTCTGCAGGCAGAAAAAGTGGAAAAAAATCATGCAATACATGTTGGTTTCAACTTCGGAGCAACTGTAGTGAGGGCAGAAAACAAGCAAAGAGGCCCCCATTTGATCCCTGTTTGAGCCGTGGGGACCACTACCATCCGAACTAAGAAAGAAAGAGCTCTTTCATCTCTGGTTCTTCCTTATTTTCAGGCTGATGCAGCCAACTTTCTCTTGCAACAAGAGTTGTGACAGAGCCACATTTTCTTCCCTATTCTTGTGGGCAGGCCTGAGGTTTTCAAGTAGGGAGATACAACCAGTCTCTGCCTCAAAGCATGGTGAAATCTCTTCAGATGTCTGCCTGTTATGACTCAGGGCAGCTGCTGAGAACGCTAAGCCAGAGTGTTCTTGAAGATGAGGTATGTTCACAGTTTTGGCCTTGCCCATATAGATGCACAAATATTGCTAGTGAGTGGGTGTCATCTCTGGCAGTAGGCATACAATGCTTGAATTTTAGCACTAAATGACATCTGTGGGTGCTGGGATGCATTCCTGCAGCTAAAATACTCCAATAAAAATAAAAATAATAAAAAAAATTGTCAGAAATAAAATTATTAACATATGAGAAAAATAATGGCATCTTTCTGGAGAAAGGTGATACAGGTATTTGAAAAACTATATTTGATAAATTGAATGAGTGGCACAACACCATAGGCTTCTCACATCTCACTTCTGAGAAACTCAGAGCACTGGTTACCACATGAAGAGACTGAATGTCCTATGAACTTAACATGACAGGTTTGAATGTTCTATGAATCAGACAGGCCAGCTGTCTATAACTTGGATATTTTGGGGATTACTTCATGATATTCCCTTTCTTAAATGGAATAAAGCCCATCTGAAAATGACTGATGAAAGGTCAGGTCAGTTAAAGACATTAGGGTATCTCCATGCTTCAAAAATAATATGTATTGTAAGCATACTGTTTGCACAGGATGCACAGTTTGGAAATTAGGCTTCCTTTTTTTCATTGCCCTAAATTTATACTGTCTCACTTCTAAACCATACCTAAATCTATCCAATTGCTGTGAATAAGCCAAATAAAACTCCACAGTTCTGAAGATAACTATTTTTTATTCTTAATTAAAGTAAATAATCTGTTCCGTTAAATTGATCTGGTTTTAGGGTTATTCATTCAATAGATATAATACTTTTAATGGACTACATCAGGACCTTGTATTATTTCATGGAGTTGCCTCTTTTTACTACCATACCTACCACCAGCTGAATCCAAAAACTGTGGAATTTGTAGAATTAGGATCTACATTTTGAATTTCACATTTAGGAAAGCCTGTATCTGGACAAGAAAACATGCATCTCTCATTTAAATGAGTAGCTAAAGTTAGGAACAAAGGAAGGATCTTAAACTCCAGCATGAACCAAAAAAAGGCTCAATCCACTGACTGATTGTCTTCCCACAGGCACAGATGTGAATCATGAATAACCAGAATAATTATGTAGCATATAAATGAGATGAGAAGAAGCTAGTTTCTCCATCAAGTACAATTTGCCAATAACTGACATCATTATAATAGGATTGGAGACTATCCCTTGAGGAAAATACTTGCTAGACAATGAGTCTGTTAAGCTATCCTTAACAGTACACAGAGGAAAAAGCTCAGTGAAAGCATCAATCCATTCCTGACTCTCACAGTTGCAACTATAGAAGTCGGTCTTTTCAGCCTTTAATCCCACTCAAGTTCACCTCCCAAGCAACCAGGTTTGTTTTTGGACCAGTAACTCTTTGCTTCCACCACCAAGCTGCAACTCCCTCTTCTTCGTTCAACATATTGAAGAGAAAATCCCAACTTGCTTGTAACTTCATAAGCTTTCCTCCCTTTCTGCCTTATGGCAGCAGCTAACTTGCTTGTGGTTTCCCCAAAGAAAGCATTATTTATTATTCCACCCAAAGGCACAAGGTATACAGATTACTAGATAAAAACAATAAAAGCTAATATATATTTCCCCATACCTAAAACTTAATTTTTTTTTTTTGCAAGCTTTAGTATGTTTCTGCTAGTTTAGTGATGGCCATTGCTGTACTAAAAGAAGTCAAGTTATTTGCTTCAGGCAGTTCTTTGGGTATTTCCCTCTTTCTTCACTTGCAGCACTTGGGCACTTCAGCATTTGGGGATGATTCCCAGGAAGCTCTCAGAAGTTTATTTAACTCCACCATGCTGTTTTAATCCCAAGGACCTCAACAATTTATCACCTACTTTTGCTCCTGGTCTCCAGAACAGGAAGAGTACATCAGGCAGCCAACCTCTGCAATGCACAGCGCTCTCTCCATTTGTTACTTGGAGACTGGTATTCTCTCCAGCTGCACCTAACCTTTGCCCCTGTTCTGTTTCTGTTTGTTTCCCACCTTCCTTTTCCGGTGCAGAATCCTCTGATTTAATTCTTCAAGTCAGGAGAGATGAAAGGAACTGAGAAACATGAGTAGCATGCAATTTTTCCACATAAAAGAGCACACAAATCCTAGATTACCTGCAACAGCTAATTCCTTTAAGTCAGAAAAAAAGCAATTTGAAAGTAACCTTGCAAATTGTTCTGAAAACTTACCAGCTCCAGTAATAACTGCACTTGGCTACACCCACCAAAGGACTGAAAAAATTTAATGCAATAATTTGAAGATGAAAATCCAGGCACACCTCCCAAAAAGTAATACAAATCACTATCCTGAGCTAAAGTAATAGAACAGGCAGATAAATTATTTTCTGCAGTTTGTCCTAAATGTGGAATGTGTGTTTCTAAACAGTTGTCCTGGCCAGCATCATGGCAAGCATACATAACACTCATTAAGAAGTCCAGAAATAACATGCCACACCTTGTAAAAGACAACAGGAGGCATTCTGGCATCCTTATCAGGATGAGAAGTAAATAACGGATGAAAGCTGCTGAGCCAAGAGTAACTATGCCACAAGACATACAAGACTCATTGCCTCCATTCCTCAAATGAATTCTCCATTGTTACATTCCATTAATAGCCTCACTGACTGCTCTTAATCATCTTCAAATAAAACCCTCATCCAAAAGTGGAAGACACTGATGATCCCTACAAGCCTTACACACACACACTGTAAGAATCAGTAAGGTAAGAGCCCAAGAACTTTCAGTCCAAAAGTCTATTACCATCGTCAGCAGGCCAAACCAAAATTGTATTAGTTAGCAGCCTTAAAGCATTATGAGTCAAAATAGAACTTAGCCAGCCAGTGGGAATGAGTCCATGCTCCGTTCGTTCGTGGGAAATTACCTTTCCTGTGCACTCTGGCAAGACTAATTTGCTGAGCTTCAGTTTTTCACCACATAGATTAGAATAAATTATCAGCTACCTCTTCTGGCTCCTTTGGAGTTCATTTATATCGCTCTTGTAAGGTGCTATATACAATGAACAGAAATTCCTTGCAGCAACATGATGCAAACGCTAGTGTCAAGATCAAGGTATTCTGAGTTGGAAAAAAATTGTGAATCTTTACCTCATTCTTTCAGGGGCTTAACATGAGTTTGTGTAGAAGACGTAGGGATTCTAAGTGATTCCTATTATGTACGTACAAGTACATGCTACCTCACGTCTACATGAAGTTCACAGTGTTCCAACATATTCCTGTATGAATGACAATAAGGAAACACCTAAGGCCAACACGCTGGTTAGCAATGCAGTATAAGGATGGTGAGGAGGTAAAAGTAAGTAATTAAATAGTTTTTAATAAGGTAGCAAATCAGTGACTGAAATGTACAGAAACTAGTGAAATGCACCAGTATTCCTCCAGGCTTTGTTATTAACAGTTATTATTCAGCTTTGTCTGAATTATAAAGTTCCAAAAATATTAGAAACACATACAAAAATGCATAAATTTTTTACTGCCTAGTACCTTCTGTCTCAAGTGTCTCACTTGTATTTTCTCACACTTCTCAACCTACCATAAACATATACCTGAAACATGCTTGTGTCTTAATGAGTTTTCATGCATATAACCTATGCCTCGTTTAAAGAACACGTACATGGTATACATCTGTGTGGGTAAAAAGAGGGAAAATAACAAAGTCCCATCTTCCCTTAGTAATATCCTTGTTCCTGATCCTGTTATTCCAAAAGCTCTGATTGCCCTCACTTTCAGTGTAGGATAAGAATGATCTGTGATTTTTTTTTTTTCAAGTCCTGGCAAGTAGGTTCTGTATGGTGTGCATTACATGCATGACAATATGCTAGCTTTGTAACACAAGGGGTGCCGTATTTTCATTGCAGCGGAAAGTTTGCTTAAGCCTGGTAGAGCTTCTCCATGACAAATGCCGTGATGACTTCTGAATTAGTTATTTGTATTCCACTTCTCTGCCTTCTATGTTGGTCTTATGGCTCCCATAGGCATTTGAACAATGCTTGTCTTGCAAGTACTAAGAAAAATGTAAGGAACAAAAACTGTGGGCCCGTGGAAACAAATCTTTACACATTACAAGACAGGCACAAGCTTTTAGAGGGATTGCTATATTCTCAGGAAATATGTTAGCAGGAAAAAGACTTCTCCTAATGCTGCAAGTGCTGCACAAATAGCAGTGGGAGTTCTGTGATCATGTGGCATGTATATGACATGAAAGGATAACAAATCCAAGGTTTCCTGTATGGCATTCACTTGTTCATGAAGTAGGCAGTTCCAAAGGATTAGTTTGAAAACACAGAGCTATAAGATACCAGAAAAGAATGCCAAGTGGATGCAGTTTTATGACCAAAGTAGAATATAGATATACTTATAAATAAATGAGTTAAGCATTTGTTTCTTTCACGACAAGCCCATAAACAGAATATTAAGTAGGTTGAAATAAATCAGGAAATAAAGCCAAAATAAAAGCTGTGCTTATTTCCATTGCCAAGGATGCAATATCCACTTTCAGTGCTACTACAAGCATGCTCCACTGCTGAGATCCATTGAAGCCACTCAAGGGGAACTAGGGATAACTCCCACAGAATCCCTCTTCTCGTTTTCTTCAATGATAGAAGGCACATCAGGGTGCCATCAAAGCGCTTACCACTCCTACTTCAGTGCATGGAGAAATAAAAAGAACCACCCCCAATCTCACAGATAGGACACATTCAGTTCCCCTCTACTCAAACAAACTCTAAGAGACTAGGAATAACTGAATGGATTATTAGATTTTACTTCATTTAAAGACACTATCATCATTAGTGGGATAGGGGGTTTAAAGTGCCCGCCCCCCAACAAACAGCCAGGGTAATAGTATTCTGTGCCAGAGGCATCTACGCTTCCACAGGAGGAAGATAAGGCACATACACAGGAACTCTATAGCTCGTATACTGCCCTACAAAAGATATGGTCACCTTCTTCCAGGGGCTCAAGATCTGATGTTCATAACCCATTAGGATCTGGAATTTTGGTTCAGGCTCCGTGTCTTACTGCTCCCCAGATGAAAAGATGAGAAAACAGCTCTTTCCTTGTCTCTAAAAAGATTTCCCTATTTGGAAGATTGGCTCTATTTAGGTCACTTGAGAGGACAATCATCATTGCTGTTTTCTGATTTACGTGAAGCTCTGTATTATGCCAACTGTGAAATAAATTCTGGGCAATCAATAAGTAATTAAAACAGAACTAATAGTTGGGACATAACTGAGAGTACAAAGTGCAGCTACAATCTAATTATTACAATTTGATCCAAAAAAAGTATCCCTCCAGGCAGCAAAGTTTATTGGTAGAGATGAAGGCTTGTGGGAAATGGCTGCCAACAAACATGTTGGACACATGCTGAGCATCCTCACCCCTCCCAAAAGCTGAACACCGTTTAATCTGCCCTCTGGATAGAGGGACAAAATTGCCTCTGCTAATTCCCTCAACATCCCTCATGTTCAGCTGCACATGGGCTCTCACTGAGGAGGGCTTTGTATTACCTCAAATATAACTTAGTGAGTAACAGTAAAATGACAAGGTCCATCTATTCACATCCAACCTGTAGAATCAAATATTCAGACCTCCTTTCACAAAGCTACATGACACAACATGAAGATGTGCTATATTCTTAAACACAAAATTTGTTTGAAAATTTATATCTGCTATAAGCGGGTGCTCAGGCCTTCACAGCTTCATGAAGCCAGAGCCAGATGTGTGACCAGTGCTAATGCCAAAATTCACAAGACTTATTTAAGCAGGCAGATCAGTTTACCTCATTGTAAAGAAAAAAGAGCACATCAGATGATCAGAGATTGCAGTTGACTAGTTTTGGCGGAGAATCTAGTACAAGAGAGTTTGGGATTTTCCCCTTTGCAAAGGCAAGACAGAGTGCCTAAATGTCCTTTCCATCCCCTAATTGACAGTCTACCACATGCACTTGATGTATCACGAATCTGCCAGAAGCCATTAATTGTTATTGTTAACTATACATCCAGTTTTGTTTTCAGAGCAATTTTTCACTATATTTAACTTGCTTGTCCCTAAGAAAATAATGATGTTTTAGAGGACTGCACAAAAGTTACCGCATTAACTTGATTAAACACCTGGTAGAGGACTGTGCCTACTGTGGAACTGAATAATAAGTGCAAATAAATTATGTTACTCATCCATTCCTCTGCAGAATGTCGTACATTTTGAGACTTTAAATATATCTGTCACAATCAAGGAAAGATTAATACTTTCCTGGATGGAAAGCATTATTTCAATTTACTTGAAAAGGGACTCTATACATGTATAATAGGGAACTTTCAGCTCAGGATTGAACAGAAGACAATTGTTTCTTCAAGCTTGATCTCTGCATAGGTTATTACATGATATGGAAGCTAATTAGCCTTGGGCATATTTATGAACCTCTTTCCTAGATTCAGATTAGAGGCATGATGTTTCTGAAGCATGCATTGTTGCCTCAGTGAGTCATACAAATGATAGGAAAAAATCGCTTTTGATTCTTACGTAACAAAAATAAAAACAAAAATTAAAAAAATCTCCCTTCATGAAAGACTTACTGTCAAAAGACTGGAAAACACCAGTGAAATAGAACACAGTACTGCCATCACCTACATCAGAAGGGACTAGTTTTGAGGCACCCTAACCTTCTCTCTGCGGGGACAGTTTGCTGTCTCAGATATTTTCTGCCTCTCTCCTGGAGAACAGCAGACTTGAGTGAGATCTTGACCAGTGGAACCAAACCATTCCTGCTTCATTTTAATTTATTGTTAATTCAAGAAGCTATACAGTATACTTTCCTTCTTGGATACTCAAGTCTTGCAGATGAGCAAAATGGGAAGTGAAAACAAAAAGCAGATGGTAACATCATCATATCTTCTTTTTCCTTACTCCTTTTCCGATCAAATTTTCCATCTGCTTCTAGTTGCATGTACTCTTGATTTATTTTAACTACATTCACCGTTGCTCACTTTCAGCCAAATACTCCTGTCTCTGAGAGATACGGAGTGCTGTTACCTACTTCCTGTGATGGCTAAAAGCAGAACTGTTTTGACGGGCACTCACACTTGCTTCAGCTTCCGTTTAGAGACATCCTATTTGGTATAACCAGTTTCATGAACATTGCAAATCTCATCCTTAAATTAGAGTCTTTACCACCTGGCCTCCTGAGTATCGTGTCTCTCAATTACTTAGCAGCAACACTTCTACTTTGTTCTGTACCATTATGTCTCAGCTTAATTTCATAAATCACTCTGGCACATGACCTGTGGACCTAATCATGCAACTCAGCTCCTCTGGGCTCTGTAGAGATCCTAGAGAGAATCACAGAAGCGTAGTAGTGCTGTGAGACATGAACTGCAATACTGGAGCACATGCATACAGAATAAAATAAGGTAGAGTGTCCTTAAAGATGCAGTCAGGATGCTTTGAGGGTTAGAATTAGTGATCAGGTGATACAGAGAGAGAAAGAGAGAAAAAACAGGGAGGTAGAGAACAAAAGAGAAAGAGGTAGAAAGGGAGGTAAGGAAGGGAAATATTTATTTAGTTATATAGCATAAGACACTGCTAGTAATAAATATTGCGTCTTAATTAGTACGATTTTTAGTATTGTAACTTACCATCAATAGCCAATTTGAGATCAGTCAGTGTAGTTCGAACTCTTGATATAACATGTTGCATGCGGTCAATTTCTTGACGGAGAAATATGTTTATGGGTTGAACAGCTCCCATCTTTTGAAGCTGGGCTTTCACCTAAACAAGAATAGTGTAACGAATATAAAATTTCCCATGCAATAATTATTGAAAGCAAAACGATGTTTTTTCAATTGTATCGCATATTTCCTGAGAAAAAAATCTTTTATGTAACAGATGGCCGAGCAAGTCCTGTGCCAACTGTAAGATTTAGCACAGCGTGACTCATTAGCTTACCAAAAGGAGCTCCTCCATCATCCTAAGGAGTGAAAGTTCCCTCTTTTTGAAGGGACAGAGCAGTTCCTTCTGTCCTTGTTAGGCTGCAGGGTCTTAGATCTTAAAAAAAAACAAACCCCACATGCTATAAAAAAGCATGTTCAATGGTAACTTCTTCAGATTTCCAAATTGTGCTAGGTGAACTTTCTCACCTCTTCTTGTCCTGCTGAGTTGAAATAATGCTACAAATGGAGTGCGACTTAACAAGCACAATGATAGATAAAAGCTGCTACTTCCAATAGCACGTGACTCACTCATAAGACAAGGTGCTCATGGATGCATTACAAGAGAGGCAAGATTGCCAGGAATAATACAGATGACACAGAATTCTGTTACACCATTATGTGCACCGTTTTATAAGTAGAAGCTTTTGGCCTTCTTAATTTTTAAGGATAACAGTTTCACTCATATTCAACAGAGAAGATTTTCAAAATGGAATTAGTTGTCTATGTTACTTAAGGGCATGTCACAGCAACAGTAGCAAAAGCATTCCCTGTCTCACTTCAGCATATAAAGCATATACAATGTGCTTCAAACATAGACTGTTTGAAGCAGCCTGAACCCTGATCTTTGCTATAGTCACTCCTTCCCTCTGCAAGGGGACTCTGGAACCAAAAAGAGATCACAAACTGTAAAATAAGATCCTAAATCCAGATACCTATATGGCCATTAATTTATCAGAAAAGAGCTGACCCATAGGATCAGTTTGCTAAAATAATTTAAGAGCTTATTTTGAGCTTACTAACAAAACATACATGTAAACATTACTAAAGACCTTATTATTACACAGAATAGCAAGTTTCTGCAAGACAAATATAATACAGCAGTTGAGTAGTTAGAATTGCTAGTATAAATGACTAAATGCTTTGACAATTTCCAATTCTCAAGTTTCAACTCCAAGCCCAATAAAATACTCTTTTTCAACTTTATATGCTATGCTTTTTGGGAGACAGCTATCAGCAAAGTTATTCATCATATTTTAATCACAAGGACCCATGAGTTTGTCAGACAGAATGTCCAAGAAATAGGTGCCAGCCAATTATGCTAATGCTTTGCAGTGTGACAGTTCATTTTACAGACTGAGTTAATGGGTTTCTTCCTGTAAGAGAGAAAAAACTACTAAAATCAGCTCTCACGAGACTAGAGCTGAGATAATAAACTTTTTTTGGATAATTTACACAATGAGGTATTCTGATTTTTTTTATACAAAATGCAGGGAAAGCTTCTGCTTTCTGAAAATTTCACAGGAATTGATAATTCTCCCTCTTGCCAGAAATACTGAGAAGTCTAGTGCATGCCACTAATAAAAGATGGAATTATACAGAATATAGGCCATGCATTTTATCCTTTAAATAAGAAATACACTTTTTTTTCTAGTCTACAAATAATGTGTTCCTTTTGGGGATTATTTAGAGGAAGAATTTCTCCTGTTTGAGGAAAAAATCTATGGAAGATATTGTTAAAGGAATTAATTTCCAAAATATTGATACTTATGAATCTACAAAGAGACGATGAAATAAATATTCTAAAATATTACTTTACTGATAATTGTACAATTAATCTAGTGAATTCTCAGAATTTAAACATTCTTCTGATTTGTTTTCACCTACCTGCAAAAATACCTGTATGGTTTTGAATAATGGAGTGAAGCGATAATGCAGAAATTTGTTAATCCATCCTAGATATACTCACAGCACTCAGCTTGAAGCACCAAGCATAACCAGATATGAAAACTGAAAAAAATTACATACTTCCTACTTTATTGTATACAAATCTATCCTGATCTGCACTGAGATTTACTAGGTATAACACAGCACCTTTCTTGGAACTCTTGCTGTTAAGATTAGTTTTAAATATCAGCTCTGAGGTATGATTGACTGTTTTTGTATTAGAATTCTTATCAAGCAATCAGATGACTTACTGCCGGTGCTGTACTTATTATTACATAAAGATGGATCCTGACTGATGGAAAAAAAAACCTTAAAAGACAAAACTCACTAACCAAAATGGCCTTTCTGAGATTAATATACTAATTCCATAAAGCCCACTTACAATATCTCCTTTTCATTATGCAAACAGCTGTCATCTAACATAAAACAAGGTGATTTAAAAAAGGAGCAACTAAAATCATAATCTTAATAGCTTTGCCTACATGGTTTTGAAATGCACATCTCTACTGTGTCAGATTCCCCTATGCACGTTTCTTAGCTGTCCCCAGGTAACCGACCCCTTTGTCACCACATACTTTTCAGGACATTCCACAGAAAAGCAATTGCTGAACTCATGTCATTTAATGATCAGTGATCAAGTTATTGTAGTAGTAACTGCCTATCATTTTCAGCAAATGCTATCATTTTCAATTAGACTTGCCCACTTGCTATACCCTTTGTCAGCAGAAATGGGAAGTCCATCATTCTGTGAGATGGTCTAAATAAGAAAGACAAGCTCAAGCCGTGCCCAAGTCAAAGTTCTTTTCAAGTGGTGTCAAGGATTACTTCCCTGTGGCATACAAGGAAGTGGGCAGTAAAATACGTAGAAAATAGCTGCAGGCCTAGTGTTGCATGATCACCGTATCCAATAGGGTTGGTAAGTAAACCAGAGACGCCTTACAAAGCATCTACGTTAGTGTTTCAGTCCAGACCCCAAATTTTTTTTTGTAGCAAAAAAGTCTGCAATGAAATGTAGACTCCAGGCACACAGACTGTCTTACCTTCAAATTAATCTAACCCAAAAGGTATGCTTCAGGGAGTCCAACATACTCCAACAACTAAAGGGTGTTCAGCCTACAGGCCAGACTAGAGTTAGACCAAAGTAAATTCCCCAGTAAAACAGCTAATGCAGGCCTGAGGTCCTCAGATGAACTCCTATTCCCACGCAATACTTGCTAATGTAGCCATAGCCTTAGCGGAGGATAAGGCGGAATCAATACTACAAAAAAAATCTGAGGAGAAAACCCATTGCTACTTGTGTTAAAAGCCAACCTCCAATAAAGTACTGTATCTTTGGAATGTCTCTGTGTCTATTCCCTAGCAAGCTGTTTTTCAGGCTGCAAGGATCATTTTCATTACAAACCTCTGTGTGTGACAGGCTGACATAAATTCCCGCATCTACCTTCACTCACATAGACTGACTGGACTTAATGATTTTACCCCTAATCTCTCTGTTACCTGTGAGGCAAGACCCAGAAGCAAAAGGGGTTATGAAAGCAGAATTCTGACTCTGCCTCTGCCTTTGGATTGAGAAAAATGAAGACAGTTTTAGGTCAGGAGGAAGGTTTGGTTTGCTTTTCCATCCATCACCTGTGTCAAACTGCAGTCTGATAAAGCATGCAAAGGTGACTTGTTTTGTTTTGAGTCTTTTGGGTGGACATTGAGTCAGTTATTTGACTGGTGAGAGGAAGCATTAAAAGAGCACAACAATAAAAGAAGCAGCATATATCGTGGGGTAAAATGGTTGTCCTGTTTTGAAAGTTATTGATTCCAAAGTCATTACTAAAGGCCAATAATTGAGAGATGAAGACCTCTGTGTGACAGCCTGAATTTTCTCTGGATTCACAATGTATCAAGAGATAGTACAATCTGGAGCTCTGATGTCAGCAAATAATTGGTTTCAGTAACATCCGTCCCTAACCTAGTCTGTTGGGCTTTTAAACTCTGATCAAATTCACTCCACGCTTTCTAAAGGGAGCCACAAGAACTGAACTAAGATAGCAAAAGGCACCTGCTACTTTCCCTGAAGAGTATTTGCTTTTAATTACTTTCATTTGTTTCCTAAATTTTTTGTTCCTTTTCTCCACTGATAGGATCTTTGTAACTTAATTTCCAAAGACTACCACGTCAAGGCCTTACTCAAGCACAATATTCTTCTAAAAGCAAACCCAAGCTGCACTGCTAGGACTAATGAATGTTTTTGTTTTTACTGCTCTTATTCAATGAGGCATGCATAGGAACTCTTTTTGACACATTCCCTCAGTCTCTTACAATTTAGTATATTAGCTTTATTTGTTTCAGGATTGTTAAACTGATCTAGTAGGTAGTAATGTCCTGAATATATGAAATAAAGTCCTGAATGACCAAATGATGATTTAAATCGACAAACAACAGAACTCATCTCATTCCCTTTTTCCAGACATCACAGGAAGTAATTACATAATCCATTTCACTCCTTATGCTTGCAAGCTTAATTTCATTTGCTTATTATATTGTAGCTTCTGCTAAATTCTGTTGCTTCTTCTCTCTGAGGACATCTAAACTCTCCCTTTTTTTCTGCTCTGACTAATGAAATTCTTAGTTATATGTTAAAGAACATAATCTTTTTTTTTCTTTTGTTATTTTAGACATTCATTTTTTTGTCGGTTTATGCAAACTTCCATTTAAAAATGTAGTTTTCTTTACAGCTTACTCCTGCCATCTCCACCCTTTCTAAGAGGTTCCAGAATAACAGACAGATGAGAAACACATTTGATACAGATCTTTTTCTTACTGTGTAGAGGTGGCCACAGTCCTGGCCCATTAACAACTGCAGCAAAGAGGTGGAACTGGGCATTAATGGCAGAAAAGGGAAATTCCCCTCCAGAAGAAAGCATTGGTAAAGAACCAAATGAGTTCTAAGATCTGGAGAATGAGAGAAAGGGTAAATCCATTAAGCACAATGAAGAAGGAAATATTGAAGAATCAGGAACTGCAAGAAATAATGCCAAATCTCCTAACACTGCAGAAGTAAACTGAAGTTGTAGTGCAGCAGACACAGCCAAAGACACATATAGAGGAACACATTATTACCAATAATAAGCTGTTTGAAAATGACCAAGGGATGCCCTGTAGACACTCAGAACAAAGGAATGACTACTGTGATACAGAAACAAAGCTTAATTTTTAGGTGGTTCCATGGAAAATTACCATGTCATCTATCAGTAATGTGGACTGAAGAAACAGCATGTAATTAGAGTTGTGTGATTAATCAGAGAAGCACAATTCACAGATCAGGATGTACAAAGCCTGAGAAAACTGGAAATCACCAGGAGGAGGTGGCATCTACACGTATTGATAAGAGAATGAAAAAAACTTACTTTTACAAGAAATACAGAGGGAAAAAGTAAATCCAACAGGATGTCCTCTGACTACGCCTGTAAGAGTGAAGGAGGGGGAGGGGCAAAGAGCAAGCTGATGTAACAGTATTAAATATTGATTTATTCTGTATAAACATAAATCTCCTTACTTGAATCATAAAAGAACAGCTGTCCAGCAAATTGAAGCATAAAGAGGTTTCCTTGAAGCTCAGAGAAGATGTCAGAGAAGTGGTACAAAAGCAAAGAACTGTCTAATTGTGAGCATCATTATAAAGATGATCACTTATAAGAAAATAAAAACCTGCATGTATGATTGGCAGATCATGAGAAAAGATAATAGCTTGTCATACTACTGGATGATGAGTGAAACAGCAATGCAAACAACCGGTGGAGATTTTTTTATACAGTCACATGGAAAAGTATGTATTATACCCAAATACTGTAGCAAAATAGAGACAAGTTAAGAGTGCAGGGTGGAACTTCCAAAATAAACCCTCCAGACTCTTTGTCCTTGACTACAGCTCCTGGCTCCATAACTGGTTGTCTCTTTGAAGACACTCTAGGAAGTGACTGAAAAGGGAATGCCTACTCTATATGTGGTTTTGTGGATAACCTGAGTGAATAAACCAAGAAGGAATGGGAGTGAATGAAACCAAGATTAAGCAGAAGAAATGCCAGAGAAAAATAGTATTTGTTCAAACCAGTTAGAAGTGAAATTTGGACTTAAAATGTGTGTGTGCATTTTACAAGACTAAAAGGCACTGCACAAATTTCCCAGGGGCAAAATCCGAGGGCAAGTATACCCTCTGGTTACAATATAAAGTCCAGTACTATTGATGTCTTCTAAGTATTACGAATTCTTCACAAGGAAAAAAGCTGGCAGTTTAACAAGGGAATGAAGAAATATTCCTTTGGAGGATTTAGCAAATATATTGAAAAAAAATTTGCTCAATACACATATTACAAATATGGCAAAACCGTATATGCTACCCAGGCATTCAGTATTCTATTTCTATTGCAAATTGGGAAAAAAAAAATCTAAGGAGCTAAATAAAACTAGAAGAAACTAGTTCCATGAAAAAACTTTACTCTGACAGGAAGGATAAAGGGAGAGGACTCAGAACAATCCAAGGTGTATATCCAAGGTGTACATTATGAAATTTATTAAATTAGTAATTAATGGTATTAATTATTATACTTACTGTATTTCATTATATTTTCTATTTATAATATCTATTTAATATTAAATAATAACGTGAAGACTAGAAAACTGACTCCAAAATGAAATTCTACAAATAAATTATATATATGCTCTCGCTGGAAAACACTCAATAAGCAGGTGACAAAAAAAAGACACAAGTAGGGATTGATGGAAAAATAATGATATGGAGAAAGCTGTTAGGGAACCTCACCAAAAAAAGGACGAAGATTGTAAGTAGCTTGCCAAGAGGGGAATGAAAAGAGAAGTTCTGAGTCGAATTATGACAACACAGAAGAGGCCGTTTATACAAGACATATAAAATCTGAGATGAACAGTAGAACAGAAGACAGGGAATGTTGCCAGGGCCCCGAGACTATTGGTTGTAACCTAAGTGGACATTCTAAGTTGGCCAGAGAAGAAAATAAAGTATAACATAACAAGTTGCAATACTGCATACCGGGCACTATACAAGCTTAGAGTGCAACCAGGGAAAAAAAAAAGCACTACAAGTGCAAACCAGAATTGTAAATAATAAAATTGTGGAAATGAAGGCTTTTCAACAGTTACTGTTCATGAAACACATGGCAAGACACAAGATCGTACTTACAAACTGATGCAAGGGTGCTTTATGCTGGATTTTTCCATTTAATGAGACTGTTAATTAAAAATGCAAGAAAAGACTGACAAATATATCTGTTATGGCTCGAACTTCAAAAAATCTGAGGCATGAAAAGCTCAGTGGTAAAATCCATTATTCATCATGGTGGTATCATAATAAGACTAGGTAAATTGAAAGCTCTAACCACTGCAAGATCCTTCAGAAAGAGGCACTGGTCTCCTCTAAGATACTAAGGAGGGCAAGAACTTTCTGAAGTCTCTAATGGATGTTCTGAGTTAAGATGACTAATTAGGTGGACTATGGCATTTGAAATATATATTTCTGATGTAGGAATATTCTAGATAATAATCCAAAACAAACTTATAAAACACTACGCATAATTTTAAGAGCTTTTTAAAATACACGTCAGTTAAATTTAAGAAGCACAATAAAACTCATAAAACATATACATACATAAATAAAACATCTGTATCTATAAAGCAGCATATACCTCATGAGGGTTATAATCTGGAGGTAACTTCTCTAGCATCTCATCAGCAAGACGCTGCACCACTGCTTCTCGTGTTTCCCCTCCTCCGGTGCTACTGTCTTTGGGCTGGATGCTCACTATTGTACTTAATGTCTCATTAGCCAGGTTAGTCTGGTAAGTTATATCTGCATTAGGGTGAAGTCCAAATACCTTAAAGTAAAAAGGAAAAAAATAGAAAATAAAATGGAATCTTCCTTGTAAAATTGTATCAATGAAAGAATCCATGAAAATGTATAAACAAGGAATAAAATCCTCTGCTCTATAAAAAATAGTTATGAATAAGTCAGTGGAAGTACACTCATTTAACTGGCCAAGGATGAAGCCTAAATTACACTAAAACATTAACACAGGCTGCATATACAATGGCATTTTCATTCATATGAGTGGGGTATTTTAACTGATATTCTGATTATCTTCACATAGCAGGCTTTGGATCATGCTGTGGAGTGCTATCAGGGGGTAAAACTGATTTCTTTCCACTGGATCAGACTAGAGCTTGTTGGAAACATGTCATATCTGGACACTGACCTCTCACCATTAGCTCTTTGTCTCTACAGATGTATTGCTCATTGTACCAGCTCATGTTGATGCCCCTAATAATCAGACCAGTTTCCGTTTCTAACACATTTTGTTTTATTCAGTCTCTTAGGTTTATAAGGGATGCAGCACAGTGAATAAAAACACTGCCCATATTTGAAGTAC
Source organism: Vanellus vanellus (assembly GCF_965231255.1). Lineage (NCBI taxonomy): Eukaryota > Metazoa > Chordata > Aves > Charadriiformes > Charadriidae > Vanellus > Vanellus vanellus. The sequence continues at coordinate 102,939,496 of NC_138906.1, forward strand.
CTAAAGATTTTATGACTGGTGATATATTCAGCATATTTTATGGTTTAGCTATTTTTGGATTGGGTCTACTACTCCTTACTTCCCCTTTTTCTGAAATGGAATTATTTTATTTAAGATAGAGCTAGCACATAATTCCTGCAAAGCTGCCCTTTGTCTGAATGATAATAGCTTTCTCAGAAGCTTCCACTGAAATATCAGTAAGTCTATAATTGTCAGGTTGACAATTGCAACTCTTCTCCAGGAGGAATTGTACTGTGACTTATTTCACAAGCCCTCATTTAATTATAGCTATTAACTGTCTGTTACAAATTTTGAACCACTGATCCAATGAGGAAGGCTTGCCCTCAAACTGAGCACCAAAGCCAAGCAATCTTCCATTTCTTATTTTTCACATTTTCATATTTTATATTTTACATGTTTTTCATATTTTACATACTTTACATTTACTCTGGTCCTATGTTTTTATGCAAGTGATATATGAAACAATAAGAACAAAGAAACCAGATTAGTAAAGCAATGGGTGGACCAGTGTCCTGAATGTCCTGTAAATTAATCAAACAGCCAAATTTCTAATTCTTTTTGATTCAAAATATTGGGGAAGTTTGATTAAAAGGGGGGTGTTGCATTCTGTCTTCCAGTTTTTTTTTTAGCCTGATAAATCCTCAAAACCAATTGCAAAAGCTTTATACCTCTCTGAAATCAAAGACATTTTCAAAGGGATTGCTGAGTTCAATAGCCCTCTTCAGAAGTCAGTGTTTATTCTGATCAGAGGTTGAAATTTCATCAAAAGAGCAAGGATACAGCAATCAGACTCATTCAGTCTTTCTTTCTTAAGCAAAAATGGAAAGAGGAGGAAACAAAGATATACTGTTTTGACTAGCACAATATCCTTCGTGGAACAAAGAAGACTGGGAGCTTAAAAGGTTAAAGGTTTCCATGAGCAATTTTGACAGATTTTGGAATGACAGAATGATTTCTTCCTAACCTATGAAAATGTGAAGGAGAAAAAGATGTTTGCATTCCTGGACTTGATCCTATTTACATAAAAGTCAAAGGTAAAATTCCCCTACATCAAACCATACATATAGATTTTTTTACAGGCATCAAAATACTTTAAAAATACAATGCAGCATTGTGAGATAGGTTCTCAAGTGCTTAGAAAAGCAGATCCATGAAAGTATCACCTGAAATCTGATAAAGTCAGGGTTCATACACTGATAGGAGCTGGGCTCAAATGGATTCCACCAGTGCATTATCATGGCTGCATTTACTCTCATTTGGGAAAGGTCCATTGTTGCCAGCACAAATACCCTTGCATTTTGCTTTTCCTACTTTCAGAGATTCAAAACTTCAAGTTTATTTTATGACCTTGGAATCTTCTTGCCCTCTTAGCCAGCACATTATCAGTAACAGAAACCTATTATTTTTTCTGTTCAGTCCTGTCTATTTAATTTTAATAGAACTTACTTTCAAAGGCATTTATCAACTTAATAGCAATGAGACAGAAATCCAGAGCATTCACTTCTGTTTCAGTTTTAACTAACTCTGTCACGTGTGCCTGTACTAGAGGGAGCAGAAAGATCCAGTCCTCTAGTTAATGTGACCACTGCAGCATACACACACCAGGTCATGTAAAAGTGGTTGCAACCAGGAGCTACCCTGTACCCTACCCTATCAATTCGTGGCAACATCCAGATCTTCCTGTTGTCAAAATGGAATAATCTCGCAATTATAACTTGCAAAATGAGACCATGTAGCTTTTTTATTTTCATTATTTCTCAGCTCGCATGTCTGCTCAATCCCATACAGAATTGCAAAATCACAAGAGTTTAGTTTGGAAGGGACTTCTGAGGGTGATCTAATCTAAACCACCTGCTCAAGCAGGGTCAGCTACAGTAGCCGTTCCAGCACAGTGTCCAGTTGGGATTTTAATATCTACAAAGATAGAGATTCCACAACCTCTCCAGGCAACCGTGCTTGACCACCTTCACTGTAAAATTGTTTCCTTGTCAGATGGAATTTCCTGTTTTTTAATTTATGCCCATTGCCTCGTCCTTTCACTGGGTACCATCAAAAAGACTCTGGCTCTATCTTTACACCCTCCCAACAGGTATTTAAACACATTGATAAGATCCCATCTGAGCTGAAGAGTCCCAGATCTCTCAGCCTTTCCTCATATGACAGATGCTCCAGTCCCTTAATCATCTTCACAGCCCTGCTCTAGAATTACTCCAGAAAGTCCATATCTTTCTTGTACTGGGGAGCCCAGAACCGGACACAGTAATTCAGATACGGTCTCACCAGTGCTCAGTAGAGAGAAAGGATCATCACCTTCAACCTGCTGGCTAACCTCCCTCTTCCTAATGCATCCTAGGGTACTGTTGGCCTCTTTGGCATGAGGGTGCCGCTGTTTCATGGTCAGGTAGTTGTCCACCAGGACAACCGATGCAGGAATTTGCATTTCCCCTTGTGAAACTTCATGAGATTCCATTCTGTCTAGTTCTCCAGCCTGCTCAGATCTCTCTGGACAGCAGCACAACCATCTAGTCTATCAGCCACTCCTTACAGTTTTGTATCTCCTGTGAACTTGTTGAAGGTGCACTCTGCCCCATCATCCAGGTCATTAACACAGTTATTAAAGAGCATTGGCTCTAGTATTGACCCCTGGCACACAGCACTAGTGATGTGTTTCCAACTGGACTTTGTGCCACTGATCACAACCCTCTGGGTCCAGTTGTTTAGCCAGCTTTCAAACCATCTCACAGCACACTTATTTAACCCATACTTTGTCAACTTGTCTATGAAGGTCTTATGGGAGGTAGTTGCAAAAGGCCCTAGTAAAAAACAACCACCTAATCACCTCACTGCAGAAGGCCAACAGGTTGTTTAAGCATGATTTCTCCTTCACAAATCCATGCTGGCTACTGTCAATCACCTGCTTGTCCTTCATACGTTTGGAAATGCTTTGCAAGAGGATTTTTTCCAGCACCTTCCCAGCAACTGAGGTGAAGCTGACCAGCCTGTAGTTCCCCAAATCTTTCTTCTTCCCTTCTTGAAGACTGGAGTGATATTTGCTGTCTTCCATTCTTCAGGAACCTCTTCCAATCTCCATGACCATTTAAAAGTAATCAGGAGTAACCTGACAATGACATCAGCCAGCTCCCTCAGCGCTCATGGATGCAATCCATCAGGTACCATGAACTTAAATATGTTCAGTTTCTTTAAATGCTCCCTAACCTGGTCCTCTTCCACCAGAGGTAAGTTACTTGTTCTAGACTTTTCATCAGGGACCTGGGATTCCTGGAGGACAGTTTTACTGGTAAAGACTGAGGCACTTACTAGTTCTCCTGCCCCATTCAGCAACGGACCCACATTTCCCTAGTCATCATTTTGCCGTTTAAGTACTTGTAAAATCCTTTCTTGTTGCCCTTCACATTCCTTGACAGATTCAACTCCACTTTGGCCTTGGCTTTCCTAACTCTATCCCTGCAAGATTGGACAGTAGCTCTGTACTCTCGCTGGGTCACTTGCCCCTGCTTCCACCTCTTGTACCCTTCCTCTTTATGTCTGAATTCAGTTAGGAGCTTCTTGTTCATCCATTCAGGCCTCCTGCTGCCTTTGATTTCCTGCTTGTTAGGATGGATCTTTCTTGAGCTTTGAGGAAGTTATTGCCAGTATATAAACCAGTTCTTCTCTCCAGGCGCCTATCCCATGGGATTCTTCCAAACCTGGAAGAAACCCCTGAAGAGGTTGAAGTCTGCTCTCCTGAAATCCAGGGCTGTGGTCCTGCTTTTTGCCCTGCTCCCTCCTCTTAGGATCCTGAACTCCACCATCAGTCACTGCACTCAAGGCTGCCTCCAGATTTCACATGTGACCAGTTCTTCCTTGCTTATAAGTATCAGGTCCAGCCAAGTGCCTTTCTTTGTTGGCTCCTTAGTTACCTGTGCCAGGAAATTGTCATTACTGCACTGAAGAAATTTCCTAGACTGCTTGAACCCTGCTGTATCACTCCTCCAGCAGATAATTAGGAAAGTTAATGTCCTCCATGAGGACCAAGGCCTGTGAATGTGAGACTTCTTCCAATTGTTTGATGAAGCCCTCATCTACCTCTTCCTGGTAAGCAGATCTATGCTAGATACCCACTATAATGGTCTGCCTGCTAATCTTGATGTTCATAGCTCTGGAAAATATACCTGATTAAATTATTTATCTGACAAAAACTCCCTTTAATATTTTGAAATATTTTACCTCGGGTGTATCAATCACGGGCAATTGCTCTATGTACTGGAGATAGTCTTCAACTGTTTTCCCTTTTGGAATAACATAATCTTTGTAGAAACAAAATTTTTCACTAAACATGTGCTCGCCAAACCACACTCTTGCGTACGTGTTCAGCAGTGCTTTGTCAAGGTCATCAGTTACACGGCCACCATACTGTACTTCTCCAAGCATATAGCGAACACAGTTCCAGTTCACTCCACGTTTAATGTCCATATCATCCAAATGATTCTGAACAAATTGCACACTGGCTGTGAAGTCTGCCTGATTAAATTCATAAGGAATATTCCAGCCCAATGGACCAAACTTTCGTCTTTCCTGTAAAATAGATAGAGTTAAAAGTAAAAGGCTGATTGATAGTAATTGTGAAGAAAACATTAAGCACAGAAGAATACATGAAACATGCTAAGAATGCAGTAGTCCAGCTGGGGCTGTATTTCACCAGCTTTAAAAAAAATATTCTTCTCTTTACACCCACAAGAACAAATCCTTGATTTAATTATCTAGCAGTTTAAAATTTCTTCATTTATCATCATCAGTAGAGAGATACGAACAAAGAATAAAAATGTTAACATTTTCACAAAGAAAAAATCTTTTTTAAGTTCAGTGAATCTATGAGTCTAGAAATATAGCGTTTGAATTTCAAAAATGAAAGGGTGTACAGACTTATCATCCATGATCATTGCCTGTGGTCCTCCTATGGACTAGGTATATTCATACCACTGATGTCGCTGCATGGTGCAGATGCAAGTAGCAAGGTGCTTCTTACTGAATCATTTACAGATGCAGTTGGCAGTATGTGGTTCTTAGGGCAGTATCTGGTATTTAAACATTCTTAATTTACACCCATAGGCTTCCATTGGACCACAACATATCAGTGCACGGATGCCACAGTTTTAAATTAACTATGCACCAAATATAAACTAAGGATACTGTAAAATCTATCAACAGAATGAAGAAAAGTTGTGGTTAATCCATAAAGCACTTTCTTTAATGGACAAAATCATCTTCCACCTTCATTTCCTCCTACAGATTTCAGTGCAGGAAGGATTTATATTCACCCTCTTAGCCTTTCTCGTTGTGAAAGCAGCAGCATTAAGACTATGGTTTTCCAACCCTAGCTGTAAATTTCTTTAATGTGCTTTTATGATTTAAAATATTAGTGAAAAAACAGTCAGTTGAAACACAGATCACACAGCCATGCCCAAAGACTTTAACAGAAAGAGTACAGTAATTGATCATCGGTTGACTATCCTTTTTTACTCTGAAATACCATCCCTGCTGGAGGTACAAGATCAACATGAGCAGAGTTCTAAGACAGCTGCAGTAATAGAGATGCATTGTTTTCTTTCTTGTTTTGTTTGTATTAATTTACCAACACGGGATTGCCATTTAAGCATGTTTTTCATTTAATAACGTGGTGCATAAATAAATGAAACGTGGCTTTATGACAGAAGAAAAGAAACACATTTTAAAACCTGAACAGTTGTGTGAAGAAATGCTACAGCATATAGCAGTGGTTTCCACTGTGGCATGTTGCTCACTTCTAGGTGATCCTGAGTGAGAGCTGAGTATGTTCGTTTTAAGCCAGCTTTCACACCTAGAAAATAAGTATAAAAATGTAATATATGAGCAAAAAAATGTATGGAACCCATAACCCCAACTTCCATTAAGCAGAATTCTCTGTTCCAATTTACAGTATCATCTTATTCATAGCTTCAAATAATCTCTTTGAATCAATTATCTGTTCAGCTGGTCATAGCAAGCAAACTTCAATTACGTTTTGTTTCGGGTAGATGACACACCAAATTAAGTTCAGGAGTCTGGAAGGAATTACACTTAAGTAATCATATTCTACATGTTACCAATAACTACTGAAATATAATCATAACTATTCAACAACTATATGGCAATTAAAAAGACACCTAATGTCATATGAAACTTAGCACTGAATATCCGTGTGTTTGTGTTTCAATATTTACATATGAAATGAGATTTTATTTTTACAATTTTATTTAGATTTCATACTTATAACAATCTCACAATTTTGTAGGCAGCTTCTCAAACTGGTATACAGGCACCAAGCTGATGCGGTGAGAACCAAAATTCACAGTGGAAATACTAATACTTGGGGAGGTTTGTTTGAGCGCTGACATTTCAAATCCCAGGAACAGCTTTAGGCAGATGATACTGATGCAATCTCAGCTTCCACGGAATACGTAAGCCTCATTACTTCCAGGTGCTTTCAGGCAGTGTTACTGAAGCATCACCTGCCTTTGGCAGACAACACTGAGCATGAGTTACTGACACCAGGTCCTTCCACCTAATCAGCTTAACGCAAGTCTGAAGAGGCAGATTTCAAGTGCAGTGAATAGATCGCCCAAGTCATCATACTTCCTATGACACAATAAAAGCCCTTTTGTTTCCTTCCTATTTCACAAAGATCCTGGAGAACAATATTCAAACAAATAGTTTTTCAAAGTATTATAAGGGTATCATAAGAGTTCCAAAATCAAGACAATCAAACAAAAGTGCCTTATCACATCATGCTACCAATGTGTCAGGACAGTATTAGAAAGCTAAAATCGTTTATATTTCATCCTGACTTAAATTGTTACACCAAGTATATTTCTATGACTAAATGCAAGTTGTAAATTAGTTATAACCTGACTTATGAAATAGCCTCTTGGAGCTATAGTGTGTTACCATTTGAATGGTAAGGAGGGGTCACAGCAGAATAAAAAGAGGCTGAGCACCAAGCTAAAATGGGGGGAGGAGAAGAGAGAGAAGTAAGAAATTTTTAACAGCAGACTGACTAACTGCTTTTGAGAGTAGAGTATACACACTGAAACAGGATGTTTTTCAGAAAATCAGACATTTTGTAGACATCTTACTAAGGAAGATGAATACTGAAATAATAAGTGGATACAAGGCAGGGTAGTAAAACAGAATAACACCAAATAGCTAAGGTTGGAAGGGACCTCTGGAGGTCACATTGCACAACACCCCTTCTCAAAGCAGAGCAACTAGAGATGGTTGCTCAGCACCTTGTCCATATGGGGTTTAAGGATGGAGTCTACAAACTCACTGGACAAGGTGTTCCAGTATTTGACCACTGTTGTGGTTTAATCCCAGCTGGCCACTAGGACCATGCAGCCACTTGCACAGTTCTCCCCCTTCTCCCCCAGAAGGGTAGGGAGAAGAGGGAGAAAAGGAGGGAAAAGGGAAGGGGGAAAAAAACCCTCGTGGGTTGAGATAAAGACAGTTTAATGGAACAATTACAGAAACAATAATGGAACAATAACAGAAAAAGGAAAATAATAATAATAATAATAATAATAATAATAATAATAATAATAATAATAATGGTAAAAGAATACACAAGATAAAGTAACATAACACAAGGGCAACTAAGATGATTAAGGGAGTGGAGCATCTCCCTTATGAGGAAAGACTGAGGGAGCTGGGTCTCTTTAGTTTGGAGAAGAGGAGACTGAGGGGTGATCTTATTAGCGTTTATAAATATATAAAGGGGGAATGTCATGAGGATGGAGCCAGGCTCTTCTCAGTAGCGACCAATGATAGGACAAGGGGTAATGGATTCAAGCTGGAACACAAGAGGTTCCACTTAAATTTGAGAAGAAACTTCTTCTCAGTGAGGGTGACAGAGCACTGGAACAGGCTGCCCAGGGAGGTTGTGGAGTCTCCTTCTCTGGAGACATTCAAAACTCACCTGGACGCCTTCCTGTGCAACCTCATCTAGGTGTTCCTGCTCCGACAGGGGGATTGGACTAGATGATCTTTTGAGGTCCCTTCCAATCCCTAGCATACTGTGATACTGTGATACTGTGATACTGTGATACTGTGATACAAGCCATTGGTTGTGCAGCCCATTCCAAACAGTGATTGCAGATTCCTGCCCCTCAGCCAACCCTCATTTATATACAAAGCATGATGTCTATGGTACAGAATATTCCATTGGTTACCCCATTGTTCTGTCTATGCTTGTGCTCAGCTTCTATGGGAAGCTGAAAAAAGTCCTTGAATAGTATAAACATCACCTGGCAACAATTAAAACGATATGCATCATTGACATTCCTTTCATACCAAATCTGAAACTCACCAGCCATTAGAAAGAAAACTAACTCTATCCCAGCTGAAACCAGAACAACCACCCTCACAAGTGGGTTGGTTTTTCTAATGCTGAAGTGGAATTTCCTGGATTTGCATTTGCGTCCATCATTTCCATTTCTGTCACTTGGCACCACTGAAAAAAGTCTTTCTGTTTTCTTTACTCACTCCTATCGCATAATTATATGCATTGATGAGATACCCCTTCTCTCCTCAAGGTTAAACATTCGTAACTTTCTCAGCCTCTCCTCATATGTCATGTTTTCCAATCCCTTCAGCATCTTTGTGGCCTCTCACTGGACTCATTCTGTCCATTTCTTTCTTGCACTGGGGAGGTCAGACCTGGACACATTACTCCAAATGTGCTCTCACCATGGCTGAGTAGAGAAGAATCACCTTCCTCAACCTGTTCAAAATGATCTTCCTAATGCATCTGAGGGCGTTGCAGGAGGAGTACCTGGCATTTCCCTATGTTGAAGTTCAGCAGGTTCCTATCAGAGTGTTTCTCTAGCCTGTGAAACTCCCACTGAACAACAACATGACCTTCTGGTTTATCAGCCCCTTCTTCCTGCCTTGTATCAACTATAAATTTGCTGAGAATGTCCCATCATCTAGGTCATTAGTGAAAATTTTATCCACTGCTGGCCCCAATATTGACCCCTGGAGTACATCACTAGTGACTGCTCTCCAGCAGGACTTGTGTAGCTGACCACAACCCTTTGAGCCTGGGAGTTCACACAATTTTCAGTTCACCTCACTGTCTACTTCTGCAATGCCTACTTCATCAGTATGTCTATAAGGATGTATTGGGCAGCTGTGTCAAAAACCTTCTTGAAGTCAAGATAACCAACACCCTACGCTCTCCCCTCATCCACTAAACCAATCATCTTATTGTAGAAGGCAAGCAGGCTGGTTACTAGGCTCAAAGAATAGTAAATAATCAATGGCTTAAGATATCCTAGCAGCTAGAAAAAAAACAAGGTACACCAAGGAAATAGATTCTTCAATACCTTCATCAGTAGCTTGGATAAGGACACAAAAGGCAACCTCAACAAACTTGCAGACAATACCAAATTAGAGAGTGTGGCTGACATACTAAATGGCAGAGGATCAGTCCACAGGGCTCTAGTGAGAGATGAAGACTTGGCCAAAAAATCCTGCATGAAGTTCAACAAGAAGTGCAAAGTTCTGCACCCACAGCACAATAACCTCATGCATTTGTACAAGCTGAGATCTGCTAGCTGAGATCTACTGCTACACACTTCAGGATTATCGCAGATGCCAGGTTGACTATAAGCCAAAATGGCTCTATTCTTGCAAATAAGGCAATCCAGATAGCGGGCTACCTTAGAAGAAGCACAGGTAGCAGACTGAAGGAAGTTCTTATCACCTTCCTCTTAGCACTGATCAGGCTTCTCCTCAGATATATTGTCCACATTTGCCATAAAAGGAAGGTGTGGAGAAACATCACCATCACAGTTATGGAGAAACTGGATGGGGCAATAAAGGTGGTCAGTCTTTAGCAGTGGAACTAGCTGTTCCCTGGACACCCAGCCTCAAGAGCTAGGAGACAGGGAGGGGAAGCAGAATGAGAGCATCACAATTAAAAAGGAAGAGATCAGTGACCTGCTATGCTGCTTGGATGCACACAAGTCTATGGGACCGGAGGGGCTACACCCAAGAGTGCTGAAAGGGTTGGCAGACGTGCTCGCCAAACCGCTTTCCATCATTTACAGGAAGTCATGGCTAACTGGGGAGGTCCCAATGGACTGGAGGGTGGCAAATGTAACACCCATCTACAAGAAAGGCAAAAAGGAGGATCCAGGTAACTATAGACCTGTCACTCTAACCTCAATACCAGGGAAGGTCATGGAGCAAGTCATCTTGAGTGCCATCAAAACCCACATAATGGGCAACCAGGGGATCAGGCCTAGTCAGCATGGGTTTATGGAAGGCAGGTCCTGCCAGACGAACCGGATCTCCTCCTATGACAAGATTACCAGAATATCGGAGGAGGGAAAGGCTGTTGATATTGTATACCTGGACTTTCAAAAAGCATTCGATACTGTCCCCCATACAATTCTCGTGGAAAAACTGGCTTCGCACGGCCTGAATGAGCATACGATCTGCTGGATCAAGCACTGGCTAACTGGAAGGTCCCAAAGAGTGGTGCTCAATGGATTTAAATCCAGCTGGCGGCCGGTCACAAGTGGTGTGCCTCAGGGCTCAGTGTCGGGACCATTTCTGTTCAATGTCTTTATTGATGATCTCGATAAGGACATAGGGTGTATCATCAGCAAGTTTGCAGATGACACCAAGTTAAGCAGGAGTGTTGAATCCCAGGAGGATAGGGAAGCTCTACAGAGAGACTTAGATAGATTGGATCATTGGGCCAACATCAATGGTATGAGTTTCAACAAGGGCAAGTGCCAGGTCCTGCACTTGGGCCACAATAACCCCACGCAGCGCTACAGCCTTGGGGAGGTGTGGCTGGAAAGCTGCCTGGCAGAAAGAGACCTGGGGGTTCTAATTGACAAGCGGCTGAATATGAGCCGGCAGTGTGCCCAGGTGGCCAAGAAAGCCAACGGCATCCTGGCTTGTATTAGAAATAGCGTGGCCAGCAGAAGTAGGGAGGTGATTGTGCCCCTGTACTCAGCACCGGTGAGGCCACACCTCAAGTATTGTGTCCAGTTTTGGGCACCTCAATACAAGAGAGATACCGAGGTGCTGGAGTGAGTGCAGAGGAGGGCAATGAAGCTGGTAAAGGGCCTAGCAGACAAGTCATATGAAGAGCGGTTGAAGGAGCTGGGACTGTTTAGTTTGAGGAGGAGAAGGCTGAGGGGAGACCTCATCACTCTCTACAACTATTTGAAAGGACACTGTAGAGAGGTTGGTGCTGATCTCCTCTCACAGGTAATTAATGACACAACAAGAGGGAATGGCTTCAAGCTCCAACAGGGTACGTTTAGACTGAACATTAGGAAAGAACTTTTCACAGAAAGGGTGGTCGGGCATTGGAATAGACTGCCCAGGGAGGTGGTTGAGTCACCATCCCTGGATGTGTTTAAGAGACTTTTAGATGTGGTGTTGGGGGATATGGTATAGGGGAGAATTTTGTAGAGTAGGGTAGATGGTTGGACCCGATGATCCCAAGGGTCTCTTCCAACCTAGACAATTCTATGATTCTATGATCCTGAATCCTCCAATTAATACAGAAACATTAGTCTGAACTGCCAATTAGTACGCTGATCACACATTGTGCTTCTGCACATAAACTACTAAAGTTAGGAAAACTGCAGGCTTAGAGGCCCAGAAAGCATGAGATGAACATCCTAGCCTGAGGAAACATCCTGAAAGTGGTGAAACGTCATAGAATCATAGAACCATAGAATAGTTTGGGTTGGAAGGGACCTTTAAAGGTCATCTAGTTCAACCTCCCCTGCAATGAGCAAAGATCCTGGAGGTAGGAGAGACATGCAGAGGCAAATACCAGGGGATGCCCACAGACCTAAGCCAGTAATGTCCAAGACTGGTAGCTGCAAATAGCTGCACAGCATGAAACCAACATGACTTTCTGCCCAACCTTCCTGGACAAGCAGCAATCTCTCCAATGGGAAGGGAAATCAAGATGAAATAAATGCAACAGAGGAGGCTGAGAACACAAGAGAGTGAGTGTGTGAAATAAGCAGGTAGCATAAAAGCCTTAATCTCATTGGTTCTTAAGTAAACCCCAGTGTTCAGATCCACTATGGGTTGTTACTAACTGTCTTGTCAGTGACAGAAGCAGCTCACAAATACTTGAAGGACAATTACAAAGATGCTGGGGTCAGTCTCCTGTCAGCAGTGCCAGATGACATACCAAGAAGCAACAGCCATGGCTACATACTGCAGCTTGGGAGGTTGAGGCTGAGTGTTCAGAAGACTCCATCTTTTTCCTTACCCAGTGGAGGATAGGATAGGTCCTCCTCTGCATCCTTGGGTGGAGTCAACAGGACAGAAAGCAAAGAGTGATGGAGTGTACTAAGTTTAAGAAAGGACCACTGACCTGGCATTCTCCACAGGTTCTACACGAACAAAAAAATAACTATCAATTTCTGTTACAAAAATAAACAATATCAATTTTACACCTCACGAGGCTGACTTACACAGTGCTGTATTTAGCTAATGAAACATCAGAGATTAAAACTAAAATACTGCACAGAGTATAGTGATATGGGGCTGGAGGGGAAGCAAGACCCAAAACTCAAAAACCCCACTGTTTCCTACCTTGAGGGGGTTCATTAGTAAATTTGATAGAGGAGTGTAAAAGATTAATAGGAAACTCCGGGTGAGCCTCTGTAGTGATCCAGGTCCTGAAATCTTCACTCATAGATTCTGTTGTTGTGATGGTGTCCATTAATTCACTAAGAAACTCCAAGCCAAGGTGGCAGTTCTGTAGAAGGAGCCATCCTCCATCTTGCATGCACTGATTTAACAGGCGCCTTGCATGGACTTCCTGGCCCTGACCCATTGAAATGGCATGACAGGGAATATTCTGGAAGCAAAATACAAAGTTTCTTTTATATGTAGTTCTTTAGAATGACTATATACATGACATATTACTTCTGTAGGTCCACGTGTAGTGACATTGTGCCACAAAGAAAACCACTAGTATCAACAGAGACTCATATTAAAACAGAGTAAACAAAAACCTCAAACCCTCCAAGTTGCTCTTATCTTCTTATCTGCTGAAACAAAACTACACCCACTGGACATAATCTTTTTTTTGCAGGTCTGACAAAGCCAATGGGATAAGGCAACTGAAATGTTTTTCCTTCCTTTTCACCACCTCCCCAAATAAAGCAGGACATACACACAGCAACATACCTGCCTGACTATGCTTTTTCCTATGATGTGGACTACCTTGAGATGGACAGATATTAAGGCTCAACATAATAATGCACAGAGTAAAGACAACAATTTTGGTGTCTTTTGACTGTCTGAACATATTTATTTCATTTAACAGAGAACTGTCAAGGAAGCAGGCAGGATAGGAAAGATTGGTTTATATTAAGTTATTCCTTAGCAAACATCCTATATTGTTAATTGGCAGCTGTGGAGCCACTGATTTGGAGGATTCTAGTTTGGTGATCTGCTAGGTCTAGCTAGTTTTCTAACTGTTAGTTTTGTGGATTCAGAAGAGGCAAAGCTTATAAATGCAAACACAAGAATTCTGGCAATTTATGGAGTCTTTCCTCAAGAGGCCATGGGAGAAGAAAGCCAGTGGTTCAGAAAAACAGAAGATGATACAAGGTCTCCCAAGGGGATCTGAAAAAGACAAGCTGACTAGGTTGCGGTCAGGACCATACAAGTCTGTAAGTAAACTGCAGGCAGACACCCTCTTGCTTATCGTTCTTTTACTACCCTTGTTCTTGTTAAATAAGTAGTCCTCTGGCTTAGGTTCTCTCTCTGAC